>NC_134740.1:9305485-9926318 GCF_049634645.1 Pelodiscus sinensis | reverse complement strand
CGTTCAAGGGAAGGTGTGTTCCCACAAAGCTACACACACACTGGGTCATTCAGTGTCTCGCGCGCGCGCGCCCGCACACACACACACACACACACACACACACACACACTTTGTGTATCTTAGAAACACAGCCTCCAAAAATACACTCATACACCGTCCAGTTATATCATGCAAGCACGTGCCCATGTACACACACACAAAACCGAACAAGCACCAGGCTCTCTTTGATGTTGCAACCCGGACAGTGTTACATGGAAGGGGGTGAATTGTACAAACAATCGCTTCACCTGGTTTGTGTGGGAGAAAAATCAAATAACTCCAATTGTGTCTAAAGGGGGGACTGTGCATGAAATCAAACCTCTCTAAAAGAAAACTGCTGTAAGGGTTAAAAGTTTTCCAGGCCTCTCTCCCTGTAACAGAGAGAAATCAAATTAACTCTAATCAAGACCCTTACAATGCCTATCTCAAGTTCATGGATACTCCTAGTCTGTCACAATTAGTCATGTAAACCCTTATCTTTGTCACAATTGCCTTGTAAGACTACTACTCCACATTCTCATGTACCTTTGTTCTGTAAAACTTACTTCTAGCACTCCTGGTGTGAACAGAAACGTCTCAGAGTACTTCTGCTGAGACTTTGATATGTTAAAGAAAACAATCAACAACTAAACTGTCTGAGCATACTGTATAGAGAATCCCTGAAACTGTCTCTCAGGGCTGCTGCTGTAGCTGTCAGCCTGCACGCATGCATAATAAAGTTTTCCTTCTAGGTTTCTCTCCTGCCTCACTGCTTTGACCTCCAGTCTCGGACCCTTCTGGGGGCTCTGTACCCCAGGGGAGCGAGATTTCCCCCACATTTGTAAAACGGAGTCTAGAGATCACACCCCCAACGCCAGTGACACGTCACAAGAGAAAGGGAACAACCGACAGGGGAGGAATCGGTTGATATTTCTCTGTCCTGCAAATTCCCCCAGAAGCCCCTGGCATGGGCCAGTGCTGGGAGTGAGCGCAGTAGGGGGAGGGGACCTTTGGACCAGCGCAGTCTGGCCATTCTCACGTTCTAAATCCAAGGGCCGCCCATTGCTCTGTCCTAGGCAGGTTTTCCTACAGCTCGTCTGGGCTGGGTTGGCCTCCAAGTTTCGACCTGGAACTGGGGACCTCTGAGCCTCTGAGCCCCCAGCCTGGGATCCCACTCGCACTGTGCTGCTGTGGCCAGCTGCAGACAAGGTCCCATCCCCGCACTTCTCCCCACACCCACGCAACAGGGACAGGCCCATCTGCAGGGACACGCAGGGCTCCTTGACTGGATATTGCTGAGGGAAGCTACAGTCGAGGGAACCACCGGTAGCCTAGGGTTCCACCCCAGGGCTGCACCGCCTGAGCCAGGTCAAATAACCAACAGAGAGGAATTTCTTAATCTGCTCGCACCCGCTGACGTGGAGAGGAAAATGCCCACGTGTGCTAAGTGGGGGGAGAATTTCCCCCATTCGTTTCACTGGTTTGAGTAACACCACACACAAGCTTAGGGTATGTCTACACTACCCTCCTAGTTCGAACTAGGAGGGTAATGTATGCATACCGCACTTGCTAATGAAGCCCGGGATTTGAATTTCCCGGGCTTCATTAGCATAAGCGGGGAGCCGCCATTTTTAAATCCCCGCTTATGCTAATGAAGCCCGGGAAATTCAAATCCCGGGCTTCATTAGCAAGTGCGGTTTCACGAGGAGTAACGGTAGTTCGGAATAGGACCCTAGTCCGAACTACCTAGTTCGAGCCCCGTGTAGCCGCGCTACACGGGGTTCGAAGCAGCGGGGATTTAAAAATGGTGGCTCCCTGCTTATGCTAATGAAGCCCGGGAAATTCAAATCCCGGGCTTCATTAGCAAGTGCGGTATGCATACATTACCCCGCTAGTTCGAACTAGCGGGGTAGTGTAGACATACCCCTATTAACTACAAATAGTAGATTGACGTGGGTCTCAGGGACAGCAAAGCAGATTATCAGCAACTAACCAGACACAAACTCTGCAGAACACACGGGGCACAGCCAGGAGGAACAAGCAGATTCTCATCCGGAGGTATGGGACTGGCCGTCTGGCAGCTTCTCAAGACCCAAGTTGCATTTGCTTTGGGGTGCTCAGGTTTCCAGACACTGGGTAAGACGCCTTCAGCCTGGGTCCAGCCCTTCCCCCAGGTCAGTCTGTCTTCCTTAGCTCCTTCCCGGCATTTTCTTGTGTGGGGAGTGAAAACGGATGATTTCGCCCCCTGTCTTATATAGCTCTGACAAAGGGTGGGGTCCTTTGTTTCAAAACTGCTCCCCGGACTGTCTGGGAGGAGGGACCCAGAGTCCTGTGGTCTGGTCTGATGACTTCATACAATCACAACAACTGTTAATTGGTCTCTCTGAAACAGTCTCCATCTGTGGGATTTGGGCTTCTCCTGAGGCCTGTGCTTCTCCCTAATGTCTCATTACAGGCCTCAGCGATCTGTCTGCACTGACAGCCCCTTCCCCAGTGGGGTACCGCTGTGTGAGTACATTGGGAATAGAGATTCATGCTCCGTATTCACAATTTGAGATAGAAAAATGAGGCAGGACTACAAATGGGATCATCAAATTCAGCAAATCCTGATTCTTACAATGACACTGTCAATGAACCGTCTTGCCAAAAATGCTTCGTATTTCTGCTACAACGACATTGCAGTAATGGGTAGGGAGGTTCCGGGTGTAACCAGTCAGGGTACCGGTAAGAAGGAGTCTTACAGGTACCCTTACCGATTAGCCTGCTCTTATCTGTGAACTCCAGAGCTGACTGGCCGGGCCAGACCAGAGCACCCCTCACACGGAGGGACTGGCCGGTCGGTGATCAGGAGCTTATGGCCCCAGTGGGAGTGGGCTGGGACACACTTGCTTAGTGATCTGTGTTGCCTCATAACCCAACCATCCAATCGATGCATTAGGAGCAAAGGTGACATGGGATCAGCTCAGTCCTGAGTGCTTCTGTAACCCAGCCTGCAGGGGCCGGGCGTGGGGGAGATTTTATTCCTGAGGTCAAGAGACAAGACACTTTGGAGTGGATTCCAATACTGCCTAAAGCTGCTTCTCGACAGCACACAGAAACTACAGGTGGCCTGTGCCAGCAGACGAGGCTTCATGGGGCTATTTCATAGCTGGTATGAGGGATATAGGCCCTGGTGATGTGGAAGGTTCCCAAACCCAACCTAAGGCTATGTCAACATTGGCAAGATTTTACGCAAATACTCTTTAACACAAGAGTTTTTGCATTGGAGTATTTGCGCAAGAGAGCGTCTACACTGGCATGTGCCTTTGCTCAAGAGATTTGCTTTTGCGCAAAAGTATCCATGCCAGTGTAGACGCTCACTTGCACAAGAAAGCTCTGATGGCCATTTTAACCATCGGGCTTTGTTGCGCAAGAAATTCATGTTGCCTGTCTACACTGGCCTCTTGTGCAAGAACACTTGCCCAAGAGGGCTTATTTCTGAGCAGGAGCATCATAGTCCTTGTGCAAGGATCACTGATTTCATACATTAGAATGTCAGTGTTCTTGCACAAGAACTTGCAGCCAGTGTAGACAGCCAGCAAGTTTTTGTGCAAAAGCTTGCCCAAACAGACGTAGCCCAAATGTCTTCTCAGGAATAAAACTGCCCCTCAGCCCGAGCTGGCTGGATGGGCCAGACGTGGCATCTACTTGCTTATTAGATGTGACCTAAGTCACGGCAGCCATTCTTCATGTTGCATGTAAATAGTTTCATATACATTTTTCTTGAAAGAAAATTGGGTTTTCAGTGAAATGCCCATTTTGTGTGGGCTTCACAAAGAGGGTTCAGGCTGTCAGCCTGGGGCATAGAACACCCCGAAACCATAGCTATAAACACACAATCAATAAATTCGAAATGGTGGAGCCCTTTTTTTGAATTTGGTAAACCTCATTCTATAAGGGGTAACACCAGATTCGAAATAGCTATTTCAAATGAAGTGCTGTGTAGACACTTAATTCGAAATAGGGGGCCTCCGTCCCTTCCCAGGGAGCCCTGGTGGCCACTCTGGGCACAACCAGGAAAACTTACTCTCCTCTCCCCCATCCCCAGAGCCATTAAAGGGGTAGACCCTGGCTACAGTGCCTGTGCCAGCTCCAAGCCTGCCAGCCCAGAGCCAGCAGTGGCCAGCAGGGCACCTGACCCAGTGGCCCCAAAACCTGAGCCAGCAAGCCTCTGGCAGCCAGCCCTCCACCGGTCCCCAGGAGCAGTCTGCCAGCTCCCAGGAGCCTGACAGGGGCTGGAGAAGGCGGGCGCCTTCCTGGTCCCGGGTGGAGATCATGGATCTTATTCAGGTTTGGGGGGGATGCCCCCAACTTCCATGATCTCAGCCCTAGATGGACAGACATGGCCATCTATGGAAGGATAGCTGCCAGCCTGGCCACCAAAGGCCACATGCGAACCCAGGAGCAGGTCTGCAAGAAAGTCAAGTTGATCCGGTGAGACCCCGAACCCTGAGCCCTGAGCTTCCCCTCCCCCTTCTTCCCCTGGCTTCCCCCTTCCACCTCCCTCCTTCCAGGTTTCCCTCCCCGTCTTCCACCCTCTCTCTTCCCCTCTCCCACCTCCTTTTCCCAGTCTCCCCAGAGGTTCATCCCCTCCCAATTTTGTTCAATAAACCCAGTTTCTATTTTTGAACATACGTGTGTTTTATTTGACATCAGGAAGGGGGGTTAGGGAGGGGTAAGTGGAAGGGCGTGAGGGAGGAATGGGGCATGAGCCCCTGATGGGGAGGACTGGGGTGGCTCTGAGGGCTCCTCGGGGTGGACGCTTTCCCTCAGGACCTCCTGGATCCTGACAGCCCCCCGATGGACTCCCCCGGATGGCAGCCTGCAGCAAGTGCAGCCGGGCTGATGGCAACAACCCCATGAGATATACCAGCATGCCCTGGGGCAGCTCTGGCTCCATGTGTCCTAGTGCTGTGGTGTCCCGAGTGTGGGCACTCAGGGCACTCCAAGCCAGGACTGCTTTGCTGTCCCTCATCGAGGTAGACAAGCAAGCAGGGAACCCTGAGAACTGTCTGTCCGGGGTGGGGGTGGGGTCCCTTTAAGCACGGAGCTCAGTTAGCCTCAGGCAGCAGCCCCACACACTAAGTCCTAACCTGCTGCCCTGCTGGCACTGGTTCTGGCCAGCCTTAACTTTGGTTCAGAGTCCACTCAGTGTGGACGTACTATTTTGAAATAGCAAAATGCTATTTCGAAATAGTTTTTGAGTATAGATGTGTTATTTCAAGTGAGCTTAATTCGAATTAACTATTTCAAATTAAGTTAATTCAAAATAACACTGTAGTGTAGACAAACCCTGTGAGCATTGTCGTCAAAGACCATGTCCTCCAAGTTCGGTGGCATTGGCAAAGGGTCTAAAGGAAGGTACTTGTGCGACTCCCTAGAACCTTAACTAACTTCTGGGAGCTCCTCTGACATGCCGAGCCTGTATCTTTTCATCTGTGGCACTGGAGTTCCTGTTCCGCGCGGCCGTGCTCAGCACTTAGGAGATGTACGTGCTAGTTCTGCTGCTACCAATGAGCCACAAAACTGTGATAGACTGATACCAGGGTACCACACACTTTACCGGCTGTGGAGATTCCAAGTGCCGGATTCCTGTGGGTGGAGCAGGGTCGTGGGAGCATCCTGTGTCATGAACAATTGGCTGCTCCAAGGCTCTCTTCTTGCAGAAACGCTTCCTAATATTTACACAAAAGTGAATGTCCCCAGTTCAGTGCAGGAGGCCGAGGTGTGGGTGGTGCAGGAGTCAGGGTTAGGGAGAGGAATGCCCAGGGCAGGAGTGTGGGGGTGCAGGAAACAGCAGGGGGTTGGGGCTGTGTTTGTGGGGGGTTCATGACAGAGGGTGAAGTTTGCCAGAGTCACAGCAGGGGGCGGGGGCTCGAGGCAGGGATGGGGTATGCAGGGCAGGTCAGGGAGGTGTGGGGAAGAGGGTTCCGGTTTGGCAGTGTAAGAGTCAGCACAAGTATCCAGGTCTCAGGACAGGGGAGAGGGGTGCACTCATCAAAGCAGGGAGCGTTGGGTGTGGGGGAGGTTATGTCATTGGGAGGTGCAGAAACTAGGGCAGGGGTTGGGGGATTCAGAGTAACAGGGCAGCCACCCCAGTGAGAGAGATGCAGCAGGGAGGTACAGCAGGCAGTACCCCCAACCTCTCCCCCTCAGCTCTTGTCCCCTGCACCGGAGTGGAGAGGGGGAGGAAACCAGGGGCTATGGAGAGACAGAAAGCCCCCAGTGGCTGGAGACAGAGGTTGGGGGTGAAGACAGAAGTCCCGTCGTGGTCACAAGGGCTGGAGGGAGATAGAAAGACCCTTTCAGCCAGAGGGACTTGGGGGGACACAAAGGCCCCTGGTGGCTTGAAGAGCTTGGGTGACAGAAGTACCCTGCAGCCAGGGAGTGGGGAGCTGGGCACAGAGAATATGAAGGACCCAGGCTACGTCAGAAAAATCTTCTAGCTGTAAATATTTGTTCCCCTGGCATGTACTCCCACCGCTTCAACAAGAGACAGAGACCGACAGCCTGGAATCTGAACTACGGGGGGGGGGGGGGGGGGGGGCATTTTTTGTAAATCTCTAATTGTTCTAGTGGCGCTTTCCTGGACCATCTTCGATTATCTCTATTCGACTGGATTTGTGGGTCACTCTACTCTGGGGTGAGCAGGCCTCAGCTGGAGTCTTGTGTCCAGTGCGGGGCCCCACGTTTCAAGAAAGCTGCGGAGAAATTGGGGAGGGTCCTGAGAAGAGCAACTGTGCAAGAATACTTGTGCAAGAGGACCAGTGTAGACAGGGAAGGACTGTTTTGCGCAAAAAAGCCCCAATGGCTAAAATGGCGATCAGGGCTTTCTTGCACAAACTCATGTCTAGACAGGCCACAAATGCTTTTGCGCAAAAGCACTTTTTGTGCAAAAGCATCTGTGCAGATCTAGACGCGCTTTTGTGGAAATACTTTTAATGGAAAAACGTTTCCGTTAAAAGTATTTCCGCAGAATCCTGCCAGTCTAGAAGCAGCCTATAGGTCTAAGATAATCCCGCCATTTCGTGTCAAGGTGGGACGTGAGGGTGGGGAAATGCAGAGTGTGGAGGACGACTGTGTACAGGTGTTTTCTTGGCACGGTTCAGAATCAAACCAGTTGAAAATCTTGCAGCCTGCTTGGGGTTCCAAGGATGGAGAGGCCGGGGGGCCCGCAGACCGGGGACCTGATAAGGGTAGACGGAGGATTTGCAGGAAGGGAGGAGAGGGATGTACCCTCTCACAAGGCTCACTGCGGGGCTTGCTGCGGGAAATCAAGAGCGGGCGGCAGCCAAGCTGACCACCTCCGGGCGCAGGGGGGTTTGAGGAGTGGATAGCCCCATGCGCTGAGCAAACACTCAAGGATCCACCCAGTGCCCCCGTCTTAGCCCAGGAGGTCTCCGACCTTGGTGGTTTCTGCCAGGATCAGCCTGCGGTGCACCGGAGGAGACTCCGCCACCTGCACGCACAAGGCTGGATTGTGGAGCAGGGGCTCCGCGAGGAGGTCTGCTCCCTCGGTAGCCAGAATGGATCTGGTCACCAAAAGCAGCTTCCAGGTCTGGAGGAGTTCCTGGTAGAATTCCAGCAGCTCTGAGAGGTCTTGCGGAAGACCCCCTTGGTGAATAAAAAAGAGCTGCTGGTCGTCTTGGAGCCCTCGAAGGCGGTGGAGGAAGTCACGTGCCAAAGTGCTCCATGCGGGTGGCAATGACAGTGTCCTTCATGACGAGGGCTGGGGTGGATCCTCGCTGGCTGGATGATCGTTAGCCTCTCGCAGGTGCCACAGCAGACCACACTCCAAACCGAAGGTCAGGAGAGAGTCCCAGATCCTGCGGGCCCGGCGGTAGGCCACAGTGTCCTGCCTATTGGTCCCATTCCCCTCCTGCGAGAGGACTCTCGTGGCCCAGCGGATGGAGTGAAAGTCCTGCTCGCGCTGGAGGGCGAGCTGCACCTTACCCTTGGTCCTGCAGTTCTCTGTGCGGAACTGGCGCAGCTTGGCCCCCAGCGCTGAGGGGACACCGGGGTTTTTCAATGTCCGGGTCCCCAGAAGGACCTTGCGGGCCACGGAGACAGGGATGTGATCCCCGGTGAGGGAGAAGCCGGCAGAGGCAACGTGACAGCCCCTGTCACGAGGAGTACAGCTAGTTCGGATTAGAAGCCTAATACGAACTAGCTACTCCGTGCCACGTGTACCCGCGCGGCATGGGGTTCGAACTAGCCGGGATTTAAAAATGGCGGTGCCCGGCTTCTGCAAATGAAGCCCGGGAAATTCAAATCCCGGGCTTCATTTGCAAGTGCGGTATGCCTACATTACCCTCCTAGTTTGAATTAGGAGGGTAGTGTATACATACCCACACTGAGTTTGGGTTGGTCCTGCTTTGGGCAGGGGGCTGGACTTGACGCCTCCTGAGATCCTTTCCAGCCCTGGGATTCTAGGATTCCTTTTAATTTATTAAATCATTTTTATTTTGATAGTGAGAGAAGTCAGATCTTATGAGGATGGAGACTGTTGCCAAACGCCTTCTGTTTGTACCAGTATCCATGGGCCTGTCAGTATCGGAGGAGACAGAGGTGCCTGGCTTCTGACAAGTGTATGGAGCAGCAGGAAATGTAACTTGGAGAAACACTCAGGCCACATAGCAGCCTTCAACTTCCTGAAGGGAGGTTCCAAAGAGGATAGGGGGAGGCTGTTCTCAGTAGTGACAGATGCAGAACAAGGAGCAATGGTCTCAAGTTGTGGTGGGAGAGGTCCAGGTTGGATATTAGGAAAAACTATTTCACTAGGAGGGTGGTGAAGCACTGGGATGGGTTACCTAGGGAAGTAGTGGAGTCTCCATCCCTAGAGGTGTTTAAGTCTCGGCTTGACAAAGCCCTGGCCAGGTTGATTTAGTTGGGATTGGTCCTGCCTAGAGCAGGGGGCTGGACTTGACGACCTTCTGAGGTCTCTTCCAGTTCTATGATTCTACGATTCTACATCTACACAATGGCCATTTTTGTAGAAAAACCCACAGAGCGTCCACACCTCGAGTGCATTGTTTGCATCAGACAATGCACAGTCAATCCACAGGGCGAAGGGCTTTTTGCAGTGCAGTATTCATCTTTCTACGAGGAATAATTCCTCTTCTGTTCTTGCACAAAACGTTGTGTGGACGCGCAGCAGAGGGTTTTGGCCTCCAGGAAAATAAACAGGTGGCCTTTTGGCCACTTCGGCCAAGTTAATCACAACTCTATAGTTCCTGTCTGCTGGCCCCCTCTTAAAGCCTCAGGCACCCTGGACAAGCCTTGTGGCAGGATGCTTGCAGAGAGCGGGCGCCTTCGCAGCATGGCTCTGCTTCGGCCACAAATGGCCTTCCGGCAAGATCCCTGAGACCCCCGACCCTTCCAGGGAACAGACTCAGGGGTCCCAGGACTCCTCCAGGGGGACAAAAAGGTGCACCCCTACTTGGTTCGGACTTGAAATCATGACCCTCCTCGAGTTGTGGAGCCAGGAGGAGTTGCTGCAGGATCCCCAGGCCAAGAAGCGCAATGCAGCGATCTTTTCCCGTACGGCCGTATTCCTGGTGGAGGGAGCTCACCCTGCCCGGACCACGGAGCAAGTTTGGGAAAAGGTGAAGGAGCTGTCAGGGGTACATGACGGCCCCCAAGCACAAGGTGTGCTCGGGGCAGGGCCCCACACCTGTCCCTACTATGCTGAGCTCCACCACACCTTAGGGGGAGGGGAAACCTCTTCCCCCCTCATGGTGGACTCAGGGCTGGAGACCCCGGTGGTTGTCCACCCAGAGGTCACCCCGAGGATGAGCCGGCAGCCAGGTCCAGGTCCAGCCAAAGGAGGAGGAGGGGCAGGAGACAGGGACCATCACCCTGTCCCTTGAGCCGCTCCCTACCAGCCAGGACATCTCTCAGGCCTCCTTGGATTCCCGGGAGAGATCATCAGGTGAGTGATCTCACTTTCTCACAGACACAGGGCGGAGGAGTCGGGTGCCTGGGCTCCTCGGCCAGCACATAGGGCTGCAGTCTGGACACGTGCAACCAAGTGTAGCAGGAGAGTGTGGCATGCGGGCACAGCAGGCAGCCCCTGAACACGGCTGGGATCCTGCTGCCAGCCTCATGCATGGGCACCCACGTTCTGCCCTCAAAGAGGTGAAGGGCGCACCCAGCTGCAAGCAGGCTAGATGCAAGGGTGCAGGCACCCCCCCACACACACATTCACTCCCTGGAGTGTTGCACAAATCAAACAGGCATGCCTGCATATGGGAGGCAGCAGCCACTCCCACAGATAGCCCAGGGAGCCGCCGCTGTGTGCGCAGACCCAGGGCGGGCCAGGCTGCTCACAGCTCCTCTTCTGCCCATCACAAATTCACTCATTTCTTTTTATTTTGATAGTGAGAGAAGTCAGATGTTATGAGGATGGAGATTGTTGCCCAACACCTCGTGTTTGCATTTTACATCCCTCTATCGATACCTGCACGATTATCAATATTGAAAGAGACAGAGGTGCCTTGACAAGTGCTCTGTGACCCTCTCATTCCTTTCTGGGTTACTCAGGCCAAGCTCACCTCAGTGCCTGATGTAGTTATCGTAAAAGGAGACCCTAAGTACCCCAGGGGTGATGTTGTGTAGCTGGGGAATCCCGCATCCACTCACTTGCTGCAGTCCCTTCCTCCTCAAGGAATTCAATTAGGGTTGCAAGGTGACTGGTTTTGAACTGGACAGTCCAGTATTCGACCTTTCTGTTCAGGAAACAAATTGAGAAAATTGAAATGAGACAATAGAAATGCCCGGTATTTTCTAAATAAGATGTAATGGAGATCGTGATGTCATGTTACGTGTGTCCGGTATTTTTGTTGCCTGAAAATAAGCGGCAGAACGGCTCTTGTGCAAAAGCCTCTTGCACAAAAATGGAAGCTCATTAAGTATGCATCACGGCGCCTCATTTGCATAGGTACTTGCGCAAGACTGGGCAGTGTAGACATAGCCCTACTGGTGTGGCTTGGCAGCCTCCAGGAATCAACGTAGTCCAGTAATGATCCAGATCTAACTCCCAAACAACAATTACAACTCATACATGTCGAACGGATTCAAGTGGCAGTAACGTGCCTTTACTTAACCACTGAAAGAAACAGAGTTCAGCAGATTAAAAGTGAATAAAATCAATTAACGAAGGACACAGAAATAAAGGAAACGTGTCCAACTGGCATTTACCCGGCCCCCAGGTATCCCACCCCACCCTGTGTGCTTCTCAGGATTCACTTCCAGGTCTGGGCTCGCTTGCAGGTCTGCAGCTGGTGTGGAGACAGCCCTGTGCAGATTCGGTGTGTCAGTCCATGCTGAGCAGTCAGCTGCAAAATCCCTCTCCCTCTGGAGCAGGCCCTTGTCAGCCACAGGCCCAGCCAGAGTCTCTCCCCTCCAGGGACCATCACCAACAGCCCCTGAAGCAGCTGGCTAGATCCAAGCCCCAGCAGGCTCCAGCACCAGCAGCAGCTCCGGGGCTGCAAAAAGGCTCCACACCATCAATCTGGCTCCTATCTCCAAAATGGAGCCCAGCAACCCTCTGCCTGCACAGCCTGGAAGAGCCACTGTTCCCTCCTTCTTCCCAAAGGGTCCTGGGAATTGTAGTCTCTAGGGCTAGAATGAAGAAGAAAGGATCCTCCCCGTAGAAGTCAGAGGCTCCTATAGTAAGGGGACTACAGTATGGACAGGCAGGAAATGCCCCTGGGAAGGACACTAAAGCTATGACTGCACTCTAAACTCAAAATGACATACACAATTTGAGCTACTCAAATCACATGGCTTATTTCAAGTTTCTATTAAAATAGGCTATTTCGAAATGTGGTGCTCTCTACACAGTACCAAATTTCTAAATAGTCTATTTCAAGACATCCCTTAATCCCATGGAACAAGGGTTACCAGGATGCCAAAATAGCATGCCCATGATTTTGAAAATCAT
This sequence comes from Pelodiscus sinensis, assembly GCF_049634645.1. NCBI lineage: Eukaryota > Metazoa > Chordata > Testudines > Trionychidae > Pelodiscus > Pelodiscus sinensis. Next base: position 9,914,317 of record NC_134740.1, on the reverse strand, counting down.
TCGACACAATGGGTGCCTTCTGAAGATGTGGGGTAGCTAATTTGGGATACCAGCTATACCCGAAAATAACTTTGTTGTGTAGACATATCCTAAGATTCCTGCACAGAATGTCATAGTTTGTTTTCCCATCTACAGATGTGTTCTACATTCACTGACTGCGGTGGCAAAATAATTGCCCTAATGTCTAAGCTGTAACTGACAACAGAGCAGCCTACTCAATAGGATGTGAATGTCATTGGGTTCAGCAGACATGGAAGAGATCCAGAACCACTCAGAAGCTGTTAAGCTCTTTGAAGACTTTGGGCACTTATGACTCTGTACTGATCAGTTAAGTGGAGCGTGTCACGAAAATGCATGGCCGGGGTGAAAGATAAAAGCTGAGAAAGTCAGAGAGCAAGAGGCAGAAAGTGAGGAATCAAAAAAGAGAGACGATGATGTAAGGTCCATTTGGAGCAACCCTCTTTTCAATGAGTCAAATGAGCCAGGTGTAAGAGAATACATCAGTTTGTCTCTATTTCACTGTACGCCAACATTTGTCCTTTCACACTCCATGCCAGTGTCTGAAATCAACAAGCTTCGTAACAGCTTTTCTCAGGGCCTGATGGACCTCCTTGTTTCTCAGGCAGTAGATAAAAGGGTTGATCAAAGGTATCAGGACTATGTTCATGACAGACAATATTTTGTAGATGATTGCAGGAGTCTGGAACAGTAAAAGCGCATAGATGGTCAATCCACTCACATAGTAAACTGCAACCACAATGAGGTGGGAGGAGCAGGAAGAAAAGGCCTTTTGCTTCCCAGTCCTGGAAGAGATCCTTAGGATGGTGGCGATGATACAAATGTAGGTCGCCAGCGTAACCAGAAAGCTCCCAAGACTTAGCATGACAGACAGAACAAATGTCACCCATTGCAGAGTGTTAGTCTCGCCACAGAACAAACCATCGGATGCAAAATCACAAACGAAATGGTCAAATACTTCGGAACCACAGTATGTTAATTGCATAAGGAAAGTTTTTAGCATGATGCTGTAGGAAATGCCGAATATCCAGCACCCGGCCACTATGTGGCCACACACCCTGCCGTTCATCAGAGCAGGGTAACGGAGGGGGTGGCAGATCGCTAGGTACCGATCACAACACATGACTGTAAGCAGCAGACATTCTGCATTGGACAACATAATATAGAAGAGAAATTGCACGTAGCAGTTCTGAAGAGAAATGGTTCTGTCCCCGGTCAGGAGACTGGCCAGCAGCCTGGGCAGGGTGGTAGAGATGTAGCAGGTCTCCACACTGGACAAGTTGGCCACAAAGTAGTACATGGGGGTGTGAAGGTGCCGATCAGCCACCACCAGCACAATGATGAGGAGGTTCCCAGACACAGCCACAATGTAGATCACCAGAAACACCAGGAAGAGGAGGGGCTGCAGTTCAGGGCCGTTCCCAAACCCGACAAGGATCAATTCCATGATGGGCGTTTGGTTTTTTCCTTCCATAAGTGTCTAGAATCAGAGAAGCATCAGAGATGCATGGAGCCCATGCAGACAGATTGTGCTGTTGACTACCTGGCCAGAGACTGTGGTCAGTAACCTCGTACCCTTGTTTCTCTCCACTTGAAAATTGAAGCCTGTAAACAGAGAAAGACTCATTTCATTGCGAGGTCGAGAAGTCAATAAATCTTGAAAGTCTCTCTGGGGATGCAAGGGAATTGCATTGTCAAGAATTACAGAAATACCCACCCAAGTGCCTTAAACACTCAGGGGTTTGAAATATCTTCCTCATGTCAGCTGCATTTGAGCCAATGTCAAGAACAAAACACAAGGCTGGAAATGGAGGAAATTTAATGCTCAAACACGGGGTTGTCTTTCCTGCAGCTGAGAGGTGTCACTCCCAGCTGGAGTAACATTGCCCAGCTTTGATCAAGTTAGCAGCATCCAATGAGCAATGGGAACAGGGCAGCAGAGTCAGGGGCTGGCGATACGCACCTGTGTCTGTACCAGGGATCTAAAATGGCTGCCGGCAGTTAGTCTGTGCTGCGGAGGCTGTGCTGTTAGTTTTTGCATCTGAGCTCAATCAAGGGTAGTGCGTGTATCTCGGGGAGGGAGGAAGGAGGCAGGGAATTACCCTTTTGAGGCTGAACAGAGATAAACCCCATGAAAGAAAAATCCAAACCCCAAGGCTGTGTCTACACTGGCATGATTTTCCGAAAATGCTTTTAACAGAAAAGTTTTCCATTAAAAGCATTTTGGGAAAAGCACGTCTAGATTGGCAGGATGCTTTTCTGCAAAAGCACTTTTTCCGGAAAAGCGTCCGTGCCAATCTAGACTTTTCCGCAAAAAAGCTCCAATCGTCATTCTCGCAATCGGGGCTTTTTTGCGGAAAACAGTACTGTGCTGTGTACATTGGCCCTTTTGCGCAAAAGTCTTTCGGAAAAAGACTTTTGCCCGAATGGGAGCAGCACAGTATTTCTGCAAGATCACTGATGATCTTACATGAGATCATCTGTGTTCTTGCGGAAATTCAAGCGGCCAGTGTAGACAGCTGGCAAGTTTTTCCGCAAAATCAGATGATTTTACGGAAAAACTTGCCAGGCTAGACACAGCCCAAGGCTATGTCTAGACTGCAGGCTTCCTTTGAAAGAGTCTAGACTACAAAACGCGGATTGGAAAATCGATCCGCTTTTTCGAAAAAGAGCGTCCTGACTGCTGGACGCTCTTTCGAAATTCAAAGCCACCCGGAACTGCTTCTGCCAGGGCATGGGGGCAGCATTTCCTTCCGGGTGCTGCCTGCCTGCCCTTTGCAGAGACGCGTGGTGAAAGGGACACTCCTGAACACCCGTTGCTCTGCTCCTGCAGCTGCCTTTGCTGTCCCTCTAGGAGGTAAGCAAGGCATTGCAGTGCTGGTTTGGAGTGCTCAGCTTCCTGGGACACCCCAGCAGCTTTTTTCTCTGGAGGTTTTTCGGTTTGAGACCCATTTTTGTGGCATGGAGCCAGAGCTGCCCCTGGGCAGGCGATGGCCCCACACCACCATACTGCAGCTGTTGCTGAATCTGCATGACACAGTCATGAGGCTACTTCCCCAGCTGGACCCAGACCAGAGGTACGAAGGGCTCCTCCGTCAAGCAGCCGCACTGCCCTTGCCTCCAAACTTTTTTGTGGACAGGCGTGTTTGGAGGTTTGACACCAGCTCTGACTGGTGGGACCGGCTCGTGATGGAGATCTGGGATGACTAAGAGTGGCTACGCAACTTCCGGATGCGAAAGACCACTTTCCAGGAGCTGTGTACCTGGCTCGCCCCTGCTCTGCAACGGCAAGACACCCACCTGCGGCCCGCCATCCCCCTGGAAAAGAGGGTCGCCATTGCCCTCTGGAAGCTGGCAACCCCCGACAGCTACCGCTCCGTGGGACACCAATTTGGAGTGGGCAGGTCTACTGTTGGATCCATCCTGATGGAGGTAAGTCATTGTCTGGGGACAGTCGCAGTTTGGGGTGGGGGGAAGGGAGACTGTCAGGAAGGGCCAAGTGGAGTGGGAGTGGGAGGGAGCTCCTCCACTCACCCTGAATTGTTGGGGGGGGGAGTTCTGAGGAGGGGATTCCCGGGGTGTTTGAGAGGGAAGGTGGGCGGTGGGTTCTCCTCCTAAGAGATAAGGCACCCCCTTCTAACATTTTGTTGTCTGTCTCGTTCTGCAGGTGGTGAGGGCCATCAATTCGGAGCTGCTCAACAGGCTCATCTGTCTACCAGATCTGGACAGCGTCATGGCCGGCTTTGCTGCCCTTGGCTTCCCGAATTGTGGAGGAGCGCTCGATGGGACACACATTGCAATCCGTGCACCGCCCCATCGAGCAGCCCAATTCATCAACAGAAAGGGCTACTTTTCTATGGTCCTCCAGGCCCTGGTCGACCATCGTGGCCAGTTTTCGGACATTTGTGTTGGGTGGTCAGGGCGGACACATGATGCCCACATCTAACCTCTACCGGAGGCTTCAGGCAGGAACATTTTTCCCGCATCGTGAGTTTGCGGTTGGGGATGTGCACATGCCGGTGTGCATAGTGGCTGATGCCGCCTATCCCCTGATGCCGTGGCTGATGAAGCCCTACACCGGCCACCTGGATGCGAGCAAGGAGCAGTTTAATGCTCACCTTAACCGGGCTCGCAACCAGGTGGAATGTGCGTTCGGACGTTTAAAAGGCAGATTCCGGTGCTTGCTCACACGCCTAGACATGGGGGAGAGCAACATCCCTGAGGTGGTGGCTGCGTGTTGCGTTCTCCATAACCTGGTGGAGAGGAAAGGGGAGGCCTTCATACCAGCATGGGGTAGAGGTGCTGATGGCCAGGAGAGGCACTTTGCCCAGCCCCGGACAGCTGCCATCCGCCAGGCTCACCGGTCTGCAGTTGGCATCCGGGAGGCCCTCCGGGAGCAATTCTCAAGTGGAGGCCACTGACTGTACTGAGGGGCTTCTGCCTGGGGACTGGGCCCTGGCCCAATAGAAGCTTCCCTCCACAACCCATCTCCTGACCCTGTTTGGACAAATCATTAACACCAGGGTGTGTTGCAAAATAAAATGTTTTATTTAATTTTTTTACATATTCTCAAAAAATAGTATACCTGTAGCAAACATAAAATTTTTTTTTTCATTTTTGTTGTTGAAAAAACTATTTACAATAAACAAACATATTGTTGAACTCTTTCTTTGTGCTTTAACTGGGGTGATGGGGGTGCTTGAAACCTGGAGGGGGGAAGGGGACTTGAAACCTGGAGGGGGGAAGGGGATCAGGTTGCACGGTGCTTGCCTGATTTCCCTCTCCTGCCTGGGCCTCGTGTTCGGGGTGCTCCATGGCTATGGGATCGGGTGGTGCACCTGTCGGTTGGCTGGCTGGGGTGCTCTTGGGACGTGGAAGCCTGGGGGAGAGGAGGGCCAGGGGGAGAGAGGGGCTGGGGAACTGGGGGGGCTGGGGGAGAGGGAGGTCCAAGGGGGGAAAGGGATGCTGTTGCGGAAGGGGGGTTTGGTGGGGTGGGGTCATGGGGTGCTGGAGGAGCAGGACTAGGCACAGGAGCAGGCAAGCCGCAGACCTCCCTGAGACTGGCACACAGGGACGTGTGCTGCAGGACCAGCTCCTCCATGAGCCGGTCACGCCAGCGATCCTCTGCCTCCGCCCTCTCTCTGAGGATGGAGTTGAGCTCCTGCACGGCCTCCACGTGCTGCCTGAGGATGTCCGCATAGACACGCCTGTGTCTGCGGCTCCCATGTCCCCGAGATGGAGATGGAGGTGGGGCTGGGGTGCTGCGGCCCTCTTCCACGGCTGGTCCGGCTGTGGAGGAAAAGAAGAAGACACAATCAGTCCTAAAAACTGGACTCTGTAGCACTTAAAATACTAACAGGATAGTTTATTAGGGGATGAGCTTTCCAGGGCCAGACCCACTTCCTCAGATCAGAGTAACACGGCTACATTTCTATCACAATCAGTCATGTGTGCAACAGCTGTCCAAAAGGGCATGCCCTCTCCCTTGAGACAGGGGAAGCAGACATTCTGAAGGTCACACTGTGTGTGTGTGGGGGGGTGTGTGTGTGTGTGTGTGTGACCTGGGCATCAGCCTGAGCATGACAGGTTTCCCTTGTGCATCACCCACTGTGCACCCACCTACCTCCCCCCCACCCCCGGGTGTTACACAACCTCACTGTACTCACCTGCTGCTTCCTCTCCTGCACCAGATGACGCCTGGGAGGCCTCTGGGGTCTGGGTGACTGGCTCCAGGGTGAGGGTCGCCATCTCCTCACTGTCCTCCTCCTCTGGCACCATGTCCCCGTCTCCAGACTGCTCTGGGTCCTGCTCGGGAGCATCCACCACGGGGTCTGCCAATCCAGACTGGACGAACGTCCGTGGTGTGCGTGCTTCGCCACTGCCACCCAGGATCTGGTCCAGCTCGGGGTAGTAGGGGCAGTAGTGGGGGGCTGCCCCAGAACGGGAGCTCTCCTCCCTGGCCTTGACGTAACCCTGGCGCAGCTCCTTCACTTTGGAGCGCACCTGGTCCTGGGTGCGGGGGTAGTGGCCCTTCTGGGCCAGGGCTTCTGCCATGCAGCCATAAATATCGGCATTTCACCGCCGGCTTTTGAGGGCCTCTAAGGCCTCCTCCTCTCCGCAGAGCTCCAGCAGGCTCTTGAGCTCTGGGCCAGACCAGGATGGTGCCCGGCGTTTGGAGCCCTTGGCTGGGTCTCCAGAAGGCTCGGTGGAAGGGCCAGGAGGGTCTTGGGGCTGGGACATGCTGCAGCAAAGTAGCCGTGTGCTCTGGCTCCTTCTCTGCAACAAGTGGCTGTGAGGGTGCCTGTCCCTTTAAGAAATGGCTGCAGCCAGGAACCACAGACGTGCAACCCATGGCCCAGATTGTCCACCAGGGCTTCTTCCTGGAGGCCAATATTTTCGAAAAAAAGGCCTCCCCCCGTCCACACTCACTTACTTTCGACAGATCTCCGTCAAAAAAGGCGTTCTTCCTCGTAGAATTAGGTGTACCGCCGTCGAAAGAAAAGCCGCGTTCTTTCGATTTAATTTCGAAAGAACGCGGCTTGAGTCTGGACGCAGGTGAAGTTTTTTCGAAAAAAGGCTCCTTTTTTCGAAAAACCCCCTGAGTCTGGACACAGCCCAAGTGTTGGTATTACATCTTGCCAGTATTCCCCATTACAGCAGATTGAAAGGAACAAACCCACCAGTTAAAAGATGCAGCTGAGAAACAGACAAGGACTCGAGAAATCTCCCCTGAACACAACCCGGGAGTTGCACCTGATCTCAGAGCCTCCAGGGTCAATTGCACCAGCTTTATGAGTGGAACTGAGGCAGAACTGAGAGCTGCTTTCTAAGAGGAAAAACACAATTCACTGCTCCCTGTTTGAAAGATTTCAAAGATTTTTGGCCAAAGCTCCCAGATCAGGGTGATCTCTGGGCCTGGTTCTCCAAAAACAGGCCACATGAAGAAACATTCAATCACCTCATTGACATCGGCTCTGAGTTTTAAAGGTACCTGAGGGATTTAGGCACCAACTGCCTCACAATGAGAAAGGGAGTTGGGCACCTGATGACAGAATGTTCACCCATATTTCAGGGGAAAGTTGCATTCCCTTTACAGTACACAGACGCTCAGTGTCCTACACTTGAATACACACTTTGAGTGACGGACTAACAAACACCGTGTCTCAAAAAACACACCCCTACACTTTCCACGCGTGCACACACACACACACACTGGGTACGTCTACACTGGCATGATTTTCCGGAAATGCTTAAAACGGAACAGTTTTCCATTATAAGTATTTCCGGAAAAAGCACGTCTACATTGGCAGGATGCTTTTCCGGAAAAGCACTTTTTCCAGAAAAGCGTCCGTGCCAATCTAGACTTTTCCGCAAAAAAGCCCCGATTGTTATTTTTGCAATCGGGGCTTTTTTACGGAAAACACTACTGTGCTATCTACACTGGCCCTTTTCCGGAACAGTTTTCCGGAAAAAGGACTTTTGCCTGAACGGGAGCAGCATAGCATTTCCGGAAAAGCGACTGATTTCTTACAGTAGATCGTCAGTGCTTTTCTGGAAATTCAAGGGGCCAGTGTAGACAGCTGGCAAGTTATTCCGGAAAAGCGGCTGATTTTCCGGAATAAGTGGCCAGTGTAGACACAGCCCATATGTAATTTCAGTCTTCCAAAATGTCCTTAGAGCAGTTTCTTAACTCGTCTGTGCAGTTACTCATTTTGTTTCTCTCTCGTACTACAGTTCAATTTTTTGAGCGGTGAATTCTACAACGTCTGACATATCCTGGATAGAATAAGACCATAAGAACATAAGAACGGCCATACTGGGTCAGACCAAAGGTCCATCTAGCACAATAGTCTGCCTGCCGACAGTGGCCAGAGACCAATAATTATCACTACGGAAAATTTTTAAAATTAATAGTATTTCCTGAAGTGGGGGTGTCACGTTACTGGAATTTGAGGGAAGCAGCCAGATCGCTGCTGCACCCATAGGTGGGGGTGCTGGCCCCAACAATGATATAGAAGGGGGCCATGTGGGGTATTGAATGGGAGCTTGTTGTTTGCTGATCCTGTGTACACTATTTATGTGAGTGTATAATGTCTGTGTGTGTAGAAAGGAATCTGTAATCTGTGTGGAAGCTGAATATTTCTCCAAATGTGGTTAACCATTGCTATGGACAGGCTGATTAGCGAAGCCCTTTGGGACAATGGCACTTGATGGGCCAAGGACACACCTAAAGCATGAGGGCGGAGACCTAAGAGCTGCCAGCAGAGAGAGGCTGAGGACCAGGTGACCGGCTGAGAGCAGAAGAGGCCAGGAAGGGGGTATAAAGAGGCCATGTGGTCGATGCCATTTTGTCTTCAGCTCAGCACTTCATCCCAGAGGCAGCATTGCAGAGATTGAAGGGCCCGAAAGACCTGTGGACCCATCCTGATCTTAGGATGTGCAATAAGAACTTTTAAACCAGTAGCTGCAACATCTCTGCTAGAGCCTGCATCGAGAACTGAGAGATTCGGTGCATGTAACGTACTGTACTTTAATAACCTTACTCTCAGGCTTTTCTTTCTTGTGTTAATGAACCTTTAGTTGTTAGATGCTAAAGGATTGGCCCAGCGTGATTTGTAGATCTGTGGCTGGTTTCCTGGAACCGGACAGAACTTGTTCGGGGTAGGTGGGATTGGGTGCTAGGACCCCCCACCTGTGTATGAGGCCCGGGGCCATCTGGGACACAGATATTGCTGGGGTGTTCGAAGGGTTTTGCTCGTGAGGCTTCAGGCAGGCTGCTGAAGCGCTCTGTGGGACTAGTTTGTGGCCTGTGTGGAGAGGTCACCAGTCGGGGGGCTGTAAGGAGCCCTGGATTCGAGCAATTCACCCTGAGCGGACGCCCTCAGCTGTGCCCCGACAATGCCACGATCCTGCCGACTACGCCACTGTGACAGACACAGTGTCTGGGCACAGCTGAGGGCATCCGCTCAGGGTGAATTGCTCGAATCCGGGGCTCCTTATAGCCCCCCGACTGGTGACCTCTCCACACAGGCCACAAACCAGTCCCACAGAGCAGTTCAGCTGCCTGCCTGAAGCCTCACGAGCAAAATCCCTCCGACACCCCAGCAATATCCGTGCCCCAGATGGCCCCAGACCTCATACACAGGTGGGGGGTCCTAGCACCCAATCCCACCTACCCCGAACAAGTTCTGTCCGGTTCCAGGAAACCAGCCACAGATCTCTGGCCAATTTATCCTTTGGACCTTACCCACAAATCACGCTGGTTTAAAAGTTCTTATTGCACATCCTACGATCAGGATGGGTCCACAGGTCTTTCGGGCCCTTCAATCCCTGCAGTGCTGCCTCTGGGATGAAGTGCTGAGCTGAAGACAAAATGGCATCGACCACATGGCCTCTTTATACCTCCTTCCTGGCCTCTTCTGCTCTCAGCTGGTCACCTGGTCCTCAGCCTCTCTCTGCTGGCAGCTCTTAGGTCCCATTCAATACCCCACATGGCCCCCTTCTATATCATTGTTGGGGCCAGCACCCCCACCTATGGGTGCAGCCATGATCCGGCTGCTCCCCTCAAATTCCAGTAACGTGACAGGGGGCTCCTACCAATTGTGCACAGACATAGGCTACCTTGGTATTACTGCTCAGAACAAAATTCATTCTGCACTTGGATGAGACAAACACAACGACACTAGAGGGAGGGACAGGGCTGCCCATGTGGGATGGGAATAGTGGAGGGATGGATGCGTTGTGAAACACACATGCACTCTGCTGCTGGGCATTCTGGGAGTGGGAAGTAGAAACACAGATCCCAGCACAGATCAGATGTGGAGAAAGTAATTGTTGCCTTCTCCCGGTGAAGGACCTCGCAAACACACCCACACCCACACATTCTGGGCGCCACATTTCAAGAAAGATGTGGAGAAATTGGAAAGGGTACAGAGAAGAGCGACAAGAATGATTAAAGGTCTAGAGAACATGACCTATGAAGCCAGGGTTCATGAACTGGGTTTGTTTAGTTTGGAAAAAAGAAGATTAAGGGGGGACATGATAGCGGTTTTCAAATATCTAAAAGGGTGTCACAAGGAGGAAGGAGAAAATTTGTTCCTCTTGGTTTCTGAGGACAGGACAAGGAGTAATGGGCTTAAAGTGCAGCAAGGGAGGTTTAGATTGGACATTAGGAAAACATTCCTAACTGTCAGGGTGGTCAAATATTGGAATAAATTGCCAAGGGAGGTGGTGGAATCTCCCTCTCTGGAGATATTTAAGAACAGGTTAGACAGACATCTGTCAGGGATGGTGTAGGTGGAGCTTGGTCCTGCCTTGAGGGTGGGGGGCTGGACTCGATGACCTCTTGAGGTCCCTTCCAGTCCTATTATTCTATGATTCTATGATTCTATAAACCCTACTCAATGTCTCAACATCTTTCCCTGAACTGCAAACGATTGAAGACTATAAGATGCAGGATGCTGTGAGGTAAAGTGTGGCTTGACCTCTCTTTTGCATCTTAATGCAAATTAATAATTTACAGCAGATTAATAATTTACACAGCCGGGGGCTGGTTGTTGGTGGGAAGTTGGCTGGTGGGGGAGTAGGGATCTGTTGATGTGCACAAGGCAGCCCCCAAAATATCAGACTCTCTTTCGTTATATTGCAACCCGGACAGTGTGCGGAGGGTGATGAATTGTACAGAAAGTCACCCCCCCCCCCAAGTTGGTTCATTGTAAAATACAGTCAAGAGATCACATGACCAGTGTCAGTCAGGTTGTTTGCTGTAACCCAGGACCAATACGGCAGGAGAGGAGGGGAAAGAGCAACAGGGGATGAATCAGTCGACAGGTGCCTGTTCTGTTCATCCCCGCAGAAGCCCCTGACGTCGGTCAGTGCTGGGAGACAAGGCGCTGGGGCAGAGGGACCATTGGACAGACCCAGTCTGGCTGCTCTCACGTTCTAAATCCGAGAGCCGCCCATGGCTCTGTCCTAGGCAGGTTTTCCTCCAGCTCATCCGGGCTGGGTTGGCCCCCAAGGTTCTACCTGCAGCTGGGGATCCACTGAGCCCCCAGCCTGGGATCCCGTTCACACTGTGCTGCCGTGGTCCCATTCATGCACTTCCTCCAGCACCCACCCAATACAGTCACATCCATCTGCTGGTACGTGCAGGACTCCCTGACCGACCCGTGCGAGACGTGAGCTACAGGCAAGATAACCACCGGCAGCTGAGTGGGAAACAGCAGCACTGCACCCCCCCCAGCCAGGTCAAACTACTGACCGGTAGGAATTTGTTATCAATGTGGATAGACACACAAACACTTGTCCTAAGCAAGCTGAGATCCCCCACCCCCTCCGCCCACCCGCACCGTTTACCCGAAGGCCCACCGCTTTACAGAAAAGTACGAACAAGCTCATTAGCAATAAACAGCAGATTTGACAGGTGATCAGGGACAGCAAACCGGTCAGAGCAGATTATCAGGAAACAAGCCACCAAACTCAGAGTCACACACGGGTCAGAGACAGTGGGAATGAGCAGATTCTCACCATCAGTGATGATAGCAGCACTCTGGCAGGTTCTCAGGACTATTTTGCATTTGCAGGTTGGGGTACTTGGGATTCCAGACACCGGGTCAGATGCCTTCAGCCTGCGTCCAGCCCTTCCCCCAGGGCAGTCTGTCTTCCTCAGCCCCTTCCTGGCGTCCTCTTGTGTGGGGAGTGAAAACGCTGATTCCACCCCCTGCCTTATATAGCTCTGGCAAAGGGGGGATCCTTTTTTTCAAAAATGCTCCCCGGACCAGGCTGTGGAAAAACAACAACATCAGAGTCGTGTGGTCTGATCCCCTGTAGAATCACAACAACTGGTAATTTTAGGCTCTCTGCAGCAGTCTCAGGAAGGCTCCTCATGTGGGAGTTGGGCTTCTCCTGAGGCCTGTTGTTCTCCCTAATGTCTCATTACAGGGCTCAGCGATCTGTCTGCTCTGAAAGCCCCTTCCCCAGTGGGGTACCGCTGTGTAAATACATTGGGAATGAAGATACACGCTCCTTATCCATCATGTGAGAAACAGAAGTAAGGCAGGAATTCAAATGCGATAATCAAATTCAGCAAACCCTACTGTTTCCAATGACACCGTAAATGTGCCGTCTTGCACAAAATGCTTCACATTCCTGCTATAACGATGTCGCAGTAATGGGTGGGGATGTTGATTGAGTAATTAGTCAGCGTACCGGTAAGAAGGAGTCTTACAGGTACCCTTGCCGATTAGCCTGCTCTTGTCTGTGAACTCCAGAGCTGACTGGCTGGGCCAGAAGAGAGCACCCCTCACATGTAGGGACTGGCCAGTCGGGGGTTGGGAGTTGATGGCCCCAGTGGGAAGTGGGTTGGGACGGACGGTTCAGTGATCTGTGTTACCTCATAACCCAACTGCCCAATCGATGCTTTTAGGAGCAAAGGTGACACAAGATTAGGTCAGCCCAGAGGGCTTCTAAACCCCAGGCTACACGGGGGGATTTTATTCCTGCAGTGGAAAGACAAGACACGTTGGGATGGATTCCAAAACTACTTAAAGCCACATCTCTTCATGGAAGAAACACTGCAGCTGACCTGTGACAGCAGATGAGGGTTCATGGGGCTGTTTCATTGCTAGAACGAGGGCTCTAAGACCGGTGATGTGGAAGGGTCCCAGACCTTGGCTTGCAGCCCCCGACTGAATGTCCTCCCAGCAATGAAACTTCACCTCAGTGCGAATTGGCTGGACGGGCCAGAGGTGGCTTCTCCTTGCTTGGTATATGTGTCCTAAGTCACGTCAGCCATTGTTCACGTTGGGCATTTCAATAGTTTCCCATCAATTTTCCTTGGAATGAAATTGGGTTTTCAGCGAAATGCCCGTGTTGGGTGGGCTTCTGAAAGAGAGTTCAGACTGTCATCCCGGAGCACAGAACACCCCAAAACAATAGCAATTAACATCAGTCACCCGGCAACCAACCAACCAACCAGCATCAGGCCTGCACTGCAAAGTGTTTCGTGTGCAGCTCAATAGAGCCAATCTCAGCGACCCTCAGGACACATGCGATGGGTTGTGGCTGCAGACTAGGGCTATGTCTAGACTGCAGGCTTCTTTCGAAAGAGGCTCTTTCGAAAGCATCTTTCGAAAGAGCCTCTTTCGAAAGATCGCGTCTAGACTGCAGGCGGATCTTTCGATAGAGGAAATCCGCTTTTTCGAAAGAGAGCACCCAGCGAGTCTGGATGCTCTCTTTCGAAGACGGCCTCTTTACATTGTAGAACGCCTTCTTTCGAAAGAGGAACTTTCGAAAGAAGGCGTTCTTCCTCGTGAAACGAGGTTTACCACCATCGAAAGAAAAGCCGCGTTCTTTCGAAATAATTTCGAAAGAACGCGGCTTGAGTCTGAACGCAGGGGAAGTTTTTTCGGAAAAAGGCTACTTTTCCCAAAAAAAACCCTGAGTCTGGACACGGCCAAAGAAAACTATTTTGGCTTTTAGTCTTTCAAGAAAAGTTTGAAACTCACTGCAGAAAAACCAGCTAGGGCTTCTGACCCTCTGAAAGTCCACTCTGTGGGTGGCGCTTAGAGGTGAGTGAGGCCTCCAAAGGGCAAGATCTCTGGCAGTGCAGGGCCATATGGAGACTGGACTGGGAGTGACCAATGTTCTCGAGAGCTCCATGACCACACGTCACCCAGCGCTCCCCTCTGTCACTGTGGAGACTCAGGCAGTCCTTCCCATCTCCTGAGTGGCTGATGACGGGAGCTGAGGAAACTTCGTCCCTCTGAGAGTTGTCGCCACAGAGCACGTCCTCCTCTCAATTCAGTGGGATCGGCAAAGGGTCTAACGGAAGTGACGTGTGTGACTCCCTGGGATTTAACTAACTTCTGGGAGCCCTCTAACACGCCGACCCTGTGTCTTTTCCTCTGTGACACAGGTGCTCCTGTCCCGTGTGGCCGTGCTCAGCGCTCAGCAGACGTATGATCTAGTTCTGCTGCTACCAACCAGCCCTTAAAATGCACTAGACTGATACCTTGGTGCCAAACACTTTACCGACTGTCAAGTACGCCAAGTGCCGTATTCCTTGGGGTGGAGTTGGGTTGCGTGAGCGTCTTGTGTCATGAATAACTAGCTAGGCCAAGGCTACGTTATCATGGCAACACTTCTTAGTATTTACACACCACTGAACGTCCCCAGCTCAGAGAAGAAGATGGAGGTGTGTGTGGTTTGGGAGTGGAACGCTCAGGGCAGGGAGTGGGGGTGCAGGAAACAGAGGAGGGGGTAGGGTCTGTGTTTGTGGGGGACTCATGATGGAGGGTGAAGTTTGCCAGAGTCACAGAGGGGGCTTAAGGCAGGGGTGGGGTGTGCAGGGCAGGTCCCTGGATTTGTGGGCAAGGGAGCTCAGGAGTCATGTATCAGAGTCAGCACAAAGATCCAGGTCAGAGGACTGAGGTGAGGGGCGCAGGCACCCAAGAAGGGAGAAGAGAGTGGGGGAGGGGTGATGTCATTGGTAGGTGCAGAAACTAGGGCCAGTGTTGGGGGGCTCAGAGGAATGGAGCAGCCACACCAGAGAGAGAGATACTAGCAGGACTGGGTGTGTCCCCAACCATTCCCCCTCAGCTCTTGTCTGCAGCACCAGAGTAGTGTGGGGGGAGGGAGGAAATCAGGGCTGTGGGGAGACAGAAAGACCCTTTTAGCCAGAAGGGAGTTTGGGGGACACAAAAGGCATTGGTGGCTTGAGAGGTTTGGGGCACAAAAGGTCCCTGCCAGCCACAGACTGGAGGGCTGGGCAGAGAGAGAAATCCCCGTAGGATGGGACCCCATGTCGGAGTCCTTCCTCACACTGCACCCCTCACTATTTCACATCCTGCTCCTCTCCCACACATACACACACTCCCAAGGCTCTGCCCTGACTCCTGCACCCCGCTTCCCACCTGCCCCTGCAATGAAGGACCCAGGTAACATCAGATAAGTCTTCTAGCTGTAAATCTTTGTTCCCCTGACATGTACTCCCACTGCATCCAAGCCGTCCCTTCCCCCTCCCTTTGACAAGAGAAAGAGGTCGACAGCCTTGAATCTAAACTTTGAGCTGCATTTTCTAGTGGCACTTCCCTGAACCATCTTCATTTATCCCCATTTGACTTTAGTTAAGGGTCACTCTACTCTGGGCTGAGCAGGCCTCAACTGGAGTATGGTGTGCAGTTCTGGGCCCCACATTTCAAGATAGCTGTGGAGAAATCGGAGAGGGTCCTGCGAAGAGCAGCACAAATGACGGAAGTTCTAGGAGACATGAGCTATGCAGGAAGACTGAAAGACTTTGGTCTGTTTAGTTTGGAAAGGAGAAGACTGAGACGGGACATGATAGCGCTTTCATAAGAGTTTTTCTCAGGGACTGACGGACCTCCTTGTTCCTCAGGCAGTAGATAAGAGGGTTGATCAAATGTATCAGGACTGTGATTAAGATGGACAATATTTTGTACAGGATTGGAGGAGGCTGGAACTGTGAAACCACAAATATTGCCAAACCGCTCACATAGTAGACAGTAAATGCAAAGAGGGATCTATGACAATGGAAAAGCCCAATCAAAGGGATGTAAACGTCGTTGTTAATCTCCCTGCAGAATTCGGGCTCTTGTGTTTATACACAGATCAATAAAGTGGAGGGCGTCACAAAAATGCACAGCTGATATGCAAAAGCTGAGAAAATCAGACACGACCAAGCACAAAGCAAGGAATCAAGCAAGGAACAAGGTGACGTAAGGTCATTAAGGGCGAACCCTCTTGTCAGGGAATCAAATGGGGCACGTGTAAGGAAATATTTCAGTTCATCTCTATTCTACTCGAAGTCTTTATTTGTGCTGTCACACTCTAGGCTTGTGTCTGAAAGCAACTAGTGCCACACGAGCTTTTCTCAGGGACTGATGGACCTCCTTGTTTCTCAGGCAGTACAGAATGGGGTTGAGCAAAGGGACCATGACAAGGAACCAGACGTCAATTACTTTCTGGAAGATCACATCAATCACTGGAACTGCATAGATTGTTATTACGGTCCCATAATACATTCCAACCACAATGAGGTGGGAGGAGCAGGTGGAAAAGGCCTTTTGCCTCCCGGTGCTGGAAGGGATTCTCAGGATGTTGACAACGATACAAATGTAGGTCACAAGGGTGATTAATAAGATGACAATATTCGATATCATACTGACAAGGGATGTCACCACTTGCATTGTCCTGTAGTTGGTACCACAAAACGGACGATAAACACGTCCAATATCACAAAATAGAAAGTCAAGTTCTTTGGCTCCACAGTATGTTGATTGCAGAATGAAAGCTTGTAGCATGATACTGTAAGCAATGCCATAAATCCAGGCCCAGGCCACCATGTGGCCACACACTCTGCTGTTCATCAGAGCAGGGTAACGGAGCGGATGGCAGATCGCTAGATACCGATCAATACACATGGCCGTGAGCAGATTGCATTCTGCATTGGACAGGATAATATAGACATTAAATTGCACAATGCAGTTCTGCACAGAAATGGTTCTGTCCCCGGTCAGGAGACTGGCCAGCAGCCTTGGCAGTGTGGTTGAGACGTAGCAGATCTCCACAGTGGACAAGTTGGCCACGAAGTAGTACATGGGGGTGTGAAGGTGTTGATCAGCCACCACTAGCACAACGATGAGGAGGTTCCCAGCCACAGCCACAAGGTAGATCACTAGAAACAGCAGGAAGAGGAGGGGCTGCAGTACAGGGCCGTTCCCAAACCCAAGAAGGATCAGTTCCTTGAAGAACGTTCCATTTCCTCCTTCTGCTTTCTCCATAATTCGTATCTGGAAACTGAAACACATCAGCTATTCAGTTTGTGCTGTTGCCTACCTGGCCAGAAACCTGGAACCCCTGGGTCTCTGCCTTTTAAAAATGAAATTGTCCATAACCAGAAGAAGACTCATTTCTTTTAGAGAAGGAGCCTCCAGAAGAGGGGATCCAAGAGCAGGGCCCCTCGCTGAGATACAGGAACCTCCCCCCAAACTACTTTCAGGCTGGGATTTTGAAATATCTTCATCATGTCACTGTCATTTCAGCTAGTGCTGAGGACACAACAAAAGTCAGTGGATTGTAACGGAAGGTATTTAAAGTTCAAACGGGGGGGTGTCTGCCCTGCACCTGGGCGGTGTCATTCCCAGCTGGGTAATATCCACTGGCTTTCATCAATTAGCAACATAAAATTAGCAGTGAGAACCCGGCAGCGCAAGCAGCGGATTGGGACACAGCCTGGGTGCCTACCTGGGGTCTCAGGTGGGATTGGGTTGGGGGAGCTAGTCTGTGCTGCTGAGGCTACACTGCTACTGTTAGCACCAGAGCTCAGCCAAAGGGGGAGTGTGTTGCTCTAAGGGAGCAGGGAATCGCACTCTTGAGGTTGTCTCCAGATATCCCCCCTACGACAAACACTGGGACCCGAAGTCTTTCCATGAAGGTCTTGCCAGTATCTGCTGTGGCAGAAGATTGAAAGAAAGAAAATTCCACGATTGGAAAGATGCAACTGAGAAACAAAGAGAGAACAGGACACAGAAAAGACTGCACCCTAAGCAAACACTGTGGGCTACCCTCTGACCTCAGATGCTCCAGGGTCAATGGCATCAGGTTTCCAGGAAGGTTTCCAGGTGGAACGAAGATCTCCTTCTGGGAGAACAACTCAGTGGTCCCAGGTTGAAAGATTTCAAAGATTCTTGGCTAAAGCTCCCAGGTCTGTCTGATCTGTCGGCCTGGCACTCCAAACACAGGCCATTGCGAAGAAAAACTCAAGCACCTTGTTGACATCAGCCATGAGTTTTAAAGGAAACTAAGGGATTTAGGCCCCGCTATCAGCGTGAAAGAGAGCTGGGCATTGATGGGCACCCACACTTCAGGACGCTGTGAAACCAGCAAGGGGCTCCTTCACAAAGGGTGTGTTCCCCCAAAGCTACACACAATGCTTATTGATAGGTAAAGCTTATTGTCATCAGGCATGTCCAACACAGGCCACATGAAAATAAATTCAGTCACCTTGTTGACATCAGCTGTTAGCTTTCAAGAAAACTAAGGGATTTAGGCACCAACCAACTATCAGTGCTAAAGAGAGTTGGGCACCTGATGGCCTATTGTATACCCATATATCTTTGTAATGGGTAAGATAGTTGGAGTCTTTGTTAATTCCCCAGCGGAGAGTGTCGAATTTTAGCATGAATGCCAGTTCAGAGGATTCCCTTTCAAGTGCAGATTTGAATGTCTTCTGAAGTAGGATGCAGGTCAGCAGGTCATTCAGAAAGTGTCCTTTCTGGTTGAAATGACAAGCAACTGTTTTTTCTTTGTGATCCTGTCTAATGTCTGTTTTGTGGGCATTGATTCTTTGGTGAAGTGTCTGAGACGTTTGTCCAATGTACATAGCAGATGGACATTTTTGGCACATGATAGCATAGATTATATTTCTAGAGGCTCAGGAATATGTATTCTTGATCTTATAACTCACTTGGTTAGGCCCAATAATTGTATCAGCAGAGTGAATATGTGGACAAAGCTGGCAGCGGGGTTTGTTGCAAGGGAAAATACCAGGATTGTTCGACACTCTCCGCAGAGGAATTAACAAAGACTCCAACTATCTTACCCATTACAAAGATAGCTTCCCCGATTATCACCTCTAATACTATTAACTCACAGACATCTTCCTTTCCCCACCTCTAATTAACTCACTGGCATTCACCTTCCTTCCCCCCCCCCCCACATCCCCCTTCTGTTCTGTAATGTGATTTGTCCTTTTCATGTGTGTTCATTTTTTTTAAATTGTATCCTTTGCTATATATGGTTGTGACTATTTTCTTCCACTATTTGATCTGAGGAAGTGGGTCTGGCCCACGAAAGCTCATCACCTAATAAACCATCTTGTTAGTCTTTAAAGTGCTACATAGTCCTGTATTTTGTTTCAGCTACACCAGACTAACACGGCTACATTTCTATCACTATTCTACTTCTGCTGAGACTTTGATATGTTAAAGAAAACAATCAACAACTAGTTGAAGCAAAATGTAGAACAATGTAGCACTTTCTATCACTAATCAACAACTAAACTGTCTGAGCATACTGTATAGAGAATCCCTGAAACTGTCTCTCAGGGCTGCTGCTGTAGCTGTCAGCCTGCACGCATGCATAATAAAGTTTTCCTTCTAGGTTTCTCTCCTGCCTCACTGCTTTGACCTCCAATCTCGGACCCTTCTGGGGGCTCTGTACCCCAGGGGAGCGAGATTCCCCCCACATTTGTAAAACAGAGTCTAGAGATCACACCCCCAACGCCAGTGACACGTCACAAGAGAAAGGGAACAATCGACAGGGGAGGAATCGGTTGATATTTCTCTGTTCTGCCAATTCCCCCAGAAGCCCCTGGCATCGGCTAGTGCTGGGAGTGAGCGCAGTAGGGGAAGGGGACCTTTGGACCAGCGCAGTCTGGTCATTCTCACGTTCTAAATCCAAGGGCCGCCCATTGCTCTGTCCTAGGCAGGTTTTCCTACAGCTCGTCTGGGCTGGGTTGGCCTCCAAGGTTCGACCTGGAACTGGGGACCCCTGAGCCTCAGAGCCCCCAGCCTGAGATCCTGCTCGCACTGTGCTGCTGTGCCTGGCTGCAGACAAGGTCCCATCCCCGCACTTCTCCCCGCACCCACACAGCAGGAACAGGCCCATCTGCAGGGACACGCAGGGCTCCCTGACTGGACACTGCTGAGGGAAGCTACAGTCGAGGGAACCACCGGTAGCCTAGGGTTCTACCCCAGAGCTGCACCGCCTGAGCCAGGTCGAATAACCAACAGGGAAAAATCTGTTAATCTGCTTGCACCCCCCGACGTGGAGAGGAAAATGCCCACGTGTGCTAAGCGGGGGGAGAATTTCCCCCATTCGTTTCACTGGTTTGAGTAACACCACACACAAGGTTATTAACTACAAACAGTGGATTGACGTGGGTATCAGGGACATCAGAGCAGATTATCAGCAACTAATCAGGGTATGTCTACACTACTCCACTAGTTCGAACTAGCGGGGTAATGTATGCATACCGAACTTGCTAATGAAGCCCAGGATTTGAATTTCCCGGGCTTCATTAGCTTAAAGCCGGCATCGCCATTTTTAAAAGCCGGCTAGTGCAAACCCCAAGGAGTACAGATAGTTCGGAATGGCTACGTAGTTCGAACTATCTAGCCCGTGCCGCGTGTTGCCGCGTAGCACGGGGTTCGCACTAGCCGGCTTTTAAAAATGGCGGCGCCGGCTTTATGCTAATGAAGCCCGGGAAATTCAAATCCCGGGCTTCATTAGCAAGTTCGGTATGCATACATTACCCCGCTAGTTCGAACTAGCGGGGTAGTGTAGACATACCCTCAGACACAAACTCTGCAGAGCACAGGGGCAGAGTCAGGAGAAACGAGCAGATTCTCACCCGGAGGGATGGCGCCGGCCGTCTGGCAGCTTTTCAAGGCCCAATTTGCATTTGCTTTGCAGCTTGGGGTGTTCAGGTTTCCAGACACTGGGTAAGACGCCTTCAGCCTGGGTCCAGCCCTTCCCCCAGGTCAGTCTGTCTTCCTCAGCTCCTTTCCGGCATCCTCTTGTGCGGGGAGTGAACACGGCTGATTCCATCCCCTGCCTTATATAGCTCTGGCAAAGGGGGGATCCTTTGTTTCAAAACTGCTCCCTGGACCAGGCTGTGGAAAAACAACATGGGAAGAGGGAGCTCGGAGTCACGTGGTCTGATCCTCTGTCGTTGTGCACAGCTGTTAATTATGGTCTCTCTGGATCATTCCGAGGAAGGGTCACTTCTGTGGGAGTTTGGCTTCTCCAGAGGCCTCTTGTTCTCCCCAATGTCTCATTACAGGGCTCAATGATCTGTCTGCACTGAAAGCCGCTTCCCCACTGGGAGGGACTGATGTGTACATACACTGAGAATATCCTCTGTATTCATAATGAGAGAGACAAAAATAAGGCTTGAACAGAAACTGGGTTAATCACAGTGAGCAAATTATAATATTTCTAATATCAGAGGTTATTACAAAGATAGCTTCCCCAATTATCACCTCTAATACCATTAGCTCACAGACACTTACCTTCCTTCCCCCACCCCTGCACCCCCCTGCTGTTCTGAAATGTGATTTGTCCTTTTCATATGTGTTCATTTTTTTAATTGTATCCTTTGGTATCTATGGTTGTGACTATTTTCTTCCACTATTTGATCTGAGGAAGTGGGTCTGGCCCACGAAAGCTCATCACCTAATAAACCATCTTGTTAGTCTTTAAAGTGCTACATAGTCCTGCATTTTGCTTTAATATCAGAGGGGTAGCCATGTTAGTCTAAATCTGCAAAAGCAGCAAGGAATCCTATGGCACCTTAGGGTATGTCTACACTGCCACCTTAGTTCGAACTAGGGTGGCTAATGTAGGCATTCGAACTTGCAAATGAAGCCCGGGATTTAAATATCCCGGACTTCATTTGCATGTTCCCTGGTGCCGCCATTTTTAAATGCCCCGTAGTTCGAACTACCTGCCCGCGGCTACACACAGCACGGGCTAGATAATTCGAATTAAAGCTCCTAATTCAAACTACAGTTAAACCTCCTTGCAGGTAGTTCTAACTAGGGTGGCAGTGTAGACATACCCCTACAGAGTCTACAGATTCAAAGATTAAATTTTGATGGGCTGCATGATGTATTTTGTCTACATTATTTTAAGGTTATTCCTATTCCCATTCATTAAGCCTGAGGGTCCATCACACGTCCTGCCAAAGATCATTGAAAGAGGGTTTGGACAGTAACCATTCTGGAATCAGTTTATCCAAAAATTTGTTTTACGACCACCCAGTGGCCACATTTCCACCACCTTATACCATAACCCTGCCAACCATTACACTTACCTGCATGCCGCTAGCTTCATCCATGACTCATTTCCTAACCATTGTTTTTACAGCCTGGTCCTAAGATACAACTGGATTTGCTCCAATCTCACAAGTGGAGATAAACACCCACAGAATCTCCATCAGACATTCTTCAAACTAAAATACCCACCCAGGCAAGTGAAAAGACAGATTGACAAGAGCCAGACATGTACCCAGGCACAGGCTCCCACAAAGAAACCAAAAGAACACCACTGGCCATCACCTACAGCGTCAACTTGAACCCCTGCAGCCCATCACTTACGATCTACATTGTGTCTTGGAAAACGATTTCTCCCTCTCATAGACCTGCTCTTAAAGACAATCCCATACCCTGTCCTTGCCTACAGACAAACCTCTAACCCTGAAAGCATTCCTTTCAGTGAATACCCAGCATTCCCCAATCCTGCTCACCCAGGAACCCACCCCCACAATCAGCTCTGCACCAACTCTGTCCACACATCTACACCAGTGACATCATCCCAGGACCTAACTACAAAAGGCACCACATCAGAAGCTCATCCAACTGCACTTCTGCCAAATGTGATCTAGGCCATCAAGTGCCAACAATGCCCCTCTGCCATGGACATTGGCCAAACTGGGCAGTCTCTACAACAAAGGATTAATGGACACAAATCAGATATTTGAAAGGGCAAGACACAGAAACCTGTATGCTATGTCTACATTTGTGCAATCTTGCACCAGAGCCATGCAAATGAGGCTAAGCGTGGATTATCACCGAGCCTCATTTGCATATCTAATGAGCTGCCATTTTTGCAGAAGAGACTCTTGTGCAAGAAAACCCCTCTTGCACAATGCCATTATTCCTGAAAATAGTCAGCGAAACAGCATTGCGCAAGAGGGCTTTTCTTGTGCAAGAAGGGGCAGTGTAGACAGCTCCTTCTTGCACAAGAGTCTGTTCCGCAAAAATAGCAGCTTATTAGATATGCAAATGAGGCTCAGCGATATTCCACGCTTAGCCTCATTTGCATAGCTCTGGTGCAAGATCGTGCAAGTGTAGACATAGCCGTAGAGTGATATTTTAATTTGCTCATTAATGGATCTAAAGTGAGTGCACTATTACAAAGTAATTTCAAAAACCAGCTACAGAGAGAAACTGCAGAACTTGGTTTCATTCAGCTATAATCAAGGTATGAAAAGGCCTAACCAGGATGGGTCGCAATTGACACAAAGAGCTAAGCATTTGGTATTAGAGTCCATTCTATTAGCATCAGTTAGCCTGGATGCTCTAACTGACAATATATTCCCCTATTTTTTCCTTGTCTTTACCTCCCCATCTCCTCTCATTCCCTGCTATTCATTTGTACTCTGTACTCCATTCATCTGAAGAAGTGGGTGCCTTGTGATACGTCTTACCCCCTTCCCATCTCAAGCGTACCATTGTGTGTATTCTGGTCCTGTCAGTGAAACATGCTCTTTGGAGGATTTGGGGACGATTTTGATTTCCAATGGAAATTCGCCTCCCTCCCCATGCTGGGACATTCCCCACCTCTTCCCTCCTCTTGTGTATGGGTATGTCTACACTACAGCACTATTTCAAGTTAACTTATTTCAAATTTGAAATAACGCATCTAGACACAAAAACTAATTCGAAATAGCGTTTTGCTATTTCGAAATAGCGAGTCCACCCTGATTGGACACTTCCCCTTGCTCTGGGCCCCCTGCCTCCGGCAAACTGGTACCTGGGAGACCCTGCTGCCACCTTCTCTCTCTCTTCCTTTTACTAGCCCAACCCAAGCATGGGCAATCCCGCCCTTGTCATATGGAGAATGATCAAAGGTATCAGGACTGTGATCAAGGCAGACAATATTCTGGAGAGGATTGAGGGAGGCTAGAACTGTGAAACCACAAATATTGTCAATCCACTCGCATAGTAAACTGTAACCACAATGAAGTGGGAGGAGCAGGTGGAAAAGGCCTTTTGCCTTCCGGTGCAAAAAGAGATTCTCAGAATGTTGGCGATGATAAACAGAAAGACCCCAAGAGTCACTATGATAGACATAAACAATGTAAGCCAATCCAGAGTCTTGGTCTTGCCACAGAACCCACCAATGGATACAGAATCACAGAAAAAATGGTCAAATTCTTTGGAACCACAGTATGTTAATTTCATAATGAAAATGTGTAGTGTGATTGTGTAGGAAATGGCGAATATCCAGCACCCTGCCACCATGTGGCCTCACACCCTGCCATTCATCGGAGTAGGGTATGTAAGGGGGTGGCAGATCGCTAGATACCAATCAATACACATAGCCGTGAGCAGCAGACATTCTGCATTGGACAGGATAACATAGAAATTGAATTGCAAAAAGCAGTTCTGAAGAGAAATGGTTCTGTCCCCAGTCGTGAGACTGGCCAGCAGCCTGGCCAGGGTGGTAGAGACGGAGCAGAAAAGTTTTCCGTTAAAAGCATTTTCGGAAAAGCGCGTCTAGATTGGCAGGATGCTTGTCCGCAAAAGCATTTTTTGCGGAAAAGCATCCGTGGCCAATCTAGACGCACTTTTCCACAAAAACGTCCCGATCGCCATTTTCGCGATCGGGTCTTTTTTGCGAAAACAAATCTCTGCTGTCTACACTGGCTCTTTTGCACAAAAGTTTTTCGGAAAAAGACTTTTGCCCAAACGGGAGCAGCATAGTATTTCCGCAAAAGCACTGACAATCTTACATGAGAACATTAGTGCTTTTGCGGAAATTGAAGCAGCCAGTGTAGACTGTGTAGAGAGCTGGCAAGTTTTTCCGGAAAAGCAGTTGCTTTTCCGGAAAAAGTGGCCTGTCTAGACACAGCCTCTGAGTATTGTTATCCATCCAGTTATGCACCCACCTTATAGTAGCCTCATCTAAGTTGTATTTACCTAGTTTATTGATAAGAATATCATGCGAAACCGTATCAAATGCCTTACTAAAGTCTAGGTATACCACATTCACCGCTTCTCCCTTATCCACAAGACTCGTTATCCTATTAAAGAAAGCTATCAGATTGGTTTGACATGATTTGTTCTTTACAAATCCATGCTGGCTGTTCCCTATCACCTTGCCACTTTCCAAGTGTCTACAGATGATTTCCTTAATTACTTGCTCCATTATCTTCCTTGGCACAGAAGTTAAACTAACTGTTCTGTAGTTCCCTGGGTTGTTCTTATTTCCCTTTTTATAGATGGGCACTATATTTGCCCTTTTCCAGTCTTCTGGAATCTCTCCTGTCTCCCATGATTTTCGAAAGATGATATCTAGAGGCTCAGATACCTCCTCTATCAGCTCCTTGAGTATTCTAAGATGCATAGCATCAGGCCCTGGTGACTTGCAGGCATGTAACTTTTCTAGGTGATTTTTAACTTGTTCTTTTTTATTTTACCTTCTAAAATTACCCCCTTTCCACTTGCAATCACTATGTTAGGCATTCCTACAGACTTCACGGTAAAGACCGAAACAAAGAAGTCATTGAGCATCTCTACCATTTCCAAGTTTCCTGTTACTGTTTCTCCTTCCTCACTGACCAGTGGGCCTACCTTCTCTTGCTTCTAATGTATTTATAAAACATCTTCTTGTTTCCCTTTATGCCTGTAGCTAGTTTGAGCTCATTCTGTGCCTTTGCCTTTCTAATCTTGCCCCTGCATTCCTGTGCTGTTTGCCTCTATTCATACTTTGTAATTTGTCCTACTTTTCATTTTTTTATATGACTCCTTTGTTATTTTTAGATCATTCAAGATCTCGCGGTTAAACCAAGGCGGTCTTTTGCCATATTTTCTATCTTTCCGACACATTGGAATAGCTTGCTTTTGGGCCCTTAACAATGTCCCTTTGAAAAACTGCCAACTCTCCTCAGTTGTTTTTCCTCTCACTCTCGATTCCCATGGGACCTTACCCATCAGCTCTCTGAGCTTACCAAAATCTGCCTTCCTGAAATCCATTGTCTCTATTTTGCTGTTCTCCCTTTTACCCTTCCTTAGAATTGTGAACTCTATGATTTCATGATCACTTTCACCCAAGCTGCCTTCCACTTTCAAATTCTCAACCAGTTCCTCCCTCTTTGTTAGGATCAAATCTAGAATAGCTTCCCCCCGTAGTTTTTTCAACCTTGTGAAATAAAAAGTTGTCTCTAATACAGTCCAAGAAGTTATTGGATAGTCTGTGCCCCGCAGTGTTATTTTCCCAACATATATCTGGATAGTTGAAGTCCCCGATCACTACCAAATCTTGGGCTTTGGATGATTTGTGTTGTTTAAAAAAAGCCTCATCCACTTACTCATCATAGCAGTGATCATCTGGGAGAAGACCCGAGACCACAAAACTTAAGCTCCTTGTAGAATTTGGTAGAGGAGAGACAGTAGCTGAGAGGATTGAGCAAGGTTATGAGGACAACAAACAAGATAGACAATATTTTTTACGGGATCATGAGAGTGACTGTAATTTGGCTTATATAGTAAACTGCAAGTAGAATGAGGTGAGAGGAGCAGGTGGAAAAGGCCTTTTGTCTTCCCATGGTGAAGGGATTCTCAGGAAGTTGATGATGTTACCAATGTAGGATGTCAGGATCAGCAGAAACTCCACTATATTCAACATAAGAGCCAACAAAAATGTTGCTAGTTGCAAAGTCTGGGTCTCACCACAGCACGGATCTATAAGGGGTGGAAAATCACAAAAGAAATGGTCAGTTTCTTTGGGACCTCAATACATGAGTTGAAAAAGGAAAATTTGTACCATGATGGAGATGAGAAAGCTATGACCCAAATCCCCGCCACCAAATGGCAGCAAACCCTGCCGTTCATCAGAGCAGTTTAAAGGGATGATTGAGACGGGGTTGGTACTGCTTTGGGCAGGGGGTTGGACTCTATGATTCCTGACGTCTCTGCCAGGCCTGGTATTCGAGGATTCTATGACTCCATATGTCTCCATGATACACACACCCCAATGAGACAGAGACCCAGCTGATGAGGACATGAAGTTTGATGGGTTACATGAAATTATTTACCCTCTGGATTTTGTATATTTATCTCCATAAATCCATTTTATAAAGCATGGGTCTGAGGTTGGGATGAACTCATTTTCCATAATATTGAAAGAGAGCGGGCTGATAAGAGGTTCAGCAATACTGCAGAGTGACCACTGGGGGCTGGGGTGCCCCCTGGAAGGGATACCAGGGCTGGAAACCAAAGTGCTGCCACCCTCTGAACCAGTTGGAAGGCAGGCATGGCCCAGGGAGACGCTCTCCTTCCAGACAGGACGGGAGCTGGGGTGCAACTGGAGGCCGATGCAGGTCCAGGGATCCCAGCCCTCTTCCCCAACCAGCTGGAGGGCAGCAGCTAGAGTCCAAGACTGGCCTGCAGACAATTTCCCCATCTGCATGGGTTGGAGTTCAGGGGGGGATCCGGTGGCTGGGGACTCAGACCCACAGACACGGCCAAACTCACTGTTTTGTTTAATAAAGAGAGTTTGTGTTAATGACAATATGTGTATTTTATTTGACATCAGGAAGGGGGGTTAGGGAAGGGTAAGTCAAAGGACGTGAGGGAGGAATGAGGCACCAGTCCCCAAAGGGGCAGACCAGGGAGGCTCTTAGTGCTCCTCAGGGTGGAAGCTCTCCCACAGGGCTTTCTGGATTCTGACAGCCCCCCGATGGACCTCCCGGATGGCAGCCTGCAGAAAGTGCAGCCAGGCTCACAACAACACAACCAAGAGAAGCATCAGAGTGCCCAGGGCAGCTCCAACTCCATGTTGCAGAGTGCTGTGGTGTCCCGAGTGAGGGCAACCAGAGCACGCAAAGACAAAATGCTTTGCTGTCCCTCATCAAGGTAGGCAAGCAAGCAGGGGAAGCTGAGAACTGGATGTCGGGGGGGGGGGGGGGGGGGCTTTAAGCACAGGCCACAGATAGCCTCAGGCAAAGTAACTCCTGATCTGATGCCTTGCCGGATCTGGTTCTGGCCGGCCTTAAATGAGATTTAGCATCCACTCAGTGTAGACACGTTATCTGTGTGTAAACACATTATTTCGAAATAAGATATTTCGAATTAACTATTTCGAAATAAGATATTTCAAAGTAACTCTGCAGTGTAGACATACCCCCAGGGAAATAGTTTTTCCTAATATGCAACTTAGACCTCTCCACTGCAACTGGAGTCCATTGCTCCTTGTTCTGCCACCTGCCCCCACTGAGAACAGCCTCTTTCCAGCCTCTCTGGAACCCCCCTTCAGGAAGTTGAAGGCTGCTCTCAAATCCCCCCTCGCTCTTCTCTTCTGCAGACTAAACAGACCCAACTCCCTCAGCCTCTCCTTAGAGGTCATATGCTCCAGCCCCCTCATCATTCTGGTTGCTTTTTTAAAATAAACAATGCAACTGGTGTAGCTCAATTTGTGTAGCTTATTTCAAATTAAGCCCTGTTGTGCAGATCAAGCAGCCCAGCTAAAATAAAGCAATCTGATATAGAAAAGAATAATATCCGCATAAACATCTTCCATGTTAGAAACAACAGGCTTGCTTTTACCATCAGGGAGCCCTGGTTATGATGATATGATTATGTCATAATTACCACACATTTTGTACACAATGGGTCATCTGTGGTGTCACTGGGGAAATTCTGATGTACTGAACATGATTATGCTAGTTGTATGTATCATTATTATCTGAAGTTACGAATATTGACTCTGTATTTGCATTTCCAATGCAGTTGCACCTGAGTAACTCCCAGAAGGAAGGCGCTTTTAGTCAACACTGTAGTTTGCGATGGGCTTATTCAGAGTAACGAGCCATTGGGAATAATCAGAAGCTTATTTCCTGCCTGCTGAGCCTTCCTGAGAATGCCCCTGGTCGCTATGGACTCTGCAGGTTACCAGAGTGCATGATTCTGGACTCCATTTTGGGACGTCTGTGTTTTTCCATAAACAGTTCTGAAAATACAAATTTGAAATGAAAGGTTCCCACCCCCACCTATACTACAGCTATATAAGGCAGGGAGTGATCTCTCCTGTTCCTCTCCACTCCCCACACACGAGGCCTCCTTGTAAGACCTAAGGAACAAAGACTGAACTGGAGGACGTGCTGGACCCAGGCTAAAGTAATTTCTAGCCCATGTATTTGAACCTGAGAAATGAAAGCTGCAAAGCAAATGTGGCTATTGCCTTGAGAATCTGCCAGAGGGCTGGTATCATCAGTCAGGGTGAGAAACTGCTCGTTTCTACTCAGTCTCGCCATTATGTTGTGCTTCTTTTTTTGTTTGTTTGTTTAGTTGTTGGTAATCAGCTTTGCTCTCTTTGCTCTGTTATAAGCATTTCAACTCTTATTTTTTGTAAAAAAAACTTGAACAGGTGACTAGGCCTTGAACAAGTGTGCATATCACTCTCCGTATCGTAGGAGAGGCAAACCGGGTTACACATTCATACTGATTGGTGTTTCAACCAGGGCGGGGCAGTACAGATCTGAGGATCTAGCTGACAGCTGATGTTTCTTTTCATGGTAGCTTCTTATTCTCAGTGCATGCAGTGGCTGGTCAGTGTGTTTATGTCGGTGGGAATGTTTGAGTTCATGTCAGATCTTGAGTGGTCTACAGCTTGCTACAGGGAGCAAGACGGGTGGGTCAGAGGGCTCAGTGCATTTCCAGTTCCAGGTAGCTCCCCGGGGAAACTTAGCACAGACAGGTTGGGTTATAGCAAAGCATGCCTAAGGCAAAGCAAGCCTCTCAGATTTAGAACATACAACTCAGATCAAGGGTCCATCCAGCCTAGTTTCTGGTCTTCCAACGGTGGCCAATGGCAGGTGTTTCATGTGGAATGAATGGAACAGGTGATCATTGAGTCATCCATTTCTTGTCTCCCAGTCCCTTTGTCCTGTACCATAATAAGAGTGGTTTGTGGCAATATACTTGACTGGCATCGGTTATTTGGTCTTTTGAATATGTTTGATATTAAACCAAAGTGAGTGAAGCAATTTACTATGCAATTCATCAACACTAAGCAACGTTGCATGGGGTTGAAAAATAATGAAAGAGAGAACGGCATCTGTTAGGGTATGTCTACACTACCCTCCTAGTTCGAACTAGGAGGGTAATGTATGCATACCGCACTTGCTAATGAAGCCTGGGATTTGAATTTCCCGGGCTTCATTAGCATAAGCGGGGAGCCGCCATTTTTAAATCCCCGCTGCTTCGAACCCCGTGTAGCGCGGCTACACGGGGCTCGAACTAGGTAGTTCGGACTAGGGTCCTATTCCGAACTACCGTTACTCCTCGTGAAACACGGGGTTCGAAGCATCGGGGATTTAAAAATGGCGGCTCCCCGCTTATGCTAATGAAGCCCGGGAAATTCAAATCCCGGGCTTCATTAGCAAGTGCGGTATGCATACATTACCCTCCTAGTTCGAACTAGGAGGGTAGTGTAGACATACCCTTAGACTGATTTGTGTACAGGTTTAGATCAATCTTATGTTCTGACAAACAGTGACTAGGAACACTATCCCCGCCCATCCTGGTTAATAGCCCTTAATGGACCTAACCTCCATGAAGTTAGCTAGTTTATTGAATCATATTGTGTGTGTTTATTTTTCACAGAGTGAGTTTCATTGCTCATAAACATTTTGGAAATCAAATCATGGTCTCTCTTTTCTCTCTGTTAGGCTGTGTCCAGACTCAGGGTTTTTTTCGGGAAAAGTAGGCTTTTCCCGAAAAAACTTCCCCTGCACCCAGACTCAAGCCGCGTTCTTTCGAAATAATTTTGAAAGAACGCGGCTTTTCTTTCGATGGCGGTAAACCTCGTTTCACGAGGAAGAACGCCTTCTTTCGAAAGTTCCTCTTTCGAAAGAAGGTGTTCTTCAATGTAAATAGGGCTTCCTCGAAAGAGAGCATCCAGACTCGCTGGGTGCTCTCTTTCAAAAAAGCGGATTGCTCTTTCGAAAGATCCACCTGCAGTCTAGACGCGATCTTTCGAAAGAGGCTCTTTCGAAAGAAGCCTGCAGTCTAGACATAGCCTTATAGATTTCTCTCTTTTATAGATTTCCATTTTTCTTTCATAATGTTTATCACTGCACCATTACACAATGAACCAGTGTCGATGCACCATTGCCACTCCCAAGGTAAAGGGAGTTTACATGGGTGCACAATGAATCAGAGGGTGAAAGTATCAGACGGCAGAATATGTAAAGTGTGTAAAGGGAAAGCAAGTCTCTAATACCTTTTTTATAACATCAAGGACCTGCTATTCTCTTTAAATATATTTGTATTTTATTGCTCACAACATTTGAAGAAATAAACAGTCTCCCTTTTTGTCTCTCTCTCTGTATTTTCATCTTATTCTGTACTTATAAATCTCTTCGGGTATGTCTACACAGCAAAGTTATTTCAAAATAACTTTCGTAGCATCTACACACCCATTCCATTATTTCAAAATTAATTCATAATAGCAGAGGGCTTATGTTGAAATTGGTAAACCTCATTCCACGAGGAATAGCACCAATTTCGAAATTGCTATTTCAAAATAAGTGCTGTGTAGATGCTTATTTCAAAATAGGGGGCCTCCAGCCCTTCCCAGGGTGCCTGATGCCCTGCCAGAAATGGTTCCAACCAGCCTTAAAAGCGATTCAACATCCACTCAGTGAGGACGTGCTATTTCAAAATAGAAAAATGCTATTTCAAAATGTATTTTGTGTGTAGACGCATTATTTCCAAATGAGATATTTCGAATTAACTATTTTGAAATTA
The DNA here is from genome assembly GCF_049634645.1 of Pelodiscus sinensis. NCBI lineage: Eukaryota > Metazoa > Chordata > Testudines > Trionychidae > Pelodiscus > Pelodiscus sinensis. Next base: position 9,882,683 of record NC_134740.1, on the reverse strand, counting down.
AATATTTCAAAATAATGCTGTAGTGTAGACATACCCTTCCCTTTTTTCTCCAGCTTTTCATTGGATGCTGCAATCAACCTCCTGGGGTTCAATTTAGTGAGTCTAGTGAAGACCTGCTAAATTGAACTGAGGGGTTCCCCCCAATCGGTGGTTGTACTCCTGCTCCTTGTGAGGAGTAAGGAAAACCAATAGGAGCATTTGCTTCCATTGACCTCCCTCTGTGTGGATGGTGATTTAAGATAAGTTGACTCAGTTATGCAATTAATGTACAAAAGCTTCAAGGGGGAGCCAAGTTAGTCTGTAACAGGAACATCTTAACAAATAGCGAACGGTCTAGCAGCACGTTAAAGACTAATAAAACATGTAGATGGTATCACAAGTTTTCACAGGTATAACCCATTTCTTCAAATGAATGGAATATTAAACGTCCAATTCCAAAATAAATAGGGGCTGGGAGGGAGAAGGAAGGGGAAAAAACAGTAGTGAATTAGAGTGTTCATGTTCGCAGCCAGTGTAGATAGGCGGCAAGATTTTGCGCAAAAGCACTTGCTTTTGCACAAAATCTTGCCAGTGTAGACACAGCCTTTATGATATGAGAATAGTAAAAGAAATGTAGCCGTGTTAGTCTGATCTTGCTGAAACAAAAAACAGGACTATGTAGCACTTTAAAGACTAACAAGATGGTTTATTAGATGATGAGCTTTCGTGGGCCAGACCCATTTCCTCAGATCAAATAGGGGAAGAAAATTGGCATGACTGTTTTGTACCAAAGGATACAATCAAAAAAATGAACACATATGAAAAGGACAAATCAAATTTGAGAACAGAGGGGGGATGAGGAGAGGAGGTAAATGTCTGTGAGCTAATGATATTAGAGGTGATGCTTGGGGAAGCTATCTTTGTAATGGGAAAGATAATTAGCGTCCTTGTTGAGACCTAGATGTAAAGTGTCAAATTTAAACATGAATGACAGTTCAGAGGATTCTCTTTCAAGTCTGGTGTTAAAATGTCTTTGAAGCAGGATGCAGGTAGCTAAGTCATTGAGACAATGCCCTTTCTGGTTGAAATGGCAAGAAACTGTTTTTTCTTTGTAATCCTGTCTAATATCTGTTTTGTGGGCATTGATTCTTTGGCAAAGTGTCAGAGACGTTTGTCCAATGTACAAAGCAGATGGACACTGTCGGCACATGATGGCATAAATTATATTTCTGAATGCGCATGAATATGTGTTCTTGATCTTATAACTCAATTGGTTAGGTCCAATAATGGTTTCAGCAGAGTGAATATGTGGACAAAGCTGGCAACGGGGTTTGTTGCAAGGGAAAGTTCCGGGGTTGGTATTAGTGTGGTATGTCCTGTGGTGGTTGGTAAGAATCATCCTAGGTTAGGTGGTTGTCTATAGGGGTATGTCTACACTACCCCGCTAGTTCGAACTAGCGGGGTAATGTATGCATACCGCACTTGCTAATGAAGCCCGGGATTTGAATTTCCCGGGCTTCATTAGCATAAGCGGGGAGCCGCCATTTTTAAATCCCCGCTGCTTCGAACCCCGTGTAGCGCGGCTACACGGGGCTCGAACTAGGTAGTTCGGACTAGGGTCCTATTCCGAACTACCGGTACTCCTCGTGAAACGAGGTGTACCGGTAGTTCGGAATAGGCACCCTAGTCCGAACTACCTAGTTCGAGCCCCGTGTAGCCGCGCTACACGGGGTTCGAAGCAGCGGGGATTTAAAAATGGCGGCTCCCCGCTTATGCTAATGAAGCCCGGGAAATTCAAATCCCGGGCTTCATTAGCAAGTGCGGTATGCATACATTACCCCGCTAGTTCGAACTAGCGGGGTAGTGTAGACATACCCTAGGAGACTATGGGTCTGTCTCCCAGAGCTTCTCAGAGTTTAGTATCCTGTTCTAGTATAGATTGTATACTGTTCTGAAATCTGATTTGTTCCCTCCTGTTCTGAAATGTGATTTGTCCTTTTCATATGTGTTCATTTTTTTGATTGTATCCTTTGGTATATATGGTTGTGACTATTTTCTTCCACTATTTGATCTGAGGAAGTGGGTCTGGCCCACGAAAGCTCATCCCCTAATAAACCATCTTGTTAGTCTTTAAAGTGCTGCATAGTCCTGTTTTTTGTTAATGATATGAGTCTTCCTCTATTTATCGACATCATTTTTCCAGTAGAGAGATGCTGTAGTGTGAGGTTTGTGCCAGCGTAGCAGACAACACAACATGTCTGTGTGCGCTCCATCAATATTTAATGGTTTTTTGTCTCTAGACACAACTTATGGAGAAAGCAGAAGGAAGAAACCAAACGTCCATCGTGGAATTCATCCTCCTAGGATTTGGGAATGGCCCTGAACTGCAGCCCCTCCTCTTCCTGCTGTTTCTAGTCATCTACATTGTGACGGTGGCTGGCAACATGCTATTTGTTGCACTAGTGGTGGCTGATCAGCATCTTCACACCCCCATGTATTTCTTCCTGGGGAACTTGTCCTGCTTGGAGATCTGCTACACTTCAACCACCCTGCCCCGGCTGCTGGCCAGTCTCCTGACTGGCGACAGAACCATCTCTGTCCAGGGCTGCCTGGTGCAATTGTATTTCTTTGGTGTCACGTCAAATACAGAAAATCTCCTGCTCACGGCCATGTCTTACGATCGGTACCTAGCGATCTGCCACCCCCTGCGTTACACTGTTCTGATGAATGGCCGGGTTTGTTGCCTGCTAGTGGCAGGGGGCTGGATAAGTAGCCTACTGAGCAGCACCATAGTACAGATTTACTTGTGGCAATTCACGTTTTGTGATTCCAAAGAAATCGACCATTTCTTCTGTGATTTTTCACCCATTTTAAAATTGTCCTGTAGCGACACCCAGACACTAGAATTGGTGACATTTGTTCTTGCTGTCATAGGCACGTTTCTTCCCTTTCTCCTGACTCTGACATCCTATATTTGTATAATCATCAATATCCTGAGAATCCCTTCCAACACTGGGAGGAAAAAGGCCTTTTCCACCTGCTCCTCGCACCTCATTGTGCTTGCAATTTTGTACGTGACTGTGTTAACTGTCTATGTGGTTCCAATACCCGACAGTCACAAGGTCCTACAGAAAATATTCTCTGTCTTCTACACAGTCCTGACTCCTATTATCAACCCTCTTGTCTACAGCCTGAGAAACAAGGAGGTCAAAGAGTCCCTGAGCAAAGCTATTCTGAAACTAGCAGCTTACAGGAACAGGCACAGAATGTGAGAGGACAAATGTTAGCCCAGAGTAAGGTAGAGATGAATTGTTATACATTCTTACACTTAGCCCGTTTGAGTTATTGAGAAAATGATTAGCCCTTCCCTCCTTCCTTCCTTCCAGATCTTAACATCTTTTGAGTTGTCCTGATTCTTCTGCACTCTCCCTGAATCCAACAATATTCATTCTCCACTGATTAATACTCTCTGTGTTGTGTCCACACTAAGCAGACACATTTGACTGGGCAACATTTTATACATATTTGGGGAAACAAACAAACAAACAAAAATTAAAGTCTTTAGAGATGTGGTTTTCTCAGTGCCCTGCTATGTGAAATTTCCTGCCCTTTCATACATTTTGCAGGGTCAACAAAACAATGAAATGTATATAATCTTAGAGATATGGATTTGGATATATAAAATGCAAATATAAGACGTAAGGCCACAATTTTCAAGACTCATCAGACCCAACTTACCTCCCTACCCAAATGAAAAAGAAATGAATGAATTAAAACAAACAGGAAATGAGCACCCAAAACCACTAGCCAACTGGGCAAAGCTCAGCCAATATATCATTCCATGGGGCTTCCTTGCCCCAGGCAGAAATGCTCTACATGCATAAAAATGTTTCCTACAGTGCCCATGCCAGGTGCAAGCCTGCCAGCACCCAGCCAGCAGACCCTGCACCTGGCACGGATCGAGCCACCCACCCGATGCTCCCCAGCCCTCCCCCTCTTCCCGGGACCAGGCTGGCGGCTCCCGGGAGCTTGCCCGGGACCGCAAGAGGCGGGCACCTGCCTGGGCTAGAGCAGACATCGTGGACCTCATCCACGATCTCCGCACTAGGCACAGGAAAGTGGCCGGCTTGGGCAGGAGAGCTGCCAGCCTGGCCACCCAGGAGCAGGTTTGCATGAAAATCAAGGTGGTCCACTGAGACCCCCGACCCCGAGCCCTGAGCTTACAATGGCCGTCCTGGGTCAGACCAAAGGTCCATCTAGCCCAGGAGCCTGTCTGCCGACAGCGGCCAACCCTAGGGACCCTGGAGGGGATGGACAGTGACCAAGCCATTTGTCTCATCCCATCCCTCTCCAGCCTTCCACAAACCTTGGGCAGGGACACCACTCCTACCCCCTGGATAATACCACTCCATGGACCCAACCTCCATGACTTGATCTCACTTCCCTTTAAACAGTGTTCTAGTTCTAGCCTTCACAGTCTCCTGCAGCAAGGAGTTCCACAGGTTGACTCTTTGCTTTGTGAAGAACAACTTTCTGTTACTAGTTTGAAGCCTGCTACCCATTCCTTTCCTTTGGTGTCCTCTAGTCCTTCTTTATGGGAACTAATGAACAACTTTTCTGAATGCACCCTCTCCACCCAACTCCTGCTTTTAGAGACCTCTATCCTGTCCCCCCTCCGTCTCCTCTTTTCTAAGCTGAACTGTCCCAGTCTCTGTAGTCTCTCTTCATTTGGGACCTGTTCTCAACCCCTGATCATTTTAGTTGCCCTCCCCTCTCCCAGCCTTTCTCTTCCCCTCTCCCACCTCCTTTTCCCAGTCTCCCCCAGTTTTGTTCAATAAAGACAGATTCCATTTTGGAAGACATATTCTCTTTATTTTGTACATCAAGAAGAGGGGCTAGGGAAGGGTAAGTGGAAGGAGGTGAGGGAGGAATGGGGTACGCACCCCCGATGGGGAGGACTGGGCTGGCTCTGCGGGCTTTTGGGGTGGAAGCTCTCCCGCAGCCCCCCAATTTCCCCCTCTCTCCAGATGGCAGCCTGCGGCAAGTACAGCCGGTCTGATGGCCGAGTGCTGTGATGTGCCCACTCCGGGCAATCCAAGCCAGGACTGCTTTGCAAGCGGGGCACCCCTGAGAACTGTGTGTCCGGAGTGGGGGTCAGGACCCTTTAAGCACAGCCCTCGGCTAGCCTGAGACAGCATCTCCACGCTCTAAGTCCTCCTCTGATGCCCTGCCGGCACTGCTTCCGGCCATCCTTAAGCCCAGTTCAGGGTCCACTTAATGTGGACATGCTAGTTCGAATTAGCAAAACGCTAATTCGAACTAGTTTTTTAGTCTGGATCTGTTAGTTCGAATTAGCTTAGTTCGAATTAACTAATTCAAACTAAGTTAGTTCGAATTAATGTTGTAGTGTAGACATACCCTAAGAAACATATCCCAAATGAACATCCATCAAAATTTTCCCATCCCGGGGTGGGCAATAATTTTGAAGGGAGGCCCTCTAGGAAGTTGAAAACTGGTCAGAGACTGCACTCTTCAATAATATTGATAGAAGAGGTTGAGGGTCTGGGATGGAGGTTGGGTGCAGAAGGGAGCTTGGGGTACGTGACTGAGGTCCAGGAGTGGTGTGGGGTTTGGGATGGAGTTTGATGAGGTCATAGAATCACAGAACATTAGAACTGGAAGAGACATTGAGAGGTCATCGCGTCCCATCCCCCGCCCTCATGGCAGGACCAAGCACCATCTAGACCATCCCTGATAGATGTCTAACTAACCTGCTCTTAAAGATCAGGCTTTTCTTTCATGAGACTGCTAGAGAATTGAAAAATCAGGGGTTCACTGATTGCCATCTTCTGCCACAGAGCAGCAGGCAAGACCAAAATACACTCTGAATGGGTTCGCCGTCAAGGGCTGGGTGTGGTTAAGACATGGGTGTGAGAATCAAGACTTTTCAGTTTTCTTCCTAGAACTGCCACCTACTGCCAGTAGACAAGAAACTTTGTCCCAAACTAATTCATCTTTCTAAGGACCGAGATGTATTGGAAACTGCGTTACAATGACAAGCTCGCACTTGCCCGCCTCCCCGCTTAGGGGACCAGCCTGCCTTGTCTCTGTTGTAGAAACATAGGGATCTGAAGCCTAAGAAACAAACTCATGTTACGTGTTGCAAACTTCAATCAAGACTATTTTAGGTTTTCCGCTATCCGTGGAAGGGCATCTCGCCCGCACACATACCCCCTTATCACTGGGCACAGGGTTGCTAGGTGGTTTCCGTGGTGACGTCCACCCAATGCCATTCAGGCCTGTGAGTGGTCCCTTTATTTGTGACTGGCCCCGCTAGCCGGGACACTTTCTGTCTCCTCTCTTCTGGGGTTAAACAAAGAGTCCAACAAAGGAACAGAAATTCTTCAAACCCTCCCCTCTGCCCCCAACTCTCAAACCAACTTACCCTACCAGGGGCCCACCTCCAATAGAGGCCTGAACCTCCAGCCTGCCATGGCAGACCTGCAGGATGGAAGGGAACTGGGGTCCAAGGCCAGAGCTCAGATCTTCATCCCCTCCACCCCCAAACAGGCAGCAGGCCACGGGGGGCTGCTGCAAGCCAGGGTCAGCCCCTGGAAGCCCATGTCCCCCTACAGGCTGCAGGCCGTGGGAGACATTAGAAACCGGGACGGAACTCAGAGCCTCTCCCCAACCTCCCTCTATGGGCTGTAGACCACGGGGTGAGTCACGGGAGGCCGGTACTGGCCCCCAGCCCCTCATGCCCCAGTGCACAGGTGCAGGGCCCAAGAGGAGGCACCACAGGCTGGTACTGACACCTGGAGCCTTGCCCGCCCCACAGGCTGCAGGCCATGGTGGGGCTACAGTGTTTGAACTTTCAAACAAGAGGACACCTGGGGCCTGCACGTGCTGCTGCAGCAGCGGCAGCTCCACTTGCAAAGCAGGCCGGGCTCAGGAGTCGGCAAACTCGTCCCTGTGCATGCCAGGCTCCAGGCTCTGCCCGCTGCCTTGCTCCTGCTGGGGCTGCTGCCCCCGCTGGCTCTCAAGGTGAGAGGGCTTCTGCTTACCCATCACACCTCAACGTTAACCCAATGCACCCACCCCTCCCCCAGAGCCAGGCACCCCCAGCCCCCCCTGCTATCACCCAATGCACCCACCCCTCCCCCAGAGCCAGGTACCCCCAGGCCCCCCCGCTATCACCCAATGCACCCACCCCTCCCCCAGAGCCAGGTACCCCCAGCCTCCCTGCTCTCACCCAATGCACCCACCCCTCTTCCAGAGCCAGGCCCCCCCAGGCCCCCCGCTCTCACCCAATGCACCCACCCCTCTCCCAGAGCCAGGTACCCCCAGACCCCCCGCTCTCACCCAATGCACCCACCCCTCCCCCAGAGCCAGGTACCCCCAGACCCCCCGCTCTCACCCAATGCACCCACCCCTCTCCCAGAGCCAGGTACCCCCAGACCCCCCGCTCTCACCCAATGCACCCACCCTTCTCCCAGAGCCAGGCACCCCCAGCCCCCCCGCTATCACCCAATGCACCCACCCCTCCCCCAGAGCCAGGTACCCCCAGACCCCCCGCTCTCACCCAATGCACCCACCCCTCTCCCAGAGCCAGGTACCCCCAGCCCCCCCGCTCTCACCCAATGCACCCACCCTTCTCCCAGAGCCAGGTACCCCCAGCCCCCCCGCTCTCACCCAAAGCACCCACCCCTCCCCCAGAGCCAGGTACCCCCAGCCCTCCTGCTCTCACCCAATGCACCCACCCCTCTCCCAGAGCCAGGTACCCCCAGACCCCCCGCTCTCACCCAATGCACCCACCCTTCTCCCAGAGCCAGGTACCCCCAGCCCCCCCGCTCTCACCCAAAGCACCCACCCCTCTCCCAGAGCCAGGTACCCCCAGTCCCCCCACTCTCACCCAATGCACCCACCCCTCCCCCAGAACCAGGCACCCCCAGCCCCCCTGCTCTCACCCAATGTACCCACCCCTCCCCCAGAGCCAGGCAACCCCAGATTTTTTTATTCTTTAATTAACGCCCTGAGTCTCACCAGAGCCACCGCTGCAGCTCCACGCTTCTCCCTCCAGATGCTGAGGGGTGTGAGTCGAGCGGCCATGGACTGTCCAGGCACGCTGCTCCGAAAGACAGTCAAACATTCCCTTGAAGGCAGGAGCTGCCCCCCCGCCCCTGCCCCAAATCCTAGACCATTTTTTTTAAAAAAAGCTGGCCGGGCAATTTAACACGGGAAAATGAGGACATGTCCGGGAAACAATGGACGCATGTAACCCTAGTCCAGGCCACTGCAGGCCCTCTGAGGTGAGCCCGCCGCTTGCTGGGGGGTGCTGCAGGCTACAGGCCACCCCCAGAACTGCCCCAGCAGGGAGCTGGCTGGCTATGTGGGGGGCCCCGCAGCCTGCTTCCCTGAGTCTGCGCCCCATGTGAGGCGCCTGCAGGACACTGGCTGCTGGGGCTGGCCCTCGGAGCCCAGCCTTCCCACCCTGCGCTAAGGACAGCGGTTGCAGGGTGCAGGAGAGAAAGCAGAAGGTGGGGGCAGATGGTGAGAGGTGGAGCGTGCAGGGTGGGGTATGTAGTGGGGCTGTGGGCAGGGATGCGGGGAGCTGGTCAGGAGGCTCAGGGTAGGGGGCTGGGAGTAATGAGGGACTTACAAAAATGTAACTGCTGGAGTGGCTTGCTGTTCGACGCCCCGACTTCATCCAGGCTCTGGCATCTCCTCTGTGGCTTGGAGGGGGGGCATGGTGCAGTGTCTAGTTCCAGCCCCTTTCCAGGGGAGGTCAAGCCCATAGTTCCCAGCTCTAGGGTCTTCTTTGGGGGCAGCCGGGCCAGGCCTGGCTCCTGCCCTCCCAGCTCCCTCGGCATGTGCTGCAGGTGTGGGAGGTTGCAGTTCCCAGCCATGGCCTGTGCTCCAGGTGCAGGGGCCAAGATGGGCCACAGTTCCTGAGGCCTGCCTATGCTCCAGGGGAGGGCAGGGCAGGGCAGGTTGGCACTCCCAGTACCTTGCGCTCTGTGCCTCCAGGTCTCCCACCTGTCCCGAGAGGTCCGTGTTGAGACATGGCTCTGGGACAAGGCGCCTGTTCTCTGGGGCCGGAGCTGGGCTGTTTTCCCAGGTCCTGGCCTGAGGAAGGTGGGGGCGTCCGTTCCTCCCTGCCAGCCTGGGGTTGGAAGAAGGGCAGGCTGCTTTGCCCAGCTCTGGCCTGTGCTGTTGGGGGGCCCAGTGTTGGGGGGCCCAGGCCATGCTGGTTTTGTGATTCATCCTTTCGGTTTTTTCTGCTTCGTCACTTTGGTTTTGGGTTCTTGCATGAGATGGGTCTGAGTCCTACAAACTAAAGCCATGTGACATCGAGACCTTTGCCTGTATTTTCACTCGGCCTCCTTTCCTCTCAGCGTAAATGTGCTTCATCTGCATCACCTCCCCCACACGGACAATCCCTTCCACCATGGGGAGGGAAAAAGCTTCTTCCGCCTGCTCCTCCTACCTCATCTTTCTTGTTCTATTCTACAGGACTTGCACTGTTGTTGAGTATTGAGCACGTCCAACTCACTGAGGCTACATCTACACCTCAGCGCTATTTTGGGATACTGGATAATCCCGAAATAGCTATCCTGCATCTTCACAGCAAGCCCGTTATTTTGGGCTTGCTATTCCGACATCCCTGTGATCCTCATTCCAGAAGGAGTAAGGGACATTCGGAATAGCGGGTTATTTTGGAATTTGGCGCTGTGTAAACTGCATAGCTCAAAATATGTCTCTTATTTTGAACTACGCTGCAGTGTGGATAAAGCATGAGAGACCTGAACAACAAATTCTTTCCCTTCTGTTCAATCCTGACTTCTCTGGTCAATCCCCATAACTACAACCTGTAAAACACGAAAAGAAGGGAAGACCTGAGAAATTCTGTAAGTAAATTGGGCCCTGCAGATGAATTCAGAGAATTCAAGAGATTTAACAAACAAATGAAAGGTGGATAAATTCTGATTGTTACATGAAGATCCCTCAATATCCAATATCCAACTCAATGTATGGAAGGATCAGAAGTAGTAGAGAAAATCCATGTGCTCCCTCATGAATTCAAGGAGAACATTTTTGAATATGAACATAAGAACATAAGAACTGTCATACTGGGTAAGACCAAAGTCCATATAGTGCAGTTTCCTGTCTGCTGACAGTGGCCAATAACAGATGCTCCAGAGGGAGGGAAAACAACAGGTAATCATCATGTGATCCCTTTCCTGCCATTCATTTCGAAGCACACAGAGGCTAGGGACACCATTCCTACCCAATCTGGCTAGTAGCCATTGATGGACCTAGACCATGAATGGACCTAGACCATGAATTTATCTAGCTCTTTTTTGAACACTGTTAAAATCTTAGTCTACACAGCATCCTCTGGCATGGAGTTCCATGGGTTGACTGCACTGAGTGGAGATAAACTTCCTTTTATTTTAAACCTGCTGCATATTCATTTTATTTGGAGACCCCTAATTCTTATAGGTTATGGCTACACTAGCCACCCTAGTTCAAACTAGGGTGGCTAATGTAGTCATTCGAACTTGCAAATGAAGCCCGGGATTTAAATATCCTGGGCTTCATTTGCATGTTCCTGGGCGCCGCCATTTTTAAATGTCCGGTAGCTCGAACTACCTGCCCACGGCTACACGTGGCATGGGCTAGGTAGTTCGAATTAACACTATTCATTCAAACTACCGTTACTCCTCCTGCAATAAGGAACGGTGGAATCTATTGACTCGGCTTAGATTCGGTTTTCTAGATCTATCATGTAAGGACTGGCACAACTCTGCACTCATGTTTCTCTGTTCATCACTCCGAGAATTAATCTGAAAAACTAAGGCAATTATGAAACAATGATTTTAATTTGGGGCATTTGGGGTTTTTATTTCTACAGTCCTCCCAGAAAGAAGTGGAGTCCTGTAACTAGCAGGCGACAGAGTCATTCTTATATTGCCTGTTTTCCTCACTGGATTATTCATGAGTTATTCAGCATAGAAGAAGCTTAACTGAAGAGACATGAGAAGCCCCAAACACAGATTATGCAGAGCCCTTCCCACCCTCCAAGAGAGGGGGAATTGGAACCAAGGTTGTCTGACTTCCTACCTCAGCACCCTGGCCACTGGGCTAACTGTAGAATGGAGCCCCCCTTCCATCCCAGTGTTTAGTGTGAGCTCACCTGCCCCATTGGGCCCCTCAGGTGAGTTAGTTGGAAGAAGTCTGGGACCTGTGCGTCTGGATTCCTTTCATGCAGCCTGGCTGCACATGCCTGGAGACAGCGAATTTCCCTGGACAATGTAGGCTGCAGGTTGAGTTTAGAGGCCTAGAGAAGTCAGGTGAAGTTAACTGGAGGTTTAAGGAATCCTAATGGGGCCAGATTGTGGGATTTAGGCACCTAGGGTACATCTAGATTACAGGCCGTTTTCGACAGTGGCTTTTTCAAAAGAGCATCTAGATTGCATTATGCGTATTGAAAAATCGATCTGCTTTTTCGAAGAAGAAGGCACCTGGAAGTGCTTCTGGTAGGGAATGGGAGCAGCCTCTATTTCCAGGTCCTGCTTCCTGCCCTTTGCAAAGTCGCATGCTTAAGGGATCCCCTTGGCCAGCTGTTGCTCTGTTCCTGCTTGCTTACCTCCTGGAGGGAAAGCAAAGCTGCTGCAGCGCTCGCTCTGGCTGCCCTGCTTCCTGGGACACCACAGCAGTTTCTTTGCAGGGTTTTTCCTGCTTTCAGCTGTGTTTTTGACCATGGAGCCTGAGCTGCCCCTGACTCCACACCGTGATGCTGGAAATTCTGCTGCATCTTCATGAGACCATCATGGCGTTTGCGGCAGAGCTGGATTCAGAGCCCAGCTTTGAGCCCCTCACTCAGGCTGCAGCCCCACTGCCCTTGCCCCCCAACTTATTCCAGGAGCGGTGAGTTTGGAGACTGGACACCAGTTCATACAGGATGGTTATGCAGCAGTGGGACGACGACTAGTGGCTCCGAAACGTCCGTATGCTTCTAGGAGTTCTGTGCCTGGCTCGCCTCTGCCCTGCAATGCCAGGACACCCACTTGCAGGCCGCCATCCCCACGGAGAAGTGGGTTGCTATTGCCCTCTAGAAGCTGGCCACCCCCGATGGCTACCGCTCCATGGGACATCAGTTTGGCATGGGGAGGTCAACTTTAGGGGACATCTTGATGGAGGTAAGTCACTCTCTGGGGACAGTCCATGGAGGGGGAAGCAGATAAGGAGGGCAGTCACGACCGGGCTGAGGGAATGGGAGATGGGGGTGGCAGTGGTAGAAGTCCTCCAGGCCTCACCCTGCCATGGTGTGGGGGGGTCCAGGCCTCACCCTGCCATGGTGTGCGGGGGGGCTCTTGGGGTCTGGGAGGGGAGGAGTGGGGGAGCACCTCTCATCAGCTCACTCAACTCCTTTAATGCCCTGTTATGTGTGTTTCTATGTGTCCCTTTCTGCAGGTGGTGACGGCCATCAATTTGGAGCTGCTTCACAGGACTTGGAGACCTGGAGACCATCCTGGCCTGATATGCAGGGCTAGGATTTCTGAACTGCGGTGGAGCACTCGACGGGACGCACATCCCTAGCTGCGCACCACCCATCGAACAGCCCAGTATACTAACAGAAAGGGCTACTGTTCTATGGTGCTGAAGGCCCTAGTCGAGCACCAGGGACAACTCACAGACATTTGTGTCGGGTGGTCAGACTGAGCTCACGATGCCCATATCTTCCAGAACTCCTACCTGTACCGCAGGCTGGGGCATTCTTTCCGGAGAGGATCTATGTAGTCAGGGATGTGCTGATGCCTACGTGCATAGTGGCCATTGTGGCGTAACCCCTTATGCCCTGGCTCATGGAGCCATTCACGGGACACCTGGATGCAAGCAGGGAACTCTTTAAATGCCTCCTGAATCGGGCTCACTTCCAGGTGGAGTGCGCCTTTGGCCGCCTGAAGGGCAGGTTTAGATGTCTGCTCACTCGGCTGGACATGGGTGAACACGCCATCCCGGATGTGGTTGCTGCATGCTGTGTGCTGCACAACCTAGTGGAGAGGAAAGAGGAGGCCTTCCTCCCTTCATGGGGGACACGGGTTGATGTGGAGGGGAGACACTTTCAGCAGCCCAGACAGCTGCCATCTGGTAAGCCCACCAGCTGGGATTGTGCAGTCAGGAAGCCCCAAGGGAGCAATTCTCCCAAGGAACCCGATGAGTTTCCCTAGGGCCTTCCAAATGTGGGATTGCACCATGCCCCCAGTGCCTTCCTCCCCAAAACCCCTCCCGGCCCCACATTCATTGTACATATTCACCCTGAGAACAGAGACAGGTGTTGTTGAAAAACCGTTTACAATTTATTTCACTGTTGTTTCAAAACCTATAAAACTCTTTTGTTCGGAAAAATAAATTGTTTGCTAACAAAGTAAAGTGCTTCTCTTACTGACACTCAGGTGGGAAGGGGGATGTCAACCTGGAAGGGAGGAGGGAGGCTCAGGGCTGAGGGTGCCACCTGGATGAAGAGCCCCTGCCACCTTGGCTGCGGAGGCCTGCTCACACACGGCTGTGCATGTGGGCTGGGACAGTAGGGGGCTGGGTAGGACATGGGGCTGTATCTGGGTCTGGGATGGCAGGGAATGAGAGGGGGCACAGGTTGACAGGGAGCAGGAGGAGCAAGACCAGGCACAGGACCGGGGAAGGCCATGGCCTCCCAGAGAGCAGTGCAAATAGCAGTGCGCTGCTGGTTAAACTTGTCCAGCAAGTGACTGAGCCACTGTGCCTCTGCCTGCACCCTCTGGTTAAATGTCTCCTGCATCCCTTGCAGGATAGAGATATGCTGGCGCACCAGGTCCAAATATGTGCGCCAGTGCCGATGGGCTCCCTGCAGCCGTCTGGGTGGTGGGGCAGGTGTGGCACCTCCCCTGCTGGTCAGCTGGTCCGGCTGTGGAGGACAAGAGGGAAAAGTCGTCGGTCATGCATGCTCACCCTTCCTGAGAGCAGTCAGTGCCTGTCCTTTAGGGTCAGAGGATGCTCATGTGCGTCCCAGTAAGGCCTGGTACAGCCTGGTCAGCAGCCACGGCCTCCCTGGAGCCCAGAAGGTGTGCAGGCGACCATCCTTCCCCCCTCCACACACACCCCTAGCCAAGCAGCACAGACAAGTGTCAGGCCACCGTTGGGGTTCCTGCAGGTTGCTGAGAGGCCTGAAGCTGTTTGGCAATCCCAGCATCCCCAACCCAACCTGCACCTGGCATCGCTGCCTGCAGGAGCAGGTGGTGCCTCGCAGCCGTTTGGGTGCAGGGGTAGGACAGCCCTCCCTCAGGGTGGCCATGTGTGTGCCCCCCCCGGCTGTGATCATGACATGTCACAGCACCGCACTGTCCACTGTGCTCCTGCCTGCCCTGCCCTGTGTGTGTTAGACCCTCACAGCACTCACCTGACGTTCCCTCCCCGGTGTCCAAGGCTGTCTGGGAGGCCTCCAGTGTCGGGGTCTCCCTGCAGGGTCAGGGTCACTATGCTCCTGGTAGTGTCCTCCTCCTCCTCCTCCTCCTCCTCCTTTTCCTCTTGGAGCTCCTGGTCCTCTGGAGTCTCCTCCTGGAGTTGCAGCCGCTCCACCCCAGACTCCACAACCCTCTCGGGAGACAGGGGTTCCCTTGCCCCCAGGATCCGATCCAGCTCCTCATAATAGGCACAACAGGGTGATGCTTCCCCAGAGCGGGAGCTGCACTCACAGGCCCTAACATAGCCCTGCCGTAGCTCCTTCCCCTTTGCCCTGAGCTGCTCCCGTGTGCAGGGGTGGTGACCTTTTTTGGCAAGGCCATCAGCCATTCTGGTGTACATGTCGGCGTTCCTCTTCTTGGACTGGGGGCCCTGGAGAGACTCCAAAAGGGCTTTGATCTCGGGGCCAGACCAGGAGGGTGCCCAGCGTTTAGTGCTTTTGGCATCCTGTGGGGATGTGTCCCTGGAAGGCCCAGGGGAGTTTCGGGGGGATTGTCCCTGGGACATGGCTCTGAGTGGCCCTACCAGGACGAGCTCAGCAGTCAGGGTCCTGGTTGAGGCTAGTTTGCTGACACAATGTTACTCCCAGGTGCCGGTGGCTTTAAAAGATGGCTACAGGCCGGAACCATAGAAATGAAAGGTCTGGCTGGCGTGTCTAGCAGGGCTTCTTCCTGGAGCCCTTTATTGTTGACAAAAGATCTTCCCCACGTGCACACTTCCCTTTTTTTGACAGACCTCTGTCTAAAATACTGTTATTCCTCGTAAAACGAGGCTTACCACTGTCAACAAAACCACCGCGTTCTTTCCAATTACTGTCGACAGAACATGGTGTCAGTCTAGACACAGGTAAAGATTTCTCAAAACAAGGCTACTGTTTTCAAAAAGTCCCTGTAGTCTAGACACACCCTTTGTGTGGTCTATTTATTTCTGGTGCCTCGCTGCTTTTGGAAATCTCACTCAGTTCTCCCTGCATCTCTAGGCAAAGAAACGCTGTGAAAATTCTGTCCTTGAGTGTTTGGGAATAAAAGACCAGGGCTCTAAACCCAGCTCCCAGCTCTGTGTGTGTGTTTTACACCCTGTGTTGTAACCGCGCCTCTCGTCTGTGTGCAGCAGGCGTTGGTTACAGTTGAAGTGTGATATGTAGCAATTCTCCCATGTTTTCCTTTTGCCAGGAGTATTTCTGTCCCCCGTTCTGTTGAAACAAAAAACAGGACTGTGTAGCACTTTAAAGACCATCTTGTTAGTCTTTAAAGTGCTCCACAGTCCTGTTTTTTATTTCAGCTGCACCAGACTAACACAGCTACATTTCTACCACCATTCTGTTGAGATACTGGAAACTCTTGTGCTCAATGGCCCTGATTCTCATCCCATTTACACAATGTAAATATGGAGTGATTCCATTTACTCCTGTGGCGTAGCTGTTATCAGAACCTGGTTCAGTATCTCAGTGATCAGATGAGTGGTGCAGGCACAGCCCTGGTGTAAGCACAGGGAAATGAGAGCAGTTACACCAGGGAACAAATTGAACCATGCTATTCAAAACACACTGCCACTGCCTTGTAAAATTTCAGAGGACATGCCCAATCAGTGTTGCAGTTAATTAACACTCAGAGGTCTTAATTACAAACCCTCTATCCCCAGGGGGATATATTAGTGAGGACACAGTTTAGAGTCCATTGAGGAATTCTAGCATTGTGCTTATATATGAGTTATTTAAATCCCTAATTCCCCAGCTGTTGCTAACGGGAGAGCAAACTGACCCCTGGGCTTTACACTGATCTGAGTCCAGGGGCTGTCACTGCTCTCCCAGTGCTGGCAAAACTTGACCCTTTGGCCTAACTCCTAGTGGGCACAGGCCAGCCCATGGCTGCAGCTAACAGAGAGCTGACAAGTTGCGCATCAAAATTCACCACAGAGATCTAGTTCCTGGACTTCAAATTAAGGAAACGTGTGTGAATTAAATTTGTGTCCAATCCCTTTGGAGCCTGGGCCTTATTTGGGCTGACATAGAGGGGCTGCAGCTGAGTCTTTTCTCATTCATGGTGTAAATCAGGAGTCACTCTGCGGGAATGGTTTGGGCTCTTCCGTACCTAGTGTAAACCGGAGTCGCTTGTTCCTTACTATGAACCCTCCGACTCTGGCCATGGCTGGGGCCATGTCACACGTTACGCTTTATAGTAGAACCCAACCAATCACACTGTCAGGGGCAATGCCAATCGTACTGGGTGGTGGGTAATTTATGCATCTCGGGAGCGAGGTGGCCCTGGGAGGCAGGCACAAGGGATCTCAAGTCAGAGAGGGGGGCTTCTTTCCCCTTGTTTGGAGCCCTGGCGTGACAGCTGCAGGGACTCTGCTCAGTTTTGCGGCCCACAATCACAGTAGAATACTGGTCCATGGCAGACGGGGCAGGGAAGAGCCACTAGAAGGACGGGCATTGATAAAGTGCACCTCGCAGTGTTAGATTCACGGAGCTCAATGTATTTCCCTTCTCACCATGAAGGGGAAGGGGGGGCTGAGTTTATAACATAGATGGGGAAAAAAATCTCTCCCTCTCTCTGTCTCTCTCTCACACACACTCTCTGTGAGTCCATCTGTTCAAGAACACCTGCTGAGTAGTCAGAGCTAGGGCCACCACATTTGCTTTGCAGGTTCCTCTTACCCCAACTTAAAGCAAGATCTAGGTGTGGCTGTGCTTGGAAAATGGGAAGTGCTGGGAATGGGGCTGGTTTCCACAATTTGCAAAGGGAGGGGCAGAGATTGGCGATGCAATATTGAGTGTGGCCCGAGGGGGGGCAGCGAGCCTGCAGGGGAGAGCTGCAGAACGCCCATTGGCGCAGCTGCACCAAGAAGGGACTGGCAAAATAGGGATGGGACTCTCCCTCGGAGGTGGTAAGTGGCCATGGGAAGCAAGCTCCTGCCCCACACCATCCCCAACTCCCAGCCCTAGGATTCCACACGACCGCTCACTCAGCTGCCCCACCAAACCCAGTTCAACAGCCACCTCAGAGCCACCAAATTCCATCTTCTTCTGCCCCCCACACTCAAGACACCAAGCTGCTGCGAAGGTTCCCCCCCCAAGAGAGCCCCAAGTCCCCCCAATTCCTCAAGGCTGCTGGGGGAGCTGCTACAACCCAGGGTCAGTCCATGGATCCTAGCCCCATGCACCAAGCCTGCAGCCTAGGGGCAGCTCTAGCCTACACTCCACAGCCAGACTCCAGCGGTGCAGGAGACAAAGAAGGAGGTTGGAGGGAGTCAAGGAGGGGGGATTTGCAGGAGTGAGGGCTTGAGATGGGGTAGATCACAGGGTAGGGGCACTGGACACAGGGTAAGGGGTAGAAGGCTTAGGGCAGGGGGTGAGGAGTTCAGGGGTACATCTAGACTACAAGATTTTGTGAACAGAAGCTTTGTGGACAGATAGGGTATGTCTAAACTACATGCCTCTGGTGACAGAGGCATGTAGATTAGGCTACCCCGGCATAGGGAAATGCCAGAGTGCGGTTTGCTTTGTCGACAGAACTGGTTGTAGTCTAGACACTCTTTGTCCACAGAAGCTTTGTGGACAGTATTTGTATGTCTAAACTACATGCCTCTGGTGACATAGGGAAATGAAGAGGCGATTTAAATAATCACCGCTTCATTTACATTTAAATAACTGCTGCGCTCTGCGTTGAACAGCTGTTTATCGGCACATCGGGGCAGTCTAAATGTACCACAGTTTCACGAGGCATACCTGCGCCGGTCAACAAAGGCTTCCTTGTTGACTGCGGCATGTTTAGACTGCCCCGATATGCCGACAAACAGCTTTTCAACAGCTGATTGGCAGAGCATGGCAGCCATTTAAATTTAAATGAAGCGGCGATTATTTAAATTGCTGCTTCATTTCCCTATGCTGGGTAGCCTAATCTACATGCCTCTGTCACTAGAAGCATGAAGTTTAGACATACAAATACTGTCCACAAAGCTTCTGTTGACAAAGAGTGTCTAGACTACATCCAGTTCTGTCGACAAAGCAAGCCGCACTCTGGCATTTCCCTATGCTGGGGTAGCCTAATCTACCGACACACGAGCGTAGACGCAAAGGGCAGTGTAGATGCAATAATGCCTTCTGTTGACAGAACTCTGTCAACAAAAGGCGTTATTCCTCACAGAATGAGGTTTACAGCCATCCACAGATCCCTTTCCTGCTCCCCACGGATCTCCCTCCCCCGCCAATGGTGAGTGTAGATCCCCCATCTGGAGTGTTGAGGAAAGGGCTCCCCTTGCTCTCATCGGCATGGTCCTGGGGACGCCGGGAAAGGGAGGCTCCCTCCTACAAGGGTGGTATTGAGATTGTTTCCAGGGATGAGGTCAACACCACAGACTCTTGGACTGTGAACATCTCTGAGACCAGCATCCTCAGGGGCGGGCCCAGCAACATGAAAAGTATGCTCCTATGCTGCTGTAAAACAGAGAAACCCTTCTTTATGGTTGGATTCGATTTGATTTCAAAAGCCAATGATGCCTGTGAAAAGTTCCTCAGAATTCCAGAATCCATCTGTTACAACAAATATTGCCTTTAAACATCGGTAGTGACTAATGTCTTATAAACTACAGTTGCATTCATAACTATCCTTCATATATATAAAAACCACCTTCTAATCCATTACAGTGCACGTCCTTTGCTGTCAGTTGTTTTCTGGACATCCTTGTCATATTCCCCAGTTCATCTCCCCTCGGGTGGGGCAGCCTGAGAACAGCCCCACAGGGATGCTGCACTGGGTTTGTCCAGGCAGGGGGAGGGCTGAGAACTGGTCACCCTTTTCTCCTTCACCACAATAACTGCACTGAATAATAGAAATGTAGGGCTGAAAGGGCTATCAAGAACCCATCTAGCCTAGTCTCTCTGCTGAATCTAACCCTAGACCTTCCTAAGAGGTGTCTGTCCAACTCATCGCTAAACTTTCCCGTGATAGAGAATCCCAGCATCCCTAGGTCACAAGCTCCAGCGCTTAGCTATCCCTAATTAGAAACTATTTCTTCATATCCTACCTAAGCATCCCATTGGACAGATTCAATCCTTCCCGTTTTCTCCTACATTCACTGGACACGCAGAAGAATTTATCACTGTCCTGTTAACATCGTCCCAGAGATTGGCTATTGTACCCTCTGCTTTCTGGCCTTCTGACAAAAATGTCCCACTCAATCACCCTTTCCACATAGGCCAGGGGTGGCCAACCCGCAATTCGTGAGCTGCATGCAGCTCTTCAGAGAAAAAATTTTGGCTCCTGCAGCTCTGAAAGGGGCGTGTTTCTGTTTGCACAGGATGCGGGTGCAGACTTCAAAATGACCATCTTCAAAATGGCCACTTTAAAAGGGCAATGCCTGCTCTGCTCTTAAAAGGGCTGCCCTTTTCTTTTTCTCAACAACTTTTTTTCCCTTGGCTCTACCACTGTTTTGGCTCTTTGTCTGTAATGGTTTGGCCACCCCTGGCATAGGCCATGGTTTCTGAATTTCTGATCATTTGGTTGCTTTAATCTGGACTTTTCACAGTTTGTCCACAACTTCCTAAAAAGTGTCCTGCCCAGACCTGGACATAGGGCTGCAGCTGAGACCTCACCATTGCTGAATGGAGAGGGCTCGTTAACATGGGACACTCCTGTTCACACAGCCCAGAGGGGTGTTAGGCTCTCTCACAGCAGCAGAAACAAAATACAGGACTATGTAGCACTTTAAAGACTAACAAAAAAGATGGTTTATGAGGTGATGAGTTTTCATGGGCCAGACCCACTTTCTCAGATCAAATAGTGGAAGAAAATAGTCACAACCATATATACCAAAGGATACAATTCTTTCACTATTCTATCACTATTCTATCACAGCAGCAGGGCGCTGTTGACTCAAAGGCCGTTTGTGCTGCACTGAGCCTCTTTTTGCAGTGTGGCTGCTGTGCCACTTACACCGACTGGGCTATAGCTGCCTTTAACTTTTCCTTCCTCAGTGGAGCACCTCATACCTCCCTGCATTGCCCCTTCCTGATTTCAGGGCAATTCTCCAATTATGTTTCTGATCACTTCACTCCTGCCCTCCTCTCTCCTTGTTATCTCATGTCATAGCTGTATGCTCCACTCCATCATCCAAATACTGAGTGTTCATGCACCTCTCCCCCACCAGGGCTCAGGAGCCACCAATACACACACACACACACACGTATCTTCCTTGGATGCTCATAAAACCCAGTCGAGAGCCAGAGCCAAGCTTGGTGGAGAGGCACATGAGCTGTACAAGTAGGCCCAGAAGGCAGCTAAATAAGACAGACATGTACTCATTCCATTCCCTGCAGCGTCTTCCCCTCCTCTAAGTATCTTTCACTCCGTATAGTGCAGCAGCCCTTGTGCGGCATGTGGCAAAGGGAACACCAATGTCACTGTTGTCAGGATATTTAGCCAACCAGCAGCTTGTGAGGCATCATAGGAAAACCGGGAACCTCGTGGCCATGAATTCCATGAATGTACAGGTCACTCAGCATGAGCTGAGCTCTGCGTGCTGGAACTACAGAGGGAAGGCAGGTGATAAACAAGCCAGCCCTACACAAAGGAGTGAGGATTTATGTGTTTGTCTGGAGCAAACTAACTGGCAGATCAGACACAGGATGGCTTGTGAGACACTGGCAGGCCAGATGCCAGCACCTTCCTGAGCTCCAAGGATTAGTTCAGAGTTCCTAGCTTCAGAGCTGGAGATTGGACCAGGTCACCTGCCTGCTAGTTTTGCTCCATATTAGTATTAGGGTTACAAGAATGTCTTAGATGTTGACACTGTCAATAAAAGGCCTTGGGTGTGGCCCCAGTCTGAGGCCCAGAGACAGAAATCTAAACCCCTCAGCAAATCAGACTGCAGGGAGCTTACAGAATTTGGGAGCAGCTGAGTGGAGGTTTAGAGAATCCCACTAGGACCAAATTCTGGGCTTTTGGCACCTACAGTTGCTAGAAACCAGAGTCCATTTGATGTATTTGAAAATCTGCATTTGAAAATCTAACCAGGTTCTATTCTGCACCTTCTAGCCCTGAGTCTTTGGTGATAAAGGAGCATGTCTCTCATCCCAGTTCCCTAATTCTGGGACTGTTTCTACCACCTGTGCTGGAAATCTGCCTCTTGTCCACGTGCCGCATGCAACAGTTGCAATTCTGCAGTGACTGTCGTATTCGTATCACACATTTTACTGTCAAGTGGTAGACTTAGGAGAGTGAGCAATTGCCCAGATTTTCCTCTCAATAACGTCAGTGTAAACAAAGAGCAATTCCATTTACTCCAGCATGTTTCTCTTATCAGAACTAGACTCAGATTCTCTGTGTTAGAAATCACCTGGGTTCAGACGTAGCCCTGGTGTCACAGTAATAAAAAAAGCAGAGTTACTACAGAGAACAATTTGGACCATGCTCTTGAAACTCACTGCAACTTCCTTTCTATATTTCAGAACATGCACTCAAGGTTGCTGTTAATGAATCCCCACAGGTCCTCTTTGCAGACCCTCTGCCCCAGTGGGATATATTACTGACCACAGCGCTTAGAGTCCATCCAGGAATTCTTGGGTTGTGTTTACACATCAATGATTTAAATTCTGAATTCCCCAGTTGTTGCGAACAGTCGAGCGCAAGGGGCTTCAAACACTCAGCCGGGCTTTTCACTGAGATGAATCCAGGGGCTTTTGCTTCAGTCTAAGTATCATAAAACGTGATGGCACTTTGGCCCATTTCCTAGTAGACACGTGCTCCAGGCCTAAGCAACAGGTGCAGCATGAAAACTTCTCATGTTGTTTCATCTGCTGCTCGTCATTGCTTTGTTCATCCCTCTGTAACCTTAGATTGGGTAGGAGTGAATACACCTGGGTAGCTCCCACTTGGCAAGATGCTTTCATTGAAGATAAGGGGTTGGAAAGGGCCTCTTCATGTTAGTTAGTCATTGGGGGAATCGATAGGCCTGAGAAGAAGTTTATCTCCCCACAGGTTCAGCAACCAGAGACACTCCAGAGAGTCGGTCAATAATAATTTTTGCTGTAACGCTCCCAGGGCAGGGGACCAGGACAAATGATGCTGGACTCCCTCTTGGGACTTCTGCGTTTTGCCACACACTGATGTGGAATCAAGTTTGAAAACAAAGGGTTCCCCAACCTTATATAAGGCAGGGAGTGATCTCATCCGTTGATTTTTGATCCCCGCACAAGACGACTCCTGGAAACAGCACAGAAACACAAAATGAGCTGAGGGAACTTGCTTGACCAAGACTAAAGGACATTCCAGCCTGTGTCTGGAAACCTGAGACTCAGGAGCTGGAAAGCCATTGGTGCCTGTGTCTTGAAATCCTGCCCGGCTTCCTACATCAGGATGAGGAAATGCTCATTCACAGCAATGTAATCAGTGTGTTGTACTTAATTTCTGGTTTTGGTTAATTTTGGTAAACTGCTTTGCTCTCATAAGTAGCCTTTATAATCACTTAAATTAACCTTTATTAATTAAGGAACTCATTTGCAGAGTAATCTTATGCGCCTTTAAAGTGAAGTGTCTGAGGAAAAAATCTCAGCTGGTTTAGTAG
This sequence comes from Pelodiscus sinensis, assembly GCF_049634645.1. Lineage (NCBI taxonomy): Eukaryota > Metazoa > Chordata > Testudines > Trionychidae > Pelodiscus > Pelodiscus sinensis. The sequence goes on along the minus strand of NC_134740.1, from coordinate 9,859,637 downwards.
ATGAGGGCTTAGTCCTCTCCACATTGAGGGAGGGCAAACTCAGAAATTCACTCAAACTGATCAGCAACATGACCAGAGCAGGCTGTACAGCTCTGTGGTCCTAGACCGGGGAGATCATTTATATTTAACAGTACAGATATCCACCTCCTCCTTTCCCATCCCACATACCCACCATGTTCCCTGATACCAACCTTCCCTTTAGTTATTTTTTTTTATCTTTGTGTGGAGAGAATTTTGTTGAATGTGCCCATACTGACGTAGCATGAACACATATATGTTTCCAGGAGAAAAACAGCCCTGACTATGGTATCAATATTTTTCTGGATATTAACACAGTCCATCCAAGACTGGCTCAGCATTTCAGAACTCACTTCCTAGAGAATTCCAATTGAATATGAGAGTGCAGAAAAATACTGAAATGCCCAGAGCAGTCACAGAGAGATAACAATAGCTGTTTGAAAGTGTACAAATAAAGGGAATGCATGTGTGTGTTGGGAAGAGAAACCACACCAGAAAGTGTTGGGGGTGAGTGTGAAAGAGACAGAACAAGCCACTGTTTGTACATGTGTGAGGGAGAGATAAAGTGTATGTGGGAGAGATACATGTGAGAGGGCAAGGAAACAGTGTGTGTGCATGTGTGAGAGACACCGAGACAGAGTGCTTGTGTGTGACACAGAGATAGATGAAGAGTGTGTGTGTGTGTCTCTGTGCGCTGGTTGTTAAAGAAGTGTTTGAGAGACAGTGTCTTTAACACACACCAGGAAGTTCAGACCAGACCAGCTGTGCTTTCTGGCTCCTGAGTTCTGGCCTCTGTACCACTCTTTGCAGACATGGGCCACATGGGAAGGAGAAAGGGGAAGAAGAGGAAACTGCAATATGGGGGCAAGTGTAAGAGGCAACAGAAGGCAATGCCTCCCCTGGGTCTTAATGCCCAACTTCTCCGCTCTTCTGATCTCTGTTCTGACCCTGCGGGTTCCCACAGCAGGCCAGAGTGTCCCCTCAGAGTGGCCTGACAAGACCCTGATCCCTGAGCTTCCCCTCCCCTTTCTTTCCCTTGCTTCCCCCTTCCAGCTCCCTCCTCCCTTTTTCCCCCTTCCCCCTCCCACCCTCTCTCCTGCCCTCTCCCGCCTCCTTTCCCCCCATCTGCCTAGAGGTTCATCTCCCCCCCCCAATTGTGTTAAATAAAGACAGTTTCTACTTTTGAAAATATGTTTCTTTCATTTGACATCAGGAAGGGGAGCTAGAATCATAGAATCATAGAACTGGAAGAGACCTCAGAAGTTCATCAAGTCCAGCTCCCTGCTCTAGGCGGGACCAATTCCAACTAGGGAAGTGTAAGTGGAAGGACGAGAGGGAGGAATGGTGCACAAGCCCCCCAGTGGGGCAGACCAGGGAGACTGGTGGCGCTCCTCAGGGTGGACGCTCTCCCGCAGGGCCCCCTGGATCCTGACAGACCCTTGATGGTCCTCCCGGATGGCAGCCTGCAGACATTTCTGTCCACGAGATGCAGCAGAGTCCCCAGGGGTGGGTCTGGTTCCATGTTGCAGAGTGCCGCGGTGCCTCGAGTGAGGGCAAGCAGAGCACTCCGAGACACAAATGCACTCAGCAAGGTAGACCAGCAAGCAGAGAATCCTGAGAACTGTCTGTCCGGGATGGGGGGGGGGGGGGGGGTCGGGTCCCGTAAAGCACAGACCTCAGATAGCCTGAGGCAGCAGCCCCACACACTAAGTGCAACCCTGATGCCTTGCCGGCACTGGTTCCGGCCACCCTTACCTTTGATTCAGAGTCCACTCAATGTGGACGTGCTATTTCAATTTAGAAAAACACTATTTCGATTTAGTTTGTGTGTCTAGATGCGTTATTTTGAATTAGCTTAATTTGAATGAACTAATTCGAAATAAGCTAATTCAAAATAGTGCTGTAGTGTAGACATACCCTTTGTTCCCAGGCTGCTGGCTAACCCTCGTGCTCATGACACAATAATTAATTATAATAAGCTCTGGTAGTTTCGATGTTCTCGCAGCTCATGCCCCTGGCCTCTACAATCTCCACATATCGCACGAGCACAGAATCAAAAATATTCTAGATCTGGAAGGGACCGAGAGGTCATCAAGTCCAGTCCCCTGTCCTCATGGCAGGACTAAACACCATCTAGATCAGTGTTTCTCAACCGTTTTTTTATAAATGTAGTCCCCTTACTAAAGGTGCCTCTGCGTATTCTCTGGGAAGATCCTGTGTTCTGCAGTCTAGCCCCAGAGACTACAATTCCCATGAGCCCTGGAGGAAACCAGGAAGGAAGTGACTTTTGTCTGGGAGATGTGAGTCTTTCCAGATGTGTGGAGGAAGACTCAGCAGTATGTGGACTCTTCCCTCTGGCACCTTCACACCCCCATGTACTACTTTCTGGCCAACTTGTCCCATGTGGAGATCTGCTCCGTCTCCACGTCCCTGCCCAGGCTGATGGGCAGTCTGGTGACTGGGGACAGAACCATTTCTCTGCAGAACTGCTACGTGCAATTCCAGTTCTGTGTTATCCTTTCCACTACACAGGGGCTGCAACTGAATTGTTTCATACTCATGTGGTGTAAATCAGGAGTCACTCTATGGGAATGGTTTGGGCTCATTTCCCTCTTATTCACCTGATGTAAACCAGAGTCTCTTGTTCCTTACTATGAACCATCTGACTCTGGTCACAGCTGGGGCCGTGTCACACGTCATACTTTATGGCAGAACCCAACCAATCACACTGTCACACCCAATGCAAATAGAGCCATGAGGTGGGGAATTGGTGATAACGGTTGCAATTCCTCAGTGTTCTCCTTTTGATTGTCGTATTTGTATCTCACATTTTACTGTGAAGTTGTAGAGTTTGGAGAGTGAGCAATGGACCAGATTTTCATCTCAGTAACTTTCATCTTGGTGTAAATAAAGAGCAAATCAGAATGGGGCTCAGAGTCTCTGTGATAGAAATCACCTGGGTTCAGACATATCCCTGGAGTAACAGTAATGAAAAGAGAGGAGTTACTACAAAGAACGACTTGGTCCATGCTGTGGAAACTCACTATAACTTCCTTTTTATATTTCAAAACATGTATCCAAGGTTGCTGTTAATGAATCCCCAAAGGTCCTCTTTGCAAACCGTCCACCCCAGTGGGGGATGTATTACTGAAGAGACAGTTTAGAGTCTATCCTAGAATTCTTGGGCTGTGTTTACACATCAGCGATTTAAATTCTGAATTCCCCAGATGTTGCGAACAGGCAAGCGCAAGGGGATTTTCACTGTCATGAATCCAGGGGATTTTGCTTCAGTCTAATTATCGTAAAACGAGATGACACTGGCCCATTTCCTAGTGGACACATGCTCCAGGCATTAGCAATGGGTGCAGCACTAAGACTTTTCATGTTGTTTCGTCTGCTGCTCATCATTGCTTTATTTATCCCTCTGTAACCTTAGATTGGAGTGAATGCACCGGGGTAGCTCCCACTTGGCAAGACACTTTCATTGGAACTAGGGGGTTGGGAAGGGCCTGTTCATGTTAATGAGCCATTAGTGGTATCAATAGGCCTGAAGAGAAGTTTATCTCCCACCTCGTTAGGCTGCCAGAGACACTCCAGAGAGCCTGTAAACAATGGTTCCTGTGACTGTCCCCAGTCAGGGGACCAGGACAAATGATGTTGGACTCCCTCTTGGGACTTCTGTATTTTGCCACACACTGATGTGGGAATCAAGTTTGAAAACAAAGGGTTCCCCAACCTTATATAAGGCAGGGAGTGATCTCATCCGTTGATTTTAGATCCTAACACAAGAGGACGCCTGGAAACAGCATGGAAATGCAGAATGAGCTGGGAGAATGTGCTTGACCAAGACTAAACGACGTTCCAGCCTGTCTCTGGAAAACTGAGAAACACGAGCTGCAAAGCCATTGACACCTGTGCCTTGAGAGCCTGACCGCCTGTCAGCTTCCTCCAACAGGGTGAGGAAATGTTCATTCACGGTCAATATAACTGGCATGTTGTACTTAATTTCTAGTTTTGCTTATTTCTGATAAACTGCTTTGCTCTCTTAGATAGCCTTTATAGTCACTAAATTAACCTTTAATTAAGGAACTCATTTGCAGAGTAATCTAATGAGCCTTTAAAGTGAAGTGTCTGAGGAAAAAAATCTCAGCTTGTTTAGTAGAAGAGGGCTTATTCCTCTCCACATTGAGGGAGAGCAAACTCAGCAATTCACTTCAATTGAGCAGCGATTTGACTAGAGCAGGTCTGTACAGCTCCGGGTTCCTAGACTGAGGAGATGGTTTATGTTCAACAGTACAGATATCCACCTCCTCCTTTTCACTCCCACATACCCAGCATGTTTCCTGACACCAAAGTTCGGTTTATTTTACAAAGTTCCCCTTACTTTTATTTTTTTCTCTCTGTGTGGAGAGAATTTTGTTGACTATGCCCATACTAAAGGGAATGCATGTGTATGTTGGGAAGTAACAGCTACCACACAAGAAAGTGTTGGGGGGGTGAGTGTTAAAGGGACAGAACAAGTCACTGTTTGTATGTGCGTGAGGAAGAGACAAAGTGTGTGTGGGTGAGGTATGTGTGAGGGGACAAGAAAACAGTGGGTGTGCATGTGTGAGAGACACCGAGACAGTGTGCTTGTGTGTGACACAGAGAAAGACACGAAGAGTGTGTGTGTGTGTGTGTGTGTGTGTGTGTGCTGGTTGCTAAAGAAATGTTTGCTAGACCGTATCTTTAACACACACCAGGAAGTTCAGAGCAGAACAGCTGAGCTCCCTGGCTCCTGAGCTCTGGCCTCTGTCCCACGCTTTGCAGACATGGGGCACGTGGGCAGGTGGGAAGGGGAAGAAGAGGGAACTCCAATATGGGGGCAGGCAACAGGAGGCAATGCCTCCCCTGGGTCTTAGTGCCAAACCCCTCTGCCCTTCCTATCTCTCTTCTGACCCCGCTGGTTCCCACAGCAGGCCAGATTGTTCCCTCTGATTGGATCTAATATCCTAAAACTGAAAAACATTTTTCAGCTTGACTCATCTATTAGAATAACACTTAGTCATTAAGTACAGAACCTATCTGCTGTCAGGATCTGAACTTACTGGCAAAAACAGTATACACTGTGCCCTGCGCATTAGAGTAATACATGTGTCTGCTGGAGCTTGTTTGAAACATTGAATTAGTTTGTGGCTGAAGGTGATAAAATCACATCTCTGAAAACCCCTTGCCTAGATATTTAAGGGCACAATCCTCTTTATCCTTAAATGCTTGGCCATTCAGACATGTAATTATTTAAAATCTTTAAAAATTAGCACCTCAATCTCAAATATACATTTGTCTGACCCCCCCAAAGAGGGTGGTTCATACGTGTAGAGAGCCAGGAACACCGACCCCTCATAATCCTTTTAATAAATTCTTCAAAAACAATCACCATCATCTGACTGTTATTTCAAATATTTGCTCCCAAAGTCTCCCTGCCCTTGATGTCCATCCCTGCTCCCCTGTTACACCTCATCCCCTCACAGGAGAGATCTCTGAATGGGTCCTCTGTGTTGGTTCCTGTTTTTCTAAATGTCAGTCTGTCTGTCACACATTTATGTGGCACCGATGCCCTTTTACCATTGCCACTCCTGGTGTAGACCTTGTGTCTGTGGGCACAAAATACGTCTGTGGAAGTAGAGGTTTGTAGATAAGATACATTGAAAGTGTAGAGAGGAAAATCAAGAAAGGCCCAATGTCGCTGACACTTTTGCGTTAGTAGCAGGGATGTGCTACTTCCATGAATGCAGATCTGTTCATAAAATGCTCAAAAAATTTGGAGGAATAAGCTGTCACCATCTCTCAAATTTTGTTTCCTCTCTCTACATCTCTCCCATTTTTCTTTGTTCTCCAGATGCTTTCTCCCTTCTAGATGAAAAAAAATTATTCTTTTTTCTCTTGTTTATTTCACTTAAATTTCTTTAGATGGGTTTTGTCTCAGCTCTCAATTCCGCCTCTGTAAATCCACATAAACCCGATTCAATTTACCTGCAATTTTATGAGATCAGTGTCACGGGCTCTTTACGGTGGGGTTTTTTTCTCTTTGTCTCTCAGCTGCATCTTGCAAATGGTCCAATTAATTTTATTTTCATCTGCTGTGATAGCGGATACATGGACAGACCTTTGGCAAACTGTGGCCTCACTGGTAGTTTGGTTTTCGTCTTATGTGGTATTTGTGTGCTCAACATAGTAAAGGGTAACTCCCTGCTCCCTTAAAGCCACACAGAAAACCTTTAATTGAGCCTTGTGTTAAAAACAGCATAATGTCAGCAGCAGAGACTAACTGCCCCAACCCAGTTCCCTCTGAGTTCCAAGGTACGTACACAGGTGTGTGTCCCAAGCCACTGGCCCTGCTGCTCTGTACCCATGGCTAATTTTACCTTGTTCATTTGATCAAAGCTCGTGCATGTTACCCTGGCTGAGAATGACACCTCCCAGCTGCAGGGCAGATGTACCCACGTTTGAACTTTAAATATCCTTCCTTTCTATTGACTTTCGTTATGTCCTCGACATTGGCCAAAATGACACTGCCATGATGAAGATACTCCAGATTCCCATCTTAAAAGACTTTATTTAATGTTCAAGAGGGCTTCAGGCAGTCAAGTGGGCAACATCTGTAAATTCATTGATGTAGCCAGTTGGACATAACACACCACCTCAACACTGGCATCTAGCAGTCTGGACATACTTTTCTGCTTTCCCTTTTTTCCTTCACCCTACCTCTCTTAGGGTATGTCTACACTAGCTCATTAATTCGAGCTAGGTAGGCAATTGAGGCAACTGGAGTTGCAAATGAAACCCGGAATTTAAATATCCCAGGCTTTATTTGCATGTTCCCATCTGGTCACCATTTTGAAATTTCACTAGCCCGAAATCACTACCACGACGGTGAAACTTTAGTTCGAACTAAGTCCTTAGTTTCAATTAACTGTTACTCCTCCTGTATCATCCCTCCATTGACCTATTTCCCACTGATAATGAATGGTCAATTAGTTACCAAGATCATATTCTCAAACCATCCCCTTATCATAGAACTGGAAGAGACATCAGAAGGTCATCAAGTCCAGCCCCCTGCTCTAGGCAGGACCAATCCCATCTAAATCAACCCAGCCAGGGCTTTGTCAAGCCGGGACTTAAACACCTCTAGGGATGGAGACTCCACTACTTCCCTAGGTAACCCATTCCAGTGCTTTACCACCCTCCTAGTGAAATAGTTTTTCCTAATATCCAACCTGGACCTCTCCCACCATAACTTGAGACCATTGCTCCTTGTTCTGCCATCTGTCACTATTGAGAACAGCCTCTCTCCATCCTCTTTGGAACCTCCCTTCAGGAAGTTGAAGGCTGCTATCATATCCCCCCTCACTCTTCGCTTCTGCAGACTAAACAGACCCAATTAGCCTCTCCTCATAGGTCAGCCTCTCCTCATAGGTCATATGCTCCGGCCCCCTAATCATTTTGGTTGCCCTCCACTGGACCCTCTCGAATGCATCCACATCCTTTTTGTAATGGGGGTCCCAGAACTGGACACAATACTCCAGATGTGGCCTCACCAAAACTGAATAAAGGGGAATAATGACATATCTGGATCTGCTGGCAATGCTCCTCTTAATGCAACCTAATATGCCATTAGCCTTCTTGGCTACAAGGGCACGCTGTTGACTCATATCCAGCTTCTCATCCACTGTAACCCCAAGGTCCTTTTCTGCAGAACTACTACTTAACTGGTTGGTCCCCAGCTTGTAACTATGCTTGGGATTCTTCCGTCCCAAGTGCAGAACTCTACACTTGTCCTTGTTGAACCTCATCAGATTTCTTGGGGCCCAATCCTCCAATTTGTCTAATTCACACTGGACCCTATCTCTGCCCTCAAACGTATCTACCTCTCCCCCCAGCTTAGTGTCATCCGCAAACTTGCTGAGGGTGCAATCCATCCCCTCATCCAGGTCATTAATAAAGATATTGAACAAAACCGGTCTTAGAACCGAACCTTGGGGCACTCCACTAGAAACCGACTGTCATCCTGACATCGAGCCATTGATCACTACCCACTGGGTCCGGCCTTCTAGCCATCTTTCTATCCATCTTATCGTCCATTTATCCAATCCACATTCCCTTAACTTGCTGGGAGACCGTATCAAAAGCCTTGCTAAAGTCAAGGTATATCACATCCACTGACTTCCCCATGTCCAGCGAGCCAGTTACCTCATCATAGAAGCTAATCAGATTGGTCAGGAACGACTTGCCCTTTGTGAATCCATGCTGAGTATTCCTAATCACTCTCCTCTCATCCAAGTGCCTCAATATGAATTCCTTAAGGATCCTGAGCAGGAGCATCATAGTTCTTGCGCAAGAAGCCCTGATTTCATACATTAGAACGTCAGTGTACTTGTGCAAGAACTCGTGGCCAGTGTAGACAGGCAGGAAGTTTTTGTGCAAAAGTGGTCGCTTTCGCGCAAGATCACACCAATGTTGAGGCAGCCAGCTTGTTTAGCACAAGTGGGCTTAATTCTCTCCACACTGAGGATGGGCAAACTCAGTGCGGCATTCCAGTTGGCCAGCGATTGGACCAGAGCAGGGCTGTACAGCTCTGAGGTCCTCGACTGAAGAGTTCATTCACGTTGAATAGTACAGATATCCACCTCCAGCCTTCCTATACCATGTCCACACCACAGTCTCTCAGCTGACATCACCGTTCCCTTTATTGTTTTTATGTCTGTGTATAGAGAATGTTGTTGTGTGCACCCATATTGAGTGAATGTGTAGATGTGTGCTGCCAGTAGAAAAACAACCCTATTTATAATACAAATATTTTTGTGCATGGCAACATAGAGATTCATACTCCATCCAAGAGAATTTCGGCAATTCCTTAGGGGACTACTAAAAGAATTCGAATTAAGCACAAGAGCGCAGTACATTTTTGAAATTCATAGAGCAGACAAAAACTATAACAACAGATGTCTGAAAGCATAAAGTGAAAAGGAATGTATGAGCATTTTGGGAAGAAAGAGCAACAACACAAAACGGTGCTGGGAAGTGAGTGACTAAACAAGTGTACTTCTGTGAGTGTGAGGGAGGGAGAGACAAAGTGTGTGTGTTTCTAGGATAGGACAAGTGAACAGTGGGTGTGCATGTGTGAGAGACACAGAGACAGTATGTTTGTGCGTGACACACATACAGAGAAAGAGTGAGTTTGTGAATATGAGTGTGTGTTCTGGTGGCTAAAGACGTGTTTGAGAGACCGTGTCTTTATCACACTTGCACCAGGAAGTTCAGACCAGACCAGCTGAGCACTCTGGATCCTGAGCCCCAGCCACTGTCCCAAGCTTTGCAGACACGGGGTACATGAGCAGGGGAAGGTGAGAAAGAGGAAAAGCTGACATGGGGGCAGGTGGAAGAGGCATGGGGAGACAGTGCCTGCACTAGATCTTAGCACTTAACCACACGGCACTTCCTACCCCTATTCTGACCCTGCGGGCTCCCACAGCAGGCTGCTCAGAGTGTTCTCTCTGAGTGGATCTATTATCATAAAAGTGAAAAACGCTTTCCAGCTTGCCCGACTTACACTTGACCTGTGACACAGCCACTAAGTGCTAACAAAGCCATTTAACAAGCATGTGACAACCTGCACCTCTCTACTACCAGGGTCTGAATTTACTGCAAAGCCAGCTGTGTGTTCATGTCACACAGATGTCCACAGGACCGTATTGTAAAATTTGCTTTAAACATTGAATTGGTTTGTGGCTGAAGATTCAAAAAATCCCATCTTTAGCCTTGACTGCTTGGCTCTTACGATGTGTCTAATTGTACGTTAGAAAGGTTTTTCATACGGGACGACAGAGTGATGTCAACCGTCACGGTGCATCCTGTAGCCCCTTCCTCCGTCCTCAGCCATGCAGCCCCCCATGCTCCGACGTGCCCTGCCAATGCCGAGGGTGGCGGTAGCCCTGAGCAGCGTGGCTCCGATCCCTGGGGCTCCCCCCACTCCCCTGCCCTACTGTGTCCCTTCCCCGCACCCATGATCCACCATTGGTTCTGCAGCACATGGGCTGGCAGCTCACACCCGCCGCCGGCCCCTGATTGTCCCTTCGGCACATGGGTGGGCAGTTACCAGAATTTAAATGTAACCCCACAGCTCCCCCGCTGTCTCGGGGGGCACAGGTGAGTGGGAACTGGGGGGAACGGCAGCCAAGGTGGCTCAGATGGGATAAGGGGAGCACATGGGAGCTGCAGGGGCTCTAGTAGGGGGAGGGGGAACACAGGAGCCATGGGGGGTCTGGGTGTGGGAGCCACGTGATATCTCGGGGGCTCAGACGGAGGGAGGGGAGACATGGGATCCGTGGGGGAGGGGATGCACGGGAGCGGTGTGGACTTGTCCCTCACTGGCGGGGTCTGGAACCATGTGGCCTCCCCCTTGTGACCAGAGCCATGTGGCTTTTCTGCCCTTGGCACAACCAACCATCCCCCACCCGAAGCAGCTGAAAGGAGGAGAGCGAGGGGGGCCAGGGCTGCTATGCCTTGACCTGCCCTCAGCTGGCGGGAGAGGGGCCGTCTGTTCCCGGAGAGGGTGGTTAACGAGCGTAGCAAGCAGGAAGCACTGACCCCTATTCATTCTTTCAGTAAATTCTTCAAAAACAACCACCCTCATCTGACTGTTATTTGTACAACCACAAATATTTACTCCCAAAGTCTCCCTGCCCTTGCTGTCCATCCCTGCTCCCCTTTTTTACCCCATTGAAGTGAGCCCGTAATGGGCCCTCTGTCTTGGTGCCTGTTTCTCTAGACTTGTATGTTCCTGTCACACATTTATGTGGCACCGACGCCAATGCACCATTGCCACTCCCGGTATAGATCTAGTGTCTGTGGGCACAAAATAAGACAGTGGACGAAGAGATTAGCAGGTAAAATGTATCAGAAATGTGGAGGAGAAAATCAAGGAAGAGATGACAGGCTGATTAGCTCTGGCACTTTTCCATTAAGAGCAGGGCTGTGCTACTTCTATGTAAACAAATCTGTGCTCATAACATTTGGAGAAATGAACCAACTCAATGTTTGTCTCTTTTGATGACTTTTCCTGTTTATTTCACTTCCATTTCTTGATATGGGTTTGGCTTCGTATTTCACTTCTGCCTCCATAAATCCTGAAACCTGTTGCAATTTACCTACCGTTATCCGAAACCAGTGAGGTGGTCTGTTTACAGTAGGGATTTTTTTTCTGTCTCTGTCAATTTCTCAGCTGCATCTTTCAAATTGTGCAAAGTTTTCTCTTTTTCTTTATTTCAGTCTGCTGTGATTGGGGATAGCTGGAGAGACCTGCATGCAAGCCTTTTCCTTATCTTGGTTTTTGACTTATGGGGAATATCTGCAGTCAGCCTCTTATATGCACTTTCCTGCTCTGCTAGATTGAGCAAACTTGGATTGAGCTCTTGTACTAATAACAACAGTGTAGCCTGGGCAGTATAGGCTAGCTGCCCCAACCAAACCCCATCTGAGATCCCAGGTACATACACAGGTGTGTATCCCTGGCCACTGCCTCTCCTTCCCCATTCTCATTGCTAATTTTACCTTTCTGTCTTGATCAAAGCTAGTACATGTGACTCCATCTGAAAATGATACCTCCCAGCTAAAGGACAGATGAACCCATTTATAAAATTTAAATATCTTCCATTTCCAATCTATGTTACCTTCATTGATTCGTATGAAACTGACATGATATTTCCAAATCCTAGCCTAAAAGACGTTATTAAAAGTTAAAAAGGGCTGAAGGCAGTTAAGTGAGAAATTTATGTAAATTCATTTAGGTTAAATGCTCTTAGTTCACCTATATTGGAAGCTTGACCTCTTAAAAGAATGAGTCTTCCTCTGCATAAAAAACTTTTACAGGGGAGAGATGCAGTGGAATGTGGTTATGGAGCCCAGATTTCTGGCCATGTAGCCAACAGCATAACCTGTCTGCGTTAGCTCACTGAATATCTGAGGTTTTTATGTTTCTAGATATGAATTATGGAGGAAGAAGAAGGAAGAAATAAAACGCCCATCGTGGAACTGATCCTCTTAGGGTTTGGGGATGTCCCTGAACTGCAGCCCCTCCTCTTCCTGCTGTTTCTGGTGATCTACATTGCGGCTGCATCTGGGAATCTCCTCATCGTTGTGCTAGTGGTGTCTGATCGGCACCTTCACACCCCCATGTACTACTTTGTGGCCAACTTGTCCGCTGTGGAGACCTGCTACGTCTCCACCACCCTGCCCAGGCTGATTGGCAGCCTCGCAACTGGGGACAGAACCATTTCTCTTCAGAGATGCTACGTGCAATTCTATTTCTATAATATCTTCTCCACTACAGAATGTCAGCTGCTCACGGCCATGTGTTATGATCGGTATCTAGCGATCTGCCATCCCCTCCGTTACCCTGCTCTGATGAACGGCAGAGTGTGTGGCCACATGGTGGCATGGTCCTGGATAATCAGCATTTTGTACTACATCATGATGCACATCATCGGTTCGCAATTAACATACTGTGGTCCCAAAGAATTTGACCATTTCTTTTGTGATTTTGCACCCATGAAGGGAGCATTCTGTGGCAACGCCGCAAACCTGACAATTCTGACAAATGTTGTGTCCATCATAGTGACAATTTTGATCCTTCTAATGACCCTGGCATCCTACATTTCTATCATCGTCTCCATCCTGAGAATCCCTTCCAGCACTGGGAGGCAAAACGCCTTTTCCACCTGCTCCTCCCACCTCATTGTGGTTGCTATTTACAATGTGTGTGTCATTACAACATATGTGATTCCAGCGCTCGACCCTCCCACAATACTGTACAAAATATTGTCTGTCTTGTACGCAGTCCTGATACCTTTGGTCAACCCGGTCATCTACTGCCTGAGAAACAAGGAGGTCAATCAGTCCCTGAGAAAAGCTCTGCTGAAAATGGTTGCTTTCAGACACAGGCATGGAGTGTGAAAGGACAAATTTTAGCCTATAGATGAACTGATTTATTTCCTTACACATAGAAATCTCTCTTGGTTCAAGTCCCACTGCCTTCCTAAGTTGCTCTTCACACCACCCCGTCCCCCCGCCTTTTCCCTCACATCCTCTCACTTTGACTCTATGTTGTAGTTTTTACGGGAACTTCCAAAGGATAAAGCAATAAAAATAAAACTGAAAAAATCAACAAAAGAACCCATAAAATAAGAAATAATTAATAAGAGAAAATCTCTACTTTAAATTAATCCAGTAAATTACAGAAGTTGGCCAGAACAGACTCAGACCTGAGAGGTATGAGAGGCACATGGTAAACACATTTCACAGGGATTGTAACAGGACACCTTATTAACAGACATCTCAGGACCAACACACTCTGCACAGATAGCAGGAACAAACTGCCCCAGGTACAGGAGAGGGTCTAAAGTGAAAGCAGGACAGATAGGCTGTGTCTACATTGGCAAGATTTTGTGGAAAAGTGATTACTTTTGCGCAAAATCTTGCCGCAAGTCTACACTGGCCGTGAGTGATTGCGCAAGAACACTGATGTTATAATGTACGAAATTACATTAGAGAGGATAAGCCCGCTTGCGCAAGTATTCTTGTGCAAGAGGCCAGTGTAAACAGGCAACGTTCATTTCTTGTGCAAGAAAGCCCGATGGCTAAAATGGCCATCGCAGCTTTCTTGCGCAAGAGAGCGTCTACACTGGCACGGATGCTTTTGTGCAAAAGCACATCTCTTGCGCAAAGGCACATGCCAGTGTAGACGCTCTCTTGTGCAAATACTTTTAATGGAAAAACTCTTCCGTTAAAAGTATTTGTGCAAAATCTTACCAGTGTAGACGTAGTCAATAGTGATCAAATCCCCATGTACGAGGCAATGGTTAGATCTAGGTAGCATCAGAGGGGGGCAACCGGATACATGAGCAGAGGTGTGTAACTTGGTTGTATCTCTGGGTAAATGTGAAGCCCGAAAAGTTATTGGTCTCTGGCTGAGGGGGCAGTCTCTCATTCGTGGCACTGACTGAATTGATTCCATCATCACGGGCATGTGTTCTTGGTCTAGCTGTAGACAGCGGATACAGGGAAGCTGTTAGTGAGCTTCATCTATAATAAACCTGGCCTGGTATCATCAATCCTTCTCTGATTTTGTGTTCTTTGGGGGCTCGCTCAGACTCTTCTGTACGGCCTCTCTGTGCAAGCCAAGACGGCACCTAAAAGAAGCCTAGGTACACAACTGAATGGTTCTCATCATGGATGGAGCAGGAGGCCTATCAGGACAACTCACAGTGACACCTGACTGCTACACCTACCTGTGCATCATGTGTGCAATCCTGAAAAGACTGTCTAAGTCTGGGGGGGAAAAGGCACTAGCGAACATTTAAAAATGGCAGCCCCCAGCTTTATGCAAATGAAGCCCAGGAAATTCAAATCTCGGGCTTCATTTGCAACTCCGGTTGCCTACATTACCTCCCTAGTTCGAACTAGGGTGGTAGTGTAGACATACCCTAAAATACAAAGGAAGTTATTTGGGATTGGTCCTGCCTAGGGCAGGGAGCTGGACTTGATGGTCCTGAGGTCTCTTCCAGCTCTATGTGTCTATGATTCTGAAGAGCTAGGCCCTGAGAAATTCTGTGAATTCAGAAGTTCCAAGTGAATTTTCCTCTTTCTTTCTTTCTTTCTTTCTTTCTTTCTTTCTTTCTTTCTTTCTTTCTTTCTTTCTTTCTTTCTTTCTTTCTTTCTTTCTTTCTTTCTTTCTTTCTTTCTTTCTTTCTTTCTTTCTTTAAGAAAAGGGGGCAGGTTATGCTTCTGTCAGAGGGGTGGAGCTTTAGTGACTGTTACTTTCTTTGCTTGTTCCCGTCTCCTGTAGTCAGGCTGTAGTGAGAGACTCTTTGCCAATGATGGACCAGGTCTAGAAATCCAGTTCCCCAGCTCTGTGTTTGTGTCTACCATCTGTGCTAGAACTGTGCCTCTTGTCCGTGTGCAGCATGGATCGGTGTGAAAGGTGGCAGTTCTGAGATACCAGATGATACCAAACTGCCCAAGAGAGTTGAAATCATAGCCTCGGTGTCTAGCAGCTGTGTTGGAACTGTGCCTCTTGTCCATGTGCACCGTGGGTTGGTGACAATGGAAGCAATCCGTCTGTGTTCTCCTTTTGACAGTCGTATTTTTATCTCACATCTTATTGAGACGCTGCAGAGTTTTGAGCGTGTGAAGTGGCCCAGATCAACAGTAATGAAAGGAGAGGAGTTACACCAGAGAAGAATTTGGTCAATACTATTGGAAACTCCCTGCAACTTCCTTTCACTATTTCAGAAGATGTGATGCAATCAAGATTGCTATTAATTAATACCCAAATGTCCTCCCTGCAAACTGTCCAACTCAGTGCGGCATATTAGTGAAGACACAGGTTAGAGCAGGGGTGGGTGATAATTTTTAATTGGGGGCCATGCTAAGGTTCTGGCAGGTGGTCCAGCTTCTATGGATGGGGCGTGGGGTCCGGCATGGAGATTGGGTGCCCAAAGGAAGCTTGGGGTAGGGGACTGGGGTGCAGGGTCTCAGAGGGAGTTTGGGTGAAGGAGAGGGCTGTGATCTGCGGCAGGGGTGTGGAGTGCATAGTCCAGCAGGGTGCAGGGGGTTATGGGTGTGGGAGGGGCTCTAGAATGGGGTGCAAGATCTGAGAGGGAGTTAGGTGTGAAATGGATGCAGAGGGTTTTGTGTGGTGACCTGAGGCAGGGGAATGGCTTGCAGAGTCAGGGACAATACAGAAGACCTCAGTTGGGGGAAAAGGGGTACAGAGGGCTTGGGAGGAAGCCTGGGGCGGGTAGTCAGAGGGGAGAGAGGAGGTAGGGTGGCAGACTGTCTGCTGCTGTCAGAGGAGGCAGGCTGCTCCATGTGGCTCTGTAATGGGCGGGGAAGGGAGGGAACAGGCTTCCTATGCTTCCCGTGCCCCCAGCAAATTTTTTTAGCTCCTATTAGCCAGAAACTGACCAATGGGAGCTGAGACACTTTTCAGGTGAGGGAGATAGCATTCGAAGACTCCCTTTTCCCTCCTCAGCAGTCTGGAACAGAGACGAGCTGGCTGTTTACAGAATGAGCTGTACTCTGCCTAAGGGTTTTGAGGTGGCAGCCATGGGCTGGATCTGGAGCTTGGGTGGTGAGTGTGAAAGAGACAGAACAAGTGAGTTTGTGTATGTGGGTGTGAGGGGGAGACACAGCCTGTGGGTATGTGGGAGAGGTGTGTGAGACAGGATAAGTAAACAATGTGGGTGTGTCTAGACTACAGGGTTTTGTCGACAAAAGTGGACTTTTGTTGACAAAACTATACCTGGGTCCACACTGCCTTTGAGTTATGTCGACATAATGTCGACAAAACTCAGCGGTTTTGTCGACGTCTGTAAGCCTCATTCTACGAGGAATAACGCCTTTTGTTGACAGAGTTCTGTCGATAGAAGGCGTTATTGCATCTACACCGTCCTTAGCGTCCACAGTGTTATGTCGACAAAGCAACTTGCTTTTTCGACAGAACTGGATGTAGTCTAGATGCTCTTTGTCAACAAAACTTCTGTCCACAAAACCCTGTAGTCTAGACTTACCCTGTGTGTGCTCCCACATCGGCTCTTGCAACTTTGCGAGAGTGTTTTCTCTAACTGCATCTATTATCTTAAAAGTGACAAGCCTTTCAACCACTAGACCTATTAGCATATCACTGAACCTCTGAAAGAGCCAGTAAGTGTCAAAAAAAACATTTCAGATACATGTCCCCGTAACAGGGATAGCTTAGTAGTTTGAGCATTGGCCTGCTAAACCCAGAGTTGTGAGTTCAATCCTTGTAGAGACCATTTAGGCTTTGGGGGCAAAATTCATCAGTAATGGTACTTGGTACTGCTGAGAAGGCAGGGGATGGGACTTGATCACCTTTCAAGGTCCCTTCCAATTCTTGGAGATAGGCAATCACCATTATAAAAAAAAATCTGAACCTATATACTGACGGTATCTGAATTTGATGGCAAAAAGAGTGGTACATTAGAGAAATACAGATGTCTTTGGGGTCTTATTTTAAAATTTGCTTTAAACATTTATTTAGTTTGTTGCTGATGGTTATAAAATCCCATCTCTAAAGAACCTTTGCATAGATATTTAGATGACCAATTAGCTTTACCGTTAAATGCTTGGATACTTATATAATTCTTCACATAATTTCTACAAAAACAGCTTCCTTATGTAAAATATATATTTGAATTTTAATTCTAATAGTGCAAATATTTGCTTCTAAAGTCTCCCTGTCCTTTCTGTCCATCCCTGCTCTCCTTTTATACTCCTTCCCTGTTGAAGAAAGCCCTTGATGGGACAACTTCCCTTTCTTCCAGATAGGGACATTCATTTGTCTAGATTTCTTCAGTTATGGCAATTTGATGAATAAGTTTTAAGAGAACCTTCAAACAAAAGTAGGACCATTCATGCAATATAAAATCACTTGTTCTGCCTACAGTCTTTGGAAAAGTATTTTTAAGATAAACATACAGGCTACGTCTACACTGGCATGATTTTCCGAAAATGCTTTTAACGGAAAAGAAAAGCATTTTGAAGCACTAGGAAAAGAGGAAAGTGGTGAGAAATAATCAGAAATGATTCACTGAGGGCAAGTCATGCCTGACCAACCTGATTGCCTTCTACAACAAGGAAACTGGCTTTGTGGACATGGGGAAGTCAGTGGTTGTGATAGACCTTGACTTTAGCAAAGCTTTTGATACATTCTCCCACAATATTCTTGACAGCAATTGAAGACGCTATGGATTGGATAAATGGACTGTGAGGTAGATAGAGAGCTGGCTAGATTGTCCGGCTCAGCGGGTAGTGATCAACAGCTCAATGTCTGGTTAGCAGCTGGTATGAAGCGGAGCACCCCAAGGGCCGGTTTTGTTCAACGTCTTCATTAATGACCTGGATGAGGGGATGGATTGCACCCTCAGCAAGTTCACAGATGACACTAAGCTGGGGGAGAGGTAGATGTATTGGAGGGCAGGGATAGGGTCCAGAGTGACCTACACAAATTGGAGGTTTGGGCCACAAGAAATCTGATGAGGTTCAACAAGGACAAGTACATTGTTACAGGCTGAGGACTGAATGGCTAAGTAGCAGTTCTGCAGAAAAGGAACTGGGGATTCCAGTGGACAAGAACCTGGAGATGAGTCAACAGTGTGTCTTTGTCACCAAGAAGGCTAATTGCATTTTAGGTTGCATTAGGAGGAGCATTGCCAGCAGATCCAGAGAAGTGATGATTCCCCTTTTTTCAGCTCTGGTGAGGCCACATCTGGAGTATTGCGTCCAGTTCTGGGCTCCCCATTACTGAAAGGATGTGGACGCATTGGAGAGGGTCCAGCGGAGGGCAACCAAAATGATTAGGGGGCTGGAGCGCATGACCTATGAAGAGAGGCTGAGGGAGTTGGGTCAGTTTAGTCTGCAGAAGTGAAGAGTGAGGGGGGATTTGGTGGCAGCTGTGAAGTGTGTTCCAAAGAGGCTGGAGAGAGGCTGGTCTCAGTGGTGACGGATGCAGAACAAGGAGCAATGGGCTCAAGTTATAGCGGGAGAGACCTAGGTTGGATATTAGAAAAAACTATTTCCCTAGGAGGGTGGGGAAGTGCTGGTGGGGGGGGGGGGGGGTGAGATTATATGGGTGTCCGCACCGTCCCAAGCCCTGCATTGCTCTGCACACACAATCCTGGTTGTTCCTCCCCCACTTCCCCACAGCCTCTACACTGCAACATTTACCATCCCCCCCTCGCCATTTTCCAGGCCCGACAGCCTGACCCCTGCTCGATTCCTGGCCCTGAGCGGGTTTCCCTCTGGCCAGGTCTCCCAAGATCGGCCCTCGTGTGAGGCTGCCCTTCCCACCCTCAGTGATAGGGGGTGGGATTCACATTGAAGAGGCTTTTTTAAACTCACACAGTCATTAAACAACAATTGGTGGGGCAACAGGTTGGCAGGAAAACGAGCACCTCTGCACATGTGCAGCTCCCACATCTGCACGCGTTTCCTCCGCTCGTGGGTTCTCCCGCCAACAGCCACGGCACACAGAGCCTCCTCCGTTTGACGTCCCAGGGACGTCTCATACCGCTCTTTGGCGCTAAAGCGCCATTTCATGGGGAGGAGGGGGAGCAGGACGTACCATTGTAGAGAAGCGGGGACGGGGGACCCGCACGCCCGCTCCTGGTGCACGTCAACGGGGTACCCATACGTCTGCTCCTGGTGCACGTCAACAGGGCTCCTGCACACCCGTTCCTGGTGTATGTCAAAGTGCAGCCCCCAGGCCCACTCCTGGTGTATGTCAAAGTGACACCCATGGGATCCCAGTGAAAATAGCACCCCCATGTCTTCTCCCGCTCTCATAGACTCATAGGCTGTGTCTACACTGGCATGAATTTCCGGAAATGCTTAAAACAGAATACTATTCCATTTACAGATTTTCCAGAAAAGGAGCGTCTACATTGGCAGGCTGCTTTTCTGGAAAAGCCCTTTTTCTGGAAAAGCGTCTGTGGCCAATGTAGACGCGCTTTTCTGGAAAAGACTACTGGGCTGTCTACACTGGCCCTTTTCTGGAACAGTGTTTCAGAATAAGGACTTATGCCCGAGCGGAAGCAGAATAGTTTTTCCGGAATAGCGGCTGATTTTGTAAAGTAGAGCATCGTTGCTTTTCCGGAAATTCAAGGGCCAGTGTAGACAGCTCGCAGCTTATTCCGGAAAAGGGGCTGATTTTCCGGAATAAGTGGCCCAGTGTAGACACAGCCATTGACTTTAAGGTCAGAAGGGACCATTATGATCATCTAGTCTGACCCCCTGCACAGTGCAGGCCACAGAATCTCACCCACTCCTCTTAGAATAATCCTCTCAACTATATCTCAGATATTGAAGCCTTCAAATATTTTGAAGGCCCCAAGAAAAGTTTGAGGCGCAAGTAGAGTTGTCGCTCAACTGCCCTGTGGAAGGAAAAGGTCCAGGTAGGGATCCTCAGATTTTGGAAGTAAATGCAGAGTTGGAGAGAGAAGGGCTTTGGACTCTTCAGCCATGGGGAAGAGAAAGGGAAGAGCATCTTCACAGGCAGGCTTGCAAACCTAGTAAAGAGACTTCAAAGTAGGTTCATCAGGGATGGTGATCTAAGCCCGGAGGTACGTGGGGAAGATACACAAGGTGCATACAATTTTCATGGCTATGAATTTAGTAGGGTCCTAATTCTGATGTACAGAGATACAACTCTGCGATCTACTGTAACAATGACAAAGTGGCCTTCCAGGCGATCTGTTGCCAACAGGTTTGTAGATAACATGGCTGGATAATCATTTCTCAGTCCAGCATACACAGAGTATTTTCTTATGGTTGTTGGGTTTTTTGACAACCAGTAGAGCCAATGCACTGCAGAAAAATCTCCACCCAGTCCATGCGGTGTCGATAACTGTTCAGTCTATTTAGATGCCAACTGTATCCCAGACAGCAATGGTGGTAACAGTGTTTGATTAGTCTTGCTTGTTATCCTCTCCTATCATATGGCAACAAGAGGTTTTCTCTGTGAATGTGGAGGCCTGTGATTACACCTATGGAGGCTGAGATATTAAGGGATGGGGGAAATAGGTGCCTAATTCCCTTAAACTCCATTGAAACCCCCAGACCTGCTTTATTTTTATTGTTTGATCATTTTGATGACTAAGATCAGTGCTTACTTTTAAGCTTTTTTTAGATTTATATCAATTAGGGATGTTGAATTGTGAGTAATTGCCTAATTGAATAGTCAGTGCACTTTGCATCGACTATTCCACGAGTCGGTAAGGCACCTGTGCCTTTGGAGTATAGCAACAGCCCTACAGTCTGTAAAAAATACTTGCTGTGACTCTCCTACGGCTGTTGCTACACTTCAAAGGTGAAAGTTCCACATGGAGCCCGGGGCCAACTGGGGACTCCCCTGCTGACCCCAGGCTCAGTGAGGTGCTGCCGCTTTGAAATGCCACCGTGTCAGGCTTGTTGCGGCATTTCAAAGCGGCAACGCCACATGGAGCCTGGGGCCAGAAGGGGAGTTGCCAGCTAGCCCTGGGATACATGCAGCATTTCAAAGTGCCAGCACCATGTGGTAGCAGGTGTAAGTCTTTTGCCCATGTTCTTCATAGTGGTATAATTATCATATGATTATAACAGAATTATGAGGCCACTTGTGCACAGGGGATCATTGAAGGTGACATTGCAAAGTTATGATTTTCTGAATAGGATTATCCCATTGATATGTATGCCTCATGTCTGTGTCTGAAGTGAGGAATATTGACAATGTGTCTGTATTTGCAATTTAGTTACACCTGGGTAACTCCCAATTGGCAAGATATTTTCATTGGAGATAGAGAGTTGGGAAGGGCCTGTTCATGTTAATGAGCCATTAGGGGAATCAATGAGACTTTGCAGATGTTTCTCTCCCACCAGGTTCGGCTGTCAGAGATACTTTAGAGAGTCTGCCAATAATGGTTGTTGTGACTCTCCAAGGGCAGGGGACCAGGCTGAATGATGCCGGACTCCGTCTTGGGACTTCAGTATTTTTCCACACCCTCGTTTGGGAATCAAGTCTGAAAACAAAGGGTTCTGGCCCATCCTCGCCCTACATAAGGCAGGGAGTGAGCTCATCGGTTGCTTTTTGTTCCCCACGCAAGAGGAAAAACCAGTGAAACACGGAATGAGCTGGGGGAACAGCTTGACCAAAACTAAGGGACGCTCAAGCCTGTGTCTGGAAACCTGAGAAATCTGAGCTGCAAAGCAAACACCACCTGTGCCTTGAGAGCCTGCCTGTCTGCCGGCTTCTTCTGTGAGGGTGAGGAGCTGCTCATTCCCCGTCAGTGTCACCGGCGTGTTATGCTTAGCTGCTGGTTTTGCTTATTTGCTGGTGAGCTGCTTTGCTCTGTTAGATAGCCTTTACAATCCACTTCAATCTTTTCTAGTTAATAAGCTTGTTTGTAGTTTAATCTACTGTGCCTTTAAAGTGAAGTGTCTGGAGGAAAATCTCAGCAGCTATGTCTACATTGGCATGATCTTGCACAAGAACTCTTTTGCGGAAGAGTTCTGGCCAGAAGAGAGTGTCTACACTGGCATGTGCCTTTGCACAAGAGATTCGCTTTTGCGCAAGAACATCCTTGCCAGTGTAGACGCTCTCTTGCACAAGAAAGCTCTGATGGCCATTTTAAACAGAGGGCTTTCTTGCACAAGAAATTCATGCTGCCTGTCTACACTGGCCTCTTGTGCAAGAAGAGTTGCACAAGAGGGCTTCTTCCTGAGCGGGAGCATCATAGTTCTTGCGCAAGAAGCCCTGATTTCTTACATTAGAACATCCTATGAGTCATAACAGGGTGGTCGATAAAGGGCTTTCAGGTTGGCGCGGGAGCATCCAGACTAGCGCGCTGAGCTGACAAACAGCTGATCAGCTGTTTGTTGGCTCAGCGCAGCAGCCATGTAAATTTAAATCGCGGCTTCATTTCCCTTTACCTACAACCCTCATCTACATGGCTCCATTGAGGTAGCCATGTAGTTTAGACACAGCCTGTGTGTGCATGTGTGAGAGCCACAGAGACAGTATGTTTGTGCGCGACACACAGAGACAAAGTTGAGTTTGTGAATATGAGTGTGTGTTCTGGTGGCTAAAGACGTGTTTGAGAGACCATGTCTTTATCACACTTGCACCAGGAAGTTCAGACCAGACCAGCTGAGCACTCTGGATCCTGAGCCCCAGCCACTGTCCCAAGCTATGCAGACACGGGGTACATGAGCAGGGGAAGGTGAGAAAGAGGAAAAGCTGACATGGGGGCAGGTGGAAGAGGCATGGGGAGGCAGTGCCTGAGCTAGATCTTAACACTTAACCACATGGTTAATGAGCGTAGCAAGCAGGAAGCACCGATCCCTATTCATTCTTTCAATAAATTCTTCAAAAACAACCACCCTCTTCTGACTGTTATGTGTACGGCCACAAATATTTGCTCCCAAAGTCTCCTTGCCCTTGCTGTCCATCCCTGCTCTCCTTTTTTACCCCATTGAAGTGAGCCCGTAATGGGCCCTCTGTTTTGGTGCCTGTTTCTCTAGACTTGTATGTTCCTGTCACACATTTATGTGGCACCGATGCCAATGCACCATTGCCACTCCCGGTATAGATCTAGTGTCTGTGGGCACAAAATAAGACAGTGGACGAAGAGATTAGCAGGTAAAATGTATCAGAAATGTGGAGGAGAAAATCAAGGAAGAGATGACAGGCTGATTAGCTCTGGCACTTTTCCATTAAGAGCAGGGCTGTGCTACTTCTACGTAAACAAATCTGTGCTCATAACATTTGGAGAAATGAACCAACTCAATGTTTGTCTCTTTTGATGACTTTTCCTGTTTATTTCACTTCCATTTCTTGATATGGGTTTGGCTTCGTATCTCACTTCTGCCTCCATAAATCCTGAAACCTGTTGATATTTACCTACCGTTATCCGAAACCAGTGACGTGGTCTGTTTACAGTAGGGATTTTTTTTCTGTGTTTGACAATTTCTCAGCTGCATCTTTCAAATTGTGCAAAGTTTTCTTTTTTTTTTATTTCAGTCTGCTGTGATTGGGGATAGCTGGAGAGACCTGCATGCAAGCCTTTTCCTTATCTTGGTTTTTGACTTATGGGGAATATCTGCAGTCAGCCTCTTATATGCACTTTCCTGCTCTGCTAGATTGAGCAAACTTGGATTGAGCTCTTGTACTAATAACAACAGTGTAGCCTGGGCAGTACAGGCTAGCTGCCCCAACCAAATCCCATCTGAGATCCCAGGTACATACACAGGTGTGTATCCCTGGCCACTGCCTCTCCTTCCCCATTCTCATTGCTAATTTTACCCTGCTGGCTTGATCAAAGCTAGTACATGTGACTCCATCTGAAAATGATACCTCCCAGCTAAAGGACAGATGAACCCATCTCTGAACTTTAATATCTTCCATTTCCAATCTATGTTACCTTCACTGATTCATATGAAACTGACATGATATTTCCAAATCCTAGCCTAAAAGACGTTATTTAAAGTTAAAAAGGACTAAAAGCAGTTAAGTGGGAAATTTGTGTAAATTCATTTAGGTTAAAGGCTCTTAGTTCACCTATATTGGAAGCTTGACCTCTTAAAAGAATGAGTCTTCCTCAGCATAAAAAACTTTTACTGGGGAGAGATGCAGCGGTACGTGGTTATAAATAATAGATTTCTGGCCATGTAGCCAACAGAATAACCTGTCTGTGTTTGCTCACTGAATATCTGAGGTTTTTATATTTCTAGATACGAATTATGGAGGAAGAAGAAGGAAGAAATAAAACGCCCATCGTGGAACTGATCCTTGTAGGATTTGGGAATGATCCCGAACTGCAGCTCCTCCTCTTCCTGGTGTTTCTGGTGATCTACATTGCGGCTGCATCTGGGAACCTCCTCATCGTAGTGCTGGTGGTGGCTGATCGGCACCTTCACACCCCCATGTACTACTTCGTGGCCAACTTGTCCGCTGTGGAGATCTGCTACATCTCCACCACGCTGACCAGGCTGATTGGCAGCCTCGCAACTGGGGACAAAACCATTTCTCTTCAGAACTGCTTTGTGCAATTCTATTTCTATAATATCTTCTCCACTGCAGAATGTCTGTTGCTCACGGCCATGTGCTATGATCGGTATCTAGCGATCTGCCATCCCCTCCGTTACCCTGCTCTGATGAATGGCAGGGTTTGTTCCCACATGGTGGCCTGGGCCTGGATAAGCAGCATTTTGAACTACATCATTATGCACATCATTGGTTTGCAATTAATATACTGTGGTCCCAGAGAATTTGACCATTTCTTTTGTGATTTTGCACCCACGAAAGGAGCATTCTGTGGCAACGCCGCAAAACTGACAATTCTGACAAATTTTGTGTCCATCATAGTGACAATTTTGATCCTTCTAATGAACCTGGCATCCTACATTTCTATCATCGTCTCTGTCTTGAGAATCCCTTCCAGCACTGGGAGGCAAAAGACCTTTTCCACCTGCTCCTCACACCTCATTGTGGTTGCTATTTACAATGTGTGTGTAATTACAACCTATGTGATTCCACTGCTTGACCCTCCCACAATCCTGCACAAAATATTGTCTGTCTTGTACGCAGTCCTGATACCTTTGGTCAACCCGGTCATCTACTGCCTGAGAAACAAGGAGGTCAATCAGTCCCTGAGAAAAGCTCTGCTGAAACTGGTTGCTTTCAGACACAGGCATGGAGTGTGAAAGGACAAATTTTAGCCTATAGATGAACTGATTTATTTCCTTACACATGGAAATCTCTCTTGGTTCAAGTCCCACTGCCTTCCTAAGTTGCTCTTCACACCACCCCCTCCCCCCGCCTTTTCCCTCACATCCTCTCACTTTGACTTTATGTTGTAGTTTTTACGGGAACCTCCAAAGGATAAAGCAATAAAAATAAAACTGAAAAAATCAACAAAAAAACCCATAAATAAGAAATAATTCATAAGATAAAATCTCTACTTTAAATTAATCCAGTAAATTACAGAAGTTGGCCAGAACAGACTCAGACCTGAGAGGTATGAGAGGCACATGATGTAAACACATTTCACAGGGATTGTAACAGGACACCTTATTAACAAACATCTCAGGACCAACACACTCCGCACAGAAAACAGGAACAAACTGCCCCAGGTACAGGAGAGGGTCTAAAGTGAAAGCAGGACAGATAGGCTGTGTCTACATTGGCAAGAGTTTGCTCAAAAGTAATCACTTTTGCACAAAATCTTGCCACAAGTCTACACTGGCCGTGAGTGATTGCGCAAGAACACTGATGTTATAATGTACAAAATTACATTAGAGAGGATAAGCCCGCTTGCGCACGTATTCTTGTGCAAGAGGCCAGTGTAAACAGGTAATGTTAATTTCTTGTGCAAGAAAGCCTGATGGCTAAAATGGCCACCGGAGCTTTCTTGCGCAAGAGAGCGTCTACACTGGCACGGATGCTTTTGTGCAAAAGCACATCTCTTGCGCAAAGGCACATGCCAGTGTAGACGCTCTCTTGTGCAAATACTTTTAATGGAAAAACTCTTCCGTTAAAAGTATTTGTGCAAAATCTTACCAGTGTAGACGTAGTCAATAGTGATCAAATCCCCATGTACGAGGCAATGGTTAGATCTAGGTAGCATCAGAGGGGGGCAACCGGATACATGAGGAGAGGTGCGTAACTTGGTTGTATCTCTGGGTAAATGTGAAGCCCGAAAAGTTATTGGTCTCTGGCTGAGGGGGCAGTCTCTCATTCGTGGCACTGACTGAATTGATTCCATCATCACGGGCATGTGTTCTTGGTCTAGCTGTAGACAGCGGATACAGAGAAGCTGTTAGTGAGCTTCATCTATAATAAACCTGGCCTGGTATCATCAATCCTTCTCTGATTTTGTGTTCTTAGGGGGCTCGCTCAGACTCTTCTGTACGGCCTCTCTGTGCAAGCCAAGACGGCACCTGAAAGAAGCCTAGGTACACAACTGAATGGTTCTCATCATGGATGGAGCAGGAGGCCTATCAGGACAACTCACAGTGACACCTGACTGCTACACCTACCTGTGCATCATGTGTGCAATCCTGAAAAGACTGTCTAAGTCTGGGGGGGAAAAGGCACTAGCGAACATTTAAAAATGGCAGCCCCCAGCTTTATGCAAATGAAGCCCAGGAAATTCAAATCTCGGGCTTCATTTGCAACTCCAGTTGCCTACATTACCTCCCTAGTTCGAACTAGGGTGGTAGTGTAGACATACCCTAAAATACAAAGGAAGTTATTTGGGATTGGTCCTGCCTAGGGCAGGGAGCTGGACTTGATGGTCCTGAGGTCTCTTCCAGCTCTATGTGTCTATGATTCTGACGAGCTAGGCCCTGAGAAATTCTGTGAATTCAGAAGTTCCAAGTGAATTTTCCTCTTTCTTTCTTTCTTTCTTTCTTTCTTTCTTTCTTTCTTTCTTTCTTTCTTTCTTTCTTTCTTTCTTTCTTTCTTTCTTTCTTTCTTTCTTTCTTTCTTTCTTTCTTTCTTTCTTTCTTTAAGAAAAGGGGGCAGGTTCTGCTTCTGTCAGAGGGGTGGAGCTTTAGTGACTGTTACTTTCTTTGCTTGTTCCCGTCTCCTGTAGTCAGGCTGTAGTGAGAGACTCTTTGCCAATGATGGACCAGGTCTAGAAATCCAGTTCCCCAGCTCTGTGTTTGTGTCTACCATCTGTGCTAGAACTGTGCCTCTTGTCCGTGTGCAGCATGGATCGGTGTGAAAGGTGGCAGTTCTGAGATACCAGATGATACCAAACTGCCCAAGAGAGTTGAAATCATAGCCTCGGTGTCTAGCAGCTGTGTTGGAACTGTGCCTCTTGTCCATGTGCACCGTGGGTTGGTGACAATGGAAGCAATCCGTCTGTGTTCTCCTTTTGACAGTCGTATTTTTATCTCACATCTTATTGAGACGCTGCAGAGTTTTGAGCGTGTGAAGTGGCCCAGATCAACAGTAATGAAAGGAGAGGAGTTACACCAGAGAAGAATTTGGTCAATACTATTGGAAACTCCCTGCAACTTCCTTTCACTATTTCAGAAGATGTGATGCAATCAAGATTGCTATTAATTAATACCCAAATGTCCTCCCTGCAAACTGTCCAACTCAGTGCGGCATATTAGTGAAGACACAGGTTAGAGCAGGGGTGGGTGATAATTTTTAATTGGGGGCCATGCTAAGGTTCTGGCAGGTGGTCCAGCTTCTATGGATGGGGCGTGGGGTCCGGCATGGAGATTGGGTGCCCAAAGGAAGCTTGGGGTAGGGGACTGGGGTGCAGGGTCTCAGAGGGAGTTTGGGTGAAGGAGAGGGCTGTGATCTGCGGCAGGGGTGTGGAGTGCATAGTCCAGCAGGGTGCAGGGGGTTATGGGTGTGGGAGGGGCTCTAGAATGGGGTGCAAGATCTGAGAGGGAGTTAGGTGTGAAATGGGTGCAGAGGGTTTTGTGTGGTGACCTGAGGCAGGGGAATGGCTTGCAGAGTCAGGGACAATACAGAAGACCTCAGTTGGGGGAAAAGGGGTACAGAGGGCTTGGGAGGAAGCCTGGGGCGGGTAGTCAGAGGGGAGAGAGGAGGTAGGGTGGCAGACTGTCTGCTGCTGTCAGAGGAGGCAGGCTGCTCCATGTGGCTCTGTAATGGGCGGGGAAGGGAGGGAGCAGGCTTCCTATGCTGCCCGTGCCCCCAGCAAATTTTTTTAGCTCCTATTAGCCAGAAACTGACTGATGGGAGCTGAGACACTTTTCAGGCGAGGGAGATAGCATTCGAAGACTCCCTTTTCCCTCCTCAGCAGTCTGGAAAAGAGACGAGCTGGCTGTTTACAGAATGACCTGTACTCTGCCTAAGGGTTTTGAGGTGGCAGCTGTGGGCTGGATCTGGGGCTTGGGTGGTGAGTGTGAAAGAGACAGAACAAGTGAATTTGTGTATGTGGGTGTGAGGGGGAGACACAGCCTGTGGGTATGTGGGAGAGGTGTGTGAGACAGGATAAGTAAACAATGTGGGTGTGTCTAGACTACAGGGTTTTGTCGACAAAAGTGGACTTTTGTTGACAAAACTATACCTGGGTCCACACTGCCTTTGAGTTATGTCGACATAATGTCGACAAAACTCAGCAGTTTTGTCGACGTCTGTAAGCCTCATTCTACGAGGAATAACGCCTTTTGTTGACAGAGTTCTGTCGATAGAAGGCATTATTGCATCTACACCGTCCTTAGCGTCCACACTGTTATGTCGACAAAGCAACTTGCTTTGTCGACAGAACTGGATGTAGTCTAGATGCTCTTTGTCGACAGAAGCTTTGTCGACAGTATCTGTCGACAAAACTTCTGTCCACAAAACCCTGTAGTCTAGACTTACCCTGTGTGTGCTCCCACATCGGCTCTTGCAACTTTGCGAGAGTGTTTTCTCTAACTGCATCTATTATCTTAAAAGTGACAAGCCTTTCAACCACTAGACCTATTAGCATATCACTGAACCTCTGAAAGAGCCAGTAAGTGTCAAAAAAACCATTTCAGATACATGTCCCCTTAACAGGGATAGCTTAGTAGTTTGAGCTTTGGCCTGCTAAACCCAGAGTTGTGAGTTCAATCCTTGTAGAGACCATTTAGGCTTTGGGGGCAAAATTCATCAGTAATGGTACTTGGTCCTGCTGAGAAGGCAGGGGACTAGACTTGATCACCTTTCAAGGTCCCTTCCAATTCTTGGAGATAGGCAATCACCAGTATAAAAAAAAAATCTGAACCTATATACTGATAGGTATCTGAATTTGATGGCAAAAAGAGTGGTACATTAGAGAAATACAGATGTCTTTGGGGTCTTATTTTAAAATTTGCTTTAAACATTTATTTAGTTTGTTGCTGATGGTTATAAAATCCCATCTCTAAAGAACCTTTGCATAGATATTTAGATGACCAATTAGCTTTACCGTTAAATGCTTGGATACTTAGACATATAATTCTTCACATAATTTCTACAAAAACAGCTTCCTTATGTAAAATATATATTTGAATTTTAATTCTAATAGTGCAAATATTTGCTTCTAAAGTCTCCCTGTCCTTTCTGTCCATCCCTGCTCTCCTTTTATACTCCTTCCCTGTTGAAGAAAGCCCTTGATGGGACAACTTCCCTTTCTTCCAGACAGGGACATTCATTTGTCTAGATTTCTTCAGTTATGGCAATTTGATGAATAAGTTTTAAGAGAACCTTCAAACAAAAGTAGGACCATTAATGCAATATAAAATCACTTGTTTTGCCTACAGTCTTTGGAAAAGTATTTTTAAGATAAACATACAGGCTACGTCTACACTGGCATGATTTTCCGAAAATGCTTTTAACGGAAAAGGAAAGCATTTTGAAGCACTAGGAAAAGAGGAAAGTGATGAGAAATAATCAGAAATGATTCACTGAGGGCAAGTCATGCCTGACCAACCTGATTGCCTTCTACAACAAGGAAACTGGCTTTGTGGACATGGGGAAGTCAGTGGTTGTGATAGACCTTGACTTTAGCAAAGCTTTTAATACATTCTCCCACAATATTCTTGCCAGCAATTGAAGACACTATGGATTGGATAAATGGACTGTGAGGTAGATAGAGAGCTGGCTAGATTGTCCGGCTCAGCGGGTAGTGATCAACAGCTCAATGTCTGGTTGGGAGCTGGTATGAAGCGGAGCACCCCAAGGGCCGGTTTTGTTCAACATCTTCATTAATGACCAGGATGAGGGGATGGATTGCACCCTCAGCAAGTTCACAGATGACACTAAGCTGGGGGAGAGGTAGATGTATTGGAGGGCAGGGATAGGGTCCAGAGTGACCTACACAAATTGGAGGTTTGAGCCACAAGAAATCTGATGAGGTTCAACAAGGACAAGTACATTGTTACAGGCTGAGGACTGAATGGCTAAGTAGCAGTTCTGCAGAAAAGGAACTGGGGATTCCAGTGGACAAGAACCTGGAGATGAGTCAACAGTGTGTCTTTGTCACCAAGAAGGCTAATTGCATTTTAGGTTGCATTAGGAGGAGCATTGCCAGCAGATCCAGAGAAGTGATGATTCCCCTTTTTTCAGCTCTGGTGAGGCCACATCTGGAGTATTGCGTCCAGTTCTGGGCTCCCCATTACTGAAAGGATGTGGACGCATTGGAGAGGGTCCAGCGGAGGGCAACCAAAATGATTAGGGGGCTGGAGCGCATGACCTATGAAGAGAGCCTGAGGGAGTTGGGTCAGTTTAGTCTGCAGAAGTGAAGAGTGAGGGGGGATTTGGTGGCAGCTGTGAAGTGTGTTCCAAAGAGGCTGGAGAGAGGCTGGTCTCAGTGGTGGCGGATGGCAGAACAAGGAGCAATGGTCTCAAGTTATAGCGGGGGAGACCTAGGTTGGATATTAGAAAAAACTATTTCCCTAGGAGGGTGGGGAAGTGCTGGTTGGGGGGGGGGGGTGAGATTATATGGGTGTCCGCACCGTCCCAAGCCCTGCATTGCTCTGCACACACAATCCTGGTTGTTCCTCCCCCACTTCCCCACAGTCTCTACACTGCAACACTTACCATCCCCCCCCCTCGCCATTTTCCAGGCCCGACAGCCTGACCCCTGCTCGATTCCTGACCCTGAGCGGGTTTCCCTCTGGCCAGGTCTCCCAAGATCGGCCCTCGTGTGAGGCCGCCCTTCCCACCCTCAGTGATATGGGGTGGGATTCACATTGAAGAGGCTTTTTTAAACTCACACAGCCATTAAACAACAGTTGGTGGGGCAACAGGTTGGCAGGAAAACGAGCACCTCTGCACATGTGCAGCTCCCACATCTGCAAGCGTTTCCTCTGCTCGTGGGTTCTCCCGCCAACAGCCACGGCACACAGAGCCTCCTCCCTTTGACGTCCCAGGGGCGTCTCATACCGCTCTTTGGCGCTAAAGCGCCATTTCATGGGGAGGAGGGGGAGCAGGACGTACCATTGTAGAGAAGCGTGGACGCGGGACCCGCACGCCCGCTCCTGGTGCACATCAACGGGGTACCCATACGTCTGCTCCTGGTGCACGTCAATGGGGCTCCTGCACACCCATTCCTGGTGTATGTCAAAGTGCACCCCCATGCCCACTCCTGGTGTATGTCAAAGTGACACCCATGGGATCCCAGTGAAAATAGCACCCCCATGTCTTCTCCCGCTCTCATAGACTCATAGGCTGTGTCTACACTGGCATGAATTTCCGGAAATGCTTAAAACAGAATACTATTCCATTTACAGATTTTCCGGAAAAGGAGCATCTACATTGGCAGGCTGCTTTTCTGGAAAAGCCCTTTTTCTGGAAAAGCGTCTGTGGCCAATGTAGACGCGCTTTTCTGGAAAAGACTACTGGGCTGTCTACACTGGCCCTTTTCTGCAACAGTGTTCCGGAATAAGGACTTATGCGAGAGCAGGAGCAGAATAGTTTTTCCGGAATAGCGCCTGATTTTGTACAGTAGAGCATCGTTGCTTTTCCGGAAATTCAAGGGCCAGTGTAGACAGCTCGCAGCTTATTCCGGAAAAGAGGCTGATTTTCCGGAATAAGTGGCCCAGTGTAGACACAGCCATTGACTTTAAGGTCAGAAGGGACCATTATGATTATCTAGTCTGACCCCCTGCACAGTGCAGGCCACAGAATCTCACCAACCCCTCTTAGAATAATCCTCTCACCTATATCTCAGATATTGAAGCCTTCAAATATTTTGAAGGCCCCAAGAAAAGTTTGAGGCGCAAGTAGAGTTGTCGCTCAACTGCCCTGTGGAAGGAAAAGGTCCAGGTAGGGATCCTCAGATTTTGGAAGTAAATGCAGAGTTGGAGAGAGAAGGGCTTTGGACTCTTCAGCCATGGGGTGCTGTTCTGGGCACAAGGATTGTGAGGAGGAGATTGCATCCACCTAACAAAGAAAGGGAAGCGCATCTTCACAGGCAGGCTTGCAAACCTAGTAAAGAGACTTCAAAGTAGGTTCATCAGGGATGGTGATCTAAGCCCGGAGGTACGTGGGGAAGATACACAAGGTGCATACAATTTTCATGGCTATGAATTTAGTAGGGTCCTAATTCTGATGTACAGAGATACAACTCTGCGATCTACTGTAACAATGACAAAGTGGCCTTCCAGGCGATCTGTTGCCAACAGGTTTGTAGATAACATGGCTGGATAATCATTTCTCAGTCCAGCATACACAGAGTATTTTCTTATGGTTGTTGGGTTTTTTGACAACCAGTAGAGCCAATGCACTGCAGAAAAATCTCCACCCAGTCCATGCGGCGTCGATAACTGTTCAGTCTATTTAGATGCCAACTGTATCCCAGACAGCAATGGTGGTAACAGTGTTTGATTAGTCTTGCTTGTTATCCTCTCCTATCATATGGCAACAAGAGGTTTTCTCTGTGAATGTGGAGGCCTGTGATTACACCTATGGAGGCTGAGATATTAAGGGATGGGGGAAATAGGTGCCTAATTCCCTTAAACTCCATTGAAACCCCCAGACCTGCTTTATTTTTATTGTTTGATCATTTTGATGGCTAAGATCAGTGCTTACTTTTAAGCTTTTTTTAGATTTATATCAATTAGGGATGTTGAATTGTGAGTAATTGACTAATTGAATAGTCAGTGCACTTTGCATCGACTATTCCATGAGTCGGTAAGGCACCTGTGCCTTTGGAGTATAGCAACAGCCCTATAGTCTGTAAATAATACTTGCTGTGACTCTCCTAGGGCTGTTGCTACACTTCAATGGTGAAAGTGCCACATGGAGCCCGGGGCCAACTGGGGACTCCCCTGCTGATCCCAGGCTCAGTGAGGTGCTGCCGCTTTGAAATGCCACAGTGTCAGGCTTGTTGTGGCATTTCAAAGCGGCAACGCCACATGGAGCCTGGGGCCAGAAGGGGAGTTGCCAGCTAGCCCTGGGATACATGCAGCATTTCAAAGTGCCAGCACCATGTGGTAGAAGGTGTAAGTCTTTCACCCATGTTCTTCATAGTGGTATAATTATCATATGATTATAACAGAATTATGAGGCCACTTGTGCACAGGGGATCATTGAAGGTGACATTGCAAAGTTATGATTTTCTGAATAGGATTATCCCATTGATATGTATGCCTCATGTCTGTGTCTGAAATGAGGAATATTGACAATGTGTCTGTATTTGCAATTTAGTTACACCTGGGTAACTCCCAATTGGCAAGATATTTTCATTGGAGATAGAGAGTTGGGAAGGGCCTGTTCATGTTAATGAGCCATTAGGGGAATCAATGAGACTTTGCAGATGTTTCTCTCCCACCAGGTTCGGCTGTCAGAGATACTTTAGAGAGTCTGCCAATAATGGTTGTTGTGACTCTCCAAGGGCAGGGGACCAGGCTGAATGATGCCGGACTCCGTCTTGGGACTTCAGTATTTTTCCACACCCTGGTTTGGGAATCAAGTCTGAAAACAAAGGGTTCTGGCCCATCCTCGCCCTACATAAGGCAGGGAGTGAGCTCATCGGTTGCTTTTTGTTCCCCACGCAAGAGGAAAAACCAGTGAAACACGGAATGAGCTGGGGGAACAGCTTGACCAAAACTAAGGGACGCTCAAGCCTGTGTCTGGAAACCTGAGAAATCTGAGCTGCAAAGCAAACACCACCTGTGCCTTGAGAGCCTGCCTGTCTGCCGGCTTCTTCTGTGAGGGTGAGGAGCTGCTCATTCCCCGTCAGTGTCACCAGTGTGTTATGCTTAGCTGCTGGTTTTGCTTATTTGCTGGTGAGCTGCTTTGCTCTGTTAGATAGCCTTTACAATCCACTTCAATCTTTTCTAGTTAATAAGCTTGTTTGTAGTTTAATCTACTGTGCCTTTAAAGTGAAGTGTCTGGAGGAAAATCTCAGCAGCTATGTCTACATTGGCATGATCTTGCACAAGAACTCTTTTGCGGAAGAGTTCTGGCCAGAAGAGAGTGTCTACACTGGCATGTGCCTTTGCACAAGAGATTTGCTTTTGCGCAAGAACATCCTTGCCAGTGTAGACGCTCTCTTGCACAAGAAAGCTCTGATGGCCATTTTAAACAGAGGGCTTTCTTGCACAAGAAATTCATGCTGCCTGTCTACACTGGCCTCTTGTGCAAGAAGAGATGCACAAGAGGGCTTCTTCCTGAGCGGGAGCATCATAGTTCTTGCGCAAGAAGCCCTGATTTCTTACATTAGAACATCCTATGAGTCATAACAGGGTGGTCGATAAAGGGCTTTCAGGTTGGCGCGGGAGCATCCAGACTAGCGCGCTGAGCCGACAAATAGCTGATCAGCTGTTTGTTGGCTCAGCACAGCAGCCATGTAAATTTAAATCCCGGCTTCATTTCCCTTTGCCTACAACCCTCATCTGCATGGCTCCATTGAGGTAGCCATGTAGTTTAGACACAGCCTGTGTGTGCATGTGTGAGAGCCACAGAGACAGTATGTTTGTGCGCGACACACAGAGACAAAGTTGAGTTTGTGAATATGAGTGTGTGTTCTGGTGGCTAAAGAAGTGTTTGAGAGACCGTGTCTTTATCACACTTGCACCAGGAAGTTCAGACCAGACCAGCTGAGCACTCTGGATCCTGAGCCCCAGCCAATGTCCCAAGCTTTGCAGACACGGGGTACGTGAGCAGGGGAAGGTGAGAAAGAGGAAAAGCTGACATGGGGGCAGGTGGAAGAGGCATGGGGAGGCAGTGCCTGAGCTAGATCTTAACACTTAACCACATGGTTAACGAGCGTAGCAAGCAGGAAGCACCGATCCCTATTCATTCTTTCAGTAAATTCTTCAAAAACAACCACCCTTATCTGACTGTTATGTGTACGGCCACAAATATTTGCTCCCAAAGTCTCCCTGCCCTTGCTGTCCATCCCTGCTCCCCTTTTTTACCCCATTGAAGTGAGCCCGTAATGGGCCCTCTGTCTTGGTGCCTGTTTCTCTAGACTTGTATGTTCCTGTCACACATTTATGTGGCACCGACGCCAATGCACCATTGCCACTCCTGGTATAGATCTAGTGTCTGTGGGCACAAAATAAGACAGTGGACGAAGAGATTAGCAGGTAAAATGTATCAGAAATGTGGAGGAGAAAATCAAGGAAGAGATGACAGGCTGATTAGCTCTGGCACTTTTCCATTAAGAGCAGGGCTGTGCTACTTCTACGTAAACAAATCTGTACTCATAACATTTGGAGAAATGAACCAACTCAATGTTTGTCTCTTTTGATGACTTTTCATATTAATTTCACTTCCATTCCTTGATATGGGTTTGGCTTCGTATTTCACTTCTGCCTCCATAAATCCTTAAACCTGTTGCTATTTACCTACCGTTATCCGAAACCAGTGACGTGGTCTGTTTACAGTAGGGATTTTTTTTCTGTGTTTGACAATTTCTCAGCTGCATCTTTCAAATTGTGCAAAGTTTTCTTTTTTTTTTATTTCAGTCTGCTGTGATTGGGGATAGCTGGAGAGACCTGCATGCAAGCCTTTTCCTTATCTTGGTTTTTGACTTATGGGGAATATCTGCAGTCAGCCTCTTATATGCACTTTCCTGCTCTGCTAGATTGAGCAAACTTGGATTGAGCTCTTCTACTAATGACAACAGTGTAGCCTGGGCAGTACAGGCTAGCTGCCCCAACCAAATCCCATCTGAGATCCCAGGTACATACACAGGTGTGTATCCCCGGCCACTGCCTCTCCTTCCCTGTTCTCATTGCTAATTTTACCCTGCTGGCTTGATCAAAACTAGTACATGTGACTCCATCTGAAAATGATACCTCCAAGCTAAAGGACAGATGAACCCATCTCTGAACTTTAATATCTTCCATTTCCAATCTATGTTACCTTCACTGATTCATATGAAACTGACATGATATTTTCAAATCCTAGCCTAAAAGACATTATTTACAATTAAAAAGGGCTGAAGGCAGTTAAGTGAGAAATTTATGTAAATTCATTTAGGTTAAAGGCTCTTAGTTCACCTATATTGGAAGCTCGATCTCTTAATAGAATGAGTCTTCCTCTGCATAAGAAAACTTTTACAGGGGAGAGATGCAGTGGAATGTGGTTATGGATCCCAGATTTTATGGATCCCTGTCTGTGTTTGCTCACTGAATATCTGAGGTTTTTATGTTTCTAGATACGAATTATGGAGGAAGAAGAAGGAAGAAATAAAACACCCATCGTGGAACTGATCCTCGTAGGGTTTGGGGATGTCCCTGAACTGCAGCCCCTCCTCTTCCTGGTGTTTCTAGTGATCTACATTGCAGCTGCATCTGGGAACCTCCTCATCATTGTGCTGGTGGTGGCTGATCGGCACCTTCACACCCCCATGTACTACTTCGTGGCCAACTTGTCCTCTGTGGAGATTTGCTACGTCTCCACCACCCTGCCCAGGCTGATTGGCAGCCTCGCAACTGGGGACAAAACCATTTCTCTACAGAACTGCTTTGTACAATTCTATTTCTATGTTATCCTCTCCACTGCAGAGTGTCAGCTGCTCACGGCCATGTGTTACGATCGGTATCTAGCGATCTGCCAACCTCTCCGTTACCCTGCTCTGATGAATGGCAGGGTGTGTGGCCATATGGTTGCATGGTCCTGGATAATCAGCATTTTGTACTACATCATGATGCACATCATCGGTTCGCAATTAACATATTGTGGTCCCAAAGAATTTGACCATTTCTTTTGTGATTTTGCACCCACGAAGGGAGCATTCTGTGGCAACGCCGCAAAACTGACAATTCTGACAAATTTTGTGTCCATCATATTGACAATTTTGATCCTTCTAATGACCCTGGCATCCTACATTTCTATCATCGTCTCCATCCTGAGAATCCCTTCCAGCACTGGGAGACAAAAGGCCTTTTCCACCTGCTCCTCCCACCTCATTGTGGTTGCTATTTACAATGTGTGTGTAATTACAACATATGTGATTCCACTGCTCGACCCTCCCACAATACTGCACAAAATATTGTCTGTCTTGTACGCAGTCCTGATACCTTTGGTCAACCCGGTCATCTACTGCCTGAGAAACAAGGAGGTCAATCAGTCCCTGAGAAAAGCTCTGCTGAAACTGGTTGCTTTCAGACACAGGCATGGAGTGTGAAAGGACAAATTTTAGCCTATAGATGAACTGATTTATTTCCTTACACATAGAAATCTCTCTTGGTTCAAGTCCCACTGCCTTCCTAAGTTGCTCTTCACACCACCCCCTTCCCCCGCCTTTTCCCTCACATCCTCTCACTTTGACTTTATGTTGTAGTTTTTACGGGAACCTCCAAGGGATAAATCAATTAAAATAAAACAACAAAAAATCAACAAAAAACCCCAGTAAATAAGAAATAAACAATAAAATAAAATCTCTACTTTAAATTAATCCAGTAAATTACAGAAGTTGGCCATAACAGACACAGACCTGAGAGGTATGAGAGGCGCATGATAAACACATTTCACAGGGATTGTAACAGGACATCTTATCAACAAACATCTCAGGACCAACACACTCCACACAGATAACAGGAACAAACTGCCCCAGGTACAGGAGAGGGTCTAAAGTGACAGCAGGACAGATAGGCTGTGTCTACATTGGCAAGATTTTGCGCAAAAGTGAGCGTTTTTGCACAAAATCTTGCTGCTTGTCTACACTGGCCATGAGTATTTGCGCAAGAACACTGACATTGTAATGTACAAAATTACATTAGAGAGGATAAGCCCGCTTGCGCAAGTATTCTTGTGCAAGAGGCCAGTGTAAACAGGTAATGTTAATTTCTTGCGCAAGAAAGCCCGATGGCTAAAATGGCCATCGGAGCTTTCTTGCGCAAGAGAGCATCTACACTGGCACGGATGCTTTTGTGCAAAAGCACATCTCTTGCACAAAAGCACATGCCAGTGTAGACGCTCTCTTGTGCAAATACTTTTAATGGAAAAACTCTTCCGTTAAAAGTATTTGTGCAAAATCTTACCAGTGTAGACGTAGTCAATAGTGATCAAATCCCCATGTACGAGGCAATGGTTAGATCTAGGTAGCATCAGAGGGGGGCAACCGGATACATGAGGAGAGGTGCGTAACTTGGTTGTATCTCTGGGTAAAAGTGAACCCCAAAAAGTTATTGTTCTCTGGCTGAGGGGGCAGTCTCTCATCCCTGGCTCTGACTGAGTTGAGTCCATCATCACGGGCATGTATTCTTAGTCTAGCTGTAGACAGCGGATACATGGAAGCTGTTATTGAGCTTCATCTACAATTATCCTGGCCTGGTATCATCAATCCTTCTCTGATTTTGTGTTCTTTGGGGGCTCTCTCAGATTCTCCTCTACGGGCTCTCTGTGCAAGCCAAGACGGCACCCAAAAGGAGCCTATGTACACAACTGAATGGTTCTCATCATGGATGGAGCAGGAGGCCTATCAGGACAACTCACAGTGACACCTGACTGCTACACCTACCTGTGCATCATGTGTGCAATCCTGAAAAGACTGTCTAAGTGTGGGGGGGAAAGGCCTTTTCCACCTGCTCCTCCCACCCCTTCTTTCTCACACTGTTCTTTGGGACTTTGATTGTTTGTGACATGTTGACAATGTCCAATTCATTGAGAGACCCAAAAAAATGGATCTCTCTCTTCTGTACAGTCCTAACTTGGCAGTCCCCATATCTATAGCCTGTAAAATACAAAGGAATTGAATTGGAATTGGTCCTGCCAATGGCAAAAAGAGTGGTGCATTAGTGTAATACAGATGTCTTCGGGGTCTTATTTTAAAATTTGCTTTAATAATTTATTTAGTTTGTTGCTGATGGTTATAAAATCCCATGTCTAAAAAACCCTTGCATAGATATTCAGAGGACCAATTAGCTTTACCATTAAATGCTTGGATACTTATATAATTCGTTACAT
The DNA here is from genome assembly GCF_049634645.1 of Pelodiscus sinensis. NCBI lineage: Eukaryota > Metazoa > Chordata > Testudines > Trionychidae > Pelodiscus > Pelodiscus sinensis. The sequence continues at coordinate 9,820,174 of NC_134740.1, read as the reverse complement.
AATTTCTACAAAAACAACCCCCCTTACATAAAATATATATTTGAATTTTAATTCTAATAGTGCAAATATTTGCTTCCAAAGTCTCCCTGTCCTTTCTCTCCATCCCTGCTCTCCTTTTATACTCCTTCCCTGTTGAAGAAAGTCCTTGATGGGACAACTTCCCTTTCTTCCAGACAGGGACATTCATTTGTCTAGATTTCTTCAGTTATGGCAATTTGATGAATAAGTTTTAAGAGAACCTTCAAACAAAAGTAGGACCATTAATATAATATAAATCACTTGTTCTGCCTACAGTCTTTGGAAAAGTATTTTTAAGATAAACATACAGTGAAATTTCACTGCAGCTGGCTGTAGATCATCAGTGCGAATGGTAAAGCAGCACGATGAAAATGAAAAAAATAAATCCACCGTGTTGGGAAGAATGGGTTTGCTTCCCCTAACCCAGAGGAAAGTGAATAACAGGAGATGGGTTACAGCCAAGTAGTGCTTCAATAGAGCAAGAAACGGCTCTCAGATTAGGAATGTAAGGATGGAGATATCGTGTTAGAGCAAAGATCTGTCTAGCACAGAATCCTTTCTTTCAACACGGCCAATGCTTCAGAGGGAATGCACAGAACACATTCCTTCTCAGACATTCCCGCTTGTGTCACACACAGGTTTAGGGACACGGTCCATGTCCAACCTGCATAACAGCCATGGATGGACCAGTTCTTCCTGAAGTTACCTAGTTTACAGGCTCCTTGCATGCATGTTTTAATTTTCACCGTGTAAGTTTCGTAACTTGTACAAATGATTGGAAAGAAACAAAAAAACTCTTTCTTCCCTCTATGTTGGTGCCTGTTTTTCTAGATTTCAATATTTCTGTCCTACATTTATGTGGCACCAATACCAATGTGCTATTGCCACTCCTGGTGTAGATATATTGTAGTGCATGTGGGCAAAGGGGGGATCCTTTGTTTCAAAATTGCTCCCAAGACTAGGGTCTGGAAAAACAATATCGGAAGAGGGAGCCCAGAGTCATGTTGTCTGATCCCCTGCCCTTGTGCACAACTGTTCATTGTGGTCTCTCTGGTGAATTCCAAGGAAGGCGCTCCCTCTGGGAGTTCGGCTTCTCCTGAGGCCTCTTTCTTTCCCCAGTGTCTCATTACAGGGTTCAGCGATCTGTCTGCACTGAAAGCCCCTTCCCCAGTGGGATACCGCTGTGTAAATACATTGGGAATTAAGATACATGCTCCTTATTCGTACTGAGAGATACAAACATTAGACAGGAACACAAACCAGGTTAATCATAGTCAGCAAATTATAACCTTTCCAATGGCACCTTAAATATCCCATCAGACACCAGCAATTGTTCAGACCGGGGGTTTTCATGTTTTTCCATCAATTTTTCCCTTTAAAGAAATTGGATTTTCAATAAAATGACCATTTTGTGTGGGTTTCTCAGAAAGGTTGCAGATTGTCATGGCGGAGCAGAGTCCAGTGTAATCCAGAAAACTGGGTAGATTATCAAGCTCGGTGATCAATGTTTATGGCTCAATGTCTAGTTGGCAGCTAATATCAAGGGGGTGATCTAGAGGTTGGTCCTGGAGCTGGTTTTACTGAAGAGCTTCATTTATGGACTGTATGAGGGGATGGACACTGAGCTGTGGGGAGAGGTTGATACATTGGAGGGGAGGGGGACTTTCGACAAATTGGAAGATTGGACCAGAAGAAATCTGATGAGGTTCCACAAGGACAAATGCAGAGTCCTACCCTGAATAGGATGAATCTACACTCCGGGGGGCTGACTGACTAAGAAGCAATCCATCAGAAAAGGACCTGGGGATTACAGTGGATGAGAAGCTGAATATGACTCAACTGGGTGCCTTTGTAGCCAAAAAGATTAACGTTCTATTAAAGTGAATTAGGTGTGGCATTATCTGCAGATCTTGGAAAATGGTTACTCCCCTCTGTTTGGCACTGGTGAGGCCACAGCTGCAGTATTGCATCCAGTTTTTGGTCCCCCATTTCAGAGAGGACGTGGACAAACTGAAGAGAGTCCATCAGGTGTCAACTAAAATGATTCAGGGGCTGAGGCACATGACCTGTGAGGAGAGGCTGAGGGAACTGGGTTTATTTGGGCTGCAGAAAAGAAAAATGAGAGGAGATGTGATAGCAGCCTTCAACTACCTGAAGGGGTGTGTGTCAGGCGGAGATCACAGAAGACCCCTTTGTTTTGATGGCCGTTGTCCTGATTATCTCTCAGGTGCCTTCCTGCCTGTTTTCTGGGCCCCCTCCATCGTTCTGTCCTGCAGGGCCCAATATTCTTGTCTCCTTTAGACAAGGCCCAGGGTTGGGGATACCATTACACTGTGAAGCAATGCAGACACTGGACCACTTCAGCTCAGGGAGGCCACAGTTTGAAGGCACAGCAATCAGGAAACCATCCCCCAGAAGAGATCAAAACTCTGAAAAAGCTGTCTTTCTCTGTGTAAAAATGTACATTGTTTAGCTCAGGGAGGATACACCTCAAAGGCACAGCTCCCTGGAAACCAACCCCCAGAAGGGATCAAAACCCTGAATGAATTTACCTTTCTCTGTGTAAAAATGTGCACAGTCCAGGGTCACCCATTTACTCTCTTTCTCAATGAAAGAGAGAGATGCACGGTGGTTGCTCCCCCCACACAGTTTCAAAGCCAGCTGAAGCTCCAAGGGTGATAGGTTCCCATTGATTTAATGGACTTGCCTCAAGAGTGGGAATATTTTGTTTGGTATCGATTTTCCAATGGAAATTCACCATGTCCAAATGGATTTCAGTAACTGGTGTTCTGGTTACCTGTCTTCATAAGGTCAATCACCCTTAGGATATACAGGACAAACAAGGCTGTTCCTAGGTGGTTGAGTTGATCACCAAGCCATTAGGTTTCCAGGGCACCAAAAATGGCTCACTGGCATATTTACAAGAAACAGATTGACACTTTATATTTCTAACTTCATATGCAATAATGCTACTGACACCATGATAGGATATACAGATTCTGCAGATTTGAATATTAAATTTGATGGGTTGCATGAGTTATTTTGTCCAAAGTATCTTCAAGTTATTCCTATTCGTATTTGTAAGCCGATTTTCATAAAGCATGAGGGACTGTCACATTTTACCCCATAAGCGCCGAGGAGTCCTGTGGCACCTTATAGACTAAGTGAAGTGCATCTGACGAAGTGGGTCTTTGCCCATGATAGTTTATGCTCCTACACTTCTGTTAGTCTATAAGGTGCCACAGGACTCCTCGCCGCTTTTGCAGATTCAGACTAACTGGCTACCCCTCTGATACTTCACCCCAGAGATCATTGCTAGTGGGTAGGACAGTGTACACTCTGAAGACAGTGTGTCCAAAACTTCACTTAGGCTTAGGTTTTACAACCACCCAGTGGCCACATTTCCACCACTTTACACTGGAATCCTATCAACGGTTACACTTACTTGCATGCCGCTAGCATCCATCCAAGACACATTTTCCAATCAGTGGTTTAGAGACAAGCCCTGGGGGTATGTCTACACTACCCCGCTAGTTCGAACTAGCGGGGTAATGTATGCATACCGCACTTGCTAATGAAGCCCGGGATTTGAATTTCCCGGGCTTCATTAGCATAAGCGGGGAGCCGCCATTTTTAAATCCCCGCTGCTTCGAACCCCGTGTAGCGCGGCTACACGGGGCTCGAACTAGGTAGTTCGGACTAGGGTCCTATTCCGAACTACCGTTACTCCTCGTGAAAAATGGCGGCTCCCCGCTTATGCTAATGAAGCCCGGGAAATTCAAATCCCGGGCTTCATTAGCAAGTGCGGTATGCATACATTACCCTCCTAGTTCGAACTAGGAGGGTAGTGTAGACATACCCTGGGATTGGAGCAAATCCGGTTGTATCCTACAGACAGAGATAAAAACCCACAGGATCTCTATCCGGAATTCTTCTAACTTAAATACCCACCCTGCCAGCCCCTTACCACACAAAAATGCCCTGCTCTGTCATCCCTGCTGCCATGGCAGCCGCAGCTCTCCCAGTGAGCCCCCCACAGGTGCAAGCAAGCCAGCAGCCAGCTCTAAGCCCCTCATTGGGGGTGGCGGAGAAGGCAACTCTTGTGGGTTGCTTCAGAGATCTTGTATCTCCTCAGTATCTGGCATGAGGAATCATATCTCCAGGTTCTCTGCACCAGATGATAAAATGTCGATGTGTATGGCCAGATGGCTTCCATTTTGGTGCAGAAGGGGCACAGCTATACTATGGACAAGGCCAGGGTGAAGATTAAGGCGCTCCCCAAGCCCTGCACCAAGGCAGGGAGAGAAGTTCTCAATCTGGAGCATCACCCCGGAGCTACTCCGTCTACACCCAGCTGGATGCCATCCTGGGAGTGGGACAGGTTGTCTCCCCTTCTCTTTTCATGACATGGCTGTCATCAGCCTCCCAGATGGCAGGACTGTGGAGGCGGATGACGAGGATAACGATGAGGGCCAGTGCTCCTACCATGACCAGCGCTCCCACCAGGCCCACCAGCCAGGCGGTGGTTGTCAGCATGGAGCCAGTATCCTCCTTGCAGGATGTCTCTCAGGGTTCAGACGCTCCCAGAGAAGGCTTGTCAGGTTAGTTCCATTACCTTCCCTAGACAAACATGGGCGATGAGGGGCTGCGTGCTCCTCACTTGGCCTTCTCAGCCCGAGGGCTCGACAGCCTGTGCACGTAGAGCGCCAGTAGAGAGAAGCGAGCCTCATGAAGCTGCCACACTGGAACCAGTCGCTCCTTCTCACAAGGGTTCTGCAGAGATCTGCCTTACACCTGACCCCGAGGGGGGACGCCTTCCCACTGCAAATCACCACTAAGGAGTGTGGGATCATGGAAACACACAGCACAGACTCATGCATGCACTTTAGGGGCAGCAGCCACTCCCAGGTAAACATGGCGAGGCAGAGGATGCTGGAGCCCCTGCATGGGAAATTGCTGGGTGGAAGGAAGTGGAGGGGGCACAAATAACACTCTCTCTGGCAAGTGACATCTGCCACTCACACACACCTTCCCAACACCTCCCCCCACCTCCTCCAGTGGCCAGGGATAGATGTTTTCCCTCTGTGGAACGCCACCAGTGCCAGACCCGGCATGTGCGCAGCACAGAGGGAAGCCGATCTGGCTGGCATCTTTCCATGGCAGGCTGCTTGTCATCCTCAAGAAGTGACACAAGGGCAGCCTGCATGAACTGTGCCAGGAGGTGCAGCAGGAAATCTAAGAGCCAGTGAGTGCTTGCAGCAGGTCTGGCTCCATGGCAGAAGCGCTATGGTGGCCGCAAGGGTAACCAGAGCACACGGTGTGGTGTCTGCTGTTTCTGAAGGTGGCAGGCAATGTTGAAGTGGAGACCATTTAACAAGAAGCCTCAGCTAAGTTCAGGAAGCAGCTACGGGGGGAAGGGGGGAGGCTTTAAATTCAATTCAGGCTCCAATGAGTATGGAGAGGCCATTTAAATCTAGCTCTGCACTATTTCAATAGAGATTTGTAGTGTGGGCACATTATTTCAAAATAGTAATTTCAAGAGTTATTATTTGGAAATAACTTATTTTGAAATAAACTTGTAGGGTAGATCTAGCCTCTGTGTCTAGCATCCGTGTTGGAACTGTGCCTCTGGTCCATGTGCAGCATGGACGGGTGACAGTAGTAGCAATCCTTCGATGTTCTCCTTTTGACAGATGTATTTTAGCACACATTTTATTGAGAAACTACAGAGTTTTGAGAGTGTACAATGGACCTGATTAACAATAATGAAAAGAAAGGAGTTACACCAGGGAACAATTTGGTCCGTGCTATTGAAAACTCACTGCAACTTACTTTCAATATTTTAGAAGGCATGATGCAATCAAGGTTGCTGTTAATTAATACCCAAATGTCCTCATTGCAAATTGTCTATCCCGGTGGGACATATTAGTGAAGACACAGTTTTGAGTCTATCCAGGAATTCTTGGGTTGTGTTAATAAATAGTTATTTAAATTCTGAATTCCCCAGCTCTTGTAAACAGGAGAGCTCAAGCAACTTGGAACACTCGGACGGGCTTTTCACTGACATGAATCCAGGGGCTTTTGCTTCAGTATCATAAAAACGTGATGACACTTTGGCCTATTTCCTACTGGACTTGTGTTAGAACTATGGCTACAGCTCCTGGCCTTAGATACTTGGGAGTAACAGTGTAACACCAAATAAACTTTCAATCATACTTATTAACCAGCAGGGCATTTTTGTGTTAAAAGACATTCAGAAATTCCTGATTCTTTATGGCTGAGATTTTCAAACAAAGCAAAAGAAATTAGGCAATTCTCACTGGAAATCAATAAGACTTTACCTTCTAATTCTCATAGGCCACTTTAAAATCCAATGTGGTTGGATGGGTAAACATCAAATCATGTTTATAAACAATGTATTTCTGGATGACAAGATACCAACACCGGGCAGCATGGGTAAATAATTGTGTACTCTCTGAGGCACAAACCCTTTCTCATTTGCAAGGTGTTCCAGAGTCATTTTGGTCTGGGTAACATCGCCTATTATTTTGTGGCACATACACACCTATGTTACTGTCGTACCTCGGTGCCTTCGTACCTTGGTACCTTTGGTGGTCTGGACTGTCAGTGTCAGCGTCATTTGGTCAGGGTCGTCCTGGCGCGCTTCTGGCAGGACCTCTACTCCATCGGTGATAAACTTTCGGCTGCGTGCGTAACAATCGGCGCTCCCTTTATCTAGAGTGTTAGACCCCATGCACTTGGGTCAACACAAGAGATCTCTGAGAGGCCCCAGAAATGACAGACGCAGGCAAGGTTTGAAATCAATTGAACAGGTTTATTGTCAAATGTGAAGCTCTACCAGTTGGTAACAGAGATCAGTACAATGTTACGCCACTGGGCACTATGGCCCGCGTTGACAAGGTACCAACACCAGGCAGGCCTATTGCCATAGAACAGATATTAACAGCAGTTAGTCAAAGTTAAGCTACTGTGCATTCTGTAAATTTAGGCAATGACACCTGCCGTTCAGGCGCCTAGTGCGCCCCCCCTGAAGGTCGGCCAGAGAGCACCCTCTGTGGCGTCCTTTTATAGACAGGTACAAACAACTTACATCATTTCTTTACGTACCAGGTTACCACCCTCTGTTGCCTAGTTACCACCCCTCACCTTACGGAAGGGGGGCTTACTTACTATCCTTCATGCTGTCATTCTCGACCCGGTCCTGAACGTAGGTCCGTATATACATTAGTTTTTAGGGAGCCTTTGTATCAAGACATTTCTTATTAAGATGTTCCGTTACTCCCCTTTGGCTCACAGTCTGTACCCAGTGCCTCCCTGTGTCCTTCCATGCTCGACCTAACTTACACAATTACACAGTTATCAGTAGGGCCTCTTTCTTGCCTCCTGTTACTGAACCAAAGTTTTGCTCACTAGATTGCAGGCCTGTTGCTGTTTTCATGTTACAGGCCTCTATTTAGGCCTGCTGATTCCATGTTACTGACCCTCAACTTACTACAGTTACCAGCTTCACATAAAATTGCCATTCCATAACAAGTTCATAATCCCAATGCATGACCCTTTAGGACACATAAAATCAGCTGACATATGCAAGTGGTAATCATCAGGGTATTTCTTAACTAGATGACCTATATATGGACTTGGATCTGTTTATCGCAGTTGAATGACAGTTGTTTTCCATTAGTTTAGGTCAGAACAAAACTGGACTATTGACTTGAGAGAACTTTTCACAGAATTAAATATTTTTAGGTCAGTAGGGAAGACCGAAAATGCAGTGCATGAACTCTTCATATCTCTCAGGATATTTGATAGACGGAGCAGCGTTAGAATACATCTGACAATAGAGTATCAGTGTGAAAAGAAAAGCAGTGTAGTTAAACAGGAATGAGCTGATTTAGAAAAGGGAAATATCTTCCCGAGAATTCATTGAGTTACAAAGAATATGTTTGCTTGTTCAATTGAGGGCAAAAGTAAATGTAGATAGATAGTGTGAGTCTGTACCTGATGTTCTTCATAGTGGTATTATTAGCATATGACCATAATATAATCATAAGGCATTTTTTGCAAAGTGGATCATTTAAGATGTCATTGGATCATTGAAGGGGACATTGGAAAGTATGATTTGCTGTATGTGATAATCCCATTTGCGTGCATGGCTCATGGTTGTATCTGAAGTGATGAATATTGACAATGTGTCTGTATTGCCAACGTAGTTACACCTGGGTAGCTCCGACGAGGCGAGTTGCTTTCACTGGAGATAAGGAGTTGGAAAGGGCCTATTCATATTAATGAGCCATTGGGGGAATCAATAGGCCCGAGGAGAAGTTTATCTCTGACCAGGTTAGGCTTCCAAAGACACTGTGGAGAGCCTGTAAATAATGGCTACTATGACTTTCCAAGGGCAGGGCTCCAGGACAAATGGGCTACGTCTAGACTGGCATGAATATCCAGAAATGTTTTTAACGGAAAAGTTTTCCGTTAAAAGCATTTTCGGAACAGAGCATCTAGATTGGCACCGACCCTTTTCTGCAAAAGCACTTTTTGTGGAAAAGCGTCCGTTCCAATCTAGATGCGCTTTTCTGCAAAAAAGCTCCAATCGCCATTTTCACAATCGAGGCTTTTTTACGGAAACAAAACTGAGCTGTCTACACTGGCCCTTTTGCGCAAAGTTTTGTGCAAAAGGACTTTTGCCCGAACGGCAGCAGCATAGTATTTCCAAACGAACACTGGCAATCTTACATGAGATCGTCAGTGCTTTTGCAGAAATTCAAGCGGCCAGTGTAGAGAGCTGGCAAGTTTTTCCGGAAAAGTGGCTGGTTTTCCAGAAAAACTGGCCAGTCTAGACACAGCCACGATGTTTGACTCCATTTTGGAACTTTTGTATTTTTCCACACACTGGTCTGGGAAACAAGTTTGAAAATAAAGGGTTTCCGCCCCATCCTACCTTTATATAAGGCAGGGAGTGATCTCATCTGTTGCTTTTCATTTGTCATATAAGAGGATTCCTGGAAACACCAGAGAAACAAAAAAGGAGCTAGGGGTAGTTCTTGACCAAGACTAGTGGCATTGTAGCCCGTGTCTAGAGACCTGAGAAGCCTGAGTTGCAAAGCAAATGCCACCTATGCCTTGGAGAGCCTGCTCACTTTGTATGTCGGGGTGAGGAACTGTTCATTCCCAGTCAGTATAAGCAGTGAGTTATACTTAGTTATTGGTTTTGTTTTTATGGTGGTAAATTGCTTTGATCTCTGAGATAACCATTAGAATAATTTCAAATCAATTGTTTCTAGTTAATATGATAATTTGTTGTATAATCTAATGTATCTTTAAAGTGAAGTGTCTGGGGGGAATTCTCAGCTTGTTTTGTACAATAGTTCTTATTACTCTCCGCATTGAGGGAGGGCAAACTCTGCAATATATTCCAGCTAATGAGGGATTTCACCATAGCAGGGTTGTAAAGTTCTTGGGTCCCAGACTGGAGAGATCATTTATGTTTAACAGCACAGTTATCCACATCCTCCTTTCCCATCCCACATAAACAGCTTGTTCCTTGACACCAACGTTCCCTTTATTTTTTTCTCTCTCTGTGGGGAGAGAATTTGGTTGTATGCACCAATAACCAAATAATGTGTAGATGTATGCTGCCAGTAGAAAAAGATCCCTATATTTAGGATATATGTTTGTAGCTGTCAATATAGGAATACATGCTCCATCCAAGAGCGGTTTAGCTTTCTATTACTGAAAATTTCAAATTAAGTACAAGAGCACAGTTAAATTACAGAATGCATACAGCAGTTAAAAAACCGTAATAAAAGCTCTTTGAAAGCATAACACGTGCCAACCTGAACCTATATATAGTCAGCATCTGAATTTACTGGCAAAAAACTGTTGTCCATTAGTGTAATAAAGATGTCTACAGGCTCTTATATTAAAATGTAATTTTATTTTACTATACTGTAAAATAAAATTGTATTTTTCAAAATGACACAAAAAAGACATGTCTTCTGAAATTAAAATAGCTTCTTTCTAGATTTTCTGATTGCAAAATTCTGGATACGTTCATCGAGGCTGACTTGACAAAGCACGTCCACTTCCATACACAATACGGAAAGTGAATCGAGTCTGTCCTGAAACATTGTTGTTCTCTGAGTGTTTTATATTATTTTCAGCTGAGAAAAAGAGCATTCTGTGGAGTTCTGACTTTTCCCATGATGACAACTTTGATACTTTTTTTGAAATATCAATTTTTTTCAAAAAAAAATCTCATTTTTTTTGGTGCCCCTGCTTTGCTAGCGCCCTAAGCATGTGCTAAGTCTGCTTATTGGATAATCCAGCCCTGCCTCCATGCTTAAAGGGACCCTACCCTCACCCCGGACAGACAGTTCTCAGGGTTCCCTGTTTTCTTGTCTACCTCAATGAGGAACAGCAAAGCAGTCCTGGCTTGGAGTGTCCTGAGTGCCCACATGGAGCCAGAGCTGCCCCTGGTCACGTCGGTGCATCTCATGGGGTCGTCGCCATCAACCCGGCTGCACTTGCTGCAGGCTGCCATCAGGGGGGTCCATCGGGGATTGACAGGTTTCAGGCGGCCCTGAGGGAGAGTGTCCACCTCGAGGAGTCCTCAAAGCCTCCCCCGTCCTCCCAACCGGGGGCTTGTGCCCCATTCTTCCCTCATGTCTTTCCACTTACCCCTCCCTAGCTCCCCTTCCTGATGTCAAATAAAAGACATGTTTGTTCAAAAATAGAAGCTGGGTTTATTGAAAGAAACTGGGGGGGAGGGGAATGAACCTCTGGGAGGACTCGGAAAAAGAGGTGGGAGAAGGGAAGAGAGAGGGTGGGAGAGGGATTGGGAAAACCTGGGAGGAGGGAGCTGGAAGGGGGAAGCAAGGAGAAGAAGGGGGAGGGGAAGCTCAGGGATCATGGTTAGGGGGCCTCACTGGACCAACCTGACTTTAATGCTAATCTGCTCCTGGGTTCGCATGTGGCCTTTGGTGGCCTGAATGGCAGCTATCGGCCATAGAAGGCCACATTCCTCCATCTAGGGCTGAGATCATGGAGGTTGGGAGCATCCCCCCAAACCTGAATAAGGTCCATGATCTCCACCCTGGACCAGGAAGGCGCCCGCCTTCTCCAGCCCCTGTCAGGTTCCTGTGAGCTGGCAGACTGCTCCTGGGTATTGGTGGAGGGCTGGCTGCCAGTGACTTGCTGGCTCATGTTTTGGAGCTACTGGGTCAGGGGCCCAGGTGGCTGCTTCTGGCTCTGGGCTTGGAGCTCACACAGGCACTGTGACCAGGGTCTATCCCTTAATGGCTCCAGGGCTGGGGGAGAGGAGAGTAAGTTTTCCTGGTTGTGCCCAGAGGGGTCATCAGGGCTCCTTGGGAATCATAGAATCATAGATCCATAGAGCTGGAAGAGACCTCAGAAGGTCGTCAAGTCCTGCCCCCTGCTCTAGGTAGGACCAATCCCAAATAAATCAACCCAGCAAGGGCTTTGTCAAGCCAAGACTTAAACACCTCTAGGGATGGAGACTCCACTGCTTCCCTAGGTAACCCATTCCAGTGCTTCACCACCCTCCTAGTGAAATAGTTTTTCCTAATATCCAACCTGGACCTCTCCCACCACAACTTGAGACCATTGCTCCTTGTTCTGCCATCTGTCACTACTGAGAACAGCCTCTCTCCATCCTCTTTGGAACCTCCCTTTAGGAAGTTGAAGGCTGCTCTCAAATCCCCCCTCACTCTTCGCTTCTGCAGACTGAACAAACCCAACTCCCTCAGCCTCTCCTCATAGGTCATATGCTCCAGCCCCCTAATCATTTTGGTTGCCCTCTGCTGGGACCTCTCCACTGTGTCCACATCCTTTTTATAGTGGGGGGCCCAGAACTGGACACAAAACTCCAGACGTGGCCTCACCAGAACCGAATAAAGGGGAATAATGACATCTCTGGATCTGCTGGCAATGCTCCTCCTAATGCACCCTAATATGCCATTAGCTTTCTTTGCTACAAGGGCACACTGTTGATTCATATCCAGCTTCTCATCCACTGTAACCCCCAGGTCCTTTTCTGCAGAACTACTACTTATCTGGTTGGTCCCCAGTTTGTAACTATGCTTGGGATTATTCCGTCCCAAATGCAGGACTCTGCACTTGTCCTTGTTGAACCTCATCAGATTTCTTGTGGCCCAATCCTCCAATGTCTAAGTCACTCTGGACCCTATCTCTGCCCTTAAGCGTATCTACCTCTCCCTCTAGCTGAGGGTGCAATCAATCCCCTCAACCAGATCTTTAATAAAGATATTGAACAAAACCCGTCCAAGAACAGAACCTTCAGGCACTCTGCTAGAAACCGACCATCATCCTGACATCGAGCTATGGACCACTACTCGCTGGCTCCAGCCTTGTAGCGCGGGGCCTATTGAAGCGCGGGGCCCAGGTCAGCCACCCCATTCGCCTGCCCTATATCCACCACTGCTAGCGGGCGGAGGTTCGGAGCAGCCCGTGGGGACTCCAGCCAGGGCTCCATGGCCCCCACCCCTGCCCACCCATCAAGGCTCCTTCTCTTCCCAGCCCATCGTTGCCCTGCCTCCCCTCCGAGCAAGCGGCATCTCCACCTCATTGGCCACCCCAGCTACAAGCAGGATTACACTGGGGCAAACAATACGAGTACGTCTACAAAGCCCGTTAGTTTGAGCTAGGTAAGGTAATGAAGGCAAGTGGAGTAACCGTAGTTTGAATAGGATCTTTAATTCGAATTACCTTCTCCATGCCGCGTGTTGCCAAGGGCACGGAGTTTGGACTAAGGGGGATTTAAAAATGGTAGCACCCAGAAACATGCAAATGAAGCCCGGGATATTTATATCCCCGGCTTTATTTGCAACTCCGCTTGCCTTCACTACCCTACTTAGCTCGAACTAATGAGCTAGTGCTTTCTGCAATTCTATTTCTATATTATCCTCTCCAATACAGAATGCATGTTACTCACAGTAATGTGTTATCATCAGTATCTATCGATTTGCCATCCCCTGCATTATACTGATCTAATGAATGGCAGGATTTGTTGTCACATGGTGGCATGGGCCTGGATAAGAACCTTTTTGATCTACATCATGCTGCATATTTTGGTTTGTAATTAACATATTGTGGTCTCAACGAATTTGACCATTTCTTTTCTGATTTTTCACCCACGAAAAAAGCATTCTGTGGAAACACTGCGAAACTGACAATTGTGACAAATTATGTGTCTATCGTATTGACAGTTACGATCTTTCTATTGACCCTGGCATCCTACATTTCTATCATCATCTCAATCCTGAGAATCCCTTCCATCACTGGGAGGCAAAATGCTTCTTTTACCTGCTCCTCTAACCTCACTGTGGTTGCAGTTCACAATGCATGAGTAATTATAACCTATATGATTCCATTGTTCAAACCTCCTGCAGTCCTGTATAAAATATTGTCTGTCTTGTACGCAGTCCTGATACCCTCAATCAACCCTGTCATCTACAGCCTGAAGAAGGGCAAGAAAACAGTGTGTGTGCATGTGTGCCTCTGGGACCAGGCCTCTAATCCCGGTTTCCCAGCTTTGTGATTGTTTCCACGATCTCATAGAATCATAGAACTGGAAGAGACCTCAGAAGGTCATTAAGTCCAGCCCCCTGCAATCCCAACTAAATCAACCCGGCCAGGGCTTTGTCAAGCCGAGACTTAAACACCTCCAGGGATAGAGACTCCACTACTTCCCTAGATAACCCATTCCAGTGCTTCACCACCCTCCTAGTGAAATAGTTTTTCCTAATATCCAACCTGGACCTCTCCCACCACAACTTGAGACCATTGCTCCTTGTTCTGCCATCTGTCACGACTGAAAACAGCCTCTCTCCATCCTCTTTGGAACCTCCCTTCAGGAAGTTGAAGGCTGCTGTCAAATGCCCCTCACTCTTCGCTTCTGCAGACTAAACAGACCCAAGTCCCTCAGCCTCTCCTCATAAGTCATATGCTCCAGCCCCCTAATCATTTTGGGTGCCCTCCGCTGGACCCTCTCCAATGCGTCCACATACTTTTTGTAGTGGGGGCCCCAGAACTGGACACAATACTTCAGATGCGGCCTCACCAAAGCCGACTAAAGGGGAATGATGACATCTCTGGATCTGCTGGCAATGCTCCTCTTAGTGCAACCTAATATGCCATTAGCCTTCTTTGCTTAGCTTCTCATCCACTGTAACCCCCAGGTCCAGATCTGTGTTGGAACTCTGCCTCTCCTCCATCAGCAGCATGGACTGGTGACAACGGTTGCAAGTCCTCAGTGTTCTCCTTTTGACTGTCGTATTCATTTCACACATTTTACTGTGAAGTGGTAGAGTTAGAAGAGTGAGAAATGGCCCAGATTTTCATCTCAGTGACTCTGGTGTAAATAAAGAACAATTTACTCCAGTGCATTTCTGTTATCAGAACGGGGCTCAAATTCTCTGTGATAGAAAGCAACTGGGTTCAGACATAGCCCTGGTGTAAGAGCAATGAAAAGAGAGGAGTTACTACAGAGAACAATTTGGTCCATGCTGCTGAAAACTCACGACAACTTTCTTTCAATATTTCAGAACATACAAGCAAGGTTGCTGTTAATGAATCCCCAAAGGTCCTCTTTAAAACGTTCACCCCAGTGGGATATATTACTGACCACAGCGCTTAGAGTCCATCCAGGAATTCTTGGGTTGTGTTTACACATCAGTGATTTAAATTCTGAATTTCCCAGTTGTTGCAGACAGGCGAGCCAAGGGGCTTCGAACACTCAGCCGGGCTTTTCACTGACATGAATCCAGGGGCTTCTGCTTCAGTCTAAGAATCATAAAATCCCATGACATTTTGGCCCATTTCCTAGTGGACACGTGCTCCAGGCCTAAGCAAAGGATGCAGCATGAAAACGTCTCATGTTGTTTCATCTGTTGCGTGCTATTGCGTTGTTCATCCCTTTGTAACCATAGACTGGGGAGGAGTGAATACACTTGGGTAGCTCCCACTTGGCAAGATGTTTTCATTGGAGAGAGGTGGTTGGGAAGGGCCTGTTCATGTTAATGAGTCATTGGGGGAATCAATAGGCTGGAGGAGAAGTTTCTCTCCCCCCAGGTTAGGCTGCCAAAGACACTCTGGAGAGTCTGTCAGTAATGGTCCTTCTCATTCTCCCAGGCAGGGCACCAGGAGAAATGATGCTGGACTCCATCTTGGGACTTCTGTATTTAGCCACACACTGATATGGGAATCGAGTTTGAAAACAAAGGGTTCCCCAACCTTATATAAGGCAGGGAGTGATCTCATCCGTTGATTTCTGATCCCCACACAAGGGGACTCCTGGAAACAGCAGGGAAACGCAGAATGAGCTGGGACGATGCTTGACCAAGACTGAAGGAACCTGGAAACCCGAGACACACGAGGTGGAAACCAAAGGTGCCTTCGCCTTGTGATCCTGCCCACCTGCCGGCTCCCTCTGTCAGGGTGAGGAAATGCTCATTCACAGTCTATGTCACCAGCCTGTGGTACTTAATTTCTAGTTTTACTTATCTCAGGTAAACTGCTTCGCTCTCTTAGATAGCCTTTATCATCACTTAATGTAACCTTTAATAATTAATGAACTCATTTGTGGAGTAATCTAATGCGCCTTTAAAATGAAGTGTTTGGAAAAAAATCTCCATTTGTTTAGTAGATGAGGGCTTATTCCTCTCCACGTTGAGAGAGGGCAAACTTGGCAATTCACTTCAACTGCTCAGTGATGAGGCCAGAGCTGGTTTGTACAGCTCCGGGGACCTAGACTGAGGAGATGGTTTATGTTCAGCAGTACAGATATCCACCCCCTTCTGTCCCATCCCACATAGCCGGCATGTTCCCTGACACCACCATTCCCTTTTATTTATTTTTTTTCCATCTCTGTATGGAGAGAATTTTGTTGAATGTGCCCATACTGAGGTAACATGTAGATGTCTACCCCTTGGAAAAAAACAGTCCTGTCTATGCAATCAATACTTTTTTAATATTAACACAGAGATTCATACTCCATCCAAGGCTGGCTCAGCATTTCCGAACTCACTCCCTAGAGAATTTCAATTGAGCAGGAGAGTGCAGTAGAATTGTGAAATGCCCAGAGCCGTCAAAAAGCGATAATGACAGCTGTTTGAAAGCATAAAATTAATGTGGAATTGATGTGTGTGTTGGGAAGTAACAGCAAACACAGAAGAAAGTGATGGGGGTGAGTGTGAAAGAGACAGAAGAAGTCACTGTTGGTATGTGTGGGAGAAAGAGATATGTGTGAGAGGAGAAGAAAACATTGGGTGTGTATGTGTGAGAGACACTGAGACAGTGTGCTTGTGTGTGTCACACAGATAAACACGAAGAGTGTGTGTGTGTGTCTGTCTGTGTGCTGGTTGTTAGAGAAGTGTATGAGAGACAGTGTCTTTAGCACACACCAGGAAGTTCAGAACAGACCAGCTGAGTTCTTTGGCTCCTGAGCTCTGGTCTCTGTCCCACGCTTTACAGACATTGGGCACATGGGCAGGGGGCAAGAGGAAGAAGAGGAAACTCTAATATGGGGCAAGTGTAAGAGGCAAAGGAAGGCAATGCCTCCCCTGGGTCTTAGAGCCCAACGCGTCCACCCTTTCTATCTCTGCTCTGACCCTGTGGGTTCCCACACCAGGCCAGAGTGCCGCCTCTGAGAGCATCTATTATCCTAAAAGTGAAATATGTTTTTCATCTTGCCTCACCTGTTAGCATAACACTGAAACAGTCACAGAGTCACTGAGTGCTAATGAAGCCATTTAACAGACTGAACCCGTTTACTGCCAGGATCTGAACTTACTGTAAAAAAGAGTGTACATTGTGCCCTGCGCAGTAGAGTAATACACGTGTTGGCTGGAGCTTGTTTCAAACACTGAAGTAGTTTGTGCCTGAAGTTGATAAAATCACATCTTTGAAAAACCCTTGTGGAGATATTTAGGGGCACAGTCCTCTTTGTCATTAACTGCTTGGCTCTTCAGACATGTCATTCTTTAACAAAAAGCAGGACTATGTAGCACTTTAAAGACTAACAAGATGGTTTATTAGGTGATGAGCTTTCTGGGGCCAGACCCACTTCCTCAGATCAAATAGTGGAAATAAATTGTCACAACCATATATACCAAAGGGTACAATTTTAAAAAATGAACATATATGAAAAGGACAAATCAAATTTAGAACAGAAGGAGGATGGGAGCGGGGAAGGTAATTATCTGTGAGCTAATGATATTAGAGGTGGGGAAGCTATCTTTGTAATGGGTAAGGTAATTAGATTCTTTGTTCAAACCTAAGCGTAAAGTGTTGAATTTAAGCGTGAATGAGCATTCAGAGGATTCTCTTTCAAGTGCAGTCTTGAAAGGCTTATGAAGCAGGATGCAGGTAATCAAGTCGTTGAGACAATGTCCTTTCTTGTTGAAATGGCAAGAAACTTTTTTTTCTTTGTGATCCTGCCTAATATCTGTTTTGTGGGTATTGATCCTTTGGCAAAGTGTCTGAGACATTTGTCCAATGTACAAAGCAGACGGACACTTTCGTCACATGACAGCATAAATTATATTTCTGGATGCGCAGGAATATGTGTACTTGATCTTATAATTCACCTGGTTAGGTCCAATGATGGTATCAGCAGAGTGAATATGTGGACAAAGCTGACAACGGGTTTTGTTGCAAGGGAAGGTACCAGGTTTGGTATTAGTGTGGTATGTCCTGTGGTTGTTGGTAAGAATCATATTGAGGTTAAATGGTTGTCTATAGGAGACTATGGGTTTGTCTCCCAGAATCTCTTGGAGTTCAGTATTCTGTTCCAGTATAGGCTGTAGTTTATTGATAATGTGTTGGACAGTTTTAAGTTGGGGCCTGTAGGTGATGACAAGTGGTGTTCTATTGTTGGTTTTCTTGGGTCTGTCTTGAAGTAGATGGTTTCTAGGTATTCGTCTGGCTCTTTCAATTTGCTTTTTTATTTCTCCAGGTGGGTAGTTGAAGTTTATAAATGCTTGGTTTAGATCCTGAACTTTCTGGTCTCTGTCAGTGGGATTAGAGCAGATGCGGTTGTATTGAAGGGCTTGGCTATAGATGATGGATCGTATGGTGTGTTCTGGATGGGAACTGGAAGCATGTAGGTAACTGTACGAGTCAGTGGGTTTTCTGTAGAGAGTGGTGTCTAATTTTCCATTTCTGATTTGTACTGTGGTGTCCAGGAAATGGATCTCTCGTGTGGAGTGGTCCAGGCTGAGATTGATGCTGGGGTGTAGGTTGTTGAAATCTCTGTGGAATGTCTCCAGTGTTTCTTGGCCATGCGTCCAGATCATAAAGATGTCATCGATGTAGCATAAGTAGCGAAGGGGTAAGAGGGAACGGGAGTTGAGGAAACGTTGTTCTAGGTCAGCCATAAAGATATTAGCATACTGTGGGGCCATGCGTGTACCCATGGCTGTGCCGCTGATCTGGAGGTATACGTTGTTCTCAAATTGGAAATAAGTGTGGGTGAGAACAAAGTTACATAGGTCTGCTATCAGATTGGCAGTACTGTCCTCTGGGATAGTGTTTCTAGTTGCTTGTAATCCATCTTCATATGGGATGTTTGTGTATAGAGCTTCTACATGCATGGTGGCAAGGATGGTGTTATCGGGGAGGTTATCGATGTTTTGTAGTTTTCTTAGGAAGTCAGTAGTATCTCGCAGATAGCTGGGGGTTTTGGTTGCATAGGGTTTGAGAAGAGAGTCTGAAATTTGATTTGCCCTTTTCATATGTGTTCATTTTTTTAATTGTATCCTTTCGTATATATGGTTGTGACAATTTCCTTCCACTATTTGATCTGATCTGCCACCCAATTGTCAGTGAATGTGTGAACAAGAATCTTAATCTGGACCAATAAAAAACCCCAAACAATCCTGCTCCAGCTCATCCTTTGTCTGGGTTTCTTCCTCAGCAGGTCTGAGGAAGTACAAAATGTAAATTAGATGTTCCAGTCTCTCCTCTGTTGGAAGTTCTGCCTCTAATTGAAATGAGTCCTCCTCTGGAGATTTACAAGTTAACTATTTCAGAGAAGAGACACAGCAGCATGTGGCTACAGATCCCAGGTTCCTAGCCAGGCAACAAACAGCACAACCTGTCTGCACGTGCTAACGGTGTAACTGATACTTTTGTGTTTCCAGATATGAATTATGGAGAATCCAGGAGGAAATCAAACACCCATTGTAGAACTGATCCTTGTAGGGTTTGGGAATGGCCCTGAATTGCAGCCCCCCCTCTTCCTGCTCTTCCTAGTGATCTACCTGGCAGCTGTGGCTGGGAATCTCCTCATCGTTGTGCTAGTGGTGGCTGATCGGCACCTTCACACCCCCATGTACTACTTCCTGGCCAATTTATCTGCTGTGGAGATCTGCTCCGTCTCCACCTCCCTGCCCAGGCTGATTGGCAGTCTCGCGACTGGGGACAGAACCATTTCTCTGCAGAACTGCTATGTGCAATTCCATTTCGGTGTTATCCTTTCCACTACACAAGGTCATCTGCTCACGGCCATGTGTATTGACCGGTACCTAGCGATCTGCCACCCCCTCCGTTACCCTGCTCTGATGAACGGCAGGGTTTGCTGCCACATGGTGGCCTGGGCCTGGATAATCGCCATTTCCTACAGTATCATGCTGGAAATGTTAATTTTGCAATTAACATACTGTGGTCCCAAAGAATTTGATCATTTGGTTTGTGATTTTGCACCCACAAACTCATTCTGTGGTCGTGCCGACAAACTGTCAATTGGGACAAATTATGTGTCTATCATATTGGCACTTACGAATTTTCTGCTGTCCCTGGCATCCTACACTTCTATCATCATCTCCATCCTGAGGATCCGCTCCAGCACTGGGAGGCAAAAGGCCTTTTCCACCTGCTCCTCCCACCTCATCGTGGTTACAATTTTCAATGTGTGTGTAATTATAAACTATGTGGTCCCAGTGTTCAGACCTTCCCCACTCCAATACAAAATATTGTCTGTCTTCTATGGAAGTCTGATACCTTTGATCAACCCTGTCCTCTACAGCCTGAGGAACAAGGAGGTCAAACAGGCCCTGAGAACAACTATTGAGAAACTGGCTGCTTTCAGACATAGGCACAGAGTGTGAAAGGTGCGTTTTAGTATATTGTAAAATAGAGATGAACTGACGTATTTCCTGACAGATGGAAATCTCTCTTGGTGCATGTCTCCCTACGTTCCTATTTCTCTTCAAACCCCTCTTTCCCTCACCTCCACTCACTTTGACTCTCTCTGGGTATGTCTAATCTTGCACCCTGTTTCGAGGGAGGGATGCAAATGTAGACATTCAATATTGTAAATGAAGCCGGAATGTAAATATCCTGCACTTCATTTCCAAATTCGTGGACGGGCGCTACTTCCAAATACTTTATTTTAAATTAAAAATGCTGTTTAGATGCAATTATTTCGGGAGATAACTCTGCTTCCGAAATAACCCTTAAACCTCATTGTATGAGGAATAAGGGTTATTTCGGGAGAAGGGTTTTCTCCTGAAATAACTGGAGGGAACACAACAGGTAATCATAACGTGATTCCTCTCCTCTCATTCATTTCCAAAAGAACAGAGGCTAGGGAAACCATTCCTACCCAGTCTGGCTAGTCACCACTGATGGACCTAACCTCCATGAATTAATCTTGCTCTTTCTTGAACCCTATTAAAGTCCTAGTCTTTAGGAGTTCCACAGGTTGACTGTGCACTGAGTGGCGAAAAACCTCCTTTTCTTTTAAACCTGCTGCCTATTAATTTTATTTGGTGACCCCTAGTTCCTATTATTGGGCGAATAAGAACATAAATTTTGCTTATTCACTTTTTCCATACCAGTCTTTTTAACCTTCTTTATATGGGACCCAAACCCCTAATCATTTTTGATGCCTTTTCCCATAACTTTCCCAATTTCAAAAGATCTGTTTTGTGATGAGGTGACCACATCTGTACACAGCATTCAGGATGTGGGCATACTGTGGTCTTAATTAGAGACAATAAGGTGTTCTCCGTCTTATTCTCTATCCCTTTTCAAATTATTGCTAACATTCTGTTTTGCTTTTTTGAGTGCCGCTTCACACTGAGTGGATATTTTCAGGAACTGTTTTCAATGACTCCACGGTCTCCCTCGGACATCTGGGTTTCCAAAGTTAATTTCCAAAGTCGCAAATTTTGGCCCAAGTATTCTTTCTGTCTTTCTATCTAGTAACACTGGAACCTACTGACTCAGCTTAGATTAATTTGTCTACAGATATCAAGTAAGGACTTGCACAACTCTGCACACAGATTTCTCAGTTTTTCGGATTCATTTAAGGAGTGATGAACAAAGCCAGTTCTGAAACAGCGATTATTATTTTGGGGCATTTTGTGTTTTTATTTCTACAGGCCACCCAGGAAGAAGTGGCATCCTCTAACTACCAGGTGGTAAAGTCATTCTTATATTGCCGGTTTTCCTTCCCGTGGCTGCAAGAAGCGGACGCCCGCCTGGTCAAGTGCAGAGATCGTGGACCTCAATGAAGTTTGGGGGGAAGCCTCCAATGTCCACTATCTCCGCACTAGGCACAGGAATGTGGCCGTATAGGGCAAGATAGCTGCCAGCATGGCCGCCAAACGCCACATGCCAACCCAGGAGCAGGTTAGCATAAAAATCAAGTAGGTCCAGTGAGATCCCCGACTCTGGGTCAGACCAAAGATCCATCTAGCCCAGTAACCTGTCTGCCGACAGCGTCCAACACTAGATACCCCGGAAGGGATGGACCAAAGACAATGACCAAGCATTTTCTCTCATGCCGTCCATCTCCAGCCTTCCACAAACAGAGGCCAGGGACACCATTCCTACCCCCTGGCTAATAGCACTCCATGGATCCAATCTCCATGACTTTATCTAACTTCTCTTTAAACTCTTTAAGTTCTAGCCTTCACAACCTCCTGTGGCAAGGAGTTCCACAGGTTGACTATGTGCTGTGTGAAGAAGAACTTTCTCTTATTAGTTATAAACCTGCTGCCCATTCATTTCATTTGGTGTCCTCTAGTCCTTCTATTATGGGAACTAATGAAGAACTTTTCTTTATTCACCCTCTCCACACCATTCATGATTTCATAGAATAATAATAGGACTGGAAGGGACCTCGAGAGGTCATCGAGTCCAGCCCCCCCACCCTCAAGGCAGGATCAAGCTCTGTCTACACCATCCCTGACAGATGTCTATCTAACCTGTTCTTAAATATCTCCAGAGAGGGAGATTCCACCACCTCCCTTGGCAATTTATTCCAATATTTGACCACCCTGACAGTTAGGAATTTTTTCCTAATGTCCAATCTAAACCTCCCCTGCTGCAATTTCATAGACCTCTATCATATTCCCCCTCAGTCTCCTCTTTTCTAAGCTAAATAGTCCCAGTATCTTTAGCCTCTGTTCATACGGGACCTGTTCCAAACCCATAATCATTGTAGTTGCCCTTTTCTGAACCCTTTCAAAGGCCAAAACATCTTTTTTGAGGTGAAGAGACCACATCTGCACACAGTCCTGAAGATATGGCGTACCATAGTTTTATACTTCCCCTCCTCCTTCTTCCCCTGCTTTCCCCCTTCCAACTCCCTCCTCCCAGGTTTCCTCCTCCCCTCTTCCACCCTCTCTCTTCCCCTCTCCCACCTCCTTTTCCCAGTCTCCCCAGAGATTAATCCCCTCCCCCCAGTTTTGTTAAATAAAGAGAGTTTCTATTTTTGACCACACGTGTCCTTTATTTTGTACATCAGGAAGGGGGACTAGGGAGGGGTAAGTGGAAGGAGGTGAGGGAGGAATGGGGCACGAGCCCACAATGGGGAGGACTGGGGTGGCTCTGCAGGCTCCTCCGGGTGGAAGCTCTCCTGCAGGGCCTCCTGGATCCTGACAGCCCCCCGATTGCTCTCCCCAAATGGCAGCCTGCGGCAAGTGCAGCCGGGCTGATGGCCGAGCGCTGTGATGTGCCGAGTGTGGGCACTCAGGGCACTCCAAGCCAGGACTGAAAGCAATCAGGAAACCCTGAGAACCATCTGTCTGGGTTGAGGGTCGGGTCTTTTTAAGCACAGCCCTCGGCTAGCCTGAGGCAGCAGCTCCACACTCTGAGTCCTAAAACTTGACCCTGTGGCCTAGTTCCTAGTGGGCAAAGGCCAGCCCACGGCCGCAGCGGAGAGAGGTGACAAAGAGCTGGGCCAATAAGAGATTTGGCCGCACCCAAGTTTTTACATGAAAATTCACCACAGAGATCTGGTGCCTGGACTTCAGATTAAGGAAACGTGTGTGAATTAAAACGGTGTCCGATCCCTTTGGAGCCTGGGCCTTATTTGTACTGACACAGGGGCCGCTGCTGAATTGTTTCTCACTCGTGTGGTGGAAATCGGGAGTCACTCTACGGGAACGGTTTGGGCTTGTTTCCCTCTCACTCTCCTGGTGTAAACCAGAGTCTCTTGTCCCTTTCTATGAACCCTCCGACTCTGGCCAAGATGGGGGCCGTGCCCCTCCTCGCGCTTTCTGGCAGAACCCCACCAATCTCGCTGTCAGGGGCAATGCAAATGGAGCAGGGAGGTGGGTATTTATGCATCTCGGGAGCGATGTGGCCCTGGGAGGCAGGCACAAGGGAGCTCAAGTCAGAGAGGGGGACTTCTTTCCCCTTGTTTGGAGCCCTGGCGTGACAGCTGCAGGGACACTGCTCAGTTTTGCGGCCCACAATCACAGTAGAATACTGGTCCATGGCAGACGGGGCAGGGAAGAGCCACTAGAAGGACGGGCATTGATAAAGTGCACCTCGCAGTGTTAGATTCACGGAGCTCAATGTATTTCCCTTCTCACCATGAAGGCGGAGGGGGGGCCTGAGTTTATACCATACATGGGGAAGAGCCCGCTCTCTCTTTCCCTCTCTCTCACACACACGCTGTGTCTGCCTGAGTCCTATCTTCTCAGGAAGAAGAGACTTTGCCAGGCTGGGAGCAGAGGGTTTCCTACTGAGTGACCCCTTTTCCTGATGCAGTGGGTTGGAAAACATTCACCTCACCTGATGACTTGACATGGGGGATGTGAATTTGGCCCACTGCTATGGGAAGGTCTCATAGACTCATAGACTTTAAGGTCAGAAGAGATCATTATGATCATCTAGTCCGACCCCTACACAGTGCAGGCCACAGAATCTCACCCACCCCAATCTACCCTGGAGGAAAATTCCTTCCCGACCCAAAATATGGCAATCAGCTAAACCCTGAGCATGTGGGCAAGACTCACCAGTCAGACACAAAGGAAGTTCTCTATAGTAACTCCTATCATCCCTCCATTGACCTATTTCCCACTGATAATGAATGGTCAATTAGTTACCAAGATCATGTTATGTCATCAAACCGTCCCCTTCATAAACCCATCTAGTTTAATCTTGAAGCCGAATAGATCTTTCGCCCCCACTACTTCCCTTGGAAGGCCGTTCCAGAACCTCACTCCTCTAATGGTTAGAAACCTTCATCTAATCTCAAGTCTAAACTTCCTACTAACCAGTTTGTATCCATTTGTTCTTGTGTCCGCATTGGTATTAAGCTTAAATAATTCCTCTCCCTCCCTGGTATTTATCCCTCTCATATATTTAAAGAGAGCAATCATGCCCCTCCTCATGTCCCCCAAAGTCGTGGAGATCGGGAGAAATCCCGGATGACTGGAAAAAGGCAAATGTAGTGCCCATCTTCAAAAAGGGAAGAAGGATGATCCAGGGAACTAGAGGCCGGTCAGTCTTACCTCGGTTCCTGGAAAAATCATGGAAGGGATCCTTAAGGAATCCATATTGAGGCAATTGGATGAGAGGAAAGTGATTAGGAATAGTCAGCATGGATTCACGAAGGGAAAGTTGTGCCTGACCAATCTGATTAGCTTCTATGATGAGGTAACTGGCTCGGTGGACATGGGGAAGTCAGTGGATGTTATATACCTTGACTTTAGCAAGGCTTTTGATACGGTCTCCCACACTATTCTTGCCAACAAGTTAAGGGATTCTGGATTGGATAAGTGGACGGTAAGATGGATAGAAAGATGGCTAAAAGGTCGGGCCCAGCGGGTAGTGATCAATGGCTCGATGTCAGGATCGTGGTCGGTTTCTAGCGGAGTGCCCCAAGGTTCAGTTCTAGGACCGGTTTTGTTCAATATGGGTATGTCTACACTGAAAAGTACGTTAGTTCGAACTAATTTTCCTAGGCGCTACACTAGCGCTCCGTTAGTTCAAACTTAATTCGAACTAACGGAGCACTTGGTTGGAACTAGGTAAACCTCATTTTACGAGGACTAACGCCTAGTTCGAACTAGCTAGTTCGAATTAAGGTCTGTGTAGACCCTTAATTCGAACTAGTGGGAGGCTAAGGATTCCCAGGTTTCCCTGGTGGCCACTCTGGCCAACACCAGGGAAACTCTATTGCCCCCCTCCCGGCCCCGGAGCCCTTAAAGGGCCACGGGCTGGCTACTCACTTTGTGCCAGTTGCAAGGCTGCAAGCACCCGTGCCTGCACAGCCTGCACCTGCCACAGGATGAGCCAGCCATCCGAGGGCTCCCAGCCCTCCACTGCTCCCCAGGACCAGCCTGGCGGCTCCCAGGAGCCTGCCTGGGGGCGCAAAAGGCGGGCGCCCGCCTGGTCAAGTGCGGAGATCGTGGACCTCATCGAGGTTTGGGGGGAAGCCTCCAATGTCCACGATCTCCGCACTAGCCACCGGAACGCGGCCGTCTACGGACGCATGGCTGCCAGCCTGGCCGCCAGGGGCCACCAGCGCAGCCGGGAGCAGGTGCGCTGCAAAATTAAGGACTTGCGGCCGTCCTACTCCCGGGCTTGCCTGCCAGGGGCCGACCCGGAGGCCTGCCCCCACTTCCATGCCCTGGACCTCCTCCTGGTGGCTCATGCCGTCCCTGCCCCCCGGGACGTGATTGATCCCGGGGCAGAGGGACCGCTCCTGGACACAGAGGAGGAGGAAGAGGGCTCTGAGAGCCAGGAGCCTGCCGCCAGCCTGCCCGGGACCCGGGACCCCCGAGGCACCCCACAGAGCCGCTCGCCTGCATCGTCTGAGGCCGGGGAGGCGTCCACCTGTGAGTACCCTCGTGTTCCCGTTATGTGTACGGGGGGCTGGGGCGAGAGGGAGCCCCGGGACCGTGCGCCTGGGCCTTGCCCACCACGGAGCAGCAGCTGGGGATCCTGCAGGGGCCCTGGCCTTGCAGAGGGGAGCTGGGTTTCACACACCTGGGCCCCTGGGGTAATTGACCACTGGTCTTCTTGCACCACAGCTGCAGCACCTGGGCCTGCAGGGCACACCACCCCGCCTGCAGCAGCCGCCCGCACCCGGGCAAGCAGGAGAGCCAGGAACAAGGAGGACTACCAGAGGCGGCACCTCCGGTTCCTGGACCGACAGCTCCGTCTCCAGGACCACTGGGTCCAGGAGGACCTCAGGCTGTGCCGGAGGAGTCTGGAGGCCCTGGAGGAGCAGGGCCATGCTCTGCGAGGCCACCTCCAGAGCCTGCTGGACCGCTTCCCATTTCCTCCTCCCCCAGCTCCCCCTCTTGCTCCCCCTCTTTCTCCCCCTGCTCCCCCTGCTCCCACTCCTACTTCCGCTCCTGCTTCCTCCACACCCCCCGTCCCTCCTGCCCCACCCTCCACAACCATTCCCCACCAACACCCCCAGACCCACAGTATGGCGAGACGGGAGAGGCAGCCGGACTCCCACCCCTGAGCTTTCCTTTCCCTTCCTCCCTTCCCTCCCCTCCCCTTCCAGCTCCCTCATCCCAGGTTTCCCCCTCCCTTCTCCCACCTTCATTTCTTCCTCCCTCCACCCCAGTTCTGTGAAATAAACAGACATTTTTGTTGGAAAAACAGGTGTCTTTATTTGACAGTAGGTAGGGAGGGGAAAGGGGAAGGAGGGGGGGTAGGGTGGAAGAAGGCCCCAGTGGGGCATGCAGGGAGAGGTCAGTCCTCCTCCTCCTTCACCTGGAAGCTCTCCGGCAGGGTTTCCCGGATCCGGACGGCCCCCCGCTGGGCTTCCCGGACGGCGGCGGTGTGGGGCTGACCGTAGTGTCCAGCCATGCGGTCAGCCTCAGCCATCCAGGCTGGCAGGAAAGCCTCCCCCTTCCGCTCACACAAATTGTTGAGCACACAACATGCCGCCACCACGGGAGGGTTGATGTGCTTGGCCAGGTCCAGACGGGTGAGGAGGCATCGAAAGCGGGCTTTCAGTCGCCCGAAGGCCCCCTCCACCACGATGCGGGCCCTGGTCAGCATGGAATTGAAGGCCTGGCGGGAGGGATTGAGGTGCCCCGTGTAGGACTTCATGAGCCAGGGCTGCAGTGGGTAGGCGGCATCCCCCACCAGGCACACGGGCATGTCCACGTCCCCGACCCTTATGTGGCAGTCGGGGAAGAAGGTCCCGTCCTGCAGCCGCTGGCACACGGAGGAGTTGCGGTACACCCGTGCGTCGTGTGCTTTGCTGGACCAGCCCACATTAATGTCTGTGAACTGTTCCCGGTGGTCACACACGGCCTGCAGGATCACAGAGAAGTACCCATTGCGGTTGACGTACCGGGACGCCTGGTGTTCCGGGGCACGGATGGGGATGTGAGTCCCGTCGATGGACCCCCGCAGTTGGGGAAGCCGAGGGCGCCGAATCCCCGGATGACGGCGTCCGGGTCGGCGAGGCGGACCACCCTGCGGAGTAGCACCCGGTAGATGGCCTTGACCACCTGCGGAGAGAGACACAGCAAAGCGCCAATCAGTGGGGCGCCCGGGTGGCTGGGAGCGTGCGTGTCCTGGCAGTGCCCCGCGCCCCACTCCCGGAAGCAACCCCCCTGGCGGCGTGTAGTACGGCCGGGACAGCCCGATCCCTCCGGTGTGGGGCGCTTTCGCCTCCTCCCGCCCCCCCCTTTGTCCCTGGGGCGGCCCATCCCCTCCTCGCAGCCCCCCTCCCCCCCAGCTCGGTGGCCGACGAGCACCTTACCTGCATGAGCACCGCTCCGACGGTGGATCTCCCCACGCCGAACTGGTTCCCGACGGATCGGTAGCTGTCCGGCGTGGAGAGCTTCCATAGGGCGATGGCCACCCGCTTCTGGAGGGGGATGGCGGATCTCATGCGAGTGTCCCTTCTTTGCAGGGCAGGGGCGAGCCACTCGAAGAGCTCCAGGAAGGTTTCCCTCCTCATCCTAAAGTTCTGGGTCCACTGTCGGTCGTCCCAGCGCTCCAGGACGATGCGGTCCCACCAGTCGCTGCTGGGGTCCAGACGCCAGACGCAGCGGGGCACGCCGGTGCCGGGGCGCCGCCGCGGCTCCTCCATGGCCCCCAGGGCGGCCACGCGGAGATGCAGGGGGCTGACGTTCCCCAGGTGGTGCCAGGCAGCCTCGAGCCATTGGTGGCAGGCTTGCAGCAGCAAGTCCAGAAAGTGCACCAGAAGGTGCAGGGCGAGCCGTGGCTCCATGTTGCCACCTGCCCCCCCCCCCCCCCGAAGGGAAGAACCGACACAGACGGGCACAGAGACTATCCAGGGGGGGTCCCTTTAAGCACGAGCCTCAGATAGCCTCAGACAGCAGCCACACAAAGCAACTACTGACCTGATGCCCTGCCAGAACCAGTTTCAGCTGCCCTTAAATGCCCCCCTGCTTCCAATCAGTGTGGACGCGCTAGTTCGAATTAGCAAAACACTAATTCGAACTAGTTTTTAGTTCTAGACACGGTAGTTCGAATTAGCTTAGTTCGAATTAACTAATTCGAACTAAGTTAGTTCGAACTAGCGTTGTAGTGTAATCGTACCCTCTCTTTGTTAATGATCTGGATGAGGGGATGGATTGCACCCTCAGCAAGTTTGCGAATGACACTAAGCTGGGGGGAGAGGTAGATACGCTTAAGGCCAGAGATAGGGTACAGAATGACTTAGACAAATTGGAGGATTGGGCCACAAGAAATCTGATGAGGTTCAACAAAGACAAGTGTAGAGTCCTGCACTTGGGACGGAAGAATCCCAAGCATAGTTACAAGCTGGGGACCAACCGGTTAAGTAGTAGTTCTGCAGAAAAGGACCTGGGGGTTACAGTGCATGAGAAGCTAGATATGAGTCAACAGTGTGCCTTTGTAGCCAAGAAGGCTAATGGCATATTAGGTTGCATTAAGAGGAGCATTGCCAGCAGATCCAGAGATGTCATCATTCCCCTTTATTCGGCTTTGGTGAGGCCTCATCTGGAGTATTGTGTCCAGTTCTGGGCCCCCCACTACAAAAAGGTTGTGGACGATTTGGAGAGGGTCCAGTGGAGGGCAACCAAAATGATTAGAGGGTTGGAGCATGTGACCTATGAGGAGAGGATGAGGGACTTGGGTCTGTTTAGTCTGCAGAAGAGAAGAGTGAGGGGGGATTTGAGAGCAGCCTTCAACTTCCTGAAGGGAGGTTCCAAAGAGGATGGAGAGAGGCTGTTCTCAGTAGTGACACATGGCAGAACAAGGAGCAATGGGCTCAAGTTGTGGTGGGAGAGGTCCAGGTTGGATATTAGGAAAAACTACTTCACTAGGAGGGTGGTGAAGCACTGGGATGGGTTACCTAGAGAAGTAGTGGAGTCTCCATCCCTGGAGGTGTTTAAGTCTCGGCTTGACAAAGCCCTGGCCGGGTTGATTTAGTTGGAATTGGTCCTGCCTAGAGCAGGGGGCTGGACTTGAAGACCTTCTGAGGTCTCTTCCAGTTCTATGATTCAGCCAATCATGTCCCCCCTCAGCCTTCTTTTCATTAAGGTAAACAAGCCAAGCTCCTTGAGTATCCTTTCATAAGACAGGTTTTCCATTCCTCGGATCATCCTAGTGATCCTTCTTTGTACCTGTTCCAGTTTGAATTCATCCTTCTTAAACATGGGAGACCAGAACTGCACACAGTATTCCAAACGGGGTCTCACCAATGTCTTGTGAGTGGCCCCGCCCAGGGTACCCGGCAGCCCCAAAAGGTTGGGGATAACTGTGGGTGGTCTCACCCCTGGGTGTGTGGCACAGAAGCGGCACCGGCACCAGGAACGTGGCGTATGGGCAGCCCCGCCCCTGGGTGTGCGGCACAGGACAGGCGCCGGACCCGGGAGTGCAGCGCATGGGTGGCGCTGGCACTGGGCATGCAGCGTATGGGTGGTTCCACCCCGGGGTGCGTGTGTGGCCGCATCCCCGGGTGCCCAGCGTATGAATGGCCCCGCCCCAAAAAGTTGAAAAGGTTGGGGACAACTGCTGTATGATATCCCGATCCTTTTCAGAATTGGCAATACCGGCTAACTTTGTGTCATCTGCAAATTTCATCAGGAAACTTCCATTTTTGGTGCCAAGGTCAGCAATAAAAAGATTAAATAAAATTGGCCCCAAAACTGATCCCTGAGGAACTCCGCTAGTAACCTTCCTCCAACCTGACAGTTCACCTTTCAGTATGACCCGCTGTAGTCTCCCCTTTAACCAGTTGCTTATCCACCTCAACTTTCATATTAATCTCTGTCGTTTCCAATGTAACCAATAATTCCCCATGTGGTCCTGTATCAAATGCCTTACTAAAGTCAAGGTAGATTAGAGCCACTGCATTTCATTATCTAATAAATCTGTTACTTTCTCTAAAAAGGAGATCAGGTTGGTTTGGCCGCCCTGCTCACCTGCCCTATATCCACCACTGCTAGCGGGCAGAGGTTCGGAGCAGCCCGTCGGGGGTCCAGCCAGGGCTCCATGGCCCCCCCTGCCCACACATCAAGGCTCCTTCTCTTCCCAGCCCATCGTCGCTCTGCCCCCCATCCGAGCGAGTGGCATCTCCACCTCCTCATTGGCCACCCCAGCTACAGGCAGGATGACATCCGGTCAAACAATAGGGGTATGTCTTGTTAGTTCGAGCTAGGTAATGTAAGGAAGGCAAGCAGAGTAACCCTAGTTTGAATTAGGATCTTTAATTCGAGCTACCTCCTCCATGCCGCGTGTAGCCTCTGGCACGGAGGTTGGACTAAGGGGGATTGATTATAACCTATGTGATTCCATTGTTCAAACCTCCTGCGGTCCTGTGTAAAATATTGTCTTGTACGCAGTCCTGATACCCTGGATCAACCCTGTCCTCGACAGCCTGAAGAAGGGGAAGAAAACAGTGTGTGTGCATGTGTGCCTCTGGGACCAGGCCTCTAATCCCGGTTTCCCAGCTCTGTGATTGTTTCCACGATCTCTGTTGGAACTCTGCCTCTCCTCCATCAGCAGCATGGGCTGGTGACAAGGACTGAAATTCCTCAGTGTTCTCCTTTTGACTGTCGTGTTTACTGTGAAGTGGTAGACTTAGGAGTGTGAGCAATTGCCCAGATTTTCCTCTCAATAACGTCAGTGTAAACAAAGAGCAATTCCATTTACTCCAGTGCATTTCTGTTATCAGAACGGGGCTCCAATTCTCTGTGACTGAAAGGACCTGGGTTCAGACATAGCCCTGGTGTAAGAGCAATGAAAAGAGAGGAGTTACTACAGAGAACAATTTGGTCATGCTGCTGAAAACTCACGACAACTTTCTTTCAGTATTTCAGAACATACAAACAGGGTTGCTGTTAATGAATCCCCAAAGGTCCTCTTTGAAAACGTTCACCCCAGTGGGATATATTACTGAACACAACGCTTAGAGTCCATCCAGGAATTCTTGGGTTGTGTTTACACATCAGTGATTTAAATTCTGAATTCCCCAGTTGTTGCAGACAGGCGAGCGCAAGGGGCTTCGAACACTCAACTGGGCTCTTCACTGACATGAATCCAGGGGCTTCTGCTTCAGTCTAAGTATCATAAAATCTGATGACATTTTGGCCCATTTCCTAGTGGACACGTGCTCCAGGCCTACGCAAAGGATGCAGCGAGAAAAGGTCTCATGTTGTTTGATCTGTTGCTCGCTATTGCGTTGTTCATCCCTATGTAACCCTAGACTGGGGAGGAGTGAATACACTTGGGTAGCTCCCACTTGGCAAGATGTTTTCATTGGAGAGAGGTGGTTGGGAAGGGCCTGTTCATGTTAATGAGTCATTGGGGGAATCTATAGGCCGGAGGAGAAGTTTCTCTCCCCCCAGGTTAGGCTGCCAAAGACACTCTGGAGAGTCTGTCAGTAATGGTCCTTCTCACTCTCCGGGGCAGGGCACCAGGAGAAATGATGCTGGACTCCATCTTGGGACTTCTGTATTTAGCCACACACTGATGTGGGAATCGAGTGTGAGAACAAAGGGTTCTCCAACCTTATATAAGGCAGGGAGTGATCTCATCCGTTGATTTCTGATCCCCACACAAGGGGACTCCTGGAAACAGCAGGGAAACGCAGAATGAGCTGGGACGATGCTTGACCAAGACTGAAGGACATTGGAAACCCGAGACACACGAGCTGCAAACCAAAGGCGCCTTCGCCTTGAGATCCTGCCCTCCTGCCGGCTCCCTCTGTCAGGGTGAGGAAATGCTCATTCACTGTCTATGTCACCAGCCTGTTATACTTAATTTCTAGTTTTACTTATCTCTGGCAAACTGCTTCGCTCTCTTAGATAGCCTTTATCATCACTTAATGTAACCTTTACTAATTAATGAACTCGTTTGTGGAGTAATCGAATGCGCCTTTAAAATGAAGTGTTTGGAAAAAAATCTCCGTTTGTTTAGTAGATGAGGGCTTATTCCTCTCCACGTTGAGAGAGGGCAAACTTGGCAATTCACTTCAACTGCTCAGTGATGAGGCCAGAGCCGGGTTGTACAGCTCCGGGGACCTAGACTGAGGAGATGGTTTATGTTCAGCAGTACAGAAATCCACCTCCTTCTGTCCCATCCCACATAGCCGGCATGTTCCCTGACACCAACGTTCCCTTTTGTTTATTTTTTTTCCATCTCTGTATGTAGAGAATGTTGTTGAATGCGCCCATACTGAGGTAACATGTAGATGTCTGCCCCTAGGAGAAAAACAGCCCTGTCTATGCAATCAATACTTTTGTGATATTAACACAGAGATTCATACTCCAGCCAAGACTAGCTCAGCATTTCAGAACTGACTCCCTAGAGAAGTTCAATTGAGCAGGAGAGTGCAGTAGAATTGTGAAATGCCCAGAGCAGTCAAAAAGCGATAATGACAGCTGCTTGAAAGCATAAAATTAATGTGGAATTGATGTGTGTGTTGGGAAGTAACAGCAAACACAGAAGAAAGTGATGGGGGTGAGTGTGAAAGAGACAGAAGAAGTCACTGTTGGTATGTGTGGGAGAAAGAGATATGTGTGAGAGGAGAAGAAAACATTGGGTGTGTATGTGTGAGAGACACCGAGACAGTGTGCTTGTGTGTGTCACAGAGAGAAACACGAAGAGTGTGTGTGTGTGTCTGTCTGTGTGCTGGTTGTTAAAGAAGTGTATGAGAGACAGTGTCTTTAGCACACACCAGGAAGTTCAGAACAGACCAGCTGAGTTCTTTGGCTCCTGAGCTCTGGTCTCTGTCCCACGCTTTACAGACATTGGGCACATGGGCAGGGGGGAAGAGGAAGAAGAGGAAACTCTAATATGGGGCAAGTGTAAGAGGCAAAGGAAGGCAATGCCTCCCCTGGGTCTTAGAGCCCAACGCGTCCACCCTTTCTATCTCTGCTCTGACCCTGTAGGTTTCCACACCAGGCCAGAGTGCCGCCTCTGAGAGCATCTATTATCCTAAAAGTGAAATATGTTTTTCATCTTGCCTCACCTGTTAGCATAACACTGAAACGGTCACAGAGTCATTGAGTGCTAATGAAGCCATTTAACAGACTGAACCCGTTTACTGCCAGGATCTGAACTTACTGGCAAAAAGAGTGTACCTTGTGCCCTGCGCAGTAGAGTGATACACGTGTCTGCCGGAGCTTGTTTGGAACAATGAAGTAGTTTGTGCCCGAAGTTGATAAAATCACATCTTTGAAAAACCCTTATGGAGATATTTAGGGGCACAATCCTCTTTGTCATTAACTGCTTGGCTCTTCAGACATGTCGTTCTTTAACAAAAAGCAGGACTATGTAGCACTTTAAAGACTAACAAGAGGGTTTATTAGGTGATGAGCTTTCGGGGGCCAGACCCACTTCCTCAGATCAAATAGTGGAAATAAATTGTCACAACCATATATACCAAAGGGTACAATTTTAAAAAATGAACATATATGAAAAGGACAAATCAAATTTAGAACAGAAGGAGGATGGGAGCGGGGAAGGTAATTATCTGTGAGCTAATGATATTAGAGGTGGGGAAGCTATCTTTGTAATGGGTAAGGTAATTAGATTCTTTGTTCAAACCTAAGCGTAAAGTGTTGAATTTAAGCGTGAATGAGCATTCAGAGGATTCTCTTTCAAGTGCAGTCTTGAAAGGCTTATGAAGCAGGATGCAGGTAATCAAGTCGTTGAGACAATGTCCTTTCTTGTTGAAATGGCAAGAAACTTTTTTTTCTTTGTGATCCTGCCTAATATCTGTTTTGTGGGCATTGATCCTTTGGCGAAGTGTCTGAGACATTTGTCCAATGTACAAAGCAGACGGACACTTTCGTCACAAGACAGCATAAATTATATTTCTGGATGCGCAGGAATATGTGTACTTGATCTTATAATTCACCTGGTTAGGTCCAATGATGGTATCAGCAGAGTGAATATGTGGACAAAGCTGACAACGGGTTTTGTTGCAAGGGAAGGTACCAGGTTTGGTATTAGTGTGGTATGTCCTGTGGTTGTTGGTAAGAATCATATTGAGGTTAAATGGTTGTCTATAGGAGACTATGGGTTTGTCTCCCAGAATCTCTTGGAGTTCAGTATTCTGTTCCAGTATAGGCTGTAGTTTATTGATAATGTGTTGGACAGTTTTAAGTTGGGGCCGGTAGGTGATGACAAGTGGTGTTCTATTGTTGGTTTTCTTGGGTTTGTCTTGAAGTAGATGGTTTCTAGGTATTCGTCTGGCTCTTTCAATTTGCTTTTTTATTTCTCCAGGTGAGTAGTTGAAGTTTATAAATGCTTGGATGAGATCCTGAAATGGTGTGTTCTGGATGGGAACTGGAAGCATGTAGGTAACTGTACGAGTCAGTGGGTTTTCTGTAGAGAGTGGTATCTAATTTTCCATTTCTGATTTGTACTGTGGTGTCCAGGAAATGGATCTCTCGTGTGGAGTGGTCCAGGCTGAGATTGATGGTGGGGTGTAGGTTGTTGAAATCTCTGTGGAATGTCTCCAGTGTTTCTTGGCCATGCGTCCAGATCATAAAGATGTCATCGATGTAGCATAAGTAGCGAAGGGGTAAAAGGGAACGGGAGTTGAGGAAACGTTGTCCTAGGTCAGCCATAAAGATATTAGCATACTGTGGGGCCATGCGTGTACCCATGGCTGTGCCGCTGATCTGGAGGTATATGTTGTTCTCAAATTGGAAATAAGTGTGGGTGAGAACAAAGTTACATGGGTCTGCTATCAGATTGGCAGTACTGTCCTCTGGGATAGTGTTTCTAGTTGCTTGTAATCCGTCTTCATGTGGGATGTTTGTGTATAGAGCTTCTACATGCATGGTGGCAAGGATGGTGTTATCGGGGAGGTTATCGATGTTTTGTAGTTTTCTTAGGAAGTCAGTAGTATCTCGCAGATAGCTGGGGGTTTTGGTTGCATAGGGTTTGAGAAGAGAGTCTGAAATTTGATTTGCCCTTTTCATATGTGTTCATTTTTTTAATTGTATCCTTTGGTATGTATGGTTGTGACAATTTCCTTCCACTATTTGATCTGATCTGCCACCCAATTGTCAGTGAATGTGTGAACGAGAATCTTAATCTGGACCAATAAAAAACCCCAAACAATCCTGCTCCAGTTCATCCTTTCTCTGGGTTTGTTCCTCAGCAGGTCTGAGGAAGTACAAAAATGTAAATTAGATGTTCCAGGCTCACAACTATTGGAAGCTCTGCCTCTAATTGAAATGAGTCCTCCTCTGGAGATTTACAAGTTAACTATTTCAGAGAGGAGACACAGCAGCATGTAGCTACAGATCCCAGGTTCCTAGCCAGGCAACAAACAGCACAACCTGTCTGCATGTGCTCACGGTGTAACTGATGCTTTTGTGTTTCCAGATATGAATTATGGAGAATCCAGGAGGAAATCAAACACCCATTGTAGAACTGATCCTCGTAGGTTTTGAGAATGACCCTGAACTGCAGCCCCTCCTCTTCCTGCTCTTCCTAGTGATCTACCTGGTGGCTGTGGCTGGGAATCTCCTCATCGTTGTGCTAGTGGTGGCTGATCGGCACCTTCACACCCCCATGTACTACTTCCTGGCCAATTTATCTGCTGTGGAGATCTGCTCCGTCTCCACCTCCCTGCCCAGGCTGATTGGCAGTCTCGCGACTGGGGACAGAACCATTTCTCTGCAGAACTGCTATGTGCAATTCCATTTCGGTGTTATCTTTTCCACTACACAATGTCATCTGCTCACGGCCATGTGTATTGACCGGTACCTAGCGATCTGCCATCCCCTCCGTTACCCTGCTCTGATGAACGGCAGGGTTTGCTGCCACATGGTGGCCTGGGCCTGGATAATCGCCATTTCCTACAGTATCATGCTGGAAATGTTAATTTTGCAATTAACATTCTGTGGTCCCAAAGAATTTGATCATTTGGTTTGTGATTTTTCAGCCACAAACTCATTCTGTGGTCGTGCCGACAAACTGTCAATCGGGACAAATTATGTGTCTATCATATTGATGTTTATGAATTTTCTACTGTCCCTGGCATCCTACACTTGTATCATCATCTCCATCCTGAGGATCCGCTCCAGCACTGGGAGGCAAAAGGCCTTTTCCACCTGCTCCTCTCAGCTCATTGTGGTTACAGTTTTCAATGTGTGTGTAATTATAAACTATGTGGTCCCAGTGTTCAGACCTCCCCCACTCCAATACAAATTATTGTCTGTCTTGAATGGAATCGTGATACCGTTGATCAACCCTTTCCTCTACAGTCTGAGGAACAAGGAGGTCAGTCAGGCCCTGAGAACAGCTACTGAGAAACTGGCTGCTTTCAGACACAGGCACAGAGTGTGAAAGGTGCATTTTAACATATTGTAAAATAGAGATGAAATGACGTATTTCCTGACAGTTGGAAATCTCTCTTGGTGCATGTCTCCCTACGTTCCAATTTCTGTTCAACGCCCATTTTCCCTCACCTCCACTCACTTTGACTCTCTCTGGGTATGTCTAAACTTGCACCCTGTTTAGAGGGAGGGATGCAAATGTAGACATTTAATATTGTAAATGAAACCACTATGTAATGATGGGATGTAAATATCCCGCACTTCATTTCCATATTCGTGGACGGGCGCTACTTCCAAATACTTTATTTTAAATTAAAAATACTGTTTAGATGCAATTATTTCGGGAGATAACCCTGCTTCCGAAATAACCCTTAAACCTCTTTGTATGAGGAATAAGGGATATTTCAGAAGGAGGGTTTTCTCTTGAAATAACCGGAGGGAACATAACAGGTAATCATAACGTGATTCCTCTCATCTCGTTCATTTCCAAAAGAACAGAGGCTAGGGAAACCATTCCTACCCAGTCTGGCTAGTCACCATTGATGGACCTAACCTCCATGAATTTACTTATCTCTTTCTTGAACCCTATTAAACTCCTAGTCTTCACAACATCCTCTGAGTTGGAATTCCTTAGGTTGACTGTGTACTGAGTGGAGAAAATCCTCCTTTCATTTTATACCTGCTGCCTAGTAATTGTATTGAGTGACCCCTAGTTCTTATTATTTTGGGAATAAGTAAATATATTTTCCTTATTCACTTTTTACATACCAGTCTTTTTAAGCTTCTTTATATGGGACTCATTTCAAACCCCTAATCATTTTTGTTGCCTTTTCCTATAACTTTCCCAATTTCAATAGATCTCTTTTGTGACCACATCTGTACACAGTATTCAGGACGTGGGCATAGTATGTGGTCTTAATTAGAGGCAGTAAGATGTTCTCTGTCTTATTCTTTATCCCTTTTCAAATTATTCCCAACATTCTGTTTGCTTTTTTGACTGCACTTGCACACTGAGTGGATGTTTTCAGGGAACTATTCAGAATAACTCCAAGATCTCTCTTGGACATCTGGGTTTCTAAAGTTAATTTCCAATGTTGCAAATTTTCACCCAAATATTCTTGCTGTCTTTCTATCTAGGAACAGTTTTCTGGAGCTATCAAGTAAGGACTTGCACAACTCTGCACACATCTTTCTCAGTTTTTCACATTAATTCTAGAAGTGATGAACAAAGCCAGTTCTGAAACAGTGATTATTATTTTGGGGCATTTTGTGTATTTATTTCTACAGGCCACCCAGGAAGAAGTGGAGTCCTGTAACTACCAGGTGGTAGAGTCATTCTTATATTGCCGGTTTTCCTTACTGGATTATTTCACTAGTTATTCAACATTTAAAAAGTTTAACTGATGACACTGGAGAAGCCCCACACACCAGATTATGCAGAGAGTTTCCCACCCTTCAGCAGAGGGGGAATTGGAACGAGGGTTGTCTGACTTCCCACTTCATCACCCTGGCCACTTAGCTCAATGTGAGAACGGAGTCCCCCTTCCATCCCAATGCTTAATGTGAGCTCACCTGCCCCATTGGGCCCTCAGGTGAGTTAGCTGGAAGAAATCTGGGTATGTCTACACTACAGCACTAATTCGAACTAACTAATTCGAATTAGTTAATTTGAAATAAACTAATTCAAACTAGTGCATCTAGACCTAAAAACTAGTTCGAATTAGCATTTTGCTAATTAGAACTAGCATGTCCACATTGAGTGGACCCTGAACCGAAGTTAAGGCTGACCGGAAGCAGTGCCGGCAGAGCATCAGGTTAGGACTTAGAGTGTGGAGCTGCTGCCTCAGGCTAGCCGAGGGCTGTGCTTAAAGGGACCCGACCCCCACCCCGGACAGACAGTTCTCAGGGGTTCCCCGCTTGCAAAGCAGTCCTGGCTTGGAGTGCCCTGAGTGCCCACACTCGGCACATCACATCACTCGGCCATCAGCCCAGCTGTACTTGCCGCAGGCTGCCATTCGGGGGTGGGGTGGGTAAATCGGGGGGCTGCAGGAGAGCTGCCACCCCGAGGAGCCCGCAGAGCCACCCCAGTCCTCCCTATCGGGGGCTCATACCCCATTCCTCTCTCACCTCCTTCCACTTACCCTTCTCTATTCCCCCTTCCTGATGTACATAATAAAGGACACTTGTGTTCAAAAATAGAAACTCTCTTTATTGAACAAAACTCGGGGAGACTGGGAAAAGGAGGTGGGAGAGGGGAAGAGAGAGGGTGGGAGAGGGGAGGGCAACTAAATGATCAGGGGCATGGAACAGGTCCCATATGAATTAGTGCTGTAGTGCAGACATATCCTGTGTTATAACCGTGCCTCTCTGCCGTGTGCAGCAGGTTTTGGTTACAGTTGAAGTGTGATATGTAGCAATTCTCCCCTGTTCTTCTTGTGCCAGGAGTATTTGTGTCCCCCATTCTGCTGAGATGCTGGAAACCCTTCTGCCCACTGGCTCTGATTCTCGTCCCATTTACACCAGTTCCCCAGGTGTTGCCCAGAGGAGAATGAATTGACTCCTGGGCTTTTCCCCGATCTGAATCCAGGGGCTGTCACTGCTCTCCCAGTGCTGCAAAACTGGACCCTTTGGCCTAGTTCCTAGTGGGCAAAGGCCAGCCCACGGCTGCAGCGGAGAGAGGTGACAAAGAGCTGGGCCAATAAGAGATTTGGCCGCACCCAGGTTTTCAGATGAAAATTCACCACAGAGATCTGGTGCCTGGACTTCAGATTAAGGAAACGTGTGTGAATTAAAACGGTGTCCGATCCCTTTGGAGCCTGGGCCTTATTTGTACTGACACAGGGGCTGCTGCTGAATTGTTTCTCACTCGTGTGGTGGAAATCGGGAGTCACTCCACGGGAACGGTTTGGGCTTGTTTCCCTCTCACTCTCCTGGTGTAAACCAGAGTCTCTTGTCCCTTTCTATGAACCCTCCGACTCTGGCCAAGGCGGGGGCCGTGCCCCTCCTCGCGCTTTCTGGCAGAACCCCACCAATCTCGCTGTCAGGGGCAATGCAAATGGAGCAGGGAGGTGGGTATTTATGCATCTCGGGAGCGATGTGGACCTGGGAGGCAGGCACAAGGGATCTCAAGTCAGAGAGGGGA
The DNA here is from genome assembly GCF_049634645.1 of Pelodiscus sinensis. Classification (NCBI taxonomy): domain Eukaryota; kingdom Metazoa; phylum Chordata; order Testudines; family Trionychidae; genus Pelodiscus; species Pelodiscus sinensis. The sequence continues at coordinate 9,779,944 of NC_134740.1, read as the reverse complement.
GCTTCTTTCCCCTTGTTGGAGCCCTGGCGTGACAGCTGCAGGGACACTGCTCAGTTTTGCGGCCCACAATCACAGTAGAATACTGGTCCATGGCAGACGGGGCAGGGAAGAGCCACTAGAAGGACGGGCATTGATAAAGTGCACCTCGCAGTGTTAGATTCACGGATCTCAAAGTATTTCCCTTCTCACCATGAAGGGGGAGAGGGGGCCTGAGTTTATACCATACTTGGGGAAGAGCCCGCTCTCTCTTTCCCTCTCTCTCACACACACGCTGTGTCTGCCTGAGTCCTATCTTCTCAGGAAGAGGAGACTTTGCCAGGCTGGGAGCAGAGGGTTTCCTACTGAGTGACCCCTTTTCCTGATGCATTGGGTTGGAAAACATTCACCTCACTTGATGATTTTACATGGGGGATGTGAATTTGGCCCACTGCTATGGGAAGATCTCATTTGTCTTCGTCCACGAGGGAAACTTCTTGAAGAAGAGGTAGGAAGTGAGGGTGGGATTCCGGACCGGGAGGAAATAGCGAGAAAAATACATTGAAGGACCAGCTACAGTCAGTACATGAGCACGTGCGATTTCAGATCAATCTCCAGGCCTTGTGGAGGGAAGAGATATTGGTCCCCCCACTTAACCGACCCACCTGGTCTGAGGATGGTGTGGAAGAAAACATTGTCCTCACTCTGAGTTTGTAAGCAACAAGTAGCCAGAGGCAGTTTTATTACGAGGTGCAGCAAGGGAAAAACTGGTTCGGACAGGGGGGGAGCCCCCCCCCCACTGAGGCAGATCTTCGAAAACAAGCAATTATGTCTATAAATATAATAACAATAACAATTAGTCTCCTTCCCATTACAAACACCAATGGCTAACAGTTATTTAGTTCCACCCAGATGCTCCTTATCCCAAGGTCTCTGCCAGAGTCAGCGTTCTATCCTTATCTCCGTATGGAGGTGAGAGGCAAAGGCAGCGTCTAATTACAGGTCTCGCCCTGTCAGGCCACAGACTTAGCCTGACTCTTGCTCTTTTGTTAACAAGACCAAGATGGCTGCACACAAATTCCCTTATTCCCTTTTCCTGCCTCCACACAAACAATATGTTTGCTTGTTCAATTGAGGGCAAAAGTAAATGTAGATAGATAGTGAGAGTCTGCACCCGATGTTCTTCATAGTGGTATTATTAGCATATGACCATAATATAATCATAAGGCATTTTGTGCAAAGTGGATCATTTAAGGTGCCATTGGATCATTGAAGGGGACATTGGAAAGTATGATTTGCTGTATGTGATAATCCCATTGGGTGTGCATTGCTCATGGTTGTATCTGAAGTGATGAATATTGACAATGTGTCTGTATTGCCAACGTAGTTACACCTGGGTAGCTCCGACGAGGCGAGTTGCTTTCACTGGAGATAAGGAGTTGGGAAGGGCCTGTTCGTGTTAATGAGCAGTTGGGGGAATCAATAGGCCCGAGGAGAAGTTTATCTCCCACCAGGTTAGGCTGCCAAAGACACTCTGGAGAGCCTGTAAATTATGGCTACTATGACTTTCCAAGGGCAGGGCTTCAGGACAAATGGGCTACGTCTAGACTGGCATGAATATCCAGAAATGTTTTTAATGGAAAAGTTTTCCGTTAAAAGCATTTTCGGAACAGAGCATCTAGATTGGCACCGACGCTTTTCCGCAAAAGCACTTTTTGCGGAAAAGCGTCCGTGCCAATCTAGACGCGCTTTTCTGCAAAAAAGCTCCAATCGCCATTTTCGCAATTGGGGCTTTTTTGCAGAAAACAAATCTGAGCTGTCTACACTGGCCCTTTTGCGCAAAAGTTTTGTGCAAAAGGACTTTTGCCCGAACGGGAGCAGCATAGTATTTCAGCAAGAACACTAACAATCTTACATGAGATTGTCAGTGCTTTTGCGGAAATTTAAGCGGCCAGTGTAGAGAGCTGGCAAGTTTTTCCGGAAAAGCGGCTGGTTTTCCGGAAAAACAGGCCAGTCTAGACACAGCCACAATGTTTGACTCCATTTTAGAACTTTTGTATTTTTCCACACACTGGTCTGGGCAACAAGGTTGAAAACAAAGAGTTTCTGCCCCATCCTACCTTTATATAAATCAGGGAGTGATCTCATCGGTTGCTTTTCGTTTGCCGTATAAGAGGACTCCTGGAAACAACAGAGAAACAAAAAAAGAGCTAGGGGTAGTTCTTGACCAAGACTATTGGGCATTGTAGCCTGTCTAGAGACCTGAGAAGCCTGAGTTGCAAAGCAAATGCCACCCATGCCTTGGAGAGCCTGCTCGTCTGCTGCCTTTGTATTTCAGGGTGAGGAACTGTTCATTCCCAGTCAGTATAAGCAGTGAGTTATACTTAGTTTTTGGTTTTGGTTTTACGATGGTAAATTGCTTTGATCTCTGAGATAACCATTAGAATAATTTCAAATCAATTGTAGTTAATAAGACAATTTGTTGTATAATCTAATGTATCTTCAAAGTGAAGTGTCTGGGGAGAATAATCAGCCTGTTTCATACAAGAGTTCTTATTACTCTCCGCATTGAGGGAGGGCAAACTCTACAATATATTCCAACTAATGAAGGATTTCACCATAGCAGAGTTGTAAAATTCTGGGGTCCTAGACTGGAGAGATCATTTATGTTTAATTGCACAGTTATCCACATCCTCCTTTCCCATCCCACATAAACAGCTTGTTCCTTGACACCAACGTTCCCTTTATTTTTTTCTCTCTCTGTGGGGAGAGAATTTGGTTGTATGCACCAATACCCAAATAATGTGTGGATGTATGCTGCCAGTAGAAAAAGATCCCTATATTTAGGATATATTTTTGTAGCTGTCAATATAGGGATATATGCTCCATCCAAGACAGGTTTAGCATTTTATTACTTAAAAATTTCAAATTAAGCACAAGAGCACAGTAAAATTGCACAATGCATACAGCAGTTAAAAAACTGTAATAAAAGCTCTTTGAAAGCATAACACGAACCTATATGTAGTCAGCATCTGCCAACCTGAACCTATATATAGTCAGCATCTGAATTTACTGGCCAAAAACTGTTGTCCATTAGTGTAATACAGATGTCTACAGGCTCTTATATTAAAATGTTCTTTAAATATTGAATTAGTTTGTTTCTGAAGATTATATCATCATATCTCTATTATTGGCTTCCATAGACATTTAGGCTGTGTCTAGACTGCATCCCTTTTTCATAAAAGGGATGCAAATTAGACATATCGCAATTGCAAATGAAGCGGGGATTTAAATCCCCCTCACTTCATTAGCATAAAAATTGCTGCCACATTTTTCTGGCTCAGGGCTTTGCCGGAAAAAAGCGCCAGTTCTAAACACGGATCTTTCGGAAAATAAAGCCATTTCCGAAAGATCCCTTATCCAGTATTTTAACTTGCTTCTTATAGTGTGTTGCCTACTGCAGTAGTCTAGGAGCTGACCTTGTCTATGAAGACAGAGGCAAAAAAACCCCAAACCATTGAGTACTTCAGCTTTTCCCACATCATCTGTCACTAGGAATAAGGGATTCCTTGAAAGTAGGAATAGGAATAAGGGATCTTCCGGAAAAGGGTTTATTTTCCGCAAGATCCCGTCTAGACTGGCGCTTTTCTCCGGCAAACCCTCAAGCTCGAAAAAAGCGGCAGCCATGTTCATGCAAATGCCGCGGGGGTATTTAAATCCCCCGCAGCATTTGCAATTCCGAAGTGTCTCATTAGCATCCCTTTTCTGGAAAAGGGTGCCAATGTAGACACAACCATTGAGTATTTCAGCTTTTCCCACATCATCTGTCACTAAGTTACCTCCCTCATCCAGTAAGGGCCCCACACCCTCTCTGATCACCCTCTTCTTGCTAACACACCTGAAGAAACCTTTTATGTTCCCTTCATAACTCTTGCTAGCTGCAATTCCAATAGCGCTTTAGCCTTCCTGGTTGCACCCCTGCATGTTTGAGCAAGATATTTATACTCCTTTGAAAGAACAGAATCTGTACACCGTATATGAAGCAAGCATGAGAGTTTATTACAAACGGCACTGTAGGAGTGTCACGTCACTTGTTAGGTTACGTGAACACTGCCAAACAATAGGTTACAACTAATTAATTAATGCTCAGATCAAAGTGATGGAGGCAGGGAGGAGTAAGATCCTGGACTCCTGAATAGTTGCTAATTGTGAGGCAAAATAAGATGTGATCCATCCAGGGATTAAAGAAGAGACATTGGGTATGTCTACACTACAGTGCTATTTCGAATTAACTTAATAGTTAATAGTTAATTCTAATTAAGCTAATTCAAAATAGCGCATCTAGCCACAAAAACTATTTCGAAATAGCACGTCCACACTGAGTGGACCTTGAACAGAAGTTAAGGCTGGAACCAGAGGCAGCAGGGCATCAGGGTGGGACTTAGTGTGTGGTGCTGCTGCCTGAGGCTAACTGAGCTCCATGGTTAAAGGGACCCTATCCCCACCCCGGACAGACTTTTCTCAAGGTGCCACGCTTGCTTGTCTACCTCAATGAGGGACAGCAAAGCAGTCCTGTCTTGGAGTGCCCCAAGTGTCCACACTCGGGAAACCACAGCACTCGGCCACATGGAGCCAGAGCTCCCCCTGGGCATGCCGGTGCATCTCGTGGGGTCGTTGCCATCAGCCCAGCTGCACTTGCTGCAGGCTGCCATCCGGGGGAGTCAATCAGGGGGCTGTCAGGATCCAAGAGGTCCTGAGAGAGAGTGTCCACCCCAAGGAGCCCTAAAAGCCTTTCCTGTCCTCCCTACTGGTAGCTCGTGCCCAATTCCTCCCTCACGTCTTTCCACTTACCCCTCTCTAGCCCCCCTTCCTGATGTCAGATAAAAGACACGCATGTTCAAAAATAGAATCTGGGTTTATTGAAAGAAACTGGGGGGGGGAGGGGAATGAACCTCTGGGGAGACTGGGAAAAGGAGGTGCGAGAGGGGAAGAGAGAGGGTGGGAGAAGGGAAGAGGAAACCTGGGAGGAGGGAGCTGGAAGGGGGAAGCAAGGGGAAGAAGCAGGAGAGGAAGTTCAGGGATCAGGATTGGGGGTATTACTGGACCAACCTGATTTTAATGCTAATCTGCTCCTGGGTTCGCATGTGGCCTTTGGTGGCCAGACTGGCAGTTTTCCTGCCATAGACGGCCACGTTCCTCCATCTAGGGCAGAGATCATGGACATTGGGGGCATCCCCTCCAAACCTGAATAGGGTCCATGATCTTCATCCTGGACCAGGAAGGCGCCCGCCTTCTCCAGCCCCTGTCAGGTTCCTGGGAGCTGGCAGACTGCTCCTGGGTATTGGTGGAGGGCTGGCTGCCAGTTGCATACTGGTTCATGTTTTGGAGCTACTGGGTCAGGGTCCCGGGTGGGCACTGCTAGCTCTGGGCTGGCAGGCTGGGAGCTGGCACAGGCACTATGGCCACGGTTTACCCCTTTAATAGCTCCAGGGCTGGGGGAGAGGAGAGTAAGTTTTCCTGGTTGTGCCCAGAGTAGTCACCAGGGCTCCCTGGGAATTATAGACCTATAGAGCTGGAAGAGACCTCAGAAGGTCATCACGTCCAGTCCCCTGCTCTAGGCAGGGCCAATCCCAACTATATCAACCCAGCCAGAACCCTGTCAAGCCGAAACACCTCTAGGGATGGAGACTCCACTACTTCCCTAGTTAACCCATTCCAGTGCTTCACCACCTGCCTAGTGAAATAGTTTTTCCTAATATCCAACCTGGACCTCTTCCACCACAACTTGAGACCATTGCTCCTTGTTCTGCATCCGTCACTACTGAGAACAGTCTCTCGCCAGCCTCTTTGGAACCTCCCTTCAGGGAGTTGAAGGCTGCTCTCAAATCCCCCCTCACTCTGCTTCTGCAGACTAAACAAACCCAACTCCCTCAGTCTCTCCTCATAGGTCATATGCTCCACCCCCTCATCATTTTGGTTGCCCTCCGCTGGACCCTCTCCAATGCGTCCACATCCTTTTTGTAGTGGGGGGCCCAGAACTGGACACAATACTCCAGATGTGGCCTCACCAGAGCCGAATAAAGGGGAATAATGACATCTCTGGATCTGCTGGCAATGCTCCTCTTAATGCAACCTAATATGCCATTAGCCTTCTTGGCTACAAGGGCACCCTGTTGACTCGTATCCAGCTTCTCATCCACTGTAACCCCCAGGTCCTTTTCTGCAGAACTACTATTTAGCTGGTTAGTCCCCAATCTATAACACTGATGGTATTCTTCTGTCCCAAGTGCAGGACTCTGCACTTGTCCTTGTTGAACCTCATCAGATTTCTTGTGGCCAAATCCTCCAATTTGTCTAAGTCACTCTGGACCCTATCTCTGCCCTTAAGTGTATCTACCTCTCCCCCTAGTTTAGTGTCATCCGCAAACTTGCTGAGGTTGAAATCCATCCCCTCATCCAGGTCATTAATAAAGATATTGAACATAACGGTCCTAGAACTGAACCTTGGGGCACTCCGCTAGAAACCGACAGCCATCCTGACATCGAGCCATTGATCACTACCCGCTGGGCCCAGCCTTCTGCCTATTGAAGCATGGGTCCCTGGACGGCTGCCTCACTCACCTGCCCTATATCCACCACTGCTAGCGGGCGGAGGTTCAGAGAAGCCAGTGGGGGCTCCAGCCAGGGCTCCATGGCCTCTGTCTCTGCCCACACATCAAGGCTCCTTCTCTTCCCAGCCCATCGCCCCCCTGCCTCCGCTCTGAGCGAGCAGCATCTCCACCTCCTCATTGGCCACCCCAGCTGCAGGCAGGATGACACCGGGGAAACAATAGGGGTACGTCTACACTAGCTCGTTAGTTCAAGCTAGGTATGGTAAGGAGGGCAAGCGGAGTAATGGTAGTTTGAATAGGATCTTTAATTCGAATTACCTCCTCCATGCTGCGTGTAGCCGCAGGCACGGAGTTTGGACTAAGGAGGATTTAAAAATGGTGGCACCCGGGAACATGCGAATGAAGCCCGGGATATTTAAATCTTGGGCTTCATTTGCAACTCCGCTTGCCTTCACTACCCTACCTAGCTCGAACTAACGAGCTAGTGTAGACGTACCCTAGCTGCTTTAGGAACTGATCTTCTTGGGATTTGGGGATGTCCATGAATTGCGGACCCTTCTCTTCCTGGTGTTTTTGGTGATCTACAGTGTAGCTGTGACTCGGATATGTCCTCATCATTGTGTTAGCAGTGTCTAATCTGCATCTTCACACCCCCATGTACTACTTTGGGGCCAATTTGTCAGGTGTGGAGATCTGCTCCGTGTCCACCAACCTGGCCAGGCTGATTGGCAGTCTCCTGTCTGGAGACAGAACCATTTCTCTTCAGAATTGCTTTCTGCAATTCTATTTCTATATTATCCTGTCCAATACAGAATACATGTTGCTCACAATAATGTGTTATGATCAGTATCTATCGATTTCCCATCCCCTGCATTATACTGCTCTGATGAATGGCAGGATTTGTTGTCACATGGTGGCATGGGCCTGGATAAGAACCTTTTTGATCTACATCATGCTGCATATTTTGGTTTGTAATTAACATATTGTGGTCTCGAAAATGTGACCATTTCTTTTCTGATTTTTCACCCACGAAAAAAGCATTCTGTGGAAACACTGCGAAACTGACAATTGTGACAAATTATCTGTCTATTGTATTGACAGTTACGATCTTTCTATTGACCCTGGCATCCTACATTTCTATCATCATCTCCATCCTGAGTATCCCTTCCATCACTGGGAGGCAAAAGGCTTTTTCCACCTGCTCCTCTCACCTCACTGTGGTTGCAGTTCACAATGCATGAATAATTATAACCTATGTGATTCCATTGTTCAAACCTTCTGCGGTCCTGTATAAAATATTGTCTGTCTTGTACGCAGTCCTGATACCCTTGATCAACCCTGTCCTCGACAGCCTGAAGAAGGGCAAGAAAACAGTGTGTGTGCATGTGTGCCTCTGTAACAAGGATTCTAATCCCGGTTTCCCAGCTCTGTGATTGTTTCCACGATCTGTGTTGGAAATCTGTCTCTCCTCCATCAGCAGCATGGACTGGTGACGAGGACTGAAATTCCTCAGTGTTCTCCTTTTGACTGTCGTATTTACTGTGAAGTGGTAGACTTAGGAGTGTGAGCAATTGCCCAAATTTTCCTCTCAATAACGTCAGTGTCGTATTCGTTTCACACACTTTACTGTGAAGTGGTAGACTTAGAAGAGTGAGCAATGGCCCAGATTTTCTTTTCAGTGATTCTGGTGTAAACAAAGACCAATTTACTCCAGTGCATTTCTGGTATCAGAACGGGGCTCAAATTCTCTGTGACTGAAAGCACCTGGGTTCAGACATAGCCCTGGTGTAAGAGCAATGAAAAGAGAGGAGTTACTACAGAGAACAATTTGGTCCATGCTGCTGAAAACTCACAACAACTTTTTTTCAATATTTCAGAACATACAACCAGGGTTGCTGTAAATGAATCCCCAAAGGTCCTCTTTGAAAACATTCACCCCAGTGGGATATATTACTGACCACAGCGCTTAGAGTCCATCCAGGAATTCTTGGGTTGTGTTTACACATCAGTGATTTAAATTCTGAATTCCCCAGTTGTTGCAGACAGGTGAGCCAAGGGGCTTCGAACACTCAGCCGGGCTTTTCGCTGACATGAATCCAGGGGCTTCTGCTTCAGTCTAAGTATCATAAAATCTGATGACATTTTGGCCCATTTCCTAGTGGACACGTGCTCCAGGCCTAAGCAAAGGATGCAGCGAGAAAAGGTCTCATGTTGTTTGATCTGTTGCTCGCTATTGCGTTGTTCATCCCTATGTAACCTGGGGAGTAGTGATTAAACTTGGGCAGCTCCCACTTGGCAAGATGTTTTCATTGGAGAGAGGTGGTTGGGAAGGGCCTGTTCATGTTAATGAGTCATTGGGGGAATCTATAGGCCCGAGGAGAAGTTTCTCTCCCCCCAGGTTAGGCTGCTAAAGACACTCTGGAGAGTCTGTCAGTAATGGTCCTTCTCACTCTCCCGGGCAGGGCACCAGGAGAAATGATGCTGGACTCCATCTTGGGACTTCTGTATTTAGCCACACACTGATGTGGGAATCGAGTTTGAGAACAAAGGGTTCCCCAACCTTATATAAGGCAGGGAGTGATCTCATCCGCTGATTTCTGATCCCCACACAAGGGGACTCCTGGAAACAGCAGGGAAACGCAGAATGAGCTGGGACGATGCTTGACCAAGACTGAAGGACATTGGAAACCCGAGACACACGAGCTGCAAACCGAAGGCGCCTTTGCCTTGAGATCCTGCCCGCCCGCCGGCTCCCTCTGTCAGGGTGAGGAAATGCTCATTCACTATCTATGTCACCAGCCTGTTGCACTTAATTTCTAGTTTTACTTATCTCTGGCAAACTGCTTCGCTCTCTTAGATAGCCTTTATCATCACTTAATGTAACCTTTACTAATTAATGAACTCATTTGTGGAGTAATCTAATGCGCCTTTAAAATGAAGTGTCTGGAAAAAAATCTCCGTTTGTTTAGTAGATGAGGGCTTATTCGTCTCCACGTTGAGAGAGGGCAAACTTGGCAATTCACTTCAACTGCTCAGTGATGAGGCCAGAGCCGGGTTGTACAGCTCCGGGGACCTAGACTGAGGAGATGGTTTATGTTCAGCAGTACAGAAATCCACCTCCTTCTGTCCCATCCCACATAGCCGGCATGTTCCCTGACACCAACGTTCCCTTTTGTTTATTTTTTTTCCATCTCTGTATGTAGAGAATGTTGTTGAATGCGCCCATACTGGGGTAACATGTAGATGTCTGCCCCTAGGAGAAAAACAACGCTGTCTATGCAATCAATATTTTTGTGATATTAACACAGAGATTCATACTCCAGCCAGGACTGGCTCAGCATTTCCGAACTCACTCCCTAGAGGAGTTCATTTGAGCAGGAGAGTGAAGTAGAATTGTGAAATGCCCAGAGCAGTCAAAAAGCGATAATGACAGCTGCTTGAAAGCATAAAATTAATGTGGAATGCATGGGTGTGTTGGGAAGTAACAGCAAACACACAAGAAAGTGATGGGGGTGAGAGTGAAAGAGACAGAAGAAGTCACTGTTGGTATCTTTATGAGGGAGAGACAAAGTGTATGAGGGAGAGATATGTGTGAGAGGAGAAGAAAACATTGGGTGTGCGTGTGTGAGAGACACCGAGACAGTGTGCTTGTGTGTGTCACAGAGATAGACACGAAGAGTGTGTGTATGTGTGTGTCTGTCTGTGTGCTGGTTGTTAGAGAAGTGTTTGAGAGACAGTGTCTTTAGCACACACCAGGAAGTTCAGACCAGACCAGCTGAGTTCTTTGGCTCCTGAGCTCTGGTCTCTGTCCCACGCTTTACAGACATTGGGCACATGGGCAGGGGGGAAGAGGAAGAAGAGGAAACTCTAATATGGGGCAAGGGTAAGAGGCAAAGGAAGGCAATGCCTCCCCTGGGTCTTAGAGCCCAACGCGTCCACCCTTTCTATCTCTGCTCTGACCCTGTGGGTTCCCACACCAGGCCAGAGTGCCGCCTCTGAGAGCATCTATTATCCTAAAAGTGAAATATGTTTTTCATCTTGCCTCACCTGTTAGCATAACACTGAAACGGTCACAGAGTCATTGAGTGCTAATGAAGCCATTTAACAGGCTGAACCTGTTTACTGCCAGGATCTGAACTTACTGGCAAAAAGAGTGTACATTGTGCCCTGCGCAGTAGAGTAATACACGTGTCTGCCGGAGCTTGTTTGGAACACTGAAGTAGTTTGTGCCCGAAGTTGATGAAATCACATCTTTGAAAAACCCTTGTGGAGATATTTAGGGGCACAATCCTCTTTGTCATTAACTGCTTGGCTCTTCAGACATGTCATTCCTTAAACCTTTCCAAAATAACCGCCTTTCTCACAAATATACATTTGTCTGCTCCCCCAAAGTGGGTGGTTCATGCATGTAGAGAGCCAGGAACACAGACCCTTAATAATCCTTGCAATGAATTCTTGAAAAGCAATCCCCCTCATCTCACATCTGACTGTGATTTCCAATAGTACAAATATTTGCACCCAAAGTCTCCCTGCCCTTTCTGTCCATCCGTGTGCCCCTTTTATACTTATTCCTCCCTCATTCATATTTTGTTTTTTGTCCCACGTGGCATATCTGTGTTCAGCATAGAAATGGTGATTCCCTGCTCCCTTAGAGCCACACACACAACCTTTGACTGAGCCTTGTGTTAAAAAAAGTGTAATGTCGGCCGCACAGGCTAACTGCCCAACACAATTCCATCAGAGTTCCAAGCTACACACAGGCTCTGCTGCTCAGCACTCATTGCTAATTTTACTTTGCTCGTTTGATCAAAGTTCGTGCATGTTACCCTGGCTGGGAATGACACCTCCCAGCTGCAGGGCAGATGTACCCATGGTTGAACTTTAAATATCCTTCCTTTCTCTGGACTTTTGTTATGTCCTCGACATTGGCCGAACTGACGCTGCCATGATGAAGATACTCCAGATTCCCATCTTAAAAGACTTTATTTAAAGTTCAAGAGGGCTTCAGGCTGTCAAGTGGGCAACAGCTGTACAGTCATTTATGTAGCCAGTCGGAGATGACCTGCCGCCCCCCCCTCCCCTCCAGCACAGGCATTTAGCTGTCCGGACAGACTTCTCTGCTTTCCCTTTTTCCCTTCAACCTACCTCTCTTAGGCTACGTCTACACTGGCCCCTTTTCCGGAAGGGGCATGTAAATTTCAGCAGTCGTTGTAGGGAAATCCGCGGGGGATTTAAATATCCCCCGCGGCATTTAAATAAAAATGTCCGCCGCTTTTTTCCGGCTTTTAAAAAAGCCGGAAAAGAGCGTCTAGACTGGCCCCGATCCTCCAGAAAAAGTGCCCTTTTCCGGAGGCTCTTATTCTTACTTTGAAGTGTTAGTGTTTTGCTAATTCAAACTAGCATGTCCACTTTGAGTGGACCGTGAACTGTGCTTAAGGCTGGCCGGAAGCAGTGCCAGCAGGGCATCAGGTTAGGACTTAGAGCGTGGAGCTGCTGTCTCAGGCTAGCCAAGGGCTGTGCTTAAAGGGACCTGACCCCCACCCCGGACAGACAGTTCTCAGGGGTTCCCTGCTCACTTGTCTAACTCGATAAGGGACAGCAAAGCAGTCCTGGCTTGGAGTGCCCTGAATGCCCACACTCGGCACATCACAGCACTCGGCCATCAGCCCGGTGCCATCCGGGGAGGAGGGTCAATCGGAGGGGTGCAGGAGAGCTTCCACCCCGAGGAGCCCGCAAACACAGCCCAGTCCACCCCATCAGGGGCTCATACCCCAGTCCTCCCTCACCTCCTTCCACTTACCCCTCCCTAGCCCCCCTTCCTGATGTAAAAAATAAAGGATACGTGTGTTCAAAAATAGAAACTCGCTTTATTGAACAGAACTCGGGGAGACTGGGAAAAGGAGGTGGGAGAGGGGAAGAGAGAGGGTGGGAGAGGGGAGGGCAACTAAAATGATCAGGGGTTTGGAACAGGTCCCATATGAAGAGAGGCTAAGGAGACTGGCATTTCTCAGCTTAGAAAATAGGAGACTGAGGGGGGGTATGATAGAGGTCTATAAAAGCATGAATGGTGTGGAGAGGGTGCATAAAGAAAAGTTCTTCATTAGTTCCCATAATAGAAGGACTAGAGGACACCAAATGAAATGAATGGGTAGCAGGCTTCAAACTAATAACAGAAAGTTCATCCCAAAGCAAATAGTCAACCTGGGGAACTCCTTGCTGCAGGAGGCTGTGAAGGCTAGAACTGGAACAGAGTTTAAAGAGAAGTTAGATCAAGTCATGGAGGTTGGGTCCATGGAGTGCTATTAGCCAGGGGGTAGAAATGGTGTCCCTGGCCTCTGTTTGTGGAAGGCTGGAGATGTATGGCACGAGACAAATGGCAGACAGGCTACTGGGCTAGATGGACCTTTGGTCTGACCCACTATGGCCATTCTAAGCTCAGTGCTCAGGGTCGGGGGTCTCAGTGGACCGCCTTGATTTTCATGCAAACCTGCTGCTGGGTGGCCAGGCTGGCAGCTATCCTGCCATAGATGGCCACTTTCCTGTGCCTAGTATGGAGGTTGTGGATGAGGTCCGTGAGGTTCGCACTAGACTAGGCGGGCTCCCGCCTCTTGTGGACCCGGGCAGGCTTCCAGGAGCTGCCAGCCTGGTCCCAGGAAGAGGCGGAGGGCTGGGGGGCATCGGGTGGCTGGCTCGAGCTGTGCCAGGTGCAGGGTCTGCTGGCTGGTTGCTGGCAGGTTTGCACCTGGCATGGGCACCGTAGCCAGCCTGTGCCCGTTTAAGGGCTATGGGGCCGGGTGGGGGGCAGAAGAGTTTCCCTGATGGTGCCCAGGGTGGCCACCAGGGCAAGCTGGGGAGGGCTAGCCTCCCACTAGTTGGAATTAAGTGGCTACACACCCCTTAATTCGAACTAGTTAATTCGAACTACGCTTAGTCCTCGTGGAATGAGGTTTACCTATTTCGAATTAAGCGCTCCGTGAGTTTGAATTGAGTTCGAACTAGCGGTTTGTATGTTTAGCTTCTATCAAAGTTAATTCAAACTGACGACTGTTAGTTCGAATTAACTTTGTAGTGTAGACATACCCTTAGTTCCAATTAATGTTAACTCCTGCATCATGCCTTTGGTATGTTAACCCATATTATTTACATAGGTCCTTTGAGTATGTCAAGCAATCCACTTTATGGTAGGTTTCTGGTTCCTTAAGCCCATCAAGCTGAATTTTACCTAGAAACCGTATTGGTTATGAATATGTATGTAACCTGTGGAATGTGTGTGAGGTATGAATGAGAAATACCCAACCCAACCAAAAAGGCAAAGAACCTGCAAGCAGATACATTAACTGAGAAGCAGCCAGAAAATCCCTCTCTCTCTTGGACAAAATGGAACATCACAGCAGAGAGCTGGGACCGGCCAGGAGGAAGTGAACCCTCCTGCAGATCTGGGGTGATATCCCAAATAACATCATGGCTGAGTCTCCGGGAAGCTAACCCCTGGCCAGCAATCCAGCCACCTGGGAAATCAAAAGTGAATGTGTGAATGAGAATCTTAATCTGGACCAATAAACAACCCCAAACAATCCTGCTCCAGCTCACACTTTGTCTGGGTTTCTTCCTCAGCTGGTCTGAGGAAGTATAAAAATGTACATTCAATGTTCCAGGCTCTCCTCTGTTGGAAGCTCTGCCTCTAATTGAAATGAGTCCTCCTCTGGAGATTTACAAGTTAACTATTTCAGAGAAGAGACACAGCAGCATGTAGCTACAGATCCCAGGTTCTTAGCCAGGCAACAAACAGCACAACCTGTCTGCATGTGCTCACGGAGTAACTGATGCTTTTGTGTTTCCAGATATGAATTATGGAGAATCCAGGAGGAAATCAAACACCCATTGTAGAACTGATCCTCGTAGGTTTTGGGAACGGCCCTGAACTGCAGCCCCTCCTCTTCCTGCTCTTCCTAGTGATCTACCTGGTGGCTGTGGCTGGGAATCTCCTCATCGTTGTGCTAGTGGTGGCTGATCGGCACCTTCACACCCCCATGTACTACTTCCTGGCCAATTTATCTGCTGTGGAGATCTGCTCCGTCTCCACGTCCCTGCCCAGGCTGATTGGCAGTCTCGCGACTGGGGACAGAACCATTTCTCTCCAGAACTGCTACGTGCAATTCCATTTCGGTGTTATCTTTTCCACTACACAATGTCATCTGCTCACGGCCATGTGTATTGACCGGTACCTAGCGATCTGCCACCCCCTCCGTTACCCTGCTCTGATGAACGGCAGGGTTTGCTGCCACATGGTGGCCTGGGCCTGGATAATCGCCATTTCCTACAGTATCATGCTGGAAATGTTAATTTTGCAATTAACATTCTGTGGTCCCAAAGAATTTGATCATTTGGTTTGTGATTTTGCACCCACAAACTCATTCTGTGGTGAGTCCAAGACACTGTCAATTGGGACAAATTATGTGTCTATCATATTGGTACTTTCCAATTTTCTACTGTCCCTGGCATCCTACGCTTGTATCATCATCTCCATCCTGAGGATCCGCTCCAGCACGGGGAGGCAAAAGGCCTTTTCCACCTGCTCCTCCCACCTCATTGTGGTTACAGTTTTCAATGTGTGTATAATTATAAACTATGTGGTCCCAGTGTTCAGACCTTCCCCACTCCATTACAAAATATTGTCTGTCTTCTATGGAAGTGTGATATCTTTGATCAACCCTGTCCTCTACAGCCTGAGGAACAAGGAGGTCAAACAGGCCCTGAGAACAACTATTGAGAAACTGGCTGCTTTCAGACATAGGCACAGAGTGTGAAAGGTGCGTTTTAACATATTGTAAAATAGAGATGAACTGACGTATTTCCTGACAGATGGAAATCTCTCTTGGTGCATGTCTCCCTACGTTCCTATTTCTCTTCAAACCCCTCTTTCCCTCACCTCCACTCACTTTGACTCTCTCTGGGTATGTCTAATCTTGCACCCTGTTTCGAGGGAGGGATGCAAATGTAGACATTCAATATTGTAAATGAAGCTGGGATGTAAATATCCCGCACTTAATTCCATATTTGTGGACGGGCGCTACTTCCAAATACTTTATTTTAAATTAAAAATGCTGTTTAGATGCAATTATTTCGGGAGATAACTCTGCTTCCGAAATAACCCTTAAACCTCATTGTATATGGAATAAGGGTTATTTCGGGAGAAGGGTTTTCTCCTGAAATAACTGAAGGGAACACAACAGGTAATCATAACGTGATTCCTCTCCTCTCATTCATTTCCAAAAGAACAGAGGCTAGGGAAACCATTTCTACCCAGTCTGGCTAGTCACCATTGATGGACCTAACCTCCATGAATTAATCTTGCTCTTTCTTGAACCCTATTAAAGTCCTAGTCTTCACAATATCCTGTGGCAAGGAGTTCCACAGGTTGACTGTGCAGTGAGTGGCAAAAAACCTCCTTTTCTTTTAAACCTGCTGCGTATTAATTTTATTTGGTGACCCCTAGTTCCTATTATTGGATGAATAAGAACATAAATTTTGCTTATTCACTTTTTCCATACCAGTCTTTTTAACCTTCTTTATATGGGACCCAAACCTCTAATCATTTTTGTTGCCTTTTCCCATAACTTTCCCAATTTCAAAAGATCTCTTTTGTGATGAGGTGACCACATCTGTACACAGCATTCAGGATGTGGGCATAGTGTGGTCTTAATTAGAGACAATAAGGTGTTCTCCGTCTTATTCTCTATCCCTTTTCAAATTATTGCTAACATTCTGTTTGCTTTTTTGAGGGCCGCTGCACACTGAGTGGATATTTTCAGGAACTGTTTTCAATGACTCCAAGGTCTCCCTTGGACATCTGAGTTTCCAAAGTTAATTTCCAAAGTCGCAAATTTTGGCCCAAGTATTCTTTCTGTCTTTCTATCTAGGAACACTGGAACCTACTGACTCAGCTTAGATTCAGTTGTCTATAGCCGTCAAGTAAGGACTTGCACAACTCTGCACACAGATTTCTCAGTTTTTCGGATTCATTCTAGGAGTGATGAACAAAGCCAGTTCTGAAACAGCGATTATTATTTTGGGGTATTATGTGTTTTTATTTCTATAGGCCACCCAGGAAGAAGTGGAGTCCTGTAACTACCAGGTGGTAGAGTCATTCTTATATTGCCGGTTTTCCTTCCCGGGGCTGCAAGAAGCGGACGCCCGCCTGGTCAAGTGCAGAGATCGTGGACCTCAATGAGGTTTGGGGGGAAGCCTCCAATGTCCACTATCTCTGCAATAGGCACAGGAATGTGGACGTATAGGGCAGGATAGCTTCCAGCCTGGCCACCAAATGCCACATGCCAACCCAGGAGCATGTTAGTATAAAAATCAAGTAGGTCCAGTGAGATCCCCGACCCTGGGTCAGACCAAAGATCCATCTAGCCCAGTAACCTGTCTGCCGACAGCGTCCAACACTAGATACCCCGGAAGGGATGGACCAAAGACAATGACCAAGCAATTTCTCTCATGCCGTCCATCTCCAGCCTTCCACAAACAGAGGCCAGGGATACCATTCCTACCCCCTGGCTAATAGCACTCCATGGATCCAATCTCCATGACTTTATCTAACTTCTCTTTAAACTCTTTAAGGTCTAGCCTTCACAACCTCCTGTGGCAAGGAGTTCCACAGGTTGACTTTGTGCTGTGTAAAGAACTTTCTCTTATTAGTTTTAAACCTGCTGCCCATTCATTTCATTTGGTGTCCTCTAGTCCTTCTATTATGGGAACTAATGAAGAACTTTTCTTTATGCACCCTCTCCACACCACTCATGATTTCATAGACCTCTATCATATTCCCCCTCAGTCTCCTCTTTTCTAAGCTAAATAGTCCCAGTATCGTTAGCCTCTCTTCATATGGGACCTGTTCCAAACCCATAATCATTGTAGTTGCCCTTTTCTGAACCCTTTCAAAGGCCAAAACGTCTTTTTTGAGGTGAGGAGACCACATCTGCACACAGTACTGAAGATATGGTGTACCATAGTTTTATACTTCCCCCTCCTCCTTCTTCACCTGCTTTCCCCCTTCCAACTCCCTCCTCCCCGGTTTCCCCCTTCCCTCTCCCACCCTCTCTCTTCCCCTCTCCCACCTCCTTTTCCCAGTCTCCCCAGAGATTAATCCCCTCCCCCCAGTTTTGTTCAATAAAGAGAGTTTCTATTTTTGACCACACGTGTCCTTTATTTTGTACATCAGAAAGGGGGGTAGGGAGGGGTAAGCGGAAGGAGGTGAGGGAGGAATGGGGCACGAGCCCCCAATAGGGAGGACTGGGGTGGCTCTGTGGGCTCCTCCGGGTGGAAGCTCTCCTGCAGGGCCTCCTGGATCCTGACAGCCCCCCGATTGATCCCCCCAGATGGCAGCCTGCAGCAAGTGCAGCCAGGCTGATGGCCGAGCGCTGTGATGTGCCGAGTGTGGGCACTCAGGGCACTCCAAGACAGGACTGAAAGCAATCCGGGAACCCTGAGAACTGTCTGTCGGGGGTGGGAGTCGGGTCCTTTTAAGCACAGCCCTCGGCTAGCCTGAGGCAGCAGCTCCACGCTCTGAGTCCTAAAACTTGACCCTGTGGCCTAGTTCCTAGCGGGCAAAGGCCAGCCCACGGCCGCAGTGGAGAGAGGTGACAAAGAGCTGGGCCAATAAGAGATTTGGCCGCACCCAGGTTTTTACATGAAAATTCACCAGAGAGACCTGGTGCCTGGACTTCAGATTAAGGAAACGTGTGTGAATTAAAACGGTGTCCGATCCCTTTGGAGCCTGGGCCTTATTTGTACTGACACAGGGGCCGCTGCTGAATTGTTTCTCACTCGTGTGGTGGAAATCGGGAGTCACTCTACGGGAACGGTTTGGGCTTGTTTCCCTCTCACTCTCCTGGTGTAAACCAGAGTCTCTTGTCCCTTTCTATGAACCCTCCGACTCTGGCCAAGGCGGGGGCCGTGCCCCTCCTCGCGCTTTCTGGCAGAACCCCACCAATCTCGCTGTCAGGGGCAATGCAAATCGAGCAGGGAGGTGGGTATTTATGCATCTCGGGAGCGATGTGGCCCTGGGAGGCAGGCACAAGGGATCTCAAGTCAGAGAGGGGAGCTTCTTTCCCCTTGTTTGGAGCCCTGGCGTGACAGCTGCAGGGACACTGCTCAGTTTTGCGGCCCACAATCACAGTAGAATACTGGTCCATGGCAGACGGGGCAGGGAAGAGCCCGCTCTCTCTTTCCCTCTCTCTCTCACACACGCTGTGTCTGCCTGAGTCCTATCTTCTCAGGAAGAGGAGACTTTGCCAGGCTGGGAGCAGAGGGTTTCTTAGTGAGTGACCCCTTTTCCTGATGCAGTGGGTTGGAAAACATTCACCTCACTTGCTGACTTGACATGGGGGATGTGAATTTGGCCCACTGCTATGGGAAGATCTCATAGACTCATAGGCTACGTCTACACTGGCCCCTTTTCCGGAAGGGGCATGTAAATTTCACGAGTCGTCGTAGGGAAATCCGCGGGGGATTTAAATATCCCCCGCGGCATTTAAATAAAAATGTCCGCCGCTTTTTTCCGGCTTTTAAAAGTAGGAATAAGACCCTCCGGAAAAGGGCACTTTTTCCGGAGGATCGAGGCCAGTCTAGAAGCTCTTTTCTGGCTTTTTTAAAAGCCGGAAAAAAGCGGCGGACATTTTTATTTAAATGCCGTGGGGGATATTTAAATCCCCCGCGGATTTCCCTACGACGACTAGTGAAATTTACATGCCCCTTCCGGAAAAGGGGCCAGTGTAGATGTAGCCATAGACTTTAAGGTCAGAAGGGATCATTATGATCATCTAGTCCAACCCCTACACAGTGCAGGCCACAGAATCTCACCCACCCCAATCTACCCTGGAGGAAAATTCCTTCCCGACCCCAAATATGGCAATCAGCTAAACCCTGAGCATGTGGGCAAGACTCACCAGTCAGACACAAAGGAAGTTCTCTATAGTAACTCCTATCATCCCTCCATTGACCTATTTCCCACTGATAACGAATGGTCAATTAGTTACAAAGATCATGTTATGTCATCAAACCGTCCCCTTCATAAACCCATCTAGTTTAATCTTGAAGCCGAATAGATCTTTCGCCCCCACTACTTCCCTTGGAAGGCCGTTCCAGAACCTCACTCCTCTAATGGTTAGAAACTTTAATCTAATCTCAAGTCTAAACTTCCTACTAACCAGTTTGTATCCATTTGTTCTTGTGTCCGCATTGGTATTAAGCTTAAATAATTCCTCTCCCTCCCTGGTATTTATCCCTCTCATATATTTAAAGAGAGCAATTATGCCCCTGTTCATGTCCCCCAAAGTCGTGGAGATCGGGAGAAATCCCGGATGACTGGAAAAAGGCAAATGTAGTGCCCATCTTCAAAAAGGGAAGAAGGATGATCCAGGGAACTATAGGTCAGTCTTACCTCGGTTCCTGGAAAAATCATGGAAGGGATCCTTAAGGAATCCATATTGAGGCAATTGGATGAGAGGAAAGTGATTAGGAATACTCAGCATGGATTCACGAAGGGCAAGTTGTGCCTGACCAATCTGATTAGCTTCTATGATGAGGTAACAGGCTCGGTAGACATGGGGAAGTCAGTGGATGTGATATACCTTGACTTTAGCAAGGCTTTTGATACGGTCTCCCACACTATTCTTGCCAGCAAGTTAAAGGATTCTGGATTGGATAAGTGGACGGTAAGATGGATAGAAAGATGGCTAAAAGGTCAGGCCCAGCGGGTAGTGATCAATGGCTCGATGTCAGGATGGCGGTCGGTTTCTAGCGGAGTGCCCCAAGGTTCAGTTCTAGGACCGGTTTTGTTCAATATCTTTGTTAATGATCTGGATGAGGGGATGGATTGCACCCTCAGCAAGTTTGCGGATGACACTAAGCTGGGGGGAGAGGTAGATATGCTTAAGGCCAGAGATAGGGTACAGAATAACTTAGACAAATTGGAGGATTGGGACACACGAAATCTGATGAGGTTCAACAAGGACAAGTGTAGAGTCCTGCACTTGCGACAGAAGAATCCCAAGCATAGTTACAAGCTGGGGACCAACCGGTTAAGTAGTAGTTCTGCAGAAAAGGACCTGGGGGTTACAGTGCGTGAGAAGCTAGATATGAGTCAACAGTGTGCCCTTGTAGCCAAGAAGGCTAATGGCATATTAGGTTGCATTAAGAGGAGCATTGCCAGCAGATCCAGAGATGTCATCATTCCCCTTTATTCGGCTTTGGTGAGGCCACATCTGGAGTATTGTGTCCAGTTCTGGGCCCCCCACTACAAAAAGGTTGTGGACGCATTGGAGAGGGTCCAGCGGAGGGCAACCAAAATGATTAGGGGGCTGGAGCATATGACCTATGAGGAGAGGCTGAGGGACTTGGGTCTGTTTAGTCTGCAGAAGAGAAGAGTGAAGGGGGATTTGAGATAAGCCTTCAACTTCCTGAAGGGAGGTTCCAAAGAGGCTGGAGAGAGGCTGTTCTCAGTAGTGACAGATGCAGAACAAGGAGCAATGGTCTCAAGTTGCGGTGGGAGAGGTCCAGGTTGGATATTAGGAAAAACTACTTCACTAGGAGGGTGGTGAAGCACTGGAATGGGTTACCTAGGGAAGTAGTGGAGTCTCCATCCCTGGAGGTGTTTAAGTCTCTGCTTGACAAAGCCCTGGCTGGGTTGATTTAGTTGGAATTGGTCCTGCCTAGAGCAGGGGGCTGGACTTGAAGACCTTCTGAGGTCTCTTCCAGTTCCATGATTCAGCCAATCATGTCCCCCCTCAGCCTTCTTTTGGTTAAGGTAAACAAGCCAAGCTCCTTGAGTCTCCTTTCATAAGGCATGTTTTCCATTCCTCTGATCATCCTAGTGACCCTTCTTTGTACATGTTCCAGTTTGAATTCGTCCTTCTTAAACATGGGAGACCAGAACTGCACACAGTATTCCAAACGGGGTCTCACCAATGTCTTGTGAGTGGCCCCGCCCAGGGTACCCGGCAGCCCCAAAAGGTTGGGGATAACTGTGGGTGGTCTCACCCCTGGGTGTGTGGCACAGAAGCGGCACCGGCACCAGGAACGTGGCGTATGGGCAGCCCCGCCCCTGGGTGTGCGGCACAGGACAGGCGCCGGACCCGGGAGTGCAGCGCATGGGTGGCGCTGGCACTGGGCATGCAGCGTATGGGTGGTTCCACCCCGGGGTGCGTGTGTGGCCGCATCCCCGGGTGCCCAGCGTATGAATGGCCCCGCCCCAAAAAGTTGAAAAGGTTGGGGACAACTGCTGTATGATATCCTGATCCTTTTCAGAACTGGCAATACCGACTAACTTTGTGTCATCTGCAAATTTTATCAGGACACTTCCAGCAATAAAAAGATTAAATAAAATTGGCCCCAAAACTGATCCCTGAGGAACTCCGCTAGTAACCTTCCTCCAACCTGACAGTTCACCTTTCAGTATGACCCGCTGTAGTCTCCCCTTTAACCAGTTGCTTATCCACCTCAACGTTCATATTAATCCCTGTCGTTTCCAATGTAACCAATAATTCCCCATGTGGTCCTGTATCAAATGCCTTACTAAAGTCGAGGTAGATTAGACCCACTGCATTTCATTATCTAATAAATCTGTTACTTTCTCTAAAAAGGAGATCAGGTTGGTTTGGCCGCCCCGCTCACCTGCCCTATATCCACCACTGCTAGCGGTCAGAGGTTTGGAGCAGCCCGTGGGGGGTCCAGCCAGGGCTCCATGGCCCCCCCTGCCCACACATCAAGGCTCCTTCTCTTCCCAGCCCATCGTCGCTCTGCCCCCCATCCGAGCGAGTGGCATCTTCACCTCCTCATTGGCCACCCCAGCTACAGGCAGGATGACACCTGGTCAAACAATAGGGGTATGGCTTGTTAGTTCGAGCTAGGTAATGTAAGGAAGGCAAGCAGAGTAACCCTAGTTTGAATTAGGATCTTTAATTCGAGCTACATCCTCCATGCCGCGTGTAGCCTCTGGCATGGTGTTTGGACTAAGGGGGATTGATTAAAACCTATGTGATTCCATTGTTCAAACCTCCTGCGGTCCTGTGTAAAATATTGTCTGTCTTGTACACAGTCCTGATACCCTGGATCAACCCTGTCCTCGACAGCCTGAAGAAGGGGAAGAAAACAGTGTGTGTGCATGTGTGCCTCTGGGACCAGGCCTCTAATCCCGGTTTCCCAGTTCGGTGATTGTTTCCACGATCTGTGTTGGAAATCTGCCTCTCCTCCATCAGCAGCATGGGCTGGTGACAAGGACTGAAATTCCTCAGTGTTCTCCTTTTGACTGTCGTATTCGTATCACACATTTTACTGTGAAGTGGTAGACTTAGGAGTGTGAGCAATTGCCCAGATTTTCCTCTCAATAACGTCAGTGTAAACAAAGAGCAATTCCATTTACTCCAGTGCATTTCTGATATCAGAACGGGGCTCCAATTCTCTGTGACTGAAAGCACCTGGGTTCAGACATAGCCCTGGTGTAAGAGCAATGAAAAGAGAGGAGTTACTACAGAGAACAATTTGGTCCATGCTGCTGAAAACTCACAACAACTTTCTTTCAGTATTTCAGAACATACAAGCAAGGTTGCTGTTAATGAATCCCCAAAGGTCCTCTTTGAAACGTTCACCCCAGTGGGATATATTACTGACCACAGCGCTTAGAGTCCATCCAGGAATTCTTGGGTTGTGTTTACACATCAGTGATTTAAATTCTGAATTCCCCAGTTGTTGCAGACAGGCGAGCCAAGGGGCTTCGAACACTCAACCGGGCTTTTCACTGACATGAATCCAGGGGCTTCTGCTTCAGTCTAAGTATCATAAAATCTGATGACATTTTGGCCCATTTCCTAGTGGACACGTGCTCCAGGCCTACGCAAAGGATGCAGCGAGAAAAGGTCTCATGTTGTTTGATCTGTTGCTCGCTATTGCGTTGTTCATCCCTATGTAACCGTAGACTGGGGAGGACTGAATACACTTGGGTAGCTCCCACTTGGCAAGATGTTTTCATTGGAGAGAGGTGGTTGGGAAGGGCCTGTTCATGTTAATGAGTCATTGGGGGAATCTATTGGCCGGAGGAGAAGTTTCTCTCCCCCCAGGTTAGGCTGCCAAAGACACTCTGGAGAGTCTGTCAGTAATGGTCCTTCTCACTCTCCGGGGCAGGGCACCAGGAGAAATGATGCTGGACTCCATCTTGGGACTTCTGTATTTAGCCACACACTGATGTGGGAATCGAGTTTGAGAACAAAGGGTTCCCCAACCTTATATAAGGCAGGGAGTGATCTCATCCGCTGATTTCTGATCCCCATACAAGGGGACTCCTGGAAACAGCAGGGAAACGCAGAATGAGCTGGGACGATGCTTGACCAAGACTGAAGGACATTGGAAACCCGAGACACACGAGCTGCAAACCAAAGGCGCCTTCGCCTTGAGATCCTGCCCTCCTGCCGGCTCCCTCTGTCAGGGTGAGGAAATGCTCATTCACTGTCTATGTCACCAGCCTGTTGTACTTAATTTCTAGTTTTACTTATCTCTGGCAAACTGCTTCGCTCTCTTAGATAGCCTTTATCATCACTTAATGTAACCTTTACTAATTAATGAACTCATTTGTGGAGTAATCGTATGCGCCTTTAAAATGAAGTGTTTGGAAAAAAATCTCCGTTTGTTTAGTAGATGAGGGCTTATTCCTCTCCACGTTGAGAGAGGGCAAACTTGGCAATTCACTTCAACTGCTCAGTGATGAGGCCAGAGCCGGGTACAGAAATCCACCTCCTTCTGTCCCATCCCACATAGCCGGCATGTTCCCTGACACCAACGTTCGCTTTTGTTTATTTTTTTTCCATCTGTGTATGTAGAGAATGTTGTTGAATGCGCCCATACTGAGGTAACATGTAGATGTCTGCCCCTAGGAGAAAAACAGCCTTGTCTATGCAATCAATACTTTTGTGATATTAACACAGAGATTCATACTCCAGCCAAGACTAGCTCAGCATTTCAGAACTGACTCCCTAGAGAAGTTCAATTGAGCAGATGAGTGAAGTAGAATTGTGAAATGCCCAGAGCAGTCAAAAAGCGATAATGACAGCTGCTTGAAAGCATAACATTAATGTGGAATGCATGGGTGTGTTGGGAAGTAACAGCAAACACACAAGAAAGTGATGGGGGTGAGAGTGAAAGAGACAGAAGAAGTCACTGTTGGTATGTGTGGGAGAAAGAGATATGTGTGAGAGGAGAAGAAAACAGTGGGTGTGCATGTGTGAGAGACACCGAGACAGTGTGCTTGTGTGTGTCACAGAGATAAACACGAAGAGTGTGTGTGTGTGTCTGTCTGTGTGCTGGTTGTTAAAGAAGTGTCTGAGAGACAGTGTCTTTAACACACACCAGGAAGTTCAGACCAGACCAGCTGAGTTCTTTGGCTCCTGAGCTCTGGTCTCTGTCCCACGCTTTACAGATATTGGGCACATGGGCAGGGGGGAAGAGGAAGAAGAGGAAACTCTAAGATGGGGCAAGTGTAAGAGGCAAAGGAAGGCAATGCCTCCCCTGGGTCTTAATGCCCAATGTGTCCACTCTTTCTATCTCTGCTCTGACCCTGTGGGTTCCCACAGCAGGCCAGAGTGCCGCCTCTGAGAGCATCTATTATCCTAAAAGTGAAATATGTTTTTCATCTTGCCTCACCTGTTAGCATAACACTGAAACGGTCACAGAGTCATTGAGTGCTAATGAAGCCATTTAACAGGCTGAACCCGTTTACTGCCAGGATCTGAACTTACTGGCAAAAAGAGTGTACATTGTGCCCTGCGCATTAGAGTAATACACGTGTCTGCCGGAGCTTGTTTCAAACACTGAAGTAATTTGTGGCTGAAGTTGATGAAATCACATCTTTGAAAAACCCTTGTGGAGATATTTAGGGGCACAGTCCTCTTTGTCATTAACTGCTTGGCTCTTCAGACATGTCATTCCTTAAACCCTTCCAAAAGAACCGCCTTTCTCTCAACTATCCATTTGTCTACCCTTCCAGAGACGGTGGTTAATGAGTGAAGCAAGGAAGGAACACAGACACCTAATGATCCTTTCAATAAATTCTTCAAAATCAAACCCCCTCGCCTCTCATCTGACAATTATTTCCAGTAGTACAAATATTTGCACCCAAAGTCTCCCTGCCCTTCTGTCCATCCGTGTGCCCCTTTTATACCTCGTCCTCTCTCTTTCATATTTTGGTTTTTGTCCCACGTGGCATACCTGTGTTCAGCATAGAAATGGTGATTCCCTGCCCCCTTAGAGCCACACACACAACCTTTGACTGAGCCTTGTGTTAAAACTAGTGTAACATCGGAAGCACAGACTAACTGCCCCACCCAATTCCATCTGAGTTCCAAGCTACGCACAGGTGTGTGTCCCAAACTACTGGCTGTGCTGGTCTGTACTCATTGCTAATTTTACCTTGCCCGTTTGATCAAAGCTCGTGCATGTTACCCTGGCTGGGAATGACACCTCCCAGCTGCAGGGCAGATGTATCCATGCTTGAACTTTAAATATCCTTCCTTTGTTATGTCCTCGACATTGGCCGAAATGACGCTGCCATGATGAAGATACTCCAGATTCCCATCTTAAAAGACTTTATTTCATGTTCAAGAGGGCTTCAGGCAGTCAAGTGGGCAACAGCTGTACAGTCATTTATGTAGCCCGTCCCCCCCTCCCCCCCCCGCTCCAACACAGGCATCTAGCTGTCCGGACATACTTCTCTGCTTTCCCTTTTCCCCTTCACCCTACCTCTCTTAGGCTATGTCTAGACTGCAGGCTTCTTTCGAAACAGGCTCTTTCGAAAGCATCTTTCGAAAGAGCCTCTTTCGAAAGATCGCGTCTGGACTGCAGGCGGATCTTTCGAAAGAGAAATCCGCTTTTTCGAAAGAGAGCACCCAGCGAGTCTGGATGCTCTCTTTTGAAGACGGCCTCTTTACATTGAAGAACGCCTTCTTTCGAAAGAGGAACTTTCGAAAGAAGGCGTTCTTCCTCGTAAATTGAGGTTTACCGCCATCGAAAGAAAAGCCGCGTACTTTCGAAATAATTTTGAAAGAACGCGGCTTGAGTCTGGACGCAGGGGAAGTTTTTTCGGGAAAAGGCTACTTTTCCCGAAAAAAACCCTGAGTCTGGACACGGCCTTAGTTACAATTTATGTTAACTCCTGCATCATGCCTTTGGTATGTTAACCCATATTATTCACATTAGGCCCTTTGAGTATTTCAAGCAATCCAGTTTATGGTAGGTTTCTGGTTCCTTAAGCCCATCAACCTGAATTTTACCCAGAAACCCTATTGGTTATGAATATGTTTGTAACCTGTGGAATATGTGTGAGGTATGAATGAGAAATACCCAACCCAACCAAAAAGGCAAAGCCCCAGCAAGCAGATACATTAAGGCTGTGTCTATACTGGGCCACTTATTCCGGAAAAGCAGCAGCTTTCCGGAAAAGCAATAACGACCTACTGTAAAATTGTCAGTGTTTTTCTGGAAAAACTATGCTGCTCCCGTTCTGGCAAAAGTCCTTTTCCGGAAAAACTGTTCCGGAAAAGGGCCAGTGTAGACAGCACAGTAGTCTTTTCCACAAAAAAGCCCCGATTGAGAAAATGACGATCGGGGCTTTATTCCAGAAAAGCATCCTGCCAATGTAGATGAGCTTTTCCGGAAATACTTATAACGGAAAAACTGTTACGTTTTAAGCATTTCCGGAAAAGGGTGCCAGTGTAGATGTAGCCTAACTGAGAAGCGGCAAGAAAATCCCTCTCTCTCTTGGAGGAAGTGAAGCCTCCTGCAGATCCGAGGTGATATCCCAAGTAACATCCTGGCTTAGTCTCTGGGAAGTTGACCCCTCCAGCACTCCAGCCACCTGAGAAATCAAAAGTAATGTGCACCGCACCTGCAGCCTCCTCCCAATTGCCAGTGAATGTGCGAAGGAGAATCTTAGTAATCTGGACCAATAAACAACCCCAAACAATCCTGCTCCAGCCTATTTTTTGTCCGCGTTTGTTCCTCAGGAAGTACAAAATGTACATTAGATGTTCCAGGCTCTCCTATATTGGAAACTCAGCCTCTAATTGAAATGAGTCCTCCTCTGGAGATTTACAAGTTAACTATTTCAGAGAGGAGACACAGCAGCATGTAGCTACAGATCCCAGGTTCCCAGCCAGGCAACAAACAGCACAAGCTGTCTGCATGTGCTCACGGTGTAACTGCTGCTTTTGTGTTTCTAGATACAAATTATGGAGACTCCAAGAGGAAATCAAACACCCATTGTAGAAGCAAAATGCAGGACAATGTAGCACTTTAAAGACTAACAAGATGGTTTATTAGATGATGAGCTTTCGTGGGCCAGACCCACTTCCTCAGATCAAATAGTGGAAGAAAGTAGTCACAACCATATATACCAAAGGATACAATTTAAAAAAATGAACAAATATGAAAAGGACAAATCACATTGCAGAACAGAAGGAGGATGCGGGGGGGTGGGAAGGGGGAGGAAGGAAGGTAAGTGTCTGTGAATTGCTGATATTAAAGGTAGGGAGAGTGGGATGTTTGTGAGTTAATGGTATTACAGGTGATAATTGGGGAAACTGTCTTGATAATGGGTGAGAAAGTTCAAAGACTTGTTAAGTCCCTGGTGGTAAGTGTCGAATTTTAACATGAATGACAGTTCAGAGGATTCCCTTTCAAGTGCAGATGTAAAAGGTCTTTGTAGCAGAATGCAGGTGGCTAAGTCATTTAGAGAGTGTCCTTTCTGGTTAAAGTGGCAAGAAACTGTTTTCTCTTTGTGATCTTGTCTAATATCTGTTTTGTGGGCATTGATCCTTTGGCGAAGTGTCTGAGATGTTTGTCCAATGTACATAGCAGACGGACACTTTCGGCACATGATAGCGTAGATTATATTTCTGGATGCGCAGGAATATGTGTTCTTGATCTTATAACTCACTTGGTTAGGTCCAATAATGGTATCAGCAGAATGAATATGTGGACAAAGCTGGCAACGGGGTTTGTTGCAAGGGAAGGTACCAGGGTTGGTATTAGTGTGGTATGTCCTGTGGTGGTTGGTAAGAATCATCTTGAGGTTAGGTGGTTGTCTATAGGAGACTATGGGTCTGTCTCCCAGAGCCTCTTTGAGTATGGTATCCTGTTCCAATATAGGCTGTAGAGTTTCTTGCCACTTTAACCAGAAAGGACACTCTCTAAATGACTTAGCCACCTGCATTCTGCTACAAAGACCTTTTACATCTGCACTTGAAAGGGAATCCTCTGAACTGTCATTCATGTTAAAATTCGACACTTACCACCAGGGACTTAACAAGTCTTTGAACTTTCTCACCCATTATCAAGACAGTTTCCCCAATTATCACCTGTAATACCATTAACTCACAAACATCCCACTCTCCCTACCTTTAATATCAGCAATTCACAGACACTTACCTTCCTTCCTCCCCCTTCCCACCCCCCCGCATCCTCCTTCTGTTCTGCAATGTGATTTGTCCTTTTCATATTTGTTCATTTTTTTAAATTGTATCCTTTGGTATATATGGTTGTGACTACTTTCTTCCACTATTTGATCTGAGGAAGTGGGTCTGGCCCACGAAAGCTCATCATCTAATAAACCATCTTGTTAGTCTTTAAAGTGCTACATTGTCCTGCATTTTGCTTCAACTACCCCAGACTAACACGGCTACATTTCTATCACCATTGTAGAACTGATCCTCGTAGGTTTTGGGAATGGCCCTGAACTGCAGCCCCTCCTCTTCCTGCTCTTCCTAGTGATCTACCTGGTGGCTGTGCCTGGGAATCTCCTCATCGTTGTGCTAGTGGTGGCTGATCGGCACCTTCACACCCCCATGTACTACTTCCTGGCCAATTTGTCCGCTGTGGAGATCTGCTCCGTCTCCACCACCCTGCCCAGGCTGATAGGCAGTCTCGCGACTGGGGACAGAACCATTTCTCTGCAGAACTGCTTTGTGCAATTCTATTTCGGTGTTATCCTTTCCACTACACAATGTCATCTGCTCACGGCCATGTGTATTGACCGGTACCTAGCGATCTGCCACCCCCTCCGTTACCCTGCTCTGATGAACGGCAGGGTTTGCTGCCACATGGTGGCCTGGGCCTGGATAATCGCCATTTCCTACAGTATCATGCTGGGAATGTTACTTTTGCAATTAACATTCTGTGGTCCCAAAGAATTTGATCATTTGGTTTGTGATTTTGCACCCACAAACTCATTCTGTGGTGAGTCCAAGACACTGTCAATTGGAACAAATTATGTGTCTATCATATTGACACTTTCCAATTTTCTACTGTCCCTGGCATCCTACGCTTGTATCATCATCTCCATCCTGAGGATCCGCTCCAGCACTGGGAGGCAAAAGGCCTTTTCCACCTGCTCCTCTCACCTCATTGTGGTTTCAGTTTTCAATGTGTGTATAATTATAAACTATGTGGTCCCAGTGTTCAGACCTCCCCCACTCCAATACAAAATATTGTCTGTCTTCTATGGAAGTCTGATACCTTTGATCAACCCTGTCCTCTACAGCCTGAGGAACAAGGAGGTCAATCAGGCCCTGAGAACAACTATTGAGAAACTGGCTGCTTTCAGACACAGGCACAGAGTGTGAAAGGTGCGTTTTAACATACTGTAAAAAAGAGATGAACTGACGTATTTCCTGACAGATGGAAATCTCTCTTGGTGCATGTCTCCCTATTTCTCTTCAAACCCCTCTTTCCCTCACCTCCACTCACTTTGACTCTCTCTGCGTATGTCTAAACTTGCACCCTGTTTAGAGGGAGGGATGCAAATGTAGACATTCAATATTGTAAATGATGCCGGGATGTAAATATCCCGCACTTCATTTCCATATGCGTGGATGGGCGCTACTTCCAAATACTGTACTTTATTTTAAATTAAAAATGCTGTTTAGATGCAATTATTTCGGGAGATAACTCTGCTTCCGAAATAACCCTTAAACCTCATTGTATGAAGAATAAGGGTTATTTCGGAAGAAGGGTTATCTCCTGAAATAACCGGAGGGAACACAACAGGTAATCATAACGTGATTCCTCTCCTCTCATTCATTTCCAAAAGAACAGAGGCTAGGGAAACCATTCCAACCAAGTCTGGCTAGTCACCATTGATGGACCTAACCTCCAGAAATTTATCTTCCTCTTTCTTGAACCCTATTAAAGTCCTAGTCTTCACAACATCCTCTGGCAAGGAGTTCTACTGCAATGTCCACAATCTCCACACTAGACACAGGAAAGCGGCCATCTCGGGCAGGGTAGCTGCCAGTCTGGCCACCAAAGGCCACATGCGTCAGACCAAAGGTCCATCTAGTCCAGTATCCTGTCTGTCGACAGCAGCCAACACCAGGTACGCCGAAGAGGATGAACCAAAGACAATGACCAAGCAATTTGTCTCATGCCATCCATCTCCAGCCTTCCACAAACAGGGCCCAGGGACACCGTTCTTACCCCCTGGATAATAGCACTCCATGGACCCAACCTACATGATTTTATCTACCTTCTTATTAAACTCTGTTATAGTTCTAGCCTTCACAGCCTCCTGTGGCAAGAAGTTCCACAGGTTGACTATGTGCTGTGTGAAGAAGAACTTTCGCTTATTAGTTTTAAACCTGCTGCCCATTGAATTCATTTGGTGTCCTCTAGTCCTTCTATTATGGGAACTAATGATGAACTTTTCTTTGTTCACCCTCTCCATACCACTCATGATTTTGTAGACCTCTATCATATCCCCCCTCAGTCTCCTATTTTCTAAGCTGAATAGTCCCAGTCTCTTTAGCCTCTCTTCATATGGGACCTGTTCCAAACCCCTAATCATTTTAGTTGTCCTTTTCTGAACCCTTTCAAAGGCCAAAATATCTTTTTTGAGGTGAAGAAACCACATCTGCACACAGTCCTGAAGATATGGCGTACCATAGTTTTATACTTCCCCTCCTCCTTCTTCCCCTGCTTTCCCCCTTCCAACTCCCTCCTCCCCGGTTTCCTCCTTCTCTCTTCCACCCTCTCTCTTCCCCTCTCCCACCTCCTTTTCCCAGTCTCCCCAGAGATTAATCCTCTCTCCCCAGTTTTGTTCAATAAAGAGAGTTTCTATTTTTGACCACACGTGTCCTTTATTTTGTACATCAGGAAGGGGGGCTAGGGATGGGTAAGTGGAAGGAGGTGAGGGAGGAATGGGGCGCGAGCCCCCAATAGGGAGTACTGGGGTGGCTCTGTGGTCTTCTCCAGGTGGAAGCTCTCCTGCAGGGCCTCCTGGATCCTGACAGCCCCCCGATTGATCCCCCCAATGGCAGCCTGTGGCAAGTGCAGCCGGGCTGATGGCCGAGCGCTGTGATGTGCCGAGTGTGGGCACTCAGGGCACTCCAAGCCAGGACTGAAAGCAATCCGGGAACCCTGAGAACTGTCTGTTGGGGGTGGGAGTCGGGTCCTTTTAAGCACAGCCCTCGGCTAGCCTGAGGCAGCAGCTCCACACTCTGAGTCCTAAAACTTGACCCTGTGGCCTAGTTCCTAGCGGGCAAAGGCCAGCCCACGGCCGCAGCGGAGAGAGGTGACAAAGAGCTGGGCCAATAAGAGATTTGGCCGCACCCAGGTTTTTACATGAAAATTCACCACAGAGATCTGGTGCCTGGACTTCAGATTAAGGAAACGTGTGTGAATTAAAACGGTGTCCGATCCCTTTGGAGCCTGGGCCTTATTTGCACTGACACAGGGGCCGCTGCTGAATTGTTTCTCACTCGTGTGGTGGAAATCGGGAGTCACTCCACGGGAACGGTTTGGGCTTGTTTCCCTCTCACTCTCCTGGTGTAAACCAGAGTCTCTTGTCCCTTTCTATGAACCCTCCGACTCTGGCCAAGGCGGGGGCCGTGCCCCTCCTCGCGCTTTCTGGCAGAACCCCACCAATCTCGCTGTCAGGGGCAATGCAAATGGAGCAGGGAGGTGGGTATTTATGCATCTCGGGAGCGTTGTGGCCCTGGGAGGCAGGCACAAGGGAGCTCAAGTCAGAGAGGGGGACTTCTTTCCCCTTGTTTGGAGCCCTGGTGTGACAGCTGCAGGGACACTGCTCAGTTTTGCGGCCCACAATCACAGTAGAATACTGGTCCATGGCAGACGGGGCAGGGAAGAGCCACTAGAAGGACGGGCATTGATAAAGTGCACCTCGCAGTGTTAGATTCACGGAGCTCAATGTATTTCCCTTCTCACCATGAAGGAGAAGGGGGGGCCTGAGTTTATACCATACATGGGGAAGAGCCCGCTCTCTCTTTCCCTCTCTCTCTCACACACACGCTGTGTCTGCCTGAGTCCTATCTTCTCAGGAAGAGGAGACTTTGCCAGGCTGGGAGCAGAGGGTTTCCGACTGAGTGACCCCTTTTCCTGATTCATTGGGTTGGAAAACATTCACCTCACCTGCTGACTTGACATGGGGGGATGTGAATTTGGCCCACTGCTATGGGAAGATCTCATTTGTCTTCATCCACGAGGAAAACATCTTGAAGAAGAGGTAGGAAGTGAGGGTGGGATTCCGGGCTGGGAGGAAATAGCGAGATAGATACACTGAAGAACCAGCTACAGTCAGTACATGAGCACGTGCGATTTCAGATCAATCTCCAGGCCTTGTGGAGGGAAGAGATATTACTCCCCCCGCTTAACCGACCCACCTTGCTCTAAGGAATGGTCAACCCCCTCCCCCTGCACACACACACTAGATACAGCACAAGGGCCAGCTCACACTACAAGGATAGCAGGACATGATGGTGTGGAGACCTAATGCCCCTCTTTCCACACACACACACACACCCATCATAGAATTATGGACACACGCATGTGGAGGGGAATAGCGGGCCTCATGTCCGTGTCCTGTCGCTGCACAGCAGTGATGAGCCAACTGCAGATCTCCAGGAAGGTGTCCTTCTTCATCCTGAAGTTCTGGGTCCATTGTTGGTCTTCCCAGCACTTCAGGACAATGTGGTCCCGCCAGTCGCTGCTGGTGTCCAGAGGCCAGATGTGGCAGGGCACGGTGGCATCCGGGCTCTACTGCTGTTCCTCCCCGGTCTCCAGAGTGTCCAGAATAGGGCCTGGGGGTTGAACTTCAGTAGATACTGCCAGGCAGTCTCCAGCAATTGCAGCCAGGCTTGCAACAGCACATCCAAAATGAGCATCAGAGTGCCCAGGAGCAGCTCTGGTTCCATGGTACCAAGTGCTGTGGTTTCCCGAATTAGGGCAACCAAAGCAGACAGACAAAAATGCTTTGCTGTCCCTCAGCCTTGTAGGCAAGAAAGCAGGGAAAGCTGAGATCTGGTTGTCCAGGAAGAATCCCTTTGGGAATAAGCCTCAGGCAGCAGCCACACGAAATAACTCCTGACCTGGTGCCCTCCTGGAACTGGTTTTAACTGCCCTTAAATGTGATTCAGCATCCAATCAGTGTGGACGCGCTATTTCAAAATAGCACAATGCTATTTCTAAATATATTTTGTGTGTAGATGCATTATTTTGAAATAACGTATTTCAAATTAACTATTTTGAAATAAGATATTTCAAAATAACGCTGTAGTGTAGACATACCCTTAATGAATTGCACTATGGCAACATGTCAACAACAATCAAAGTTCTATAGCAAAATGTAAGAAAGAGGAAACGGGAGGAGGAGGTTGAAAAGGCCTTTTCCTTCTTTGTGGAGGAAATGAGGCATAGGTTGGTGTAGCACTCAGGTATCACCCAGGTGGGGTGTTCTCACAGGTCTCCTGGTCCATCTGTGAAGATAACCATTCAGTTGCCTACATATGTTCCTCTGTTTGTTGTCTTGGCTTGCCCAGAGAGTCTTTAGAGCAGAGTCCGAAAGAGCCCCCAAAGACCACAAAAATCACAGGTGGATTGATGGTATCAGGCTAGGTTTATTGAAAACAAAGCTCAGTAATAGCTTCCCTCAACAAGATATCTACAGCTAGGCTAAGATAATGATGAACACAATTCAGTCAGTGCCAGGAATGAGACACTGCCCCATCGGCTAATGACAACTGTTTGGGGTTCACTTTCATCCACGTGTACAATCAAATTACACATCACACCTCATGTACCCACTTGCCATCCTCTGATGTTACCTGTATCAAGGCACTTCCTCATACATGGAGGTTTGACCACTATCTGTCCTGCATTCAGTTTAGACCCTGTCCTGTATCTGGGACAGTTTGTTCCTGTTATGTGTGGGGAATATGTTGGTACAGAGATGTTACATTCAAAAGGTGCCCTGTTACAACCACTCTGGAATGTGCTGATGTAAAATAGAACTTTTAACTTCTTTTGTCTTTGTTTTGTGTTCTGTTTTTGTTTGTTTTTAATTGCTTTCTCTTTTGGAAGTTTCTGTAAAAACTCTAACTTCTAATTGTAATGCAGAGAAAGAGATAGTCAAAGTGAGTGGAGGTGAGGAAAAGAGGTAGTTCAAGAGAAAAAGGAACGTAGGCAGCCATGCACCAAGAGAGATTTCCATCTACCAGGAAATACATCAGTACATCTATGCATGCTGAATATGCTACAATATGCTAAAATGCACCTTTCACACTCCATGCCTGAAAGGAGGCAGTTTCTGAAGAGATGTTCTCAGGGACCGATTGACCTCCTTGTTCCTCAGGCTGTAGATGACAGAGCTGATGTAAGGTATCAGGATTCCATACAAGACAGACAGTATCTTGTATAGGAGTGAGAAAGGAATGCAAATATAGACATTCGAAATCGGAAATGAAGCTGGGATTTAAATATCCCATGCTTCATTTGCATATTTGAAATAAAAAACACTGTTTAGATGCAGTTATGGAGAAAACAGTTCTTCCGAAATAACCTTTATCCCTCCTGAAACAAGGATTAAGGGTTATTTCGGAAGAAAGGATTTCTCTCAAAATAACCGGGTCTGGACAACATTTTTCTTTCAAAGTAAAGTATTTTGAAATAGTACCCATCTGCGATTATGCAAAGTAAGTGTGGGATATTTAAATCCCGACTTCATTTACAATATTGAATGTCTACATTTGCATCCCTCCCTCAAAAGAGGGTGCAAGATCAGACATACCCAGAGAGAGTCAAAGTGAGTGGAGGTGAGGGAAAGAGGGGTTTGAAGAGAAATAGCAACGTAGGGAGACATGCACCAAGAGAGATTTCCATCTGTCAGGAAATTCGTCAGTTCATCTCTATTTTACAATATGTTAAAATGCAACTTTCACACTCTGTGCCTGTGTCTGAAAGCAGCCAGTTTCTGAATAGCTGTTCTCAGGGCCTGACTGACCTCCTTGTTCCTCAGGCTGTAGAGGACAGGGTTGATCAAAGGTATCACATTTCCATAGAAGACAGACAATATTTTGTACAGAAGTGGGGAAGGTCTGAACACTGGGACCACATAGTTTGTAATTACACACATATTGTTAACTGTAACCACAATGAGGTGGGAGGAGCAGGTGGAAAAGGCCTTTTGCCTCCCAGTGCTGGATCTGATTCTCAGGATGGAGATGAGGATACAAGTGTAGGATGTCAGGGACAGTAGAAAATTCATATTTATCAATATGATAGACACATAATTTGTCCCGATTGACAGTGTCTTGGACTCACCACAGAATGAGTTTGTGGGTGCAAAATCACAAAAGTAATGGTTAAATTCTTTGGGACCACAGAATGTTAATTGCAAACTTAACATTTCCAGCATGATAGTGTAGGAAATGGCGATTATCCAGGCCCAGGCCACCATGTGGCAGCAAACCCTGCCGTTCATCAGAGCAGGGTAACGGAGGGGATGGCAGATCGCTAGGTACCGGTCAATACACATGGCCGTGAGCAGATGACATTGTGTAGTGGAAAAGATAACATAGAAATAGAATTGCACAAAGCAGTTCTGCAGAGAAATGGTTCTGTCCCCAGTCGCGAGACTGCTAATCAGCCTGGGCAGGGTGGTGGAGACGTAGGAAATTTCCACGGTAGACAAATTGGCCACAAAGTAGTACATGGGGGTGTGAAGGTGCCGATCAGCCACCACTAGCACAACGATGAGAAGATTCCCAGCCACAGCCGCCAGGTAGATCACTAGGAAGAGCAGGAAGAGGAAGGGCTGCAGTTCAGGGCCATTCCCAAATCCTATGAGGATCAGTTCTACAATGGGTGTTTGATTTCCTCCTGGATTCTCCATAATTCGTATCTAGAAACACAAAAGCATCAGATATTCCGTAAGCACATGCAGACAGGTTGTGCTGTTTGTTGCCTGGCCAGAAACCTGGGATCTGTAGCTACATGCTGCTGTGTCTCCTCTCTGAAATAGTTAACTTGTAAATCTCCAGAGGAGGACTCATTTCAATTAGAGGCAGAACTTCCAATAGAGGTGAGCTAGAAACATTTAATGTAAATTGTTGCACTTCCTCAGACTTGCTGAGGAACAAACCCAAACAAAGGATGGGCTGGAGCAGGATTGTTTGGGGTTGTTTATTGGTCCAGATTATTAAGATTTTCACTCACACTCACATTGACGCTGCCAACTGGGAGGCAGGCTGCAAGTGCGGTGCACATTACTTTTGATTTTGCAGGTGGCTGGAGTGCTGGCCAGAGGTCAGCTTCCCGGAGACTCAGCCATGATGTTACTTGGGAGATCCCCTTGGATCTGCAGGAGGCTTCACTTCCTCCGGGCCGGTCCCAGCTCTCTGCTGTGATGTTCCATTTTGTAAAAGAGAGAGAGGGATTTTCTGGCCGCTTCTCTGTTAATGTATCTGCTTGCAGGGGCTTTGCCTTTTTGGTTGGGTTGGGTATTTCTCATTCATACCTCACACACATTCCACAGGTTACATACATATTCATAACCAATAGGGTTTCTAGGTAAAATTCAGCTTGATGGGCTTAAGTAACAAGAAACCTACCATAAACTAGATTGCTTGACATACTCAAAGGACCTAATGTAAATAATATGGGTTAACATACCAAAAGCATGATAAAGGAATTAACATAAATTGTACGTATGGCTATGTCTAGCCTTTGGGCTTTTGTCAACAAAGCTTCTGTCGACCAAGAGCATCTAGACTGCATCCAGTTGTGTCAGCAAAGCAAGCTGTTTTGTCAACGTGAGAGTGTAGATGCAAAAGACAGTGTAGATGCTATAATACCTTCTGTCAACATAATTCTGTCCTCAAAAGGCATTATTCCTTATAGAGTGAGGTTTACCACCATCGACAAAACTGCCGCGTTGTGTAGATTTTATGTCGACAGAACTCGGCGGTAGTGTTGACGTAGGTATAGTTTTGTTGACAAAAGTGCATTACTACCCTGTAGTCCAGACACACCCTAAGGGTATGTCTACCCTACCCTCCTAGTTCGAACTAGGAGAGTAATGTAGGCATACCCTAAGAGAAGTAGGGTGAAGGGAAAAAAGGAAAGCAGAGAAGTATGTCCAGTGTTTGGTGGGGGGTCATGTCCAGCTGGTTACATTACTTTAAAAATGATGGCCACCTAACTGCCTGAAGCGCTGTTGAACATTAAATAAAGTCTTTTATGTTGGGATTCTGGAGTATCTTCATCATGTCAGTGTCTTTTCAGCCAACGTCGAGGACATAACAAAAGTCAGTTGAAAGGAAGGATATTTAAAGTTCAAACATGGGTATGTCTACTCTGCAGCTGGGAGGTGTGATCCTCAGCTCGGGTAACATGCACTAATTTTGATCAACTGAGCAAGGTAAAATTAACGATGAGTACAGGGCAGCAGAGCCAGTGGTCTGGGACACACACCTGTGTGTCCCTTGTATCTCAGATGGAATCAGGTGGGGCAGTTAGTCTGTGCTGCTGACGTTACACTATTTTTAAAACAAGGCTCAATCAAAGGTTGTCTGTGTGACTTTAAGGGAGCTGGGAATCACCCATTTCTATGTTGAACACAGATATGCCACATAAGAGAAAAATGAAAACATCAACGAGGCCACAGTTTGCTGAATGTCTGTTCAGCTATCCGCCATTACAGTAGATGAAAATAAATTTAATTGGACCATTTTAAAGATGCAGGTGAGAAACAAAGACAAAAAAAAAAACCCACCATAAAGAGACTGTGACACTGGTCTCAGAAAATTGCAGGCAAATGGATTTACAGAGGCAGAATTGAATTCCGCAACCAAACCCATATAAAGAAATACAAATGAAATAAACAAGAGAAAAAAATTTTTTTTCTTCTAGAAGGAAGAAAGGGCCCGGAGAACAATGAAAAATGGGAGAGTTGTAGAGACAGGGACAAAATTTGAGAGATGATGGCTGTTTATTCCTTCAAATTATATGAGCATTTTATGAACAGATCTGTTTACATAGAAGTAGAACGTCCCTGCTACTAGCGCAAAACTCTCAGCAACATTGGGCCTTTCTTGATTTTCCTCTTTACACTTCCAATATAACTTATCTGTGAACCTCTTCTTCCACAGACGTATTTTGTGCCCACAGACACTAGATCTACACCAGCAGTGGCAATGGTAAAAGGGCATCGGTGCCATATAAATGTGTGACAGAAACACTGAAATCTAGAAAAACAGGCACCAACACAGAGGGCCCATTAAGGGATCCCTTGTGTGGGAGAATGAGGTACAAAATGAGAGCAGGGATGGACAGCGAGGGCAGGGAGACTTTGGGAGCAAATATTTGAAATAACAGTCAGATGATGGTGATTGTTTTTGAAGAATTTACTGAAAGGATTATTAACCACCTTCTCCAGGGGAGGGGAGAGGGGAAGCAGACAATTGTATATGAGAGAAAGGCGGTTATTTTTGAAGAATTTAAAGAATGACATGTCTGAAGAGCCAAGCAGTTAAAGATAAAGAGCATTGTACCTCTAAATATCTACACAAGGGGTTTTTAGAGATGTGATTTCATAATCTGCAGCCACAGACTAATTCAATGTTTAAAACAAGGTCCGGCAGACACATTTATTACTCCAGTGCACAGGGCACTATGTGTACCGTTTCTGCCAGTATGTTCAGATCCTGGCCGTAAATAGTCTCAGTCAATGTTAATGGCTTCATTAGCACTTAATGACTCTGTGACCATTTCAGTGTTATGCTAATAGGTGAGGCAAGATGAAAAACATATTTCACTTTTAGAATAATAAATCCACTCGGAGGAACAATCCGGCCTGCTGTGGGAGCCCGCAGGGTCAGAACAGAGCTAGGAAGACAGGAGGGGATGGGCACTAAGACCCAGGGGAGGCATTGTCTCCCCTTTCCTCTGATACCTGCACCCATATTGGGGTTTCCTCTTCTTCTCCTTTCCCTCTCCCCATGTGCCCAATGTCTGTAAAGCGTGGAACATAGACCAGAGCTCAGGAGCCAAAGAACTCAGCCGGTTTGGTCTGAACTTCCTGGTGTGTGTTAAAGTCACAGTCTCTCAAACACCTTTAAGCAACCAGCATGTAGACAGGCACACGCACACGCACACGCACATTCTTTGCGTCTATCTCTGTGCCACACACAAACACACTCTCACACACATGGACACACTGTTTTCTTGTCCTCTCACACATACACTTTGTCTCTCCCTCACACACATACAAACAGTGACTTCTTCTGTCTCACCCCTCAACACTTTCTGGTGTGGTTGCTGTTACTTCCCAACACACACATGCATTCTACATTAATTTTATGCTTTCTAAAAGCTACTGTTATCACTATTTGACTGCTCGGGGCATTTCACAATTCTTCTGCGCTCTCCTGCTCAATTGAACTTCTCTAGGGAGTTAGTTCTGAAATGCTGAGCCAGTCTTGGCTGGAGTATGAATCTCTGTGTTAATATCCAGAAAAATATTGATTCCATAGACAGGGCTGTTTTTCTCCTGGGAGCAGACATCTACATGATACCTCAGTATGGGCACATTGAACAAAATTCTCTCCACACAGAGATGGAAACAAAATAAACCAAAGAGTAACGTTGGTGTCAGGAAACATGATGTGGGATGGGAAAGAAGGAGGTGATTATCTGTGCTGTTAAACATAAATGATTTCCCCAGTCTGGGACCCCAGAGCTGTACAGCCTGCTCTGGTCAAATCGGTGATCACTTGAAGTGAATTGCCAAGTTTCCCCTCCCTCAACGTGGAAAGGAATAAGCTACTAAACCTACTATTCCTCACCTACTAAACCAGCTGAGATTTTTTTCCCAAGACACTTCACTTTAAAGGCACATTAGATTACTCTACAAATGAGTTCATTAATTAATAAAGGTTAATTTAAGTGACTATAAAGGCTATCTAAGAGAGCGAAGCAGTTAACCAGAAATAAGCAAAACTAGAAATTAAATACAACACACTGGTTACATTGACCATGAATGAACATTTCCTCACCCTGAGGGAGGAAGCCGGCAGAAGGGCAGGATCTCAAGGCACAGGCACCATTGGCTTTGCAGTTCGGGTGTCGCAGGTTTCCGGACACAGGCTGGAATGTCCTTTATTCTTGGTCAAGCATGTTCCCCCAGCTCATTCTGTGTTTCCCTGCTGTTTCCATTAGTCCTTTTGTGTGGGGATCAAAAATCAATGGATGAGATCACTCCCTGCCTTATATAAGGTTGGGGAACCCTTTGTTTTCAAACTTGATTCCCCCATCAGTGTGTGGCAAAATACAGAAGTCCCAAGAGGGAGTCCAACATTATTTCTCCTGGTCCCCTGCCCTGGGAGAGTCACAGCAACCATTATTGACCGACTCTCTGGAGTATCTCTGGCAGCTGAACCTTTGGGGAGATAAACTTCCCCTCAGGCCTATTTATTCCCCCAATGGTTCATTAACATGATGTAGCCAGACAGGAACCCCCCTTGTAACATCCATTTTTATTGCCTGGATATGCAGGCTCAGTGACTGTGAATGGCTGTACACAGAGATACGCCAATTGCTGACCAAGAGGCTGCCAAAGAGTGCCCTTGACTTAACCCATATTGATACGAACACCCAGCCGTCCGCGGGGGGAGGAATCTCTCGCCCAGTAAAAAAATGTCTAGTACTCACAATTTAGTTATCTCTCTTGCAAGTGTCAATTAACTTGAAACTAGCTTGTAAGAACTGGTGCCACAAAACGTACCAGTACAATTTGGCATCTTAAGATAAGGAAGAGGATACAGGCGCCCAGGGGTATAAAGATGGGTCCAGCAGCACATTTACTCTGAGTGTCAATCTACCATCTATCTGCTGGTCGGGTTAGGTGTTTGACCTCCCGAGGTTCCATGGGGACGCCCACCTCGTATTCATCTTTCCTAGGAATTGAGGGACCGGCCCTGGCTTGACCCGCTGGAGTCGAGAGCCACAGAAAGGGGTAAAAATTGTACCTGGATGTGGTCCTTTGTCTTAAGTGTACACATAGACTTAAAGCTCTTTAAAGATTAAGCTGTTACTTGGTACCATTATTTCTATTTTCTATCTTTATTTTCTTTGTAACCATTTTTAAGATCTATATTTGCTAGCAGTTAAGAAAGAGAGCAATAGCCATTGTAACCATATGATTTATAAGCTTCTTTAATAAACCTGTAACTGTTTAAGTTTTTAACCTGACTCCTTCAGTTGCTGTAACAGAACCAAGCACAATTTAAAAGAACTTCAGCCAGTCATAAGGGACAGGTATAGGAAGAACTTGGGCGTTTGGATCTGTGTCACTCCCAGGTGACAGATCCGTTGGGGCATCTCTCAGTCTTCCGTAGACTGCCCTCTGTGAAGGGATACTGTATCCTAGCAGCTAAAAGCTGAGGTGTAATAAGCTCTTTCCTATAAACTCAGGGCGTCTGTCAGCCTGTTAGCTGCTCTCTGCGACAGGACCCCGGTCCTAGCAGTAAAGTCACAGACATTAAACCTTTTCTCAGCCCCCCCACACACACTGCCCTGACCGTCGGCTAACACATGAAGAGGCCCTTCCCAACCACCTATCTCCAATGAAAGTATCTTGTCAAGTGGGAGCTGACCAGTGTATTCACTCCTACCCAATCCAAGGTTACAGAGGGATGTGTAGTGGTCAATCTCAGAAGAACTTTGTACGTGTTAGTTTAGGGGTGGTGAGGCCTGCATTCTTCCCCTTCCCCCTTTCCCTTTTCCCGATATCTGATGGGCCAGAAGCAAGTCTTTGGGAACATACACCACTTAAGATAAGCATCGTTGTGAGTATAGCAAGAACCAGTATAAGATAAAGATAAAGGGCAAGAACACGTAAACAATTCTGTTTACCCTAATGTACTGATCATGTAAACAGGGCTAAAGGGCAAGAAAACCCAGAACACAACCAGATCAGAACCAGTTAAGCTTTACATCAGCACTAACGAGTTACCCCTGGAAATTTCCAAACTGCCAAACAAGGCAGGAAAACTGTATTTAAGACTGACTCTGAGACTAGCAAATCAGACCTCACCAATGGGCTTTGGGTAGTGGTGCCTCAGAAACGGAGACAACCTCCCACTTCGTCCGCAGCCTGCACGGGGTCCCAGGCTTGCAGGAAGGGACGTAAAATATGCCACTTCTTAGTTATGTTGACCTTCCAGTTATGGGCCACAGCTTTTAGCTGTCAGGAAATAAACTGCTTGTGTTTGACAGATACCTGTGTAGTGTCCTTTGTACTTTGGGAACCCAGTGTCAGACCTGAGACTTACATTTGCCAACTACAGGAAGAAAAAAGCAATGGTGAGCAGCAGATCAAACAACATGAGAAGTTTTAGTGCTGTACCTAGTGCTAAGGCCTGGAGCATGTGTCCACTAGGGAACAGGTCAAAGTGTCATCACATTTTATGATAATTAGACAGAAGCATATGCCCCTGGATTCGTGTCAGTGAGAAGCCCAGAGGAGTGTTCCCTTGCGCTCGCCTGTTTGCAACAACTGGGGAATTCAGAATTTAAATCACTGATGTGTAAACACAACCCATAAATTCCAGGATGGACTCTAAACTGTGTCTTCAGCAATGTATCCTAGTGGGGTGGACGGTTGGTAAAGAGGACTTTTGGGGATTCATTAACAGCAACCTTAGTTGCATGTTCTGAAATATTGAAAGGAAGTTGTTGTGAGTTTTCAGCAACATGGACCAAATTGTTCTCTGTAGTAACTCCTCTCTTTTCATTGCTCTTACACCAGGGCTATGTCTGAACCCAGGTGCTTTCAGTCACAGAGAATTTGAGCCCCGTTCTGATAACAGAAATGCACTGGAGTAAGTGGAATTGCTCTTTATTTCCACCGGCGTAACTGAGATGAAAATCTGGGACATTGCTCACTCTCCTAAGTCTACCACTTCACAGTAAAATGTGTGATACCAATACAACAGTATAAGGTAGAACACTGAGGAATTTCAGCCCTTGTCACCAGTCCATGCTGCTCATGGAGGAGAGGCAGAGTTCCAGCAGAAATGGTGGGAACAATCACAGAACTGGGGAACTGGGATTAGAGGCCTGCTCCTTTATCGCTAAAGACTCAGGGTGTGTCTCCACTACAAAGTTAATTA
Organism: Pelodiscus sinensis; assembly: GCF_049634645.1. Classification (NCBI taxonomy): domain Eukaryota; kingdom Metazoa; phylum Chordata; order Testudines; family Trionychidae; genus Pelodiscus; species Pelodiscus sinensis. Next base: position 9,735,852 of record NC_134740.1, on the reverse strand, counting down.
GAAATAACAGCTGTTATTTTGAATTACCCTTAATAATGTCTACACAGCCAAACCGCTTTCTTTGTGCACTTATTTCGAATTTGGGAAACCTCATTCTGTGAGGAATGACACCAAATTCAAAACAGCTTTTTTCAAAATAAGTGTAAACACTGATTTTGTATTAGGGGACATCCAGCCCTTCCCAGTTTCCTCTGGTGGCCACTCTGGGCACAACCAGGAGAACTCTTCTCCTCTCCCTCAGCCCTGTGGCCCTTAAAGGGGTAGATTCTGGCCACTGGGCACGTGCGAAAGCCAGACCTTCGAGCAGCTGCAGACCCTCACCCAGTGACCGCACAATGGCAGACAGTGGCAGCCAGCCATCCCCCGCCCAGTCCCCCGGCACCCAAGGGCCAGCCAGGGGCAGTAGACAACGCATGCCTGCCTGGACTAGTGCAGAGATCATGGACCTCCTTGAGGTTTGGTGGGATGCCCCCAATGTCCATGATCTCTGTACTAGGCAGAGGAATGTGGCCACCATGGCCCGCAAGGGACACAGGTGCACCCAGGAGCAGGTGCGTCTCAAAATTAAAGACTTGCAGCAGGCGTAAGCCAGGTCCAGGAGGGGCAGCGCCGCAGCAGGGGCTGCCACCTGCCCCTACTTCCCTGCCCTTGACCACATTCTGGGAGGCGGGGAGGTCCACGCCAGCCCAGGGGGCAGCGAGCTGGGAGCTGAGGACCCTGACCTGGGCACAGCAGAGGGGCCACCACCATCTGTCCCAGCACCGGAGTCGGCAGGGTCGTCCGGGGAAGCCATACCAGGTAAGTGCCAGCATTGTCCCCTACCCAGGGGAGAGGCGGGGAGGGAGACCAAGGACCACGTGCGTGGGCCATGCCTCCCACGGAGCACGCAGCCGCCTGTGCACATGTGAGCATGTTCTGTGCCACACTTGGGCAGGTGGCTTTAGCTGCATGCCACATAGGGGCTGTGGCCCGATAGCCAAACATGTGTGTGAAGAGACCCAACAGGCTTCCGACCTCGGGGCGGGACACAGCAGCATAACCTCCCTTCACACGCCCCCTCTACACAGGGGCAGGGGACATGCTCCCGCATCCACGGCCTCAGTAGGACCACCACTATGCAGCAGGGGTACCGAGAGCAGCACCTGCAGGCCATGCGAGCCAGAACCCGGATCATGGAGCAGCAGGCGAAGAACAGGGTCGTGCCATCTGTCACCATCTGCAGGCCCTGCTGCAGAGCGTGTTGCCTTGTGCCGGTTCTGTGCCTGCTGCCCCAACAGATACTGTTCCTCCTCCCACTCCTGATCCCCCACCCACCTCTTCCTCCTCAATCTCCACACCCCCCACCTCAACCTCCGCACCCTCCTCCCCATCCCGCCAGGGATGCTGAGTCTCCCTCCACTGCGGTGCTGGGAGGCAGTTGGCCCAGTGAGACCTCCACCCCGAGCGCTGAGCTTCCTCTCCCCCAGATTACAACAAATAGATAAACCCTCACTCCTTTGTGTAGAGCTGGCTTGTTTATCACCTGCTTGCCCTACGTAGTTCCAGGATGCAGAGCTCAACTCATTCTGAGTGACTTGTGCATACATCAAGCAGTGGTTTTCATGGCCACAAGGTACCCAGTTTTGCTTTGATGCCTCATAAGCTGCTAGTTGGCTAAATATCCTGACAACAGTGATGTTGCCACATGCCGTACAAGGGTTGCTGGGGTACAGGGTGAAGGAGACAGATGCTTGGACAAGGGGGAGAAGCTGCAGAGGAACGGAATGAGTATGTCTCTATGGGTATGTCTACACTACAGCACTAGTTCGAACTAACTTAGTTAATTCGAACTAAGCTAATTCGAACTAACGCGTCTAGAACTAAAAACTAGTTTGAATTAGCGTTTTGCTAATTCAAACTAGCAAGTCCACATTGAGTGGACTCTGAACAGGGCTTAAGGATGGCCGGAAGCAGTGCCGGCAGGGCATCAGAGGAGGACTTAGAGCGTGGAGATGCTGTCTCAGGCTAGCCGTGGGCTGCGCTTAAAGGGTCCCGACCCCCACCCCGGACACACAGTTCTAAGGGGTGTCCCGCTTGCAAAGAAGTTCTGGCTTGGATTGCCCGGAGTACCCACACTGGGCACATCACACCACTCGGCCATCAGCCCGGCTGCACTTGCCGCAGGCTGCCATCTGGGGAGAGGGGGCAATCGGGGGGCTGCAGGAGAGCTTCCACCCCCAGAAGCCCGCAGAGCCAGCCCAGTCCTCCCAATCGGGGCTCGTACCCCATTCCTCCCTCACCTCCTTCCACTTACCCTTCCCTAGCCCCCCTTCTTATTGATGTACAAAATAAAGATAACGTTTCTTCCAACATTGACTCTGTCTTTATTGAACAAAACTGGGGGAGACTGGGAAAAGGAGTATGTCTCTGTCTTATTTAGCTGCCTTCTGGACCTACTTGCACAGCTCATGTGCCTCTCCACCAAGCGGGGCTCTGGTTCTCCACTGCGTTTTATGAGCATCCAAGGCCAATACGTCTGTGTGTGTGTAGGTGACTCCTGAGCCCTGGTGGGGGACGCAGAGAAGCAGTGAGGGGGAGGGGTGCATGGACACTCAATATTTGGATGATGGAGTAGATCATACAGCTATGACGTTGGAGATAACAAGGACAGAGGAGGACCGGAGTGAAGTGACCATCAAATAATTGGAGATTTGTCCTGAATGAGTGAGGGTATGTCTACACTACAGCGCTAGTTCGAACTAACTTAGTTCGAATTAGTTAATTCGAACTAAGCTAGTTCGAACTAACGCGTCTAGAACTAAAAACTAGTTCGAACTAGCGTTTTGCTAGTTCGAACTAGCAAGTCCACATTGAGTGGACTCTGAACAGGGCTTAAGGATGGCCGGAAGCAGTGCTGGCAGGGCATAAAAGGAGGACTTAGAGCATGGAGATGCTGTCTCAGGCTAGCCGAGGGCTGCGCTTAAAGGGTCCCGACCCCCACCCCGGACACACAGTTCTAAGGGGTGCCCCGCTTGCAAAGAAGTTCTGGCTTGGAGTGCCCTGAGTGCCCACACTGGGCACATCACACCACTCGGCCATCAGCCCAGCTGCACTTGCCGCAGGCTGCCATCTGGGGAGAGGGAGTAATTGGGGGGCTGCAGGAGAGCTTCCACCCCCAGAAGCCCGCAGAGCCAGCCCAGTCCTCCCCATCGGGGGCTCGTACCCCATTCCTCCCTCACCTCCTTCCACTTACCCTTCCTTAGCCCCCCTTCTTATTGATGTACAAAATAAAGATAACGTTTCTTCCAACATTGACTCTGTCTTTATTGAAAAAAAACTGGGGGAGACTGGGAAAAGGAGGTGGGAGAGGGGAAGAGAAAGGCTGGGAGAGGGGAGGGCAACTAACATGATCAGGGGTTGGGAACAGGTCCCAGATGAAGAGAGGCTACAGAGACTGGGACTGTTCAACTTAGAAAAGAGGAGACGGAGGGGGACAGGATAGAGGTCTCTAAAAGCAGGGGTTGGGTGGAGAGGGTGCATTCAGAAAAGTTCTTCCTGAGTTCCCATCAAGAAGGACTAGAGGACACCAAAGGAAAGGAATGGGTAGCAGGCTTGAAACTAGTAAGAGAAAGTTGTTGTTGTTGTTGTTGACAAAGCAAATAGTTAACCTGTGGAACTCCTTGCTGCAGGAGGCTGTGAAGGCTACAACTAGAACAGAGTTTAAAGGGAAGTGAGATAAAGTGATGGAGGTTGGGTCCATGGAGTGCTATTAGCCAGAGGGTAGGAGTGGTGTCCCTGCCCAAAGTTTGTGGAAGGCTGGAGAGGGATGGCACGAGACAAATGGCTTGGTCACTGTCTTCGGTCCATCCCCTCCAGGGTGCCTAGGGTTGGCCGCTGTTGGCAGACAGGCTACTGGGCTAGATGGACCTTTGGTCTGACCCAGGACGGCCATTGTAAGCTCAGGGCTCAGTGTCGGGGGTCTCAGTGGACCCCCCTGATTTTCATGCACACCTGGTCCTGGGTGGCCAGGCTGGCAGCTCTCCTGCCCTAGACGGCCACTTTCCTGTGCCTAGTGCGGAGATCGTGGACGAGGTCCACGATGTCCGCACTAGCCCAGGAAGGTGCCCGCCTCTTGCGGTCCAGGGCAAACTCCTGGGAGCCGCCAGCCTGGTCCCGGCAAGAGGGGGTGGGCTGGGGGGCATCGGGTGGGTGGCTCTGTGCCGTGCCAGGTGCAGGGTCTGCTAGCTGGGTGCTGGCAGGCTTGCACCTGGCACGGGCACCGTAGCCAGCCCGTGCCCCTTTAAGGGGTCCGGGGCCGGGAGGGGGGCATAGAGTTTCCCTGGTGTTGGCCAGAGTGGCCACCAGGGAAACCTGGGGAGGGCTAGCCTCCCACTAGTTCGAACTAAAGGGCTACACAGCCCTTAGTTCGAACTAGCTAGTTCGAACTAGGCGTTAGTCCTCGTAAAATGAGGTTTTCCTAGTTCGAACTAAGCGCTCCGCTAGTTCGATTCAAATTCGAACTAGCGGAGCGCTAGTGTAGCACCTATTAAAGTTAGTTCGAACTAACGTCCGTTAGTTCGAACTAACTTTGTAGTGTAGACATACCCTGAGGGACAATGCAAGGGGGTGTGGGGTGCTCCACTGAGGAAGAAAAAAATTAAAGGTGGCTGCACCCCGGCCGGTGTAACTGGCACAGCAGCCGTAGTGTAGAAAAAGAGCCTCAGAGCAGCACTAATGGCTTGAGACTCAAGAGCGCCTCGCTGCCATGAGAAAGGCTAACACCTCTCTGGGCTCTGCGACCAGGAGTGTCACATGTAAGTCAGTTGAGATAACGACCCTTCTCCATTCGCAACTGGGGAGGTCTCAGCTACAGCCCCCTGTTGAGTTCTGGGCAGGGCACTTTTTAGAAAGTTGTGAAGAAACTGCCAAGAGTCCAGATAAAAACATCCAAAATTGTAGGGGTAAACTGAGGCTGTCCATGGCATCTTGTCGAGAACTGTCATTGAAATCCTAAATTTGAGGCCTGAGACTATACAGCATAAGCAATTAACTTGACCCTGGTCTCCCTGGCAACTACATTCCAAGAGGGACTCACTCTGAGAAGGCCCTGGCTGGTACAAAAACAAACCGCGTGGAAGTTTTTCCTTCATTATCTCCAGTACCGCTCCGCACTCAAGCCCAGGGAATTCACCTGGCCCAGGTGCCTGAGAGGGCCCCATCCCCGCAGCCCTGCTGGGCACGCTCCCAGTGTAGCCCAGGTATAAAGAGCTGCAGAGCTGCTTGGTTGGGGCTGCCCTCCAGAGGAGAAGGAGCTATGGCACAACCTCCAGACCCCCAGCCACTGCAGCCCGAGAGAGAGGCACCAGGCCGGCTGATCTCGCCGCTGCCGGGCCCAGGCCGGGCCCGACCCCAACGCCGGAGCCATTGTACAACCTCCCTGAACACAGGTGTGGACCTGATGCTGCTGCCCCGGATGCCGGGTGGGGAATTGCCACTACTGCTGCCCAACTCATGCCTATGGGTGGGACCACCGCCGGCCGGGAGAAGGGGGTAGGAAGCGACCCAGGGTGGGGAGCTGGAAGAGCCCCGGAGGGCTCGGTGCATTTTGGGAAGACTCCCCACTGAGCCAGTGGTGGGAGCCACCTGCCACTGATAGGGGCCTGGGTCGGGGCCCAGTGGAGAGGAAGTACCCATCCTCCGTCGAGTGGGGGATCACGTAAAGGACTAGGTCGCAGAGCCTATGGATAAAGGACTAGGCCAGTGGGCCGTATTTCCCCTAAGATGTGGCAGTCTCCGTTGGGGACCAGACCAGGGAGGCCTAAAGTATGCCCCGAACCTGGGCAGCACACCCCATAGGGGGGGTGGCCCCTCGACATTGCGCCAGTGGAAGTAGACACATCATATTTCTGGCCAACAAAGTTGCTACCAACATGCCTTTGTTTATGTTGGGTCATTTGGCTTATTTAAAATGATTACCTGTATTATTGATAAGCTGGTTTCATGAGGCATACCTGTGCCGATCAAGAAAGGCTTCTTTGTCGGCGCGGCGCGGCCAGACTGCCCCGATCTGCCGACAAACAGCTGATCGGCAGAGCGGGGCAGCCATTTAAATTTAAATGAAGCCGCGATTATTTTAATCGCGGCTTCATTTCCCTCTGCCGATCTGGCTAATCTACATGCCTCCGTCGATGGAGGCATGTAGTTTAGACGTACCCATAGAATCAAAGGGCTGGAAGACACCGTAGAAGGCCATCAAGTCCAGCCCCCTGCCAAAAGAGAATCCCAGAATTCCAGGGCTGGCAGAGACCTCAGGAATCATTGAATCCAACCCCCTGCTCAAAGCAGAACCAACCTCAACTCCATCATCCCAGCCAGGGCTTTGTCAAGCCGAGACTTAAAAACCGCCAGAGATGGAGTTTCCACTCCCTCCCTAGTGCTTCCCATCCCAGTGCTTCCCAACCCTCCTAGTGAAATAGTTTTTCCTAATATCCAACCTGGACCTCTCCCACCGCAACTTGAGACCATTGCTCCTCATTCTGCCATCCATCACTTCTGTGAACAGCCTTTCTCCAGCCTCTTTGGAACCTCCCTTCAGGCTGCTTTCAAATCCCCCCTCACTCTTCTCTTCTACAGAGTAAAGAGACCCAACGTCCTCAGCCTTTCCTTGTAGGTCATATACTCCAGCCTCCTAATCATTTTGGTCGCCCTCCACTGGACCCTTTCCAAGACATCCACTTCCTTCCTGTAATTGGAGGCCCAGAACTGGACACAATACTCCAGATGTTGTCTCACCAGAGCTGAGTAAAGAGGAATAATCACATCTTTGGATCGACTGTCATTGCTCCTCTTAATGCAACCTAATATGCCATTAGCCTTCTTGCTCAAGGGCACACTGTTGACTCATATCTAGCTTCTCATCCACTGTAACTCCCAGGTCCTTTTCTACAGAGCTGCTACTTACCCATTCAGTCTCCAGCCTGTACCAATGCTTGGGATTCTTCCATCCCAAGTGCAGGACTCGGCACTTGTCTTTGTTGAACCTCATCAGATTTCTTGTGGCCCAATCCTCCAATTTCTCTACATCTCTATGGATCCTATCCCTGCCTTTCAGTGTATCTACCTCTCCCCCCAGCTTAGTGTCATCCGCAAGCTTGCTGAGGGTGTAATCCATCCCCTCATCCAAGTCATTAATAAAGATGTTGAACAAAACCAAAGTTGAAAAAAATGAAGGTGGCCATTTTGAAGTCTGCACCCACGTCCTGAGCAGACAGAAACAAGCTTCCCCTTTGAGAGCCACGAGCCACGGGTGCGGGAGCTGCAATTTTTTCTTAACAGAGCTACATGTGGCTGGCGAGATGTGGGTTGGCCATCCCTGGCCTGTGCAGACAAGGTGATCGAGTGGGACATTTTTGTCAGGGGGACGATAGCTGTTAAAGATCCTAATTCGAACTACGGTTACTCCACTTGCCCTCATTACCTTACCGAGCTCGAACTAACGAGCTAGTGTAGACGTACCCCTCTTGTTTGCTCCGGTGTCATCCTGCCTGCAGCTGGGGTGGCCAATGAGGAGGTGGAGATGCTGCTCACTCAGAGGAGAGGCAGGGGGACGATGGGCTGGGAAGAGGAGCCTGGATGTGTGGGCAGGGGCGGGGCCATGGAGCCCTGGCTGTAGCCCCCATGGGCTGCTTCGAACTTCCGCCCGCTAGTAGTGGTGGATACTACCCTTCTAGTAAAATAATTTTTCCTAATATCCAATCTGGACCTCTCCCACCACAACTTGAGACCATTGCTCCTTGTTCTGCCATCTGTCACTACTGAGAACAGCCTCTCTCCATCCTCTTTGGAACCTCCCTTCAGGAAGTTGAAGGCTGCTCTCAAATCCCCCCTCGCTCTTCTCTTCTGCAGACTAAACAGACCCAAGTCCCTCAGCCTCTCCTCGTAGGTCATACTTGTGTGGTCCTCAGCTAATTTTTCTGTAGGGTCAGTGGTCCCTAACACCCAAGAAAAGTTTCCCACCTCTGCCACAAATACAGGAGGCACCTGCTTCATAACAGCCTGATTTATGATCCCCCATCCCCATTATGACCTTTTTTGGAAATGTGGAAGGGGTCAAAATCCCCCGACTTACGTCCTCGGCCTATTGTAAATGCAGGCTCCAGTTATGACTAGGGTTGCCAGGTGTCTGGTTTTAGTCCTGACAGTCCAGTATTTATGGTTCCTGTCAGGTTAAAAAAACCTCCAGAAAATACCGGACCAGTAAAATGTCTGGTATTTTTAGTGTTTCTCAGCTGGAAAGCCACTTGGGACATTCTTCCCCTACCCTGTCTGGTGGGGGTGGGGAATATGAAATTTAAAGATCCCATGATTTTTCTGGAGGGGGGAAGGTGCGTTTTTTGCTCAACATTTGGACATCCTCCCCTTTTTATTAATGCACAATTTTGTTTAAAATGAATTACAATATAATTAAAATAAAAATTATCCCACTAAATTAAGTTTCTATCAAATTTACCTAATTCAGATTTAATATGACGACAGCCAATACACTGGCCAACGCTAGGGAAGCCCTTTGTGGCTAATCCAGCTTAGCTCCCGCCCAGCCCTGCTGTGGGCTGCCAGGTCTCTGCTCTGACGGCTTCCGAACGTCACCTTGACCAGGAACCATGGGAAATCCAGTCAGGCTCTTGGTGATGCTTAGGCTGCTGTGTCCAAGACCCCCTTAGCAGTTGCCTCGGAGATGCTTCTCAAGGGTTGACCATCCTCAGAGCAGGTGGGTCGGTTAAGTGGGGGGACCAATATCTCTTCCCTCCACAAGGCCTGGAGATTGATCTGAAATCGCACGTGCTCATGTACTGACTGTAGCTGGTCCTTCAGTGTATCTATCTCGCTATTTCCTCCTGATCCGGAATCCCACCCTCACTTCCTACCTCTTCTTTAAGATGTTTTCCTCATGGATGAAGACAAATGAGATCTTCCCATAGCAGTGGGCCAAATTCACATCCCCCATGTAAAGTCATCAAGTGAGGTGAATGTTTTCCAACCCACTGCATCAGGAAAAGGGGTCACTCAGTAGGAAACCCTCTGCTCCCAGCCTGGCAAAGTCTCCTCTTCCTGAGAAGATAGGACTCAGGCAGACACAGCGTGTGTGAGAGAGAGAGGGACAGAGAGAGTGGGCTCTTCCCCATGTATGGTATAAACTCAGGCCCCCCCTCCCCCTTCATGGTGAGAAGGGAAATACATTGAGCTCCGTGAATCTAACACTGCGAGGTGCACTTTATCAATGCCCGTCCTTCTAGTGGCTCTTCCCTGCCCCGTCTGCCATGGACCAGTATTCTACTGGGATTGTGGGCCACAAAACTGAGCAGAGTCCCTGCAGCTGTCACGCCAGGGCTCCAAACAAGGGGAAAGAAGCTCCCCTCTCTGACTTGAGATCCCTTGTGCCTGCCTCCCAGGGCCACATCGCTCCCGAGATGCATAAATACCCACCCCCCTGCTCGATTTGCATTGCCCCTGACAGCGAGATTGGTGGGGTTCTGCCAGAAAGCACGAGGAGTGGCACGGCCCCCGCCTTGGCCAGAGTCGGAGGGTTCATAGAAAGGGACAAGAGACTCTGGTTTACACCAGGTAAGTGAGAGGGAAACAAGCCTAAACCGTTCCCGTAGAGTGACTCCCGATTTCCACCACACGAGTGAGAAACAATTCAGCAGCAGCCCCTGTGTCAGTACAAATAAGGCCCAGGCTCCAAAGGGATCGGACACCGTTTTAATTCACACACGTTTCCTTAATCTGAAGTCCAGGCACCAGGTCTCTGTGGTGAATTTTCATGTAAAAACCTGGGTGCGGCCAAATCTCTTATTGGCCCAGCTCTTTGTCACCTCTCTCCACTGCGGCGGTGGGCTGGCCTTTGCCTGCTAGGAACTAGGCCAAAGGGTCCAGTTTTGCAGCACTGGGAGAGCAGTGACAGCCCCTGGATTCAGATCGGGGAAAAGCCCAGGAGTCAATTCATTCTCCTCTGGGCAACACCTGGGGAATTGGTGTAAATGGGACGAGAATCAGAGCCAGTGGGCAGAAGGGTTTCCAGCATCTCAGCAGAATGTGGGACACAAATACTCCTGGCACAAGGAGAACAGGGGAGAATTGCTACATATCACACTTCAACTGTAACCAAAACCTGCTGCACACGGCTGAGAGGCACGGTTATAACACAGGATATGTCTACACTACAGCACTAATTCATATGGGACCTGTTCCATGCCCCTGATCATTTAGTTGCCCTCCCCTCTCCCACCCTCTCTCTTCCCCTCTCCCACCTCCTTTTCCCAGTCTCCCCGAGTTTTGTTCAATAAAGAGAGTTTCTATTTTTTAACACAAGTGTCCTTTATTATGTACACCAGGAAGGGGGGCTAGGGAGGGGTAAATGGAGGGAGGTGAGGGAGGAATGGGGTACGAGCCCCCGATAGGGAGGACTGGGGTGGCTCTGCGGGCTCCTCGGGGTGGCAGCTCTCCTGCAGCCCCCCGATTTTCCCACCCCACCCCCGAATGGCAGCCTGTGGCATGTACAGCTGGGCTGATGGCCGAGTGCTGTGATGTGCCGAGTGTGGGCACTCCGGGCACTCCAAGCCAGGACTGCTTTGCAAGCGGGGAACCCCTGAGAACTGTCTGTCCGGGGTGGGAGTCGGGTCCCTTTAAGCACAGCCCTCGGCTAGCCTGAGGCAGCAGCTCCACACTCTAAGTCCTAACCAAGTGCTCTGCCGGCACTGCTTCCGGTCAGCCTTATCTTCGGTTCAGGGTCCACACAATGTGGACATGCTAATGCTAATTCTAACTAGTTTTTAGGTCTAGATGCGCTAGTTCTAATTAGCTTAGTTCGAATTAACTAATTCGAATTAAGTTAGTTCGAATTAGTGCTGTAGTGTAGACATACCCAGATTTCTTCCAACTAACTCACCTGAGGGCCCAATGGGGCAGGTGAGCTCACATTAAGCATTGGGATGGAAGGGGGACTCCATTCTCACATTGAGCTAAGTGGCCAGGGTGATGAAGTGGGAAGTCAGACAACCCTCGTTCCAATTCCCCCTCTGCTGGAGGGTGGGAAACTCTCTGCATAATCTGGGGTGTGGGGCTTCTCCTGTCTCGTCAGTTAAACTTTTTCGATGTTGAATAACTAGTGGAATAATCCAGTAAGGAAAACCGGCAATATAAGAATGACTCAACCACCTGGTAGTTACAGGACTCCACTTCTTCCTGGGTGGCCTGTAGAAATAAAAACACAAAATGCCCCAAATAATAAACACTGTTTCAGAACTGGCTTTGTTCATCACTCCTAGAATTAATCTGAAAAACTGAGAAAGATGTGTGCAGAGTTGTGCAAGTCCTTACTTGATAGCTCTAGAAAACTGTTCCTAGATAGAGAGACAGCAAGAATATTTGGGTGAAAATTTGCGACATTGGAAATTAACTTTAGAAACCCAGATGTCCAAGAGATCTGGGGCCAGTGTAGACGCTCTTTTCCGGCATTTCTAAAAGCCGGAAAAAAGCAGCCGACATTTTTATTGAAATGCCGCGGGGGATATTTAAATCCCCTGCGGATTTCCCTATTACGATCGCTGAAATTAACATGCCCCTTCCGGAAAAGGGGCCAGTGTAGACGAGCCCTATGAGTCTATGAGACCTTCCCATAGCAGTGGGCCAAATTCACATCTCCCATGTCAAGTCAGCAAGTGAGGTGAATGTTTTCCAACCCACTGCATCAGGAAAAGGGGTCACTCAGTAAGAAACCCTCTGCTCCCAGCCTGGCAAAGTCTCCTCTTCCTGAGAAGATAGGACTCAGGCAGACACAGCGTGTGTGAGAGAGAGGGAAAGAGAGAGCGGGCTCTTCCCCATGTATGGTATAAACTCAGCCCCCCCTCCCCCTTCATGGTGAGAAGGGAAATACATTGAGATCCGTGAATCTAACACTGCGAGGTGCACTTTATCAATGCCCGTCCTTCTAGTGGCTCTTCCCTGCCCCGTCTGCCATGGACCAGTATTCTACTGTGATTGTGGGCCGCAAAACTGAGCAGTGTCCCTGCAGCTGTCACGCCAGGGCTCCAAACAAGGGGAAAGAAGCCCCCCTCTCTGACTTGAGATCCCTTGTGCCTGCCTCCCAGGGCCACATCGCTCCCGAGATGCATAAATACCCACCTCCCTGCTCGATTTGCATTGCCCCTGACAGCGAGATTGGTGGGGTTCTGCCAGAAAGCGCGAGGAGGGGCACGGCCCCCGCCTTGGCCAGAGTCGGAGGGTTCATAGAAAGGGACAAGAGACTCTGGTTTACACCAGGTGACTGAGAGGTAAACAAGCCCAAACCGTTCCCGTAGAGTGACTCCCGATTTCCACCACACGAGTGAGAAACAATTCAGCAGCGGCCCCTGTGTCAGTGCAAATAAGGCCCAGGCTCCAAAGGGATCGGACACCGTTTTAATTCACACACGTTTCCTTAATCTGAAGTCCAGGCACCAGATCTTTGTGGTGAATTTTCATGTAAAAACCTGGGTGCGGCCAAATCTCTTATTGGCCCAGCTCTTTGTCACCTCTCTCCGCTGCGGCCGTGGGCTGGCCTTTGCCCGCTAGGAACTAGGCCACAGGGTCAAGTTTTAGGACTCAGAGTGTGGAGCTGCTGCCCCAGGCTAGCCGAGGGCTGTGCTTAAAAGGACCCGACTCCCACCCCCAACAGACAGTTCTCAGGGTTCCCGGATTGCTTTCAGACCTGGCTTGGAGTGCCCTGAGTGCCCACACTCGGCACATCACAGCACTCGGCCATCAGCCCGGCTGCACTTGCCACAGGCTGCCATCTGGGGGGATCAATCGGGGGCTGTCAGGATCCAGGAGGCCCTGCAGGAGAGCTGCCGCCCCTAGGAGCCCACAGAGCCACCCCAGTCCTCCCCATCAGGGGCTCGTACCCCATTCCTCCCTCACCTCCTTCCACTTACCCATCCCTAGCCCCCCTTCCTGATGTACAAAATAAAGGACACGTGTGTTCAAAAATAGAAACTCTCTTTATTTAACAAAACTGGGGAGAGGGGATTAATCTCTGGGGAGACTGGGAAAAGGAGGTGGGAGAGGGGAAGAGAGAGGGTGGGAGAGGGAAGGAGGAAACCGGGGAGGAGGGAGTTGGAAGGGGGAAAGCAGGGGAAGAAGGAGGAGGGGGAAGTATAAAACTATGGTACGCCATATCTTCAGTACTGTGTGCAGATGTGGTCTCCTCACCTCAAAAAAGATATTTTGGCCTTGGAAATGGTTCCGAAAAGGGCAACTACAATGATTAGGGGTTTGGAACAGGTCCCATATGAGGAGAGGCTAAAGAGACTGGGACTATTCAGTTTAGAAAGTAGGAGACTGAGGGGGGATATGATAGTGGTCTATAAAAGCATGAGTGGTGTGGAGAGGGTGCATAAAGAAAAGTTCTTCATTAGTTCCCATAATAGAAGGACTAGAGGACACCATGTGAAATGAATGGGCAGCAGGTTTAAAACTAATAAGAGAAAGTTCTTCTTCACACAGCACATAGTCAACCTGTGGAACTCCTTGCCACAGGAGGCTGTGAAGGCTAGAACTATAACAGAGTTTAAAGAGAAGTTAGATAAAGTCATGGAGGTTGGGTCCATGGAGTGCTATTAGCCAGTGCTATTAGCTATGATCTCCTGGCCTCTGTTTGTGGAAGGCTGGAGATGGACGGCACGAGAGAAATTCCTTGGTCATTGTCTTCGGTCCATCCCTTCCAGGGTGTCTAGTGTTGGCCACTGTCGGCAGACAGGCTACTGGGCTAGATGGACCTTTGGTCTGACCCAGTACTGCCGTTCTTATGTTCTTATGTTCTAAGCTCAGGGCTCAGGTTCGGGGGTCTCATTGGACCAACTTGATTTTCATGCAAACCTGCTCCTGGGTTGGCATGTGGTGTTTGGTGGCCAGGCTGGCAGCTATCCTGCCCTAGACAGCCACTTTCCTGTGCCTAGTGCGGAGATCTTGGACGTTGGAGGCTTACCCCCAAACCTCGATGAGGTCCACGATCTTTGCAGTAGACCAGGCGGGAGCCCACCTCTTACAGCCCCGGGCAGGCTCCTGGGAGCCACCAACCTGGTCCTGGGAAGAGGCAGAGGGCTGGGTGGCAGGGGGTGGCTGGCTCATGCCGTGCCAGGTGCAGAGTCTGCTGGCTGGGTGCTGGCAGGCTTGCAAGTGGCACAAGAAGTATAGCCAGACCGTGCCCCTTTAAGGGCTCTGGGGCCGGGAGGGGAGGAAAAAGAGTTTCCCTGGTTGTGCCCAGAGTGGCCACCAGGGCAACCTGGGAAGGGCTAGCCTCCCACTAGCAGTTGTCAGTTTGAATTAACTTTGCAGTGTAGACATACCCTAGGTGCATAAGTCCCAGGAGATGGTCCCAACGGGATTCCTTAAACCTCCAGTTAACTTCACCTGACTTCTGTAGGCCTCTAAACTCGACCTGCAGCCTACTTTGTCCAGGGATATTCACTAAGACTCTTCGGTTTCTGTCTCTAGGCTTGTGCAGCCCGGCCCCGGGAAAGGAATCCAGATGCACAGATCCCAGATTTCTTCCAACTAACTCACCTGAGGGCCCAATGGGGCAGGTGAGCTCACACTAAACATTGGGATGGAAGGGGGGCTCCATTCTCACATTTGTGACTTTGGAAATTAACTTTAGAAACTCAGATGTCCAAGAGAGATCTTCGAGTCATTGTGAATAGTTCCTGAAAACATCTAATCAGTGTGCAGCGGCACTCAAAAAAGCAACCAGAATGTTAGCAATAATTTGAAAAGGGATAGAGAATAAGACGGAGAACACCTTATTGTCTCTAATTAAGACCACACTATGCCCACATCCTGAATGCTGTGTACAGATGTGGTTACCTCATCACAAAAGAGATCTATCAAAATTGGGAAAGTTATGGGAAAAGGCAACAAAAATGATTAGGGGTTTGGGTCCCATGTATAGAAGGTTAAAAATACTGCTATTGAAAAAGTGAATAAGGAAAATTTATGTTCTTATTCACCCAATAATAAGAACTAGGGGTCACCAAATACAATTAATAGGCAGCGTGTTTAAAAAGAAAAGGTGGTTTTTCTCCACTCAGTGCACAGTCAAACGGTGAAACTGCTTGCTAGAGGATGTTGTGAAAACTAAGACTTTAATAGGGTTCAAGAAAGAGCAAGATTAATTCATGGAGGTTAGGTTCATCAATGGTGACTAGCCAGACTGGGTAGGAATGGTGTCCCTGCACTCTGTTATTTTGGAAATGAATGAGAGGAGAGGAATCACGTTATGATTACCTGTTGTGTTCCCTCCGGTTATTTCAGGAGAAAACCTTTCTTCTGAAATATCCCTTATTCTGCATACAACAAGGTTTAAGGGTTATTTGGGAAGCAGAGTTATCTCCCGAAATAATTGCATCTAAACAGCATTTTTAATTTAAAATAAAGTACTGTATTTGAAAGTAGCGCCCATCCACGAATATGGAAATGAAGTGCGGGATATTTACATCCTGGCATCATTTACAATATTGAATGTCTACATTTGCATCCCTCCCTCAAAAGAGGGTGCAAGTTTAGACATAAGCAGAGAGAGTCAAAGTGAGTGGAGGTGAGGGAAAGAGGGGTTTGAAGGAAAATAGGAACGTAGGGAGACATGCACCAAGAGAGATTTCCATCTGTCAGGAAATACGTCAGTTCATCTCTATTTTACAATATGGTAAAATGCACCTTTCACACTCCATGCCTGTGTCTGAAAGCAGCCAGTTTCTCAATAGCTGTTCTTAGGGCCTGACTGACCTCCTTGTTCCTCAGGCTGTAGAGGACAGGGTTGATCAAAGGTATCAGACTACCATTCAAGACAGACAATATTTTGTACAGAAGTGGGGGAGGTCTGAACACTGGGACCACATAGTTTATAATTACAGACACGTTGAAAACTGTAGCCACGATGAGGTGGGAGGAGCAGGTGGAAAAGGCCTTTTGCCTCCCAGTGCTGGAGCGGATCCTCAGGATGGAGAAGATGATAGAAGCGTAGGATGCCAGGGACAGTAGAAAATTCATAAGTGTCAATATGATAGACACATAATTTGTCCCAATTGACAGTGTCTTGGACTCACCACAGAATGAGTTTGTGGGTGCAAAATCACAAACCAAATGATCAAATTCTTTGGGACCACAGAATGTTAATTGCAAAATTAACATTTCCAGCATGATACTGTAGGAAATGGCGATTATCCAGGCCCAGGCCACCATGTGGCAGCAAACCCTGCCGTTCATCAGAGCAGGGTAACGGAGGGGGTGGCAGATCGCTAGGTACCGGTCAATACACATGGCCGTGAGCAGATGACCTTGTGTAGTGGAAAGGATAACACAGAAATGGAATTGCACGTAGCAGTTCTGGAGAGAAATGGTTCTGTCCCCAGTCGCGAGGCTGCCAATCAGCCTGGGTAGGGTGGTGGAGACGTAGCAGATCTCCACAGCTGACATGTTGGCCACAAAGTAGTACATGGGGGTGTGAAGGTGCCGATCAGCCACCACTAGCACAACGATGAGGAGATTCCCAGCCACAGCCGCCAGGTAGATCACTAAGAAGAGCAGGAAGAGGAAGGGCTGCAGTTCAGGGCCATTCCCAAATCCTATGAGGATCAGTTCTACAATGGGCGTTTGATTTCTTCTTGGATTCTCCATAATTCTAGAAACACAAAAGCATCAGTTACACCGTGAGCACATGCAGACAGGTTGTGCTGTTTGTTGCCTGGCTAAGAACCCGGGATCTGTAGCCACATGCTGCTGTGTCTCTTCTCTGAAATAGTTAACTTGTAAATCTCCAGAGGAGGACTCATTTCAATTAGAGGCTGAGTTTCCAATATAGGAGAGCCTGGAACATCTAATGTACATTTTTGTACTTCCTCAGACCAGCTGAGGAAGAAACCCAGACAAAGGATGAGCTGGAGCAGGATTGTTTGGGGTTGTTTATTGGTCCAGATTAAGATTCTCATTCACACATTCACTTTTGATTTCCTAGGTGGCTGGAGTGCTGGCCAGGGGTTAGCTTCCCGGAGACTCAGCCATGATGTTACTTGGGATATCACCTCAGATCTGCAGGAGGGTTCACTTCCTCCAGGACGGTCCCAGCTCTCTGCTGTGATGTTCCATTTTGTCCAAGAGAGAGAGGGATTTTCTGGCTGCTTCTCAATTAACGTGTCTCCTAGCTGGGGCTTTGCCTTTTTGGTTGGGTTGGGTATTTCTCATTCATACCTCACACACATTCCACAGGTTACATACATATTCATAACCAATAGGGCTCCTATGTAAAATACAGCTTGATGGGCTTAAGGAACCAGAATCCTACCATAAACTGGGTTGCTTGACATACTCAAAGAACCTAATGTAAATAACATGGGTTAACATACCAAAGGAGTTAACATTAATTGTAACTAAGAGAGGTAGATTGAAGGGAAAATGGGAAAGCAGAGAAGTCTGTCCGGACAGCTAGATGCCTGTGCTGCGGGTGGGTGGGGGGGGTAGGGGACGGCGGGTCATCTCCGACTGGCTACATAAATGACTGTACAGATGTTGCCCACTTGACTGCCTGAAGCCCTCTTGAACTTTAAATAAAGTCTTTTAAGATGGGAATCTGGAGTATCTTCATCATGGCAGCGTCAGTTCGCCCAATGTCGAGGACGTAACATAAGTCCAGAGAAAGGAAGGATATTTAAAGTTCAACCATGGGTACATCTGCCCTGCAGCTGGGAGGTGTCATTCCCAGCCAGGGTAACATGCACGAGTTTTGATCAAACGAGCAAAGTAAAATTAGCAACGAGTGCTGAACAGCAGAGCCTGTGTGTAGCTTGGAACTCTGATGGAATTGGTTGGTGCAGTCTGTGCGGCCGACATTACACTATTTTTAACACAAGGATCAGTCAAAGGTTGTGTGTGTGGCTCTAAGGGAGCAGGGAATCACCATTTCTATGTTGAACACAGATATGCCACCTGGGACAAAAAACAAAATAGGAATGAGGGAGGAATATGTATAAAAGGGGCGCACGGATGGACAGAAAGGGCAGGGAGACTTTGGGAGCAAATATTTGTACTATTGGAAATCACAGTCAGATGTGAGATGAGGGGGATTGTTTTTGAAGAATTCATTGCAAGGATTATAAGGGTCTGTGTTCCTGGCTCTCTACATGCATGAACCACCCACTTTGGGGGAGCAGACAAATGTATAGTTGAGAGAAAGGCGGTTCTTTTTGAACAGCTTAAGGAAGCAGTTAATGACAAAGAGGACTGTGCCCCTAAATATCTCCATAAGGGTTTTTCAAAGATGTGATTTAATCAACTTCAGGCACAAACTACTTCATTGTTCCAAACAAGCTCCGGCCGACACGTGTATTACTCTACTGCGCAGGGCACAACGTACACTCTTTTTGCCAGTAAGTTCAGATCCTGGCAGTCAACGGGTTCAGTCTGTTAAATGGCTTCATTAGCACTCAATGACTCTGTGACCGTTTCAGTGTTATGCTAACAGGTGAGGCAAGATGAAAAACATATTTCACTTTTAGGATAATAGATGCTCTCAGAGGCGGCACTCTGGCCTGCTGTGGGAACCCACAGGGTCAGAGCAGAGATAGAAAGGGTGGACACGTTGGGCACTAAGACCCAGGGGAGGCATTGCCTTCCTTTGCCTCTTACACTTGCCCCATATTAGAGTTTCCTCTTCTTCCTCTTCCCCCTGCCCATGTGCCCAATGTCTGTAAAGCGTGGGACAGAGACCAGAGCTCAGGAGCCAAAGAACTCAGCTGGTCTGGTCTGAACTTCCTGGTGTGTGCTAAAGACACTGTCTCTCAAACACTTCTTTAACAACCAGCACACAGACAGACACACACACACACACTCTTCGTGTCTATCTCTGTGACACACATAAGCACACTGTCTCGGTGTCTCTCACACATGCACACCCACTGTTTTCTTCTCCTCTCACACATATCTCTCCCTCACACACTTTGTCTCTCCCTCACAGAGATACCAACAGTGACTTCTTCTGTCTATTTCACTCTCACCCCCATCTCTTTCTTGTGTGTTTGCTGTTACTTCCCAACACACCCATGCATTCCACATTAATATTATGCTTTCAAACAGCTGTCATTATCGCTTTTTGACTGCTCTGGGCATTTCACAATTCTACTTCACTCTCCTGCTCAGTTGAACTTCTCTAGGGAGTGAGTTCGGAAATGCTGAGCTAGTCCTGGCTGGAGTATGAATCTCTGTGTTAATATCACAAAAATATTGATTGCATAGACAGGGTTGTTTTTTTCCGAGGGGCAGACATCTACATGTTACCTCACGTTCAACAAAATTCTCTCCATACAGAGATGGAAAAAAAATAAACAAAAGGGAACGTTGGTGTCAGGGAACATGCCGGCTATGTGGGATGGGACAGAAGGAGGTGGATTTCTGTACTGCTGAACATAAACCATCTCCTCAGTCTAGGTCCCCAGAGCTGTACAACCCGGCTCTGGCCTCATCACTGAGCAGTTGAAGTGAATTGCCAAGTTTGCCCTCTCTCAACGTGGAGAGGAATAAGCCCTCATCTACTAAACAAACGGAGAATTTTTTTCCATACACTTCATTTTAAAGGCGCATTCGATTACTCCACAAATGAGTTCATTAATTAGTAAAGGTTACATTAAGTGATGATAAAGGCTATCTAAGAGAGCGAAGCACTTTACCAGAGATAAGTAAAACTAGAAATTAAGTACAACAGGCTGGTGACATAGACTGTGAATGAGCATTTCCTCACCCTGACAGAGGGAACCGGCAGGAGGGCAGGATCTCAAGGCGAAGGAGCCTTTGGATTGCAGCGCGTGTGTCTCGGGTTTCCAATGTCCTTCAGTCTTTGTCCAGCATCACCCCAGCTCATTCTGCATTTCCCTGCTGTTTCCAGGAGTCCCCTTGTGTGGGGATCAGAAATCAGCGGATGAGATCACTCCCTGCCTTATATAAGGTTGGGGAACCCTTTGTTCTCAAACTCGATTCCCACATCAGTGTGTGGCTAAATACAGAAGTCCCAAGATGGAGTCCAGCATCATTTCTCCTGGTGCCCTGCCCGGGAGAGTGAGAAGGACCATTACTGACAGACTCTCCAGAGTGTCTTTGGCAGCCTAACCTGGGGGGAGAGAAACTTCTCCTCAGGCCTATAGATTCCCCCAATGACTCATTAACATGAACAGGCCCTTCCCAACCACCTCTCTCCAATGAAAACATCTTGCCAAGTGGGAGCTACCCAAGTGTATTCAGTCCTCCGCAGTCTACGGTTACAAACGGATGAACAAAGCAATAGTGAGCAACAGAGAAGTTTTCGTGCTGCATCTATTGCTGAGGCCTGGAGCACGTGTCTACTAGGAAATAGGCCAAAATGTCATCAGATTTTATGATACTTAGACTGAAGCAGAAGCCCCTGGATTCATGTCAGTGAAAAGCCCGGCTGAGTGTTCGAAGCCCCTTGGCTCGCCTGTCTGCAACAACTGGGGAATTCAGAATTTAAATCACTGATGTGTAAACACAACCCTAGAATTCCTGGATGGACTCTAAGCGCTGTGTTCAGTAATATATCCCACTGGGGTGAACGTTTTCAAAGAGGACCTTTGGGGATTCATTAACAGCAACCTTGCTTGTATGTTCTGAAATACTGAAAAAAAGTTGTCGTGAGTTTTCAGCAGCATGGACCAAATTGTTCTCTGTAGTAACTCCTCTCTTTTCATTGCTCTTACACCAGGGCTATGTCTGAACCCAGGTGCTTTCAGTCACAGACAATTTGAGCCCCGTTCTGATAACAGAAATACACTGGAGTAAATGGAATTGCTCTTTGTTTACACTGACGTTATTGAGAGGAAAATCTGGGCAATTGCTCACACTCCTAAGTCTACCACTTCACAGTAAAATGTGTGATACGAATACGACAGTCAAAAGGAGAACACTGAGGAATTTCAGTCCTTGTCACCAGCCCATGCTGCTGATGGAGGAGAGGCAGATTTCCAACACAGATCGTGGAAACAATCACCGAGCTGGGAAACCGGGATTAGAGGCCTGGTCCCAGAGGCACACATGCACACACACTGTTTTCTTCCCCTTCTTCAGCCTGCAGATGACAGGGTTGATCAAGGGTATGAGGACTGCGTACAAGACAGACAATATTTTACACAGGACTGCAGGAGGTTTAAACAATGGAATCACATAGGTTATAATCAATCCCCCTTAGTCCAACCTCCGTGCCAGAGGCTACACGCGGCATGAAGGAGGTAGCTCGAATTAAAGATCCTAATTCAAACTAGGGTTACTCTGCTTGCCTTCCTTACATTACCTAGCTCGAACTAACAAGACGTACCCCTATTGTTTGACCGGATGTCATCCTGCCTGTAGCTGGGGTGGCCAATGAGGAGGTGGAGATGCCACTCGCTCGGATGGGGGGCAGAGCGACGATGGGGTGGGAAGTGAAGGAGCCTTGATGTGTGGGCAGGGACGGGGCCATGGAGCCCTGGCTGGAAACCCCACGGGCTGCTCCAAACCTCTGCCCGCTAGCAGTGGTGGATATAGGGCAGGTGAGCGGGGCGGCCAAACCAACCTGATCTCCTTTTTAGAGAAAGTAACAGATTTATTAGATAATGAAATGCAGTGGGTCTAATCTACCTCGACTTTAGTAAGGCATTTGATACAGGACCACATGGGGAATTATTGGTTACATTGGAAACGACAGGGATTAATATGAAAGTTGAGGTGGATAAGCAACTGGTTAAAGGGGAGACTACAGCGGGTCATACTGAAAGGTGAACTGTCAGGTTGGAGGAAGGTTACTAGCGGAGTTCCTCAGGGATCAGTTTTGGGGCCAATTTTATTTAATCTTTTTATTGCTGACCTTGGCACCAAAAATGGAAGTGTCCTGATAAAATTTGCAGATGACACAAAGTTAGTCGGTATTGCCAATTTGAAAAGGATCGGGATATCATACAGCAGTTGTCCCCAAACTTTTCAACTTTTTGGGGCGGGGCCATTTATACGCAGGACACCCGGGGATGCGACCGCACACGCACCCCGGGGTGGAACCACCCATACGCTGCATGCCCAGTGCCAGCGCCACTCAGGCGCTACACTCCCGGGTCCGGCGCCTGTCCTGTGCCACACACCCAGGGGCGAGACCACCCACAGTTATCCCCAACCTTTTGGGGGTGCCGGGTACCCGGGGCAGAGCCACTCACAAGGCATTGGTGAGACCCCGTTTGGAATACTGTGTGCAGTTCTGGTCTCCCATGTTTAAGAAGGATGAATTCAAACTGGAACAGATACAAAGAAGGGCCACTAGGATGATCTGAGGAATGGAAAACCTGTCTTATGAAAGGAGACCTTAACCAAAGGAAGGCTGAGGGGGGACATGATTGGCTAAATCATAGAATCATAGAACTGGAAGAGACCTCACAAGGTCATCAAGTCCAGCCCTCTGCTCTAGGCAGGACCAATTCCAACTAAATCAACCCGGCCAGGGCTTTGTCAAGCCGAGACTTAAACGCCTCTAGGGATGGAGACTCCACTACTTCCCTAGGTAACCCATTCCAGTGCTTCACCACCCTCCTAGTGAAATAGTTTTTCCTAATATCCAACCTGGACCTCTCCCACCACAACTTGAGACCATTGCTCCTTGTTCGGCCATGTGTCACTACTGAGAACAGCCTCTCTCCATCCTCTTTGGAACCTCCCTTCAGGAAGTTGAAGGCTGCTCTCAAATCCCCCCTCACTCTTCTCTTCTGCAGACTAAACAGACCCAAGTCCCTCAGCCTCTCCTCATAAGTCATATGCTCCAGCCCCCTAATCATTTTTGTTGCCCTCTGCTGGACCCTCTCCAATGCGTCCACATCCTTTTTGTAGTGGGGGGCCCAGAACTGGACACAATACTCCAGATGAGGCCTCACCAAAGCCGAATAAAGGGGAATGATGACATCTCTGGATCTGCTGGCAATGCTCCTCTTAATGCAACCTAATATGCCATTAGCCTTCTTGGCTACAAGGGCACACTGTTGACTCATATCTAGCTTCTCATCCACTGTAACCCCCAGGTCCTTTCTGCAGAACTACTACTTAACCGGTTGGTCCCCAGCTTGTAACTATGCTTGGGATTCTTCCGTCCCAAGTGCAGGACTCTACACTTGTCCTTGTTGAACCTCATCAGATTTCTTGTGGCCCAATCCTCCAATTTGTCTAAGTCACTCTGGACCCTATCTCTGCCCTTAAGCGTATCTACCTCTCCCCCCAGCTTAGTGTCATCCACAAACTTGCTGAGGGTGCAATCCATCCCCTCATCCAGATCATTAATAAAGATATTGAACAAAACCGGTCCTAGAACCGAACCTTGGGACACTCCGCTAGAAACCGACCGCCACCCTGACATCGAGCCATTGATCACTACCCGCTGGGCCCGGCCTTCTAGCCATCTTTCTATCCATCTTACCATCCATTTATCCAATCCACAATCCCTTAACTTGCTGGCAAGAATAGTGTGGGAGACCGTATCGAAAGCCTTGCTAAAGTCAAGGTATATCACATCCACTGACTTCCCCATGTCCACCGAGCCAGTTACCTCATCATAGAAGCTAATCAGATTGGTCAGGCACAACGTGCCCTTCGTGAATCCATGCTGACTATTCCTAATCACTTTCCTCTCATCCAAGTGCCTCAATATGGATTCCTTAAGGATCCCTTTCCATGATTTTTCCAGGAACCGAGATAAGACTGACCGGCCTATAGTTCCCTGGATCATCCTTCTTCCCTTTTTGAAGATGGGCACTACATTTGCCTTTTTCCAGTCATCTGGGATTTCTCCCGATGTCCACGACTTTGGGGGACATGAGGGGGGCCATGATTGATCTCCTTAAATATATTAGAGGGATAAATACCAGGGAGGGAGAGGAATTATTTAAGCTTAATACTAATGCGGACACAAGAACAAATGGATACAAACTGGTTAGTAGGAAGTTTAGACTTGAGATTAGATTAAGGTTTCTAACCATTAGAGGAGTGAGGTTCTGGAACGGCCTTCCAAGGGAAGTAGTGGGGGCGAAAGATCTATTCGGCTTGAAGATTAAACTAGATGGATTTATGAAGGGGACGGTTTGATGACATAACGTGATCTTTGTAACTAATTGACCATTCATTATCAGTGGGAAATACGTCAATGGAGGGATGATAGGAGTTACTACAGAGAACTTCCTTTGTGTCTGGCTGGTGAGTCTTGCCCACATGCTCAGGGTTTAGCTGGTTTCCATATTTGGGGTCGGGAAGGAATTTTCCTCCAGGGTAGATTGGGGTGGGTGAGATTCTGTGGCCTGAACTGTATAGGAGTCGGACTAGATGATCATAATGGTCCCTTCTGACCTTAAAGTCTATGAGTCTATGAGATCTTCCCATAGCAGTGGGCCAAATTCACATCCCCCATGTCAAGTCAGCAAGTGAGGTGAATGTTTTCCAACCCACTACATCAGGAAAAGGGGTCACTCAGTAGGAAACCCTCTGCTCCCAGCCTGGCAAAGTCTCCTCTTCCTGAGAAGATAGGACTCAGGCAGACACAGCGTGTGTGTGAGAGAGGGAAAGAGAGAGCGGGCTCTTCCCTGCCCCGTCTGCCATGGACCAGTATTCTACTGTGATTGTGGGCCGCAAAACTGAGCAGTGTCCCTGCAGCTGTCACGCCAGGGCTCCAAACAAGGGGAAAGAAGCTCCCCTCTCTGACTTGAGCTCCCTTGTGCCTGCCTCCCAGGGCCACATCGCTCCCGAGATGCATAAATACCCACCTCCCTGCTCGATTTGCATTGCCCCTGACAGCGAGATTGGTGGGGTTCTGCCAGAAAGCGCGAGGAGGGGCACGGCCCCCGCCTTGGCCAGAGTCGGAGGGTTCATAGTAAGGGACAAGAGACTCTGGTTTACACCAGGAGAGTGAGAGGGAAACAAGCCCAAACCGTTCCCGTAGAGTGACTCCTGATTTCCACCACACGAGTGAGAAACAATTCAGCAGCGGCCCCTGTGTCAGTACAAATAAGGCCCAGGCTCCAAAGGGATCGGACACCGTTTTAATTCACACACGTTTCCTTAATCTGAAGTCCAGGCACCAGATCTCTGTGGTGAATTTTCATGTAAAAACCTGGGTGCGGCCAAATCTCTTATTGGCCCAGCTCTTTGTCACCTCTCTCCGCTGCGGCCGTGGGCTGGCCTTTGCCCACTAGGAACTAGGCCACAGGGTCAAGTTTTAGGACTCAGAGCGTGGAGCTGCTGCCTCAGGCTAGCCGAGGGCTGTGCTTAAAAGGACCCGACTCCCACCCCCAACAGACAGTTCTCAGGGTTCCCGGATTGCTTTCAGTCCTGTCTTGGAGTGCCCTGAGTGCCCACACTCGGCACATCACAGCGCTCGGCCATCAGCCGGGCTGCACTTGCCGCAGGCTGCCATCTGGGGGTTTATCGGGTGGCTGTCAGGATCCAGGAGGCCTTGCAGGAGAGCTTCCGCCCCAAGGAGCCAGCAGAGCCACCCCACTCCTCCCCATTGGGGGCTCGCGCCCCATTCCTCCCTCACCTCCTTCCACTTACCCCTCCCTACCCCCCTTCCTGATGGAAAAAAATAAAGGATACGTGTGTTCATAAATAGAAACTCTCTTTATTTAATTAAATTGTGGGGTAGGGATTAACCTCTGGGGAGACTGGGAAAAGAAGGTGGGAGAGAGGGTGGGAGAGGGGAGGTGGGAGTCTGGGAGGAGGGAGTTCGAAAGGGGAAGCTAGGGGAAGAAAGAGGACAGGGAAGTATGAAACTGGTAGGCCATATCTTCAGGACTGTGTACAGATGTGGTTTCCTCACCTCAAAAAGATATTTGGGCCTTGGAAAGGAGTCAGAAAAGGGCAATTAAAATGATTAGGGGTTTGGAACAGGTCCCATATGAAGAGAGGCTAAAGAGACTGGGACTTTTCAGCTTAGAAAAGAGGAGACTGAGGGGGGATATGATAGAGGCCTATAAAATCATGAGTGGTGTGGAGAGGGTGAATAAAGAAAAGTTCTTCATTAATTCCTATAATAGAAGGACTAGAGAACACCAAATGAAATGAATGGGCAGCAGGTTTAAAACTAATAAGCAAAAGTCCTTCACACAGCACATAGTCAACCTTTGGAACTCCTTGCCACAGGAGGCTGTGAAGGCTAGACCTTAGAGAGTTTAAAGAGAAGTTAGATAACGTTATGGAGGTTGGATCCATGGAGTGCTATTAGCCAAGGTGTAGGAATGGTGTCCCTGGCCTCTGTTTGTGGAAGGCTGGAGATGGACGGCATGAGACAAATTGCTTGGTCATTGTCTTCGGTTCATCCCATCCGGGGTATCTGGTGTTGGCCGCTGCCGGCAGACAGGCTACTGGGCTAGATGGACCTTTGGTCTGACCCAGTACACCCGTTATTATATTCTAAGCTCAGGGCTCAGGGTCGGGCTGCTCCTGGGTTCGCATGTGGCCTTTGGTGGCCAGGCTGGCAGGTATCCTTTCCTAGATGGCCGAAGTCCTCTGTCTAGCGCAGAGATCGTGGATGTTAGAGGCTTCCCCCCAAACCTCGATGAGGTCCACGATTTTTGCAGTAGACCAGGCGGGCGCCCGCCTCTTACACCCCCGGGCAGGCTTCTGGGAGCCACCAGCCTAGGCCTGGGAAGAGGCAGAGGTCTGGGTGGCAGCGGGAGGCTGGCTCATGCCATGCCAGGTGTAGGGTCTGCTGGTTGGGTGCTGGCAGGCTTGCAAGTGGCACAAGAAGTATAGCCAGACCTTGACACTTTAAGGGCTCCAGGGCAGGGAGGAGGGAAGAAGAGTTTCCTTGGCTTGGCCCACAGTGGCCACCAGGGCAACCTGGGAAGGGCTAGCCTCCAACTAGCAGTTGTCAGTTTGAATTAACTTTGCAGTGTAGACATACCCTAGGTGCATAAGTCCCAGGAGATGGTCCCAACAGGAGTCCTTAAACCACCAGTTAACTTCACCTGACTTCTGTAGGCCTCTAAACTCGACCTGCAGCCTACTTTGTCCAGGGAAATTCACTAGGACTCTTCGGTTTCTGTCTCTAGGCTTGTGCAGCCCAGCCCCGGGAAAGGAATCCAGACGCACAGGTCCCAGCTTTCTTCCAACTAACTCACCTGAGGGCCCAATGGGGCAGGTGAGCTCACACTAAACATTGGGATGGAAGGGGGACTCCATTCTCACATTGAGCCAAGTGGCCAGGGTGATAAAGTGGGAAGTCAGACAACTCTGGTTCCAATTCCCCCTCTGTAGAGGGGTGGGAAGGGCTCTGCATAATCTGGGGTGTGGGGCTTCTCCTGTCTCGTCAGTTAAACTTTTTCGATGTTGAATAACTAGTGGAATAATCCAGTAAGGAAAACCGGCAATATAAGAATGACTCAACCACCTGGCAGTTACAGGACTCCACTTCTTCCTGGGTGGCCTGTAGAAATAAAAACACATAATGCCCCAAAATAATAATCGCTGTTTCAGAACTGGCTTTGTTCATCACTCCTAGAATGAATCTGAAAAACTGAGAAAAATGTGTGCAGAGTTGTGCAAGTCCTTACTTGATAGCTGTAGACAAATGAATCTAAGCTGAGTCAGTAGGATCCAGTGTTCCTAGATAGAAAGACAGAAAGAATATTTGGGCCAAAATTTGTGACTTTGGAAATTAACTTTAGAAACCCAGATGTCCAAGAGAGATCTTCGAGTCATTGTGAATAGTTCCTGAAAACATCTAATCAGTGTGAAGCGGCCCTCAAAAAAGCAAACAGAATGTTAGCAATAATTTGAAAAGGGATAGAGAATAAGACGGAGAACACCTTATTGTCTCTAATTAAGACCACACTATGCCCACATCCTGAATGCTGTGTACAGATGTGGTTACCTCATCACAAAAGAGATCTATTGAAATTGGGAAAGTTATGAGAAAAGGCAACAAAAATGATTAGGGGTTTGGGTCCCATATAAAGAAGTTTAAAATGACTGGTATGGAAAAAGTGAATAAGGAAAATTTATGTTCTTATTCGCCCAATAATAAGAACTAGGGGTCACCAAATAAAATTAGTAGGCAGCAGGTTTAAAACAAAAGGAGGTTTTTCTCCACTCAGTGCACAGTCAACCTGTGGAACTCCTTGCCAGAGGATCTTGTGAAGACTAGGACTTTAACAGAATTCAAGAAAGAGCAAGATAAATTCCTGGAGGTTAGGTCCATCCATGGTGACTAGCCAGCCTGGCTATGAATGGTGTCCATAGCCTCTGTTATTTTGGAAATGAACCAGACGAGAGGAATCCAGTTATTTCAGGAGAAAACCCTTCTTCCGAAATATCCCTTTTTCTTCATACAATGAGGCTTAAGGGTTATTTGGGAAGCAGAGTTATCTCCGGAAATAATTGCATCTAAACAGCATTTTTAATTTCAAATAAAGTATTTGGAAGTAGCGCCCATCCACGAATATGGAAATGAAGTGCAGGATATTTCATCTCAGCTTCATTTACAATATTGAATGTCTACATTTGCATCCCTCCCTCTAAAGAGGGTGCAAGTTTAGACATAAGCAGAGAGAGTCAAAGTGAGTGGAGATGAGGGAAAGAGACGTTTGAAGAGAAATAGGAATTTAGGGAGACATGCACCAAGAGAGATTTCCATCTATCAGGAAATTCGTCAGTTCATCTCTATTTTACAATATGTTAAAACGCACCTTTCACACTCTGTGCCTATGATTGAAAGCAGCCACTTTCTCAATAGCTATTCTCAGGGCCTGACTGACCTCCTTGTTCCTCAGGCTGTAGAGGAAAGGATTGATCAACGGTATCATGATTCTGTTCAAGACAGACAATATTTTGTATTGGAGTGGGGGAGGTCTGAACACTGGGACCACATAGTTTATAATTACACACACATTGAAAACTGAAACCACAATGAGGTGGGAGGAGCAGGTGGAAAAGGCCTTTTGCCTCCCAGTGCTGGAGCGGATCCTCAGGATGGAGATGATGATACAAGTGTAGGATGCCAGGGACAGTAGAAAATTCATAAACATCAATATGATAGACACATAATTTGTCCCAATTGACAGTGTCTTGGACTCACCACAGAATGAGTTTGTGGCTGAAAAATCGCAAATGAAATGATTAAATTCTTTGGGACCACAGAATGTTAATTGCAAAATTAACATTTCCAGCATGATACTGTAGGAAATGGCGATTATCCAGGCCCAGGCCACCATGTGGCAGCAAACCCTGCCGTTCATCAGAGCAGGGTAACGGAGGGGGTGGCAGATCGCTAGGTACCGGTCAATACACATGGCCGTGAGCAGATGACATTGTGTAGTGGAAAGGATAACACCGAAATGGAATTGCACGTAGCAGTTCTGGAGAGAAATGATTCTGTCCCCAGTCGCGAGGCTGCCAATCAGCCTGGGCAGGGACGTGGAGACGTAGCAGATCTCCACAGCAGATAAATTGGCCACAAAGTAGTACATGGGGGTGTGAAGGTGCCGATCAGCCACCACTAGCACAACAATGAGGAGGTTCCCAGCCACAGCCACCAGGTAGATCACTAGGAAGAGCAGGAAGAGGAGGGGCTGCAGTACAGGACCATTTCCAAATCCTAAGAGGATCAGTTCTACAATGGGCGTTTGATTTCTTCGTGGATTCTCCATAATTCGTATCTAGAAGCACAAAAGCATCAGTTACACCATGAGCACATGCAGACAGGTTGTGCTGTTTGTTGCCTGGCTAGATACCTGGGATCTGTAGCTACATGCTGCTGTGTCTCCTCTCTGAAATAGTTAACTTGTAAATCTCCAGAGGAGGACTCATTTCAATTAGAGGCAGAGCTTCCAATATAGGAGAGCCTGGAACATCAAATGTACATTTTTGTACTTCCTCAGACCTGCTGAGGAACAAACCCAAACCAAGGATGGGCTAGAGCAGGATTGTTTGGGGTTGTTTATTGGTCCAGGTTATTAAGATTCTCATTCACTCATTCACTGGCAATTGGGAGGCAGGCTGCAAGTGCGGTGCAGATTACTTTTGATTTCCCATGTGGCTGGAGTCCTGGAGGAGTCAGCTTCCCAGAGACTCAGCCATGATGTTATTTGGGATATCACCTCGGATCTGCAGGAGGCTTCAACTTCCTCCGGGCCGGTCCCAGCTCTCTGCTGTGATGTTCCATTTTGTCCAAGAGAGAGAGGGATTTTCTGGCTGCTTCTCAGTTAATGTATCTGCCTGCAGGGTCTTTGCCTTTTTGGTTGGGTTGGGTATTTCTCATTCATACCTCACACACATTCCACAGGTTACATACATATTCATAACCAATAGGGTTTCTAGGTGAAATTCAGCTTGATGGGCTTAAGGAACCAGAAACCTACCATAAACTGGATTGCTTGACATACTCAAAGGACCTAATGTGAATAATATGGGTTAACATACCAAAGGCATGATGCAGGAGTTAACATTAATTGGAACTAAGAGAGGTAGGGTGAAGGGAAAAGGGAAAGCAGAAAAGTCTGTCCGGACAGCTAGATGCCAGTGTTGGGGGGGAGGGTGCTGCGGGTCATCTCCGACTGGCTACATAAATGACTGTACAGATGTTGCCCACTTGACTGCCTGAAGCCCTCTTGAACTTTAAATAAAGTCTTTTAAGATGGGAATCTGGAGTATCTTCATCATAGCAGCGTCATTTCGGCCAATGTCGAGGACATAACAAAAGTCCAGGGAAAGGAAGAATATTTAAAGTTCAAGCATGGGTACATCTGCCCTGCAGCTGGGAGGTGTCATTCCCAGCCATGGTAACATGCACGAGTTTTGAACAAACAAGCAAAGTAAAATTAGAAATGAATGCAGAGCAGCACAGCCAGTAGTTTGGGACACACACCTGTGCGTAGCTTGGAACTCAGATGGGATTGGGTGGGGCAGTTAGTCTGTGCTGCCGACAATACACAGTTTTTAACACAAGGCTCAGTCAAAGGTTGTGTGTGTGGCTCTAAGGGAGCAGGGAATCACCATTTCTATGCTGAACACAGATACGCTACGTGGGACAAAAACCAAAATATGTAAGAGGGAGGACGAGGTATAAAAGGGGCGCACGGATGGACAGAAAGGGCAGGGAGACTTTGGGAGCAAATATTTGTACTACTGGAAATAATAGTCAGATGAGAGGTGAGGGGGATTGATTTTGAAGAATTTATTGAAAGGATTATTAGGGGTCGGTGTTCCTTGCTCGCCTCGCTCATTAACCACCGTCTCTGGAAGGGCAGACAAATGCATAGTTGGGAGAAAGGCGGTTCTTTTGGAAGAGTTTAAGGAATGGCATGTCTGAAGAGCCAAGCAGTTAATGACAAAGAGGACTGTGCCCCTAAATATCTCCACAAGGGTTTTTCAAAGATGTGATTTTATCAACTTCAGGCACAAACTACTTCAGTGTTCGAAACAAGCTCCGGCCGACACGTGTATTACTCTAATGCGCAGGGCACAATGTACACTCTTTTTGCCAGTAAGTTCAGATCCTGGCAGTAAACAGGTTCAGTCTGTTAAATGGCTTCATTAGCACTCAATGACTCTGTAACCGTTTCAGTGTTATGTTAACAGGTGAGGCAAGATGAAAAACATATTTCACTTTTAGGATAATAGATGCTCTCAGAGGCGGCACTCTGGCCTGGTGTGGGAACCCACAGGGTCAGAAGAGAGATAGAAAGGGTGGACACGTTGGGCACTAAGACCCAGGGGAGGCATTGCCTTCCTTTGCCTCTTACACTTGCCCCATATTAGAGTTTCCTCTTCTTCCTCTTCCCCCCTGCCCATGTGCCCAATGTCTGTAAAGCGTGGGACAGAGACCAGAGCTCAGGAGCCAAAGAACTCAGCTGGTCTGGTCTGAACTTCCTGGAGTGTGTTAAAGACACTGTCTCTCAAACACTTCTTTAACAACCAGCGCACAGACAGACACACACACACACTCTTCGTGTCTATCTCTGTGACACACAAGCACACTGTCTCGGTGTCTCTCACACATGCACACCCACTGTTTTCTTCTCCTCTCACACATATCTCTTTCTCCCACACATACCAACAGTGACTTCTTCTGTCTCTTTCACTCTTACCCCCATCACTTTCTTGTGTGTTTGCTGTTACTTCCCAACACACCCATGCATTCCACATTAATTTTATGCTTTCAAGCAGCTGTCATTATCGCTTTTTGACTGCTCTGGGCATTTCACAATTCTACTGCACTCTCCTCCTCAATTGAACTTCTCTAGGGAGTGAGTTCGGAAATGCTGAGCCAGTCCTGGCTGGAGTATGGATCTCCGTGTTAATATCACAAAAATATTGATTGCATAGACAGGGCTGTTTTTCTGGGATGGGACAGAAGGAGGTAGATATCTGTACTGCTGAACATAAACCATCTCCTCAGTCTAGGTCCCCGGAGCTGTACAACCCGGCTCTGGCCTCATCACTGAGCAGTTGAAGTGAATTGCCAAGTTTGTCCTCTCTCAACGTGGAGAGGAATAAGCCCTCATCTATTAACAAACGGAGATTTTTTTCCAGACACTTCATTTTAAAGGCGCATTCGATTACTCCACAAACGAGTTCATTAATTAGTAAAGGTTACATTAAGTGATGATAAAGGCTATCTAAGAGAGTGAAGCAGTTTGCCAGAGATAAGTAAAACTAGAAATTAAGTACAACAGGCTGGTGACATAGACTGTGAATGAGCATTTCCTCACCCTGACAGAGGGAGCCGGCGGGCGGGCAGGATCTCAAGGGGAAGGCGCCTTCGGTTTGCAGCGCGTGTGTCTCGGGTTTCCAATGTCCTTCAGTCTTTGTCCAGCATCACCCCAGCTCATTCTGTGTTTCCCTGCTGTTTCCAGGAGTCCCCTTGTATGGGCATCAGGAATCAGCGGATGAGATCACTCCCTGCCTTATATAAGGTTGGGGAACCCTTTGTTCTCACACTCGATTCCCACATCAGTGTGTGGCTAAATACAGAAGTCCCAAGATGGAGTCCAGCATCATTTCTCCTGGTGCCCTGCCCAGGAGAGTGAGAAGGACCATTACTGACAGACTCTCCAGAGTGTCTTTGGCAGCCTAACCTGGGGGGAGAGAAACTTCTCCTCGGGCCTATTGATTCCCTCAATGACTCATTAACATGAACAGGCCCTTCCCAACCACCTCTCTCCAATGAAAACATCTTGCCAAGTGGGAGCTACCCAAGTGTATTCACTCCTCCCCAGTCTACGGTTACATAGGGATGAACAACGCAATAGCGAGCAACAGATCAAACAACATGAGACGTTTTCTCGCTGCATCCTTTGCGTAGGCCTGGAGCACGTGTCCACTGGGAAATGGGCCAAAATGTCATCAGATTTTATGATACTTAGACTGAAGCAAAAGCCCCTGGATTCATGTCAGTGAAAAGCCCGGCTGAGTGTTCGAAGCCCCTTGCACTCGCCTGTCTGCAACCACTGGGGAATTCAGAATTTAAATCACTGATGTGTAAACACAACCCAAGAATTCCTGGATGGACTCTAAGCGCTGTGTTCAGTAATATATCCCACTGGGGTGAACGTTTCAAAGAGGACCTTTGGGGATTCATTAACAGCAACCTTGCTTGTATGTTCTGAAATATTGAAAGAAAGTTGTTGTGAGTTTTCAGCAGCATGGACCAAATTGTTCTCTGTAGTAACTCCTCTCTTTTCATTGCTCTTACACCAGGGCTATGTCTGAACCCAGGTGCTTTCAGTCACAGAGAATTTGAGCCCCGTTCTGATATCAGAAATGCACTGGAGTAAATGGAATTGCTCTTTTCTTACACTGACGTTATTGAGAGGAAATTCTGAGCAATTGCTCACACTCCTAAGTCTACCACTTCACAGTAAATACGACAGTCAAAAGGAGAACACTGAGGAATTTCAGACCTTGTCACCAGTCCATGCTGCTGATGGAGGAGAGGCAGAGTTCCAACACAGATCGTGGAAACAATCACAGAGCTGGGAAACCGGGATTAGAGGCCTGGTCCCAGAGGCACACATGCACACACACTGTTTTCTTCCCCTTCTTCAGGCTGTCGAGGACAGGGTTGATCCAGGGTATCAGGACTGTGTACAAGACAGACAATATTTTACACAGGACCGCAGGAGGTTTGAACAGTGAAATCACATAGGTTATAATCAATCCCCCTTAGTCCAAACACCATGCCAGAGGCTACACGCGGCATGAAGGAGGTAGCTTGAATTAAAGATCCTAATTCGAACTATGGTTACTCCGCTTGCCCTCCTTACCTTACCTAGCTCGAACTAACAAGCCATACCCCTATTGTTTGACCCGGTGTCATCGTGCCTGTAGCTGGGGTGGCCAATGAGGAGGTGGAGATGCCACTCGCTCGGCTGGGGGGCAGAGCGACGATGGGCTAGGAAGCGAAGGAGCCTTTGGGTACGTCTAGACCACAGGTTTTTGTCGACAGAAGTTTTGTCGACAGATACTGTTGACAAAGCTTCTGTCGACAAAGAGCGTCTAAACTACATTGAGTTCTGTCGACAAAGCAAGCTGCTTTGTCGACATGGCAGTGTAGATGCAAAGGACAGTTTAGATGCAATAACCCCTTCTGTCAACAGAACTCTGTCGACAAAAGGTGTTATTCCTCGTAAAGTGAGGTTTACCAGCGTCGACAAAACTGCTGAGTTCTGTCGACGTTATGTCAACAGAACTCAGAGGTAGTGTAGACGCAAGTTTAGTTTTGTCTACAAAAGTGGACTTTTGTCGACAAAGCCCTGTAGTCTAGACACACCCTTGATGTGTGGGCAGGGGCGGGGCCATGGAGCCCTGGCTGGACCCCCCACGGGCTGCTCTGAACCTCTGCCCGCTAGCAGTGGTGGATATAGGGGTATGTCTACACTACAGCGCTAATTCGAACTAACGCGTCTAGAACTAAAAACTAGTTCGAATTAGCGTTTTGCTAATTCGAACTAGCAAGTCCACATTGAGTGGACTCTGAACAGGGCTTAAGGATGGCCGGAAGCAGTGCCGGCAGGGCATCAGAGGAGGACTTAGAGCGTGGAGATGCTGTCTCAGGCTAGCCGAGGGCTGCGCTTAAAGGCTCCCGACCCCCACCCCGGACAGACAGTTCTCAGGGTGCCCCGCTTGCAAAGCAGTCCTGGCCTGGATTGCCCGGACTACCCACACTGGGCACATCACAGCACTCGGCCATCAGACCGGCTGCACTTGCCGCAGGCTGCCATCTGGGGAGAGGGGGCAATCGGGGGGCTGCAGGAGAGCTTCCACCCCAGAAGCCCGCAGAGCCAGCCCAGTCCTCCCCATCGGGGGCTCGTACCCCATTCCTCCCTCACCTCCTTCCACTTACCCTTCCCTACCCCCCCTTCTTATTGATGTACAAAATAAAGATAACGTTTCTTCCAACATTGACTCTGTCTTTACTGAACAAAACTGGGGGAGACTGGGAAAAGGAGGTGGGAGAGGGGAAGAGAAAGGCTGGGAGACGGGAGGGCAACTAACATGATCAGGGGTTGGGAACAGGTCCCAGATGAAGAGAGGCTACAGAGACTGGGACTGGTCAGCTTAGACAAGAGGAGACGGAGCGGGGACAGGATAGAGGTCTCTAAAAGCAGGGGTTGGGTGGAGAGGGTGCATTCAGAAAAGTTCTTCATGAGTTCCCATAAAGAAGGACTAGGGGACAGCAAAGGAAAGGAATGGGTAGCAGGCTTCAAACTAGTAAAATAAAGTTGTTGTTGACAAAGCAAATAGTTAACCTGCGGAACTCCTTGCTGCAGGAGGCTGTGAAGGCTACAACTAGAACAGAGTTTAAAGGGAAGTGAGATCAAGTCATGGAGTAGTCTTAGCCAGGGGGTAGGAGTGGTGTCCCTGCCCAAAGTTTGTGGAAGGCTGGAGAGGGATGGCACGAGACAAATGGCTTGGTCACTGTCTTCAGTCCATCCCCTCCAGGGTCCCTAGGATTGGCCGCTGTCGGCAGACAGGGTACTGGGCTAGATGGACCTTTGGTCTGACCCAGAACGGCCATTGTAAGCTCAGGGCTCAGGGTCAGGGGTCTCAGTGGACCCCCTTGATTTTCATGCACACTTGCTCCTGGGTGGCCAGGCTGGCAACTCTCCTGCCCAAGACGGCCACTTTCCTGTGCCTAGTGCGGAGATCGTGGACGAGGTCCACGATGTCCGCACTAGCCAAGGAAGGTGCCCGCCTCTTGCGGTCCAGGGCAAGCTCCCGGGAGCCGCCAGCCTGGTCCCGGGAAGAGGGGGTGGGCTTGGGGACATCGGGTGGGTGGCTCTGTGCCGTGCCAGGTGCAGGGTCTTCTGGCTGGGTGCTGTCAGGCTTGCACCTGGCACGGGCACTGTAGCCAGCACGTGCCCCTTTAAGGGGTCAGGGGCCGGGAGGGGGGCATAGTGTTTCCCTGGTGTTGGCCAGAGTGGCCACCAGGGAAACCTGGGGAGGGCTAGCCTCCCACTAGTTTGAATTAAGGGTCTACACAGCCCTTAATTCGAACTAGCTAGTTCGAACTAGGCTTAATCCTCGTAAAATGAGGTTTACCTAGTTCGAACTAAGCGCTCCGCTAGTTCGAATTAAGTTTGAACTAACGGAGCGCTAGTGTAGCGCCTAGGAATGTTAGTTCGAACTAACGGATGTTAGTTAGAACTAACTTTGTAGTGTAGACATACCCTAGGGCAGGTGAGCAGGGCGGCCAAACCAACCTGATCTCCTTTTTAGAGAAAGTAACAGATTTATTAGATAATGAAATGCAGTGGGTCTAATCTACCTCGACTTTAGTAAGGCATTTGATACAGGACCACATGGGGAATTATTGGTTACATTGGAAACGACAGGGATTAATATGAAAGTTGAGGTGGATAAGCAACTGGTTAAAGGGGAGACTAGAGCGGGTCATACTGAAAGGTGAACTGTCTGGTTGGAGGAAGGTTACTAGCGGAGTTCCTCAGGGATCAGTTTTGGGGCCAATTTTATTTAATCTTTTTATTGCTGACCTTGGCACCAAAACTGGAAGTGTCCTGATAAAATTTGCAGATGACACAAAGTTAGCCGGTATTGCCAATTCTGAAAAGGATCAGGATATCATACAGCAGTTGTCTCCAACGTTTTCAACTTTTTGGGGCAGGGCCATTCATACGCTGGGCACCCGGGGATGCGGCCACACACGCACCCCGGGGTGGAACCACCCATACGCTGCATGCCCAGTGCCAGCGCCACCCAGGCGCTGCACTCCCGGGTCCGGCGCCTGTCCTGTGCCGCACACCCAGGGGCGGGGCTGCCCATACGCCACGTTCCTGGTGCCGGTGCCGCTCCTGTGCCACACACCCAGGGGCGACACCACCCATAGTTATCCCCAACCTTTTGGGGCTGCCGGGTACCCGGGGCGGGGCCACTCACAAGGCATTGGTGAGTTCCGTGTGCAGTTCTGGTCTCCCATGCTTAGAAGGATGAATTCAAACTGGAACAGGTACAAAGAAGGGCCACTAGGATGATCTGAGGAATGGAAAACCTGTCTTATGAAAGGAGACTCAAGGAGCTTGGCTTGTTTACCTTAATGAAAAGAAGGCTGAGGGGGGACATGATTGGCTGAATCATAGAATCATAGAACTGGAAGAGACCTCAGAAGGTCATCAAGTCCAGCCCCCTGCTCTAGGCAGGACCAATTCCAACTAAATCAACCCGGCCAGGGCTTTGTCAAGCCGAGACTTAAACACCTCCAGGGATGGAGACTCCACTACTTCCCTAGTTAACCTAGTCCAGTGATTCACCACCCTCCTAGTGAAATAGTTTTTCCTAATATCCAACCTGGATCTCTCCCACCACAGCTTGAGACCATTGCTCCTTGTTCCGCCATCTGTCACTACCGAGAACAGCCTCTCTCCATCCTCTTTGGAACCTCCCTTCAGGAAGTTGAAGGCTGCTCTCAAATCCCCCCTCACTCTTCTCTTCTGCAGACTAAACAGACCCAAGTCCCTCTGCCTCTCCTCATAAGTCATATGCTCCACCCCCTCATCATTTTTGTTGCCCTCTGCTGGGCCCTCTCCATCCTTTTTGTAGTGGGGGGCCCAGAACTGGACACAATACTCCAGATGAGGCCTCACCAAAGCCGAATAAAGGGGAATAAAGACATCTCTGGATCTGCTGGCAATGCTCCTCTTAATGCAACCTAATATGCCATTAGCCTTCTTGGCTACAAGGGCACACTGTTGACTCATATCTAGCTTCTCATCCACTGTAACCCCCAGGTCCTTTCTGCAGAACTACTACTTAACCGGTTGGTCCCCAGCTTGTA
This sequence comes from Pelodiscus sinensis, assembly GCF_049634645.1. Taxonomy (NCBI): domain Eukaryota; kingdom Metazoa; phylum Chordata; order Testudines; family Trionychidae; genus Pelodiscus; species Pelodiscus sinensis. The sequence goes on along the minus strand of NC_134740.1, from coordinate 9,697,496 downwards.
ACTATGCTTGGGATTCTTCCGTCCCAAGTGCAGGACTCTACACTTGTCCTTGTTGAACCTCATCAGATTTCTTGTGGCCCAATCCTCCAATTTGTCTAAGTCACTCTGTACCCTATCTCTGCCCTTAAGCGTATCTACCTCTCCCCCCATCTTAGTGTCATCCGCAAACTTGCTGAGGGTGCAATCCATCCCCTCATCCAGGTCATTAATAAAGATATTGAACAAAACCGGTCCTAGAACCGAACCTTGGGACACTCCGCTGGAAACCGACCGCCATCCTGACATCGAGCCATTGATCACTACCCGCTGGGCCCGGCTTTCTAGCCATCTTTCTATCCATCTTACCGTCCATTTATCCAATCCACAATCCCTTGACTTGCTGGCAAGAATATTGTGGGAGACCGTATCAAAAGCCTTGCTAAAGTCAAGGTATATCACATCCACTGACTTCCCCATGTCTACCGAGCCAGTTACCTCATCATAGAAGCTAATCAGATTGGTCAGGCACGACTTGCCCTTTGTGAATCCATGCTGAGTATTCCTAATCATTTTCCTCTCATCCAAGTGCCTCAATATGGATTCCTTAAGGATCCCTTCCATGATTTTTCCAGGAACTGAGGTAAGACTGACCGGCCTATAGTTCCCTGGATCATCCTTCTTCCCTTTTTGAAGATGGGCACTACATTTGCCTTTTTCCAGTCATCCGGGATTTCTCCCCATTTCCACGACTTTGGGGGACATGAGGAGGGGCATGACTGCTCTCTTTAAATATATGAGAGGGATAAATACCAGGGAGGGAGAGGAATTATTTAAGCTTAATACCAATGCGGACACAAGAACAAATGGATACAAACTGGTTAGGAGGACGTTTGGACTTGAGATTAGATGAAGGTTTCTAACCATTAGAGGAGTGAGGTTCTGGAACGGCCTTCCAAGGGAAGTAGTGGGGGCGAAAGATCTATTCAGCTTCAAGATTAAACTAGATGGATTTATGAAGGGGACGGTTTGATGACATAACATGATCTTTGTAACTAATTGACCATTCATTATCAGTGGGAAATAGGTCAATGGATGGATGATAGGCGTTACTATAGAGAATTTCCTTTGTGTCTGGCTGGTGAGTCTTGCCCACATGCTCAGGGTTTAGCTGATTGCCATATTTGGGGTCGGGAAGGAATTTTCCTCCAGGGTAGATTGGGGTGGGTGAGATTCTGTGGCCTGCACTGTATAGGAGTCGGACTAGATGATCATAATGGTCCCTTCTGACCTTAAAGTCTATGAGTCTATGAGATCTTCCCATAGCAGTGGGCCAAATTCACATCCCCCATGTCAAGTCAGCAAGTGAGGTGAATGTTTTCCAACCCAGTGCATCAGGAAAAGGGGTCACTCAGTAGGAAACCCTCTGCTCCCAGCCTGGCAAAGTCTCCTCTTCCTGAGAAGATAGGACTCAGGCAGACACAGCGTGTGTGTGAGAGAGAGGGAAAGAGAGAGCGGGCTCTTCCCTGCCCCGTCTGCCATGGACCAGTATTCTACTGTGATTGTGGGCCGCAAAACTGAGCAGTGTCCCTGCAGCTGTCACGCCAGGGCTCCAAACAAGGGGAAAGAAGCTCCCCTCTCTGACCTGAGATCCCTTGTGCCTGCCTCCCAGGGCCACATCGCTCCCGAGATGCATAAATACCCACCCCCCTGCTCGATTTGCATTGCCCCTGACAGCGAGATTGGTGGGGTTCTGCCAGAAAGCGCGAGGAGGGGCACGGCCCCCGCCTTGGCCAGAGTCGGAGGGTTCATAGAAAGGGACAAGAGACTCTGGTTTACACCAGGAGAGTGAGAGGGAAACAAGCCCAAACCGTTCCCGTGGAGTGACTCCCGATTTCCACCACACGAGTGAGAAACAATTCAGCAGCGGCCCCTGTGTCAGTGCAAATAAGGCCCAGGCTCCAAAGGGATCGGACACCATTTTAATTCACACACGTTTCCTTAATCTGAAGTCCAGGCACCAGATCTCTGTGGTGAATTTTCATGTATAAACCTGGGTGCGGCCAAATCTCTTATTGGCCCAGCTCTTTGTCACCTCTCTCCGCTGCGGCCGTGGGCTGGCCTTTGCCTGCTAGGAACTAGGCCACAGGGTCAAGTTTTAGGACTCAGAGCATGGAGCTGCTGCCTCAGGCTAGCCGAGGGCTGTGCTTAAAAGGACCCGACTCCCACCCCCAACAGACAGTTCTCAGGGTTCCCGGATTGCTTTCAGTCCTGTCTTGGAGTGCCCTGAGTGCCCACACTCGGCACATCACAGCGCTCGGCCATCAGCCCGGCTGCACTTGCCGCAGGCTGCCATCTGGGGGTTTATCGGGGGGCTGTCAGGATCCAGGAGGCCCTGCAGGAGAGCTTCCGCCCCAAGGAGCCCGCAGAGCCTCCCCAGTCCTCCCCATTGGGTGCTCGCTCCCCATTCCTCCCTCACCTCCTTCCACTTACCCCTCCCTACCCCCCTTCCTGATGGAAAAAAATAAAGGATACGTGTGTTCATAAATAGAAACTCTCTTTATTTAATTAAATTGTGGGGTAGGGATTAACCTCTGGGGAGACTGGGAAAAGAAGGTGGGAGAGAGGGTGGGAGAGGGGAGGTGGGAGTCTGGGAGGAGGGAGTTGGAAAGGGGAAGCTAGGGGAAGAAAGAGGACAGGGAAGTATAAAACTGGTAGGCCATATCTTCAGGACTGTGTACAGATGTGGTTTCCTCACCTCAAAAAGATATTTGGGCCTTGGAAAGGAGTCAGAAAAGGGCAATTAAAATGATTAGGGGTTTGGAACAGGTCCCATATGAAGAGAGGCTAAAGAGACTGGGACTTTTCAGCTTAGAAAAGAGGAGACTGAGGGGGGATATGATAGAGGCCTATAAAATCATGAGTGGTGTGGAGAGGGTGAATAAAGAAAAGTTCTTCATTAATTCCTATAATAGAAGGACTAGAGAACACCAAATGAAATGAATGGGCAGCAGGTTTAAAACTAATAAGCAAAAGTCCTTCACACAGCACATAGTCAATCTGTGGAACTCCTTGCCACAGGAGGCTGTGAAGGCTAGACCTTAGAGAGTTTAAAGAGAAGTTAGATAACGTTATGGAGGTTGGATCCATGGAGTGCTATTAGCCAAGGTGTAGGAATGGTGTCCCTGGCCTCTGTTTGTGGAAGGCTGGAGATGGACGGCATGAGACAAATTGCTTGGTCATTGTCTTCGGTTCATCCCATCCGGGGTATCTGGTGTTGGCCGCTGCCGGCAGACAGGCTACTGGGCTAGATGGACCTTTGGTCTGACCCAGTACACCCGTTATTATATTCTAAGCTCAGGACTCAGGGTCGGGCTGCTCCTGGGTTCGCATGTGGCCTTTGGTGGCCAGGCTGGCAGGTATCCTTTCCTAGATGGCCGAAGTCCTCTGTCTAGCGCAGAGATCGTGGATGTTAGAGGCTTCCCCCCAAACCTCGATGAGGTCCACGATTTTTGCAGTAGACCAGGCGGGCGCCCGCCTCTTACACCCCCGGGCAGGCTTCTGGGAGCCACCAGCCTAGGCCTGGGAAGAGGCAGAGGTCTGGGTGGCAGCGGGAGGCTGGCTCATGCCATGCCAGGTGTAGGGTCTGCTGGTTGGGTGCTGGCAGGCTTGCAAGTGGCACAAGAAGTATAGCCAGACCTTGACACTTTAAGGGCTCCAGGGCAGGGAGGGGGGAAGAAGAGTTTCCTTGGCTTGGCCCACAGTGGCCACCAGGGCAACCTGGGAAGGGCTAGCCTCCAACTAGCAGTTGTCAGTTTGAATTAACTTTGCAGTGTAGACATACCCTAGGTGCATACGTCCCAGGAGATGGTCCCAACAGGATTCCTTAAACCACCAGTTAACTTCACCTGACTTCTGTAGGCCTCTAAACTCGACCTCAGCCTACTTTGTCCAGGGAAATTCACTAGGACTCTTCGGTTTCTGTCTCTAGGCTTGTGCAGCCCGGCCCCGGGAAAGGAATCCAGACGCACAGGTCCCAGCTTTCTTCCAACTAACTCACCTGAGGGCCCAATGGGGCAGGTGAGCTCACACTAAACATTGGGATGGAAGGGGGACTCCATTCTCACATTGAGCCAAGTGGCCAGGGTGATGAAGTGGGAAGTCAGACAACTCTGGTTCCAATTCCCCCTCTGTAGAGGGGTGGGAAGGGCTCTGCATAATCTGGGGTGTGGGGCTTCTCCTGTCTCGTCATTTAAACTTTTTCGATGTTGAATAACTAGTGGAATAATCCAGTAAGGAAAACCGGCAATATAAGAATGACTCAACCACCTGGCAGTTACAGGACTCCACTTCTTCCTGGGTGGCCTGTAGAAATAAAAACACATAATGCCCCAAAATAATAATCGCTGTTTCAGAACTGGCTTTGTTCATCACTCCTAGAATGAATCTGAAAAACTGAGAAAAATGTGTGCAGAGTTGTGCAAGTCCTTACTTGATAGCTGTAGACAAATGAATCTAAGCTGAGTCAGTAGATCCAGTGTTCCTAGATAGAAAGACAGAAAGAATATTTGGGCCAAAATTTGTGACTTTGGAAATTAACTTTAGAAACCCAGATGTCCAAGAGAGATCTTCGAGTCATTGTGAATAGTTCCTGAAAACATCTAATCAGTGTGAAGCGGCCCTCAAAAAAGCAAACAGAATGTTAGCAATAATTTGAAAAGGGATAGAGAATAAGACGGAGAACACCTTATTGTCTCTAATTAAGACCACACTATGCCCACATCCTGAATGCTGTGTACAGATGTGGTTACCTCATCACAAAAGAGATCTATTGAAATTGGGAAAGTTATGAGAAAAGGCAACAAAAATGATTAGGGGTTTGGGTCCCATATAAAGAAGTTTAAAAAGACTGGTATGGAAAAAGTGAATAAGGAAAATTTATGTTCTTATTCGCCCAATAATAAGAACTAGGGGTCACCAAATAAAATTAGTAGGCAGCGTGTTTAAAACAAAAGGAGGTTTTCCTCCACTCAGTGCACAGTCAACCTGTGGAACTCCTTGCCAGAGGATCTTGTGAAGACTAGGACTTTAACAGAATTCAAGAAAGAGCAAGATAAATTCCTGGAGGTTAGGTCCATCCATGGTGACTAGCCAGCCTGGCTATGAATGGTGTCCTTAGCCTCTGTTATTTTGGAAATGAACCAGAGGAGAGAAATCCAGTTATTTCAGGAGAAAAACCTTCTTCTGAAATATCCCTTTTTCTTCATACAATGAGGTTTAAGGGTTATTTGGGAAGCAGAGTTATCTCCCGAAATAATTGCATCTAAACAGCATTTTTAATTTCAAATAAAGTATTTGGAATTAGCGCCCATCCACGAATATGGAAATGAAGTGCAGGATATTTCATCCCGGCTTCATTTACAATATTGAATGTCTACATTTCCATCCCTCCCTCTAAAGAGGGTGCAGGATTAGACATACGCAGAGAGAGTCAAAGTGAGTGGAGGTGAGGGAAAGAGACGTTTGAAGAGAAATAGGAACGTAGGGAGACATGCACCAAGAGAGATTTCCATCTGTCAGGAAATTCGTCAGTTCATCTCTATTTTACAATATGTTAAAACGCACCTTTCACACTCTGTGCCTGTGTCTGAAAGCAGCCACTTTCTCAATAGCTGTTCTCAGGGCCTGACTGACCTCCTTGTTCCTCAGGCTGTAGAGGAAAGGGTTGATCAACGGTATCATGATTCTGCTCAAGACAGACAATATTTTGTATTGGAGTGGGGGAGGTCTGAACACTGGGGCCACATAGTTTATAATTACACACAAATTGAAAACTGAAACCACAATGAGGTGGGAGGAGCAGGTGGAAAAGGCCTTTTGCCTCCCAGTGCTGGAGCGGATCCTCAGGATGGAGATGATGATACAAGCGTAGGATGCCAGGGACAGTAGAAAATTGGAAAGTGCCAATATGATAGACGCATAATTTGTCCCAATTGACAGTGTCTTGGACTCACCACAGAATGAGTTTGTGGGTGCAAAATCACAAATGAAATGATTAAATTCTTTGGGACCACAGAATGTTAATTGCAATCTTAACATTTCCAGCATGATACTGTAGGAAATGGCGATTATCCAGGCCCAGGCCACCATGTGGCAGCAAACCCTGCCATTCATCAGAGCAGGGTAACGGAGGGGATGGCAGATCGCTAGGTACCGGTCAATACACATGGCCGTGAGCAGATGACCTTGTGTAGTGGAAAGGATAACACAGAAATGGAATTGCACGTAGCAGTTCTGGAGAGAAATGGTTCTGTCCCCAGTCGCGAGGCTGCCAATCAGCCTGGGCAGGGTGGTGGAGACGTAGCAGATCTCCACAGCAGATAAATTGGCCACAAAGTAGTACATGGGGGTGTGAAGGTGCCGATCAGCTACCACTAGCACAACGATGAGGAGATTCCCAGCCACAGCCGCCAGGTAGATCACTAAGAAGAGCAGGAAGAGGAAGGGCTGCAGTTCAGGGCCGTTCCCAAATCCTAAGAGGATCAGTTCTACAATGGGCGTTTGATTTCTTCTTGGATTCTCCATAATTCTAGAAACACAAAAGCATCAGTTACACCGTGAGCACATGCAGACAGGTAGTGCTGTTTGTTGCCTGGCTAAGAACCCGGGATCTGTAGCTACATGCTGCTGTGTCTCCTCTCTGAAATAGTTAACTTGTAAATCTCCAGAGGAGGACTCATTTCAATTAGAGGCAGAGCTTCCAATATAGGCGAGCCTGGAACATCTAATGTACATTTTTGTACTTCCTCAGATCAGCTAAGGATGAGCTGGAGCAGGATTGTTTGGGGTTGCTTATTGGTCCAGATTAAGATTCTCATTCACACATTCACTTTTGATTTCCCAGGTGGCTGGAGTGCTGGCCAGAGGTTAGCTTCCCGGAGACTCAGCCATGATGTTACTTGGGATATCACCTCAGATCTGCAGGAGGGTTCACTTCCTCCTAGCCGGTCCGAGATGTCTGCTGTGATGTTCCATTTTGTCCGAGAGAGAGAGGGATTTTCTGGCTGCTTCTCAATTAACGTGTCTCCTAGCTGGGGCTTTGCCTTTTTTGGTTGGGTTGGGTATTTCTCATTCATACCTCACACTCATTCCACAGGTTACATACATATTCATAACCAATAGGGTTTCTAGGTAAAATTCCGCTTGATGGGCGTAAGTAACCAGAAACCTACCATAAACTAGATTGCTTGACATACTCAAAGAACCTAATGTAAATAACATGGGTTAACATACCAACGGAGTTAACATTAATTGTAACTAAGAGAGGTAGATTGAAGGGAAAAAGGGAAAGCAGAGAAGTCTGTCCGGACAGCTAGATGCCTGTGCTGCGGCGGAGGGGGGGGGGGGACAGGGGACGGCGGGTCATCTCCGACTGGCTACATAAATCAATGTACAGATGTTGCCCACTTGACTGCCTGAAGCCCTCTTGAACTTTAAATAAAGTCTTTTAAGATGGGAATCTGGAGTATCTTCATCATGGCAGCGTCAGTTCGGCCAATGTCGAGGACGTAACATAAGAGAAAGGAAGGATATTTAAAGTTCAACCATGGGTACATCTGCCCTGCAGCTGGGAGGTGTCATTCCCAGCCAGGGTAACATGCACGAGTTTTGATCAAACGAGCAAAGTAAAATTAGCAATGAGTGCTGAGCAGCAGAGCCTGTGTGTAGCTTGGAACTCTGATGGAATTGTGTTGGGCAGTTAGCCTGTGCGGCCGTCATTACACTCTTTTTAACACACGGCTCAGTCAAAGGTTGTGTGTGTGGCTCTAAGGGAGCAGGGAATCACCATTTCTATGTTGAAAACAGATATGCCACATGGGACAAAAAACAAAATATGAATGAGGGAGGAATAAGTATAAAAGGGGCACACGGATGGACAGAAAGGGCAGGGAGACTTTGGGAGCAAATATTTGTACTATTGGAAATAACAGTCAGATGTGAGTTGAGGGGGATTGTTTTTGAAGAATTCATTGCAAGGATTATAAGGGTCTGTGTTCCTGGCTCTCTACATGCATGAACCACCCACTTTGGGGGAGCAGACAAATGTATATTTGTGAGAAAGGTGGTTATTTTTGAACAGCTTAAGGAAGCAGTTAATGACAAAGAGGATTGTGCCCCTAAATATCTCCACAAGGGTTTTTCAAAGATGTGATTTTATCAACTTCAGGCACAAACTACTTGAAACAAGCTCCGGCCGACACGTGTATTACTCTAATGCGCAGGGCACAATGTACACTCTTTTTGCCAGTAAGTTTAGATCCTGGCAGTAAACGGGTTCAGCCTGTTAAATGGCTTCATTAGCACTCAATGACTCTGTGACCGTTTCAGTGTTATGCTAACAGGAGAGGCAAGATGAAAAACATATTTCACTTTTAGGAGAATAGATGCTCTCAGAGGCGGCACTCTGGCCTGCTGTGGGAACCCACAGGGTCAGAGCAGAGATAGAAAGGGTGGACGCGTTGGGCTCTAAGACCCAGGGGAGGCATTGCCTTCCTTTGCCTCTTACCTTTGCCCCATATTAGAGTTTCCTCTTCTTCCTCTTCCCCCTGCCCATGTGCCCAATGTCTGTAAAGCGTGGGACAGAGACCAGAGCTCAGGAGCCAAAGAACTCAGCTGGTCTGGTCTGAACTTCCTGGTGTGTGCTAAAGACACTGTCTCTCAAACACTTCTTTAACAACCAGCGCACAGACAGACACACACACACACACACTCTTCGTGTCTATCTCTGTGTCACACACAAGCACACTGTCTCGGTGTCTCTCACACATGCACACCCACTGTTTTCTTCTCCTCTCACACATATCTCTCCCTCACACACTTTGTCTCTCCCTCACAGAGATACCAACAGTGACTTCTTCTGTCTCTTTCACTCTCACCCCCATCACTTTCTTGTGTGTTTGCTGTTACTTCCCAACACACCCATGCATTCCACATTAATTTTATGCTTTCAAGCAGCTGTCATTATCGCTTTTTGACTGCTCTGGGCATTTCACAATTCTACTTCACTCTCCTGCTCAATTGAACTTCTCTAGGGAGTCAGTTCTGAAATGCTGAGCTAGTCTTGGCTGGAGTATGAATCTCTGTGTTAATATCACAAAAGTATTGATTGCATAGACAGGGCTGTTTTTCTCCTAGGGGCAGACATCTACATGTTACCTCAGTATGGGCGCATTCAACAACATTCTCTACTTACACAGATGGAAAAAAAATAAACAAAAGGGAACGTTGGTGGCAGGGAACATGCCGGCTATGTGGGATGGGACAGAAGGAGGTGGATTTCTGTACTGCTGAACATAAACCATCTCCTCAGTCTAGGTCCCCGGAGCTGTACAACCCGGCTCTGGCCTCATCACTGAGCAGTTGAAGTGAATTGCCAAGTTTGCCCTCTCTCAACGTGGAGATGAATAAGCCCTCATCTACTAAACAAACGGAGAATTTTTTTCCAGACACTTCATTTTAAAGGCGCATTGGATTACTCCACAAATGAGTTCATTAATTAGTAAAGGTTACATTAAGTGATGATAAAGGCTATCTAAGAGAGCGAAGCACTTTACCAGAGATAAGTAAAACTAGAAATTAAGTACAACAGGCTGGTGACATAGACTGTGAATGAGCATTTCCTCACCCTGACAGAGGGAGCTGGCAGGCGGGCAGGATCTCAAGGCGAAGGCGCCTTTGGTTTGCAGCTCGTGTGTCTCGGGTTTCCAGTGTCCTTCAGTCTTGGTCAAGCATCATCCCAGCTCATTCTGCGTTTCCCTGCTGTTTCCAGGAGTCCCCTTGTGTGGGGATCATGAATCAGCGGATGAGATCTCTCCCTGCCTTATATAAGGTTGGGGAACCCTTTGTTTTCAAACTCGATTCCCACATCAGTGTGTGGCAAAATACAGAAGTCCCAAGATGGAGTCCAGCATCATTTCTCCTGGTGCCCTGCCTGGGAGAATGAGAAGGACCATTACTGACAGACTCTCCAGAGTGTCTTTGGCAGCCTAACCTGGGGGGAGAGAAACTTCTCCTCCGGCCTATAGATTCCCCCAATGACTCATTAACATGAACAGGCCCTTCCCAACCACCTCTCTCCAATGAAAACATCTTGCCAATTGGGAGCTGCCCAAGTGTATTCACTCCTCCCCAGTCTAGGGTTACATAGGGATGAACAACGCAATAGCGAGCAACAGATCAAACAACATGAGACCTTTTCTCGCTGCATCCTTTGCTTAGGCCTGGAGCACGTGTCCACTAGGAAATGGGCCAAAATGTCATCAGATTTTATGATACTTAGACTGAAGCAGAAGCCCCTGGATTCATGTCAGTGAAGAGCCCGGTTGAGTGTTCGAAGCCCCTTGGCTCGCCTGTCTGCAACAACTGGGGAATTCAGAATTTAAATCACTGATGTGTAAACACAACCCAAGAATTCCTGGATGGACTCTAAGCGCTGTGTTCAGTAATATATCCCACTGGGGTGAACGTTTTCAAAGAGGACCTTTGGGGATTCATTAACAGCAACCCTGTTTGTATGTTCTGAAATATTGAAAAAAAGTTGTCGTGAGTTATCAGCAGCATGGACCAAATTGTTCTCTGTAGTAACTCCTCTCTTTTCATTGCTCTTACACCAGGGCTATGTCTGAACCCAGGTGCTTTCAGTCACAGAGAATTTGAGCCCCGTTCTGATAACAGAAATGCACTGGAGTAAATGGAATTGCTCTTTTTTTACACTGACGTTATTGAGAGGAAAATCTGGGCAATTGCTCACACTCCTAAGTCTACCACTTCACAGTAAAATGTGTGATACGAATACGACAGTCAAAAGGAGAACACTGAGGAATTTCAGTCCTTGTCACCAGCCCATGCTGCTGATGGAGGAGAGGCAGAGTTCCAACACAGATCGTGGAAACAATCACAGAGCTGGGAAACCGGGATTAGAGGCCTGGTCCCAGAGGCACACATGCACACACACTGTTTTCTTCCCCTTCTTCAGGCTGTCGAGGACAGGGTTGATCCAGGGTATCAGGACTGTGTACAAGACAGACAATATTTTACACAGGACTGCAGGAGATTTGAACAATGGAATCACATAGGTTTTAATCAATCCCCCTTAGTCCAAACTCCGTGCCAGAGGCTACACGCGGCATGGAGGATGTAGCTCGAATTAAAGATCCTAATTCAAACTAGGGTTACTCCGCTTGCCCTCCTTACATTACCTAGCTCGAACTAACAAGCCATACCCCTATTGTTTGACCTGGTGTCATCCTGCCTGTAGCTGGGGTGGCCAATGAGGAGGTGGAGATACCACTCGCTCAGATGGGGGGTAGAGCGACGATGGGGTAGGAAGAGAAGGAGCCTTTGGGTATGTGTAGACTACAGGCTTTTGTTGACAGAAGTTTTGTCGACAGATACTGATGGGTTTATGAAGGGGACGGTTTGATGACATAACATGATCTTTGTAACTAATTGACCATTCATTATCAGTGGGAAATAGGTCAATGGAGGGATGATAGGCGTTACGATAGAGAACTTCCTTTGTGTCTGGCTGGTGAGTCTTGCCCACATGCTCAGGGTTTAGCTGATCGCCATATTTGGGGTCGGGAAGGAATTTTCCTCCAGGGTAGACTGGGGTGGGTGAGATTCTGTGGCCTGAACTGTGTAGGGGTCGGACTAGATGATCATAATGGTCCCTTCTGACCTTAAAGTCTATGAGTCTATGCGATCTTCCCATAGCAGTGGGCCAAATTCACATCACCCATGTCAAGTCATCAAGTGAGGTGAATGTTTTCCAACCCAATGCATCAGGAAAAGGGGTCACTCAGTAGGAAACCCTCTGCTCCCAGCCTGGCAAAGTCTCCTCTTCCTGAGAAGATAGGACTCAGGCAGACTCAGTGTGTGTGAGAGAGAGAGGGAAAGAGAGAGCGGGCTCTTCCCTGCCCCGTCTGCCATGGACCAGTATTCTACTGTGATTGTGGGCCGCAAAACTGAGCAGTGTCCCTGCAGCTGTCACGCCAGGGCTCCGAACAAGGGGAAAGAAGCCCCCCTCTCTGACTTGAGATCCCTTGTGCCTTCCTCCCAGGGCCACAACGCTCCCAAGATGCATAAATACCCACCTCCCTGCTCAATTTGCATTGCCCCTGACAGCGAGATTGGTGGGGTTCTGCCAGAAAGCGCGAGGAGGGGCACGGCCCCCGTCTTGGCCAGAGTCGGAGGGTTCATAGTAAGGGACAAGAGACTCTGGTTTACACCAGGAGAGTGAGAGGGAAACAAGCCCAAACCGTTCCCGTAGAGTGACTCCCGATTTCCACCACACGAGTGAGAAACAATTCAGCAGTAGCCCCTGTGTCAGTACAAATAAGGCCCAGGCTCCAAAGGGATCGGACACCGTTTTAATTCACACACGTTTCCTTAATCTGAAGTCCAGGCACCAGATCTTTGTGGTGAATTTTCATGTAAAAACCTGGGTGCGGCCAAATCTCTTATTGGCCCAGCTCTTTGTCACCTCTCTCCGCTGCGGCCGTGGGCTGGCCTTTGCCCGCTAGGAACTAGGCCACAGGGTCAAGTTTTAGGACTCAGAGTGTGGAGCTGCTGCCTCAGGCTAGCCGAGGGCTGTGCTTAAAAGGACCCGACTCCCACCCCGGACAGACAGTTCTCAGGGTTCCCGGATTGCTTTCAGTCCTGTCTTGGAGTGCCCTGAGTGCCCACACTCGGCACACCATAGCACTCGGCCATCAGCCCGGCTGAACTTGCCGCAGGCTGTCATCTGGGGGGATCAATCGGGGGCTGTCAGGATCCAGGAGGCCCTGCAGGAGAGCTGCCGCCCCTAGGAGCCCACAGAGCCACCCCAGTCCTCCCCATCAGGGGCTCGTACCCCATTCCTCCCTCACCTCCTTCCACTTACCCATCCCTAGCCCCCCTTCCTGATGTACAAAATAAAGGACACGTGTGTTCAAAAATAGAAACTCTCTTTATTTAACAAAACTGGGGAGAGGGGATTAATCTCTGGGGAGACTGGGAAAAGGAGGTGGGAGAGGGGAAGAGAGAGGGTGGGAGAGGGAAGGAGGAAACCGGGGAGGAGGGAGTTGGAAGGGGGAAAGCAGGGGAAGAAGGAGGAGGGGGAAGTATAAAACTATGGTATGCCATATCTTCAGGACTGTGTGCAGATGTGGTCTCCTCACCTCAAAAAAGATATTTTGGCCTTGGAAATGGTTCCGAAAAGGGCAACTACAATGATTAGGGGTTTGGAACAGGTCCCATATGAAGAGAGGCTAAAGAGACTGGGACTATTCAGTTTAGAAAGTAGGAGACTGAGGGGGGATATGATAGAGGTCTATAAAAGCATGAGTGGTGTGGAGAGGGTGCATAAAGAAAAGTTCTTCATTAGTTCCCATAATAGAAGGACTAGAGGACACCATGTGAAATGAATGGGCAGCAGGTTTAAAACTAATAAGAGAAAGTTCTTCTTCACACAGCACATAGTCAACCTGTGGAACTCCTTGCCACAGGAGGCTGTGAAGGCTAGAACTATAACAGAGTTTAAAGAGAAGTTAGATAAAGTCATGGAGGTTGGGTCCATGGAGTGCTATTAGCCAGTGCTATTAGCTATGATCTCCTGGCCTCTGTTTGTGGAAGGCTGGAGATGGACGGCACGAGAGAAATTCCTTGGTCATTGTCTTCGGTCCATCCCTTCCAGGGTGTCTAGTGTTGGCCACTGTCGGCAGACAGGCTACTGGGCTAGATGGACCTTTGGTCTGACCCAGTACTGCCGTTCTTATGTTCTTATGTTCTAAGCTCAGGGCTCAGGTTCGGGGGTCTCATTGGACCAACTTGATTTTCATGCAAACCTGCTCCTGGGTTGGCATGTGGTGTTTGGTGGCCAGGCTGGCAGCTATCCTGCCCTAGACAGCCACTTTCCTGTGCCTAGTGCGGAGATCTTGGACGTTGGAGGCTTACCCCCAAACCTCGATGAGGTCCACGATCTTTGCAGTAGACCAGGCGGGAGCCCACCTCTTACAGCCCCGGGCAGGCTCCTGGGAGCCACCAACCTGGTCCTGGGAAGAGGCAGAGGGCTGGGTGGCAGGGGGTGGCTGGCTCATGCCGTGCCAGTTGCAGAGTCTGCTGGCTGGGTGCTGGCAGGCTTGCAAGTGGCACAAGAAGTATAGCCAGACCGTGCCCCTTTAAGGGCTCTGGGGCCGGGAGGGGAGGAAAAAGAGTTTCCCTGGTTGTGCCCAGAGTGGCCACCAGGGCAACCTGGGAAGGGCTAGCCTCCCACTAGCAGTTGTCAGTTTGAATTAACTTTGCAGTGTAGACATACCCTAGGTGCATAAGTCCCAGGAGATGGTCCCAACGGGATTCCTTAAACCTCCAGTTAACTTCACCTGACTTCTGTAGGCCTCTAAACTCGACCTGCAGCCTACTTTGTCCAGGGATATTCACTAGGACTCTTCGGTTTCTGTCTCTAGGCTTGTGCAGCCCGGCCCCGGGAAAGGAATCCAGATGCACAGATCCCAGATTTCTTCCAACTAACTCACCTGAGGGCCCAATGGGGCAGGTGAGCTCACACTAAACATTGGGATGGAAGGGGGGCTCCATTCTCACATTTGTGACTTTGGAAATTAACTTTAGAAACTCAGATGTCCAAGAGAGATCTTCGAGTCATTGTGAATAGTTCCTGAAAACATCTAATCAGTGTGCAGCGGCACTCAAAAAAGCAACCAGAATGTTAGCAATAATTTGAAAAGGGATAGAGAATAAGACGGAGAACACCTTATTGTCTCTAATTAAGACCACACTATGCCCACATCCTGAATGCTGTGTACAGATGTGGTTACCTCATCACAAAAGAGATCTATCAAAATTGGGAAAGTTATGGGAAAAGGCAACAAAAATGATTAGGGGTTTGGGTCCCATGTATAGAAGGTTAAAAATACTGCTATTGAAAAAGTGAATAAGGAAAATTTATGTTCTTATTCACCCAATAATAAGAACTAGGGGTCACCAAATACAATTAATAGGCAGCAGGTTTAAAAAGAAAAGGTGGTTTTTCTCCACTCAGTGCACAGTCAAACGGTGAAACTGCTTGCTAGAGGATGTTGTGAAAACTAAGACTTTAATAGGGTTCAAGAAAGAGCAAGATTAATTCATGGAGGTTAGGTTCATCAATGGTGACTAGCTAGACTGGGTAGGAATGGTGTCCCTGCACTCTGTTATTTTGGAAATGAATGAGAGGAGAGGAATCACGTTATGATTACCTGTTGTGTTCCCTCCGGTTATTTCAGGAGAAAACCTTTCTTCTGAAATATCCCTTATTCTGCATACAACAAGGTTTAAGGGTTATTTGGGAAGCAGAGTTATCTCCCGAAATAATTGCATCTAAACAGCATTTTTAATTTAAAATAAAGTACTGTATTTGAAAGTAGCGCCCATCCACGAATATGGAAATGAAGTGCGGGATATTTACATCCTGGCATCATTTACAATATTGAATGTCTACATTTGCATCCCTCCCTCAAAAGAGGGTGCAAGTTTAGACATAAGCAGAGAGAGTCAAAGTGAGTGGAGGTGAGGGAAAGAGGGGTTTGAAGGAAAATAGGAACGTAGGGAGACATGCACAAAGAGAGATTTCCATCTGTCAGGAAATACGTCAGTTCATCTCTATTTTACAATATACTAAAACGCACCTTTCACACTCCGTGCCTGTGTCTGAAAGCAGCCAGTTTCTCAATAGCTGTTCTTAGGGCCTGACTGACCTCCTTGTTCCTCAGGCTGTAGAGGACAGGGTTGATCAAAGGTATCAGACTACCATTCAAGACAGACAATATTTTGTACAGAAGTGGGGGAGGTCTGAACACTGGGACCACATAGTTTATAATTACAGACACGTTGAAAACTGAAACCACAATGAGGTGGGAGGAGCAGGTGGAAAAGGCCATTTGCCTCCCAGTGCTGGAGCGGATCCTCAGGATGGAGAAGATGATAGAAGCGTAGGATGCCAGGGACAGTAGAAAATTCATAAGTGTCAATATGATAGACACATAATTTGTCCCAATTGACAGTGTCTTGGACTCACCACAGAATGAGTTTGTGGGTGCAAAATCACAAACCAAATGATCAAATTCTTTGGGACCACAGTATGTTAATTGCAAAATTAACATTTCCAGCATGATACTGTAGGAAATGGCGATTATCCAGGCCCAGGCCACCATGTGGCAGCAAACCCTGCCGTTCATCAGAGCAGGGTAACGGAGGGGATGGCAGATCGCTAGGTACCGGTCAATACACATGGCCGTGAGCAGATGACCTTGTGTAGTGGAAAGGATAACACAGAAATGGAATTGCACGTAGCAGTTCTGGAGAGAAATTGTTCTGTCCCCAGTCGCGAGGCTGCCAATCAGCCTGGGCAGGGAGGTGGAGACGTAGCAGATCTCCACAGCTGACATGTTGGCCACAAAGTAGTACATGGGAGTGTGAAGGTGCCGATCAGCCACCACTAGCACAACGATGAGGAGATTCCCAGCCACAGCCGCCAGGTAGATCACTAGGAAGAGCAGGAAGAGGAGGGGCTGCAGTTCAGGGCCATTCCCAAATCCTATGAGGATCAGTTCTACAATGGGCGTTTGATTTCTTCTTGGATTCTCCATAATTCTAGAAACACAAAAGCATCAGTTACACCGTGAGCACATGCAGACAGGTTGTGCTGTTTGTTGCCTGGCTGGGAACCTGGGATCTGTAGCTACATGCTGCTGTGTCTCTTCTCTGAAATAGTTAACTTGTAAATCTCCAGAGGAGGACTCATTTCAATTAGAGGCTGAGTTTCCAATATAGGAGAGCCTGGAACATCAAATGTACATTTTTGTACTTCCTCAGACGTGCTGAGGAAGAAACCCAGACAAAGGATGAGCTGGAGCAGGATTATTTGGAGTTGTTTATTGGTCCAGATTAAGATTCTCATTCACACATTCACTTTTGATTTCCCAGGTGGCTGGAGTGCTGGCCAGGGGTTAGCTTCCCGGAGACTCAGCCATGATGTTACTTGGGATATCACCTCAGATCTGCAGGAGGGTTCACTTCCTCCAGGACGGTCCCAGCTCTCTGCTGTGATGTTCCATTTTGTCCGAGAGAGAGAGGGATTTTCTGGCTGCTTCTCAATTAACGTGTCTCCTAGCTGGGGCTTTGCCTTTTTGGTTGGGTTGGGTATTTCTCATTCATACCTCACACACATTCCACAGGTTACATACATATTCATAACCAATAGGGTTTCTATGTAAAATACAGCTTGATGGGCTTAAGGAACCAGAATCCTACCATAAACTGGATTGCTTGACATACTCAAAGAACCTAATGTAAATAACATGGGTTAACATACCAAAGGAGTTAACATGAATTGTAACTAAGAGAGGTAGATTGAAGGGAAAATGGGAAAGCAGAGAAGTCTGTCCGGACAGCTAGATGCCTGTGCTGCGGGGGGGGGGGGTGTGGGGGGGGTAGGGGACGGCGGGTCATCTCCGACTGGCTACATAAATGACTGTACAGCTGTTGCCCACTTGACTGCCTGAAGCCCTCTTGAACTTTAAATAAAGTCTTTTAAGATGGGAATCTGGAGTATCTTCATCATGGCAGCGTCATTTCGGCCAATGTCAAGGACGTAACAAAAGTCCAGAGAAAGGAAGGATATTTAAAGTTCAACCATGGGTACATCTGCCCTGCAGCTGGGAGGTGTCATTCCCAGCCAGGGTAACATGCACGAGTTTTGATCAAACGAGCAAAGTAAAATTAGCAACGAGTGCTGAACAGCAGAGCCTGTGTGTAGCTTGGAACTCTGATGGAATTGGTTGGTGCAGTCTGTGCGGCCAACATTACACTATTTTTAACACAAGGATCAGTCAAAGGTTGTGTGTGTGGCTCTAAGGGAGCAGGGAATCACCATTTCTATGTTGAACACAGATATGCCACCTGGGACAAAAAACAAAATACGAATGAGGGAGGAATATGTATAAAAGGGGCGCACGGATGGACAGAAAGGGCAGGGAGACTTTGGGAGCAAATATTTGTACTATTGGAAATCACAGTCAGATGTGAGATGAGGGGGATTGTTTTTGAAGAATTCATTGCAAGGATTATAAGGCTCTGTGTTCCTGGCTCTCTACATGCATGAACCACCCACTTTGGGGGAGCAGACAAATGTATAGTTGAGAGAAAGGCGGTTCTTTTTGAACAGCTTAAGGAAGCAGTTAATGACAAAGAGGACTGTGCCCCTAAATATCTCCATAAGGGTTTTTCAAAGATGTGATTTAATCAACTTCAGGCACAAACTACTTCATTGTTCCAAACAAGCTCCGGCCGACACGTGTATTACTCTACTGCGCAGGGCACTACGTACACTCTTTTTGCCAGTAAGTTCAGATCCTGGCAGTCAACGGGTTCAGTCTGTTAAATGGCTTCATTAGCACTCAATGACTCTGTGACCGTTTCAGTGTTATGCTAACAGGTGAGGCAAGATGAAAAACATATTTCACTTTTAGGATAATAGTTGCTCTCAGAGGCGGCACTCTGGCCTGGTGTGGGAACCCACAGGGTCAGAGCAGAGATAGAAAGGGTGGACACGTTGGGCACTAAGACCCAGGGGAGGCATTGCCTTCCTTTGCCTCTTACACTTGCCCCATATTAGAGTTTCCTCTTCTTCCTCTTCCCCCTGCCCATGTGCCCAATGTCTGTAAAGCGTGGGACAGAGACCAGAGCTCAGGAGCCAAAGAACTCAGCTGGTCTGGTCTGAACTTCCTGGTGTGTGTTAAAGACACTGTCTCTCAAACACTTCTTTAACAACCAGCACACAGACAGACACACACACACACTCTTCGTGTCTATCTCTGTGACACACACAAGCACACTGTCTCGGTGTCTCTCACACATGCACACACACTGTTTTCTTCTCCTCTCACACATACCTCTCCCTCACACACTTTGTCTCTCCCTCACAGAGATACCAACAGTGACTTCTTCTGTCTATTTCACTCTCACCCCCATCACTTTCTTGTGTGTTTGCTGTTACTTCCCAACACACCCATGCATTCCACATTAATATTATGCTTTCAAACAGCTGTCATTATCGCTTTTTGACTGCTCTGGGCATTTCACAATTCTACTTCACTCTCCTGCTCAATTGAACTTCTCTAGGGAGTGAGTTCGGAAATGCTGAGCTAGTCCTGGCTGGAGTATGAATCTCTGTGTTAATATCACAAAAATATTGATTGCATAGACAGGGTTGTTTTTTTCCGAGGGGCAGACATCTACATGTTACCTCACGTTCAACAAAATTCTCTCCATACAGAGATGGAAAAAAAATAAACAAAAGGGAACGTTGGTGGCAGGGAACATGCCGGCTATGTGGGATGGGACAGAAGGAGGTGGATTTCTGTACTGCTGAACATAAACCATCTCCTCAGTCTAGGTCCCCAGAGCTGTACAACCCGGCTCTGGCCTCATCACTGAGCAGTTGAAGTGAATTGCCAAGTTTGCCCTCTCTCAACGTGGAGAGGAATAAGCCCTCATCTACTAAACAAACGGAGAATTTTTTTCCATACACTTCATTTTAAAGGCGCATTCGATTACTCCACAAATGAGTTCATTAATTAGTAAAGGTTACATTAAGTGATGATAAAGGCTATCTAAGAGAGCGAAGCACTTTATCAGAGATAAGTAAAACTAGAAATTAAGTACAACAGGCTGGTGACATAGACTGTGAATGAACATTTCCTCACCCTGACAGAGGGAACCGGCAGGAGGGCAGGATCTCAAGGCGAAGGAGCCTTTGGATTGCAGCGCGTGTGTCTCGGGTTTCCAATGTCCTTCAGTCTTTGTCCAGCATCACCCCAGCTCATTCTGCATTTCCCTGCTGTTTCCAGGAGTCCCCTTGTGTGGGGATCAGAAATCAGCGGATGAGATCACTCCCTGCCTTATATAAGGTTGGGAAACCCTTTGTTCTCAAACTCGATTCCCACATCAGTATGTGGCTAAATACAGAAGTCCCAAGATGGAGTCCAGCATCATTTCTCCTGGTGCCCTGCCCGGGAGAGTGAGAAGGACCATTACTGACAGACTCTCCAGAGTGTCTTTGGCAGCCTAACCTGGGGGGAGAGAAACTTCTCCTCAGGCCTATAGATTCCCCCAATGACTCATTAACATGAACAGGCCCTTCCCAACCACCTCTCTCCAATGAAAACATCTTGCCAAGTGGGAGCTGCCCAAGTGTATTCAGTCCTCCCCAGTCTAGGGTTACAAACGGATGAACAAAGCAATAGTGAGCAACAGAGAAGTTTTCGTGCTGCATCTATTGCTGAGGCCTGGAGCACGTGTCTACTAGGAAATAGGCCAAAATGTCATCAGATTTTATGATACTTAGACTGAAGCAGAAGCCCCTGGATTCATGTCAGTGAAAAGCCCGGCTGAGTGTTCGAAGCCCCTTGGCTCGCCTGTCTGCAACAACTGGGGAATTCAGAATTTAAATCACTGATGTGTAAACACAACCCTAGAATTCCTGGATGGACTCTAAGCGCTGTGTTCAGTAATATATCCCACTGGGGTGAACGTTTTCAAAGAGGACCTTTGGGGATTCATTAACAGCAACCTTGCTTGTATGTTCTGAAATACTGAAAAAAAGTTGTCGTGAGTTTTCAGCAGCATGGACCAAATTGTTCTCTGTAGTAACTCCTCTCTTTTCATTGCTCTTACACCAGGGCTATGTCTGAACCCAGGTGCTTTCAGTCACAGAGAATTTGAGCCCCGTTCTGATAACAGAAATGCACTGGAGTAAACGGAATTGCTCTTTGTTTACACTGAGGTTATTGAGAGGAAAATCTGGGCAATTGCTCACACTCCTAAGTCTACCACTTCACAGTAAAATGTGTGATACGAATACGACAGTCAAAAGGAGAACACTGAGGAATTTCAGTCCTTGTCACTAGCCCATGCTGCTGATGGAGGAGAGGCAGATTTCCAACACAGATCGTGGAAACAATCACAGAGCTGGGAAACCGGGATTAGAGGCCTGGTCCCAGAGGCACACATGCACACACACTGTTTTCTTCCCCTTCTTCAGCCTGCAGATGACAGGGTTGATCCAGGGTATCAGGACTGTGTACAAGACAGACAATATTTTACACAGGACCGCAGGAGGTTTGAACAATGGAATCACATAGGTTATAATCAATCCCCCTTAGTCCAAACACCATGCCAGAGGCTACACGCGGCATGGAGGAGGTAGCTCGAATTAAAGATCCTAATTCAAACTAGGGTTACTCTGCTTGCCCTCCTTACAATACCTAGCTCGAACTAACAAGCCATACCCCTATTGTTTGACCGGATGTCATCCTGCCTGTAGCTGGGGTGGCCAATGAGGAGGTGGAGATGCCACTCGCTCGGATGGGGGGCAGAGTGACGATGGGCTGGGAAGTGAAGGAGCCTTGATGTGTGGGCAGGGGGGGGCCATGGAGCCCTGGCTGGACCCCCCACGGTCTGCTCCGAACCTCTGCCCGCTAGCAGTGGTGGATATAGGGCAGGTGAGCGGGGCGGCCAAACCAACCTGATCTCCTTTTTAGAGAAAGTAACAGATTTATTAGATAATGAAATGCAGTGGCTCTAATCTACCTCGACTTTAGTAAGGCATTTGATACAGGACCACATGGGGAATTATTGGTTACATTGGAAACGAGAGGGATTAATATGAAAGTTGAGGTGGATAAGCAACTGGTTAAAGGGGAGACTACAGCGGGTCATACTGAAAGGTGAACTGTCTGGTTGGAGGAAGGTTACTAGTGGAGTTCCTCAGGGATCAGTTTTGGGGCCAATTTTATTTAATCATTTTATTGCTGAACTTGGCACCAAAAACGGAAGTGTCCTGATAAAATTTGCAGATGACACAAAGTTAGTCGGTATTGCCAATTCTGAAAAGGATCGGGATATCATACAGCAGTTGTCCCCAACCTTTTCAACTTTTTGGGGCGGGGCCATTCATACGCTGGGCACCCGGGGATGCGGCCACACACGCACCCCGGGGTGGAACCACCCATACGCTGCATGCCCAGTGCCAGCGCCACCCATGCGCTGCACTCCCGGGTCCGGCGCCTGTCCTGTGCCGCACACACAGGGGCGAGACCACCCACAGTTATCCCCAACCTTTTGGGGCTGCCGGGTACCCTGGGCAGGGCCACTCACAAGGCATTGGTGAGATCCCGTTTGGAATACTGTGTGCAGTTCTGATCTCCCATGCTTAGAAGGATGAATTCAAACTGGAACAGGTACAAAGAAGGGTCACTAGGATGATCTGAGGAATGGAAAACCTGTCTTATGAAAGGATACTCAAGGAGCTTGGCTTGTTTACCTTAATGAAAAGAAGGCTGAGGGGGGACATGATTGGCTGAATCATAGAATCATAAAACTGGAATAGACCTCAGAAGGTCATCAAGTCCAGCCCCCTGCTCTAGGCAGGACCAATTCCAACTAAATCAACCTGGCCAGGGCTTTGTCAAGCCGAGACTTAAACACCTCTAGGGATGGAGACTCCACTACTTCCCTAGGTAACCCATTCCAGTGCTTCACCACCCTCCTAGTGAAGTAGTTTTTCCTAATATCCAACCTGGACCTCTCCCACCACAACTTGAGACCATTGCTCCTTGTTCTGCCATCTGTCACCACTGAGAACAGCCTCTCTCTATCCTCTTTGGAACCTCCCTTCAGGAAGTTGAAGGCTGCTCTCAAATCCCCCTTCACTCTTCTCTTCTGCAGACTAAACAGACCCAAGTCCCTCATCCTCTCCTCATAAGTCATATACTCCAGCCCCCTAATCATTTTGGTTGCCCTCCACTGGACCCTCTCCAATGTGTCCGCATCCTTTTTGTAGTGGGGGGCCCAGAACTGGACACAATACTCCAGATGAGGCCTCAAGCAGAATAAAGGGGAATGATGACATCTCTGGATCTGCTGGCAATGCTCCTCTTAATGCATCCTAATATGCCATTAGCCTTCTTGGCTCCAAGGGCACACTGTTGACTCATATCTAGCTTCTCATCCACTGTAACCCCCAGGTCCTTTTCTGAAGAACTACTACTTAACCGGTTGGTCCCCAGCTTGTAACTATGCTTGGGATTCTTCCGTCCCAAGTGCAGGACTCTACACTTGTCCTTGTTGAACCTCATCAGATTTCTTGTGGCCCAATCCTCCAATTTGTCTAAGTCACTCTGTACCCTCTCTCTGCCCTTAAGCGTATCTACCTCTCCCCCCAGCTTAGTGTCATCCGCAAACTTGCTGAGGGTGCAATCCATCCCCTCATCCAGGTCATTAATAAAGATATTGAACAAAACCGGTCCTAGAACCGAACCTTGGGACACTCCGCTGGAAACCGACCGCCATCCTGACATCGAGCCATTGATCACTACCCGCTGGGCCCGGCCTTCTAGCCATCTTTCTATCCATCTTACCGTCCATTTATCCAATCCACAATCCCTTAACTTGCTGGCAAGAATATTGTGGGAGACCGTATCAAAAGCCTTGCTAAAGTCAAGGTATATCACATCCACTGACTTCCCCATGTCTACCGAGCCAGTTACCTCATCATAGAAGCTAATCAGATTGGTCAGGCACGACTTGCCCTTTGTGAATCCATGCTGAGTATTCCTAATCATTTTCCTCTCATCCAAGTGCCTCAATATGGATTCCTTAAGGATCCCTTCCATGATTTTTCCAGGAACTGAGGTAAGACTGACCGGCCTATAGTTCCCTGGATCATCCTTCTTCCCTTTTTGAAGATGGGCTCTACATTTGCCTTTTTCCAGTCATCCGGGATTTCTCCCGATTTCCACGACTTTGGGGGACATGAGGAGGGGCATGACTGCTCTCTTTAAATATATGAGAGGGATAAATACCAGGGAGGGAGAGGAATTATTTAAGCTTAATACCAATGCGGACACAAGAACAAATGGATACAAACTGGTTAGGAGGACGTTTGGACTTGAGATTAGATGAAGGTTTCTAACCATTAGAGGAGTGAGGTTCTGGAACGGCCTTCCAAGGGAAGTAGTGGGGGCGAAAGATCTATTCAGCTTCAAGATTAAACTAGATGGGTTTATGAAGGGGACGGTTTGATGACATAACATGATCTTTGTAACTAATTGACCATTCATTATCAGTGGGAAATAGGTCAGTGGAGGGATGATAGGCGTTACTATAGAGAACTTCCTTTGTGTCTGACTGGTGAGTCTTGCCCACATGCTCAGGGTTTAGCTGATCGCCATATTTGGGGTCGGGAAGGAATTTTCCTCCAGGGTAGATTGGGGTGGGTGAGATTCTGTGGCCTGCACTGTATAGGAGTCGGACTAGATGATCATAATGGTCCCTTCTGACCTTAAAGTCTATGAGTCTATGAGATCTTCCCATAGCAGTGGGCCAAATTCACATCCCCCATGTCAAGTCAGCAAGTGAGGTGAATGTTTTCCAACCCAATGCATCAGGAAAAGGGGTCACTCAGTAGGAAACCCTCTGCTCCCAGCCTGGCAAAGTCTCCTCTTCCTGAGAAGATAGGACTCAGGCAGACACAGCGTGTGTGTGAGAGAGAGGGAAAGAGAGAGCGGGCTCTTCCCTGCCCCGTCTGCCATGGACCAGTATTCTACTGTGATTGTGGGCCGCAAAACTGAGCAGTGTCCCTGCAGCTGTCACGCCAGGGCTCCGAACAAGGGGAAAGAAGCTCCCCTCTCTGACTTGAGATCCCTTGTGCCTGCCTCCCAGGGCCACATCGCTCCCGAGATGCAGAAATACCCACCTCCCTGCTCGATTTGCATTGCCCCTGACAGCGAGATTGGTGGGGTTCTGCCAGAAAGCGCGAGGAGGGGCACGGCCCCCGCCTTGGCCAGAGTCGGAGGGTTCATAGTAAGGGACAAGAGACTCTGGTTTACACCAGGAGAGTGAGAGGGAAACAAGACCAAACCGTTCCCGTGGAGTGACTCCCGATTTCCACCACACGAGTGAGAAACAATTCAGCAGCGGCCCCTGTGTCAGTACAAATAAGGCCTAGGCTCCAAAGGGATCGGACACCGTTTTAATTCACACACGTTTCCTTAATCTGAAGTCCAGGCACCAGATCTCTGTGGTGAATTTTCATGTAAAAACCTGGGTGCGGCCAAATCTCTTATTGGCCCAGCTCTTTGTCACCTCTCTCCGCTGCGGCCGTGGGCTGGCCTTTGCCCGCTAGGAACTAGGCCACAGGGTCAAGTTTTAGGACTCAGAGCATGGAGCTGCTGCCTCAGGCTAGCCGAGGGCTCTGCTTAAAAGGACCCGACTCCCACCCCCAACAGACAGTTCTCAGGGTTCCCGGATTGCTTTCAGTCCTGTCTTGGAGTGCCCTGAGTGCCCACACTCGGCACATCACAGCGCTCGGCCATCAGCCGGGCTGCACTTGCCACAGGCTGCCATCTGGGGGTTTATCGGGGGGCTGTCAGGATCCAGGAGGCCCTGCAGGAAAGCTTCCGCCCCAAGGAGCCCGCAGAGCCTCCCCAGTCCTCCCCATTGGGTGCTCGCTCCCCATTCCTCCCTCACCTCCTTCCACTTACCCCTCCCTACCCCCCTTCCTGATGGAAAAAAATAAAGGATACGTGTGTTCATAAATAGAAACTCTCTTTATTTAATTAAATTGTGGGGTAGGGATTAACCTCTGGGGAGACTGGGAAAAGAAGGTGGGAGAGAGGGTGGGAGAGGGGAGGTGGGAGTCTGGGAGGAGGGAGTTGGAAAGGGGAAGCTAGGGGAAGAAAGAGGACAGGGAAGTATAAAACTGGTAGGCCATATCTTCAGGACTGTGTACAGATGTGGTTTCCTCACCTCAAAAAGATATTTGAGCCTTGGAAAGGATTCAGAAAAGGGCAATTAAAATGATTAGGGGTTTGGAACAGGTCCCATATGAAGAGAGGCTAAAGAGACTGGGACTTTTCAGCTTAGAAAATAGGAGACTGAGGGGGGATATGATAGAGGTCTATAAAATCATGAGTGGTGTGGAGAGGGTGAATAAAGAAAAGTTCTTCATTAATTCCTATAATAGAAGGACTAGAGAACACCAAATGAAATGAATGGGCAGCAGGTTTAAAACTAATAAGCAAAAGTCCTTCACACAGCACATAGTCAACCTTTGGAACTCCTTGCCACAGGAGGCTGTGAAGGCTAGAACTTAAAGAGTTTAAAGAGAAGTTAGATAACGTTATGGAGGTTGGATCCATGGAGTGCTATTAGCCAAGGGGTAGGAATGGTGTCCCTGGCCTCTGTTTGTGGAAGGCTGGAGATGGACGGCATGAGACAAATTGCTTGGTCATTGTCTTCGGTTCATCCCATCCGGGGTAACTGGTGTTGGCCGCTGCCGGCAGACAGGCTACTGGGCTAGATGGACCTTTGGTCTGACCCAGTACACCCGTTATTATATTCTAAGCTCAGGACTCAGGGTCGGGCTGCTCCTGGGTTCGCATGTGGCCTTTGGTGGCCAGGCTGGCAGGTATCCTTTCCTAGATGGCCGAAGTCCTCTGTCTAGCGCAGAGATCGTGGATGTTAGAGGCTTCCCCCCAAACCTCGATGAGGTCCACGATTTTTGCAGTAGACCAGGCGGGCGCCAGCCCCTTACACCCCTGGGCAGGCTTCTGGGAGCCACCAGCCTAGGCCTGGGAAGAGGCAGAGGTCTGGGTGGCAGCGGGAGGCTGGCTCATGCCATGCCAGGTGTAGGGTCTGCTGGTTGGGTGCTGGCAGGCTTGCAAGTGGCACAAGAAGTATAGCCAGACCTTGACACTTTAAGGGCTCCAGGGCAGGGAGGAGGGAAGAAGAGTTTCCTTGGCTTGGCCCACAGTGGCCACCAGGGGAACCTGGGAAGGGCTAGCCTCCAACTAGCAGTTGTCAGTTTGAATTAACTTTGCAGTGTAGACATACCCTAGGTGCATAAGTCCCAGGAGATGGTCCCAACAGGAGTCCTTAAACCACCAGTTAACTTCACCTGACTTCTGTAGGCCTCTAACCTCGACCTGCAGCCTTCTTTGTCCAGGGAAATTCACTAGGACTCTTCGGTTTCTGTCTCTAGGCTTGTGCAGCCCAGCCCCGGGAAAGGAATCCAGACGCACAGGTCCCAGCTTTCTTCCAACTAACTCACCTGAGGGCCCAATGGGGCAGGTGAGCTCACACTAAACATTGGGATGGAAGGGGAACTCCATTCTCACATTGAGCCAAGTGGCCAGGGTGATAAAGTGGGAAGTCAGACAACTCTGGTTCCAATTCCCCCTCTGTAGAGGGGTGGGAAGGGCTCTGCATAATCTGGGGTGTGGGGCTTCTCCTGTCTCGTCATTTAAACTTTTTCGATGTTGAATAACTAGTGGAATAATCCAGTAAGGAAAACCGGCAATATAAGAATGACTCTACCACCTGGTAGTTACAGGACTCCACTTCTTCCTGGGTGGCCTGTAGAAATAAAAACACATAATGCCCCAAAATAATAATCGCTGTTTCAGAACTGGCTTTGTTCATCACTCCTAGAATGAATCTGAAAAACTGAGAAAAATGTGTGCAGAGTTGTGCAAGTCCTTACTTGATAGCTGTAGACAAATGAATCTAAGCTGAGTCAGTAGGATCCAGTGTTCCTAGATAGAAAGACAGAAAGAATATTTGGGCCAAAATTTGTGACTTTGGAAATTAACTTTAGAAACCCAGATGTCCAAGAGAGATCTTCGAGTCATTGTGAATAGTTCCTGAAAACATCTAATCAGTGTGAAGCGGCCCTCAAAAAAGCAAACAGAATGTTAGCAATAATTTGAAAAGGGATAGAGAATAAGACGGAGAACACCTTATTGTCTCTAATTAAGACCACACTATGCCCACATCCTGAATGCTGTGTACAGATGTGGTTACCTCATCACAAAAGAGATCTATTGAAATTGGGAAAGTTATGAGAAAAGGCAACAAAAATGATTAGGGGTTTGGGTCCCATATAAAGAAGTTTAAAATGACTGGTATGGAAAAAGTGAATAAGGAAAATTTATGTTCTTATTCGCCCAATAATAAGAACTAGGGGTCACCAAATAAAATTAGTAGGCAGCAGGTTTAAAACAAAAGGAGGTTTTTCTCCACTCAGTGCACAGTCAACCTGTGGAACTCCTTGCCAGAGGATCTTGTGAAGACTAGGACTTTAACAGAATTCAAGAAAGAGCAAGATAAATTCCTGGAGGTTAGGTCCATCAATGGTGACTAGCCAGCCTGGCTATGAATGGTGTCCCTAGCCTCTGTTATTTTGGAAATGAACCAGACGAGAGGAATCCAGTTATTTCAGGAGAAAACCCTTCTTCCGAAATATCCCTTTTTCTTCATACAATGAGGCTTAAGGGTTATTTGGGAAGCAGAGTTATCTCCGGAAATAATTGCATCTAAACAGCATTTTTAATTTCAAATAAAGTATTTGGAAGTAGCGCCCATCCACGAATATGGAAATGAAGTGCAGGATATTTCATCTCAGCTTCATTTACAATATTGAATGTCTACATTTGCATCCCTCCCTCTAAAGAGGGTGCAAGTTTAGACATAAGCAGAGAGAGTCAAAGTGAGTGGAGATGAGGGAAAGAGACGTTTGAAGAGAAATAGGAATTTAGGGAGACATGCACCAAGAGAGATTTCCATCTATCAGGAAATTCGTCAGTTCATCTCTATTTTACAATATGTTAAAACGCACCTTTCACACTCTGTGCCTATGATTGAAAGCAGCCACTTTCTCAATAGCTATTCTCAGGGCCTGACTGACCTCCTTGTTCCTCAGGCTGTAGAGGAAAGGATTGATCAACGGTATCATGATTCTGTTCAAGACAGACAATATTTTGTATTGGAGTGGGGGAGGTCTGAACACTGGGACCACATAGTTTATAATTACACACACATTGAAAACTGAAACCACAATGAGGTGGGAGGAGCAGGTGGAAAAGGCCTTTTGCCTCCCAGTGCTGGAGCGGATCCTCAGGATGGAGATGATGATACAAGTGTAGGATGCCAGGGACAGTAGAAAATTCATAAACATCAATATGATAGACACATAATTTGTCCCAATTGACAGTGTCTTGGACTCACCACAGAATGAGTTTGTGGCTGAAAAATCGCAAATGAAATGATTAAATTCTTTGGGACCACAGAATGTTAATTGCAAAATTAACATTTCCAGCATGATACTGTAGGAAATGGCGATTATCCAGGCCCAGGCCACCATGTGGCAGCAAACCCTGCCGTTCATCAGAGCAGGGTAACGGAGGGGGTGGCAGATCGCTAGGTACCGGTCAATACACATGGCCGTGAGCAGATGACATTGTGTAGTGGAAAGGATAACACCGAAATGGAATTGCACGTAGCAGTTCTGGAGAGAAATGATTCTGTCCCCAGTCACGAGGCTGCCAATCAGCCTGGGCAGGGACGTGGAGACGTAGCAGATCTCCACAGCAGATAAATTGGCCACAAAGTAGTACATGGGGGTGTGAAGGTGCCGATCAGCCACCACTAGCACAACAATGAGGAGGTTCCCAGCCACAGCCACCAGGTAGATCACTAGGAAGAGCAGGAAGAGGAGGGGCTGCAGTACAGGACCATTTCCAAATCCTAAGAGGATCAGTTCTACAATGGGCGTTTGATTTCTTCGTGGATTCTCCATAATTCGTATCTAGAAGCACAAAAGCATCAGTTACACCATGAGCACATGCAGACAGGTTGTGCTGTTTGTTGCCTGGCTAGATACCTGGGATCTGTAGCTACATGCTGCTGTGTCTCCTCTCTGAAATAGTTAACTTGTAAATCTCCAGAGGAGGACTCATTTCAATTAGAGGCAGAGCTTCCAATATAGGAGAGCCTGGAACATCAAATGTACATTTTTGTACTTCCTCAGACCTGCTGAGGAACAAACCCAAACCAAGGATGGGCTAGAGCAGGATTGTTTGGGGTTGTTTATTGGTCCAGGTTATTAAGATTCTCATTCACTCATTCACTGGCAATTGGGAGGCAGGCTGCAAGTGCGGTGCAGATTACTTTTGATTTCCCATGTGGCTGGAGTCCTGGAGGAGTCAGCTTCCCAGAGACTCAGCCATGATGTTATTTGGGATATCACCTCGGATCTGCAGGAGGCTTCAACTTCCTCCGGGCCGGTCCCAGCTCTCTGCTGTGATGTTCCAT
Source organism: Pelodiscus sinensis (assembly GCF_049634645.1). Classification (NCBI taxonomy): domain Eukaryota; kingdom Metazoa; phylum Chordata; order Testudines; family Trionychidae; genus Pelodiscus; species Pelodiscus sinensis. The sequence goes on along the minus strand of NC_134740.1, from coordinate 9,667,274 downwards.
TTTGTCCAAGAGAGAGAGGGATTTTCTGGCTGCTTCTCAGTTAATGTATCTGCCTGCAGGGTCTTTGCCTTTTTGGTTGGGTTGGGTATTTCTCATTCATACCTCACACACATTCCACAGGTTACATACATATTCATAACCAATAGGGTTTCAAGGTGAAATTCAGCTTGATGGGCTTAAGGAACCAGAAACCTACCATAAACTGGATTGCTTGACATACTCAAAGGACCTAATGTGAATAATATGGGTTAACATACCAAAGGCATGATGCAGGAGTTAACATTAATTGGAACTAAGAGAGGTAGGGTACGTCTACACTACAGCGCTAGTTCGAACTAACTTAGTTCGAATTAGTTAATTCGAACTAAGCTAGTTCGAACTAACGCGTCTAGAACTAAAAACTAGTTCGAACTAGCGTTTTGCTAGTTCGAACTAGCAAGTCCACATTGAGTGGACTCTGAACAGGGCTTAAGGATGGCCGGAAGCAGTGCCGGCAGGGCATAAAAGGAGGACTTAGAGCATGGAGATGCTGTCTCAGGCTAGCCGAGGGCTGCGCTTAAAGGGTCCCGACCCCCACCCCGGACACACAGTTCTAAGGGGTGCCCCGCTTGCAAAGAAGTTCTGGCTTGGAGTGCCCTGAGTGCCCACACTGGGCACATCACACCACTCGGCCATCAGCCCAGCTGCACTTGCCGCAGGCTGCCATCTGGGGAGAGGGGGAATTGGGGGGCTGCAGGAGAACTTCCACCCCCAGAAGCCCGCAGAGCCAGCCCAGTCCTCCCCATCGGGGGCTCGTACCCCATTCCTCCCTCACCTCCTTCCACTTACCCTTCCTTAGCCCCCCTTCTTATTGATGTACAAAATAAAGATAACGTTTCTTCCAACATTGACTCTGTCTTTATTGAAAAAAAACTGGGGGAGACTGGGAAAAGGAGGTGGGAGAGGGGAAGAGAAAGGCTGGGAGAGGGGAGGGCAACTAACATGATCAGGGGTTGGGAACAGGTCCCAGATGAAGAGAGGCTACAGAGACTGGGACTGTTCAGCTTAGAAAAGAGGAGACGGAGGGGGGACAGGATAGAGGTCTCTAAAAGCAGGGGTTGGGTGGAGAGGGTGCATTCATAAAAGTTCTTCCTGAGTTCCCATAAAGAAGGACTAGAGGACACCAAAGGAAAGGACTGGGTATCAGGCTTGAAACTAGTAAGAGAAAGTTGTTCTTCTTGACAAAGCAAATAGTTAACCTGTGGAACTCATTGCTGCAGGAGGCTGTGAAGGCTAGAACTAGAACAGAGTTTAAAGGGAAGTGAGATAAAGTCATGGAGGTTGGGTCCATGGAGTCCTATTAGCCAGAGGGTAGGAGTGGTGTCCCTGCCCAAAGTTTGTGGAAGGCTGGAGAGGGATGGCACGAGACAAATGGCTTGGTCATTGTCTTCGGTCCATCCCCTCCAGGGTCCCTAGGGTTGGCCGCTGTTGGCAGACAGGCTACTGGGCTAGATGGACCTTTGGTCTGACCCAGTACGGCCATTGTAAGCTCAGGGCTCAGTGTCGGGGGTCTCAGTGGACCCCCTTGATTTTCATGCACACCTGCTCCTGGGTGGCCAGGCTGGCAGCTCTCCTGCCCTAGACGGCCACTTTCCTGTGCCTAGTGCGGAGATCGTGGACGAGGTCCACGATGTCCGCACTAGCCCAGGAAGGTGCCCGCCTCTTGCGGTCCAGGGCAAACTCCCGGGAGCCGCCAGCCTGGTCCCGGCAAGAGGGGGTGGGCTGGGGGGCATCGGGTGGGTGGCTCTGTGCCGTGCCAGGTGCAGGGTCTGCTAGCTGGGTGCTGGCAGGCTTGCACCTGGCACGGGCACCGTAGCCAGCCCGTACCCCTTTAACGGGTCCGGGGCCGGGAGGGGGGCATAGAGTTTCCCTGGTGTTGGCCAGAGTGGCCACCAGGGAGACCTGGGGAGGGCTAGCCTCCCACTAGTTCGAACTAAAGGGCTACACAGCCCTTAGTTCGAACTAGCTAGTTCGAACTAGGCGTTAGTCCTCGTAAAATGAGGTTTACCTAGTTCGAACTAAGCGCTCCGCTAGTTCGATTCAAATTCGAACTAGCGGAGCGCTAGTGTAGCACCTATTAAAGTTAGTTCGAACTAACGTCCGTTAGTTCGAACTAACTTTGTAGTGTAGACATACCCGTAGGGTGAAGGGAAAAGGGAAAGCAGAAAAGTCTGTCCGGACAGCTAGATGCCAGTGTTGGGGGGGAGGGTGCTGCGGGTCATCTCCGACTGGCTACATAAATGACTGTACAGATGTTGCCCACTTGACTGCCTGAAGCCCTCTTGAACTTTAAATAAAGTCTTTTAAGATGGGAATCTGGAGTATCTTCATCATAGCAGCGTCATTTCGGCCAATGTCGAGGACATAACAAAAGTCCAGGGAAAGGAAGAATATTTAAAGTTCAAGCATGGCTACATCTGCCCTGCAGCTGGGAGGTGTCATTCCCAGCCATGGTAACATGCACGAGTTTTGAACAAACAAGCAAAGTAAAATTAGCAATGAATGCAGAGCAGCACAGCCAGTAGTTTGGGACACACACCTGTGCGTAGCTTGGAACTCAGATGGGATTGGGTGGGGCAGTTAGTCTGTGCTGCCGACAATACACAGTTTTTAACACAAGGCTCAGTCAAAGGTTGTGTGTGTGGCTCTAAGGGAGCAGGGAATCACCATTTCTATGCTGAACACAGATACGCTACGTGGGACAAAAACCAAAATATGTAAGAGGGAGGACGAGGTATAAAAGGGGCGCACGGATGGACAGAAAGGGCAGGGAGACTTTGGGAGCAAATATTTGTACTACTGGAAATAATAGTCAGATGAGAGGTGAGGGGGATTGATTTTGAAGAATTTATTGAAAGGATTATTAGGGGTCGGTGTTCCTTGCTCGCCTCGCTCATTAACCACCGTCTCTGGAAGGGCAGACAAATGCATAGTTGGGAGAAAGGCGGTTCTTTTGGAAGAGTTTAAGGAATGACATGTCTGAAGAGCCAAGCAGTTAATGACAAAGAGGACTGTGCCCCTAAATATCTCCACAAGGGTTTTTCAAAGATGTGATTTTATCAACTTCAGGCACAAACTACTTCAGTGTTCGAAACAAGCTCCGGCCGACACGTGTATTACTCTAATGCGCAGGGCACAATGTACACTCTTTTTGCCAGTAAGTTCAGATCCTGGCAGTAAACAGGTTCAGCCTGTTAAATGGCTTCATTAGCACTCAATGACTCTGTAACCGTTTCAGTGTTATGTTAACAGGTGAGGCAAGATGAAAAACATATTTCACTTTTAGGATAATAGATGCTCTCAGAGGCGGCACTCTGGCCTGCTGTGGGAACCCACAGGGTCAGAAGAGAGATAGAAAGGGTGGACACGTTGGGCACTAAGACCCAGGGGAGGCATTGCCTTCCTTTGCCTCTTACACTTGCCCCATATTAGAGTTTCCTCTTCTTCCTCTTCCCCCCTGCCCATGTGCCCAATGTCTGTAAAGCGTGGGACAGAGACCAGAGCTCAGGAGCCAAAGAACTCAGCTGGTCTGGTCTGAACTTCCTGGAGTGTGTTAAAGACACTGTCTCTCAAACACTTCTTTAACAACCAGCGCACAGACAGACACACACACACACTCTTCGTGTCTATCTCTGTGACACACAAGCACACTGTCTCGGTGTCTCTCACACATGCACACCCACTGTTTTCTTCTCCTCTCACACATATCTCTTTCTCCCACACATACCAACAGTGACTTCTTCTGTCTCTTTCACTCTTACCCCCATCACTTTCTTGTGTGTTTGCTGTTACTTCCCAACACACCCATGCATTCCACATTAATTTTATGCTTTCAAGCAGCTGTCATTATCGCTTTTTGACTGCTCTGGGCATTTCACAATTCTACTGCACTCTCCTCCTCAATTGAACTTCTCTAGGGAGTGAGTTCGGAAATGCTGAGCCAGTCCTGGCTGGAGTATGGATCTCCGTGTTAATATCACAAAAATATTGATTGCATAGACAGGGCTGTTTTTCTGGGATGGGACAGAAGGAGGTAGATATCTGTACTGCTGAACATAAACCATCTCCTCAGTCTAGGTCCCCGGAGCTGTACAACCCGGCTCTGGCCTCATCACTGAGCAGTTGAAGTGAATTGCCAAGTTTGTCCTCTCTCAACGTGGAGAGGAATAAGCCCTCATCTATTAACAAACGGAGATTTTTTTCCAGACACTTCATTTTAAAGGCGCATTCGATTACTCCACAAACGAGTTCATTAATTAGTAAAGGTTACATTAAGTGATGATAAAGGCTATCTAAGAGAGTGAAGCAGTTTGCCAGAGATAAGTAAAACTAGAAATTAAGTACAACAGGCTGGTGACATAGACTGTGAATGAGCATTTCCTCACCCTGACAGAGGGAGCCGGCGGGCGGGCAGGATCTCAAGGGGAAGGCGCCTTCGGTTTGCAGCGCGTGTGTCTCGGGTTTCCAATGTCCTTCAGTCTTTGTCCAGCATCACCCCAGCTCATTCTGTGTTTCCCTGCTGTTTCCAGGAGTCCCCTTGTATGGGCATCAGGAATCAGCGGATGAGATCACTCCCTGCCTTATATAAGGTTGGGGAACCCTTTGTTCTCACACTCGATTCCCACATCAGTGTGTGGCTAAATACAGAAGTCCCAAGATGGAGTCCAGCATCATTTCTCCTGGTGCCCTGCCCAGGAGAGTGAGAAGGACCATTACTGACAGACTCTCCAGAGTGTCTTTGGCAGCCTAACCTGGGGGGAGAGAAACTTCTCCTCGGGCCTATTGATTCCCTCAATGACTCATTAACATGAACAGGCCCTTCCCAACCACCTCTCTCCAATGAAAACATCTTGCCAAGTGGGAGCTACCCAAGTGTATTCACTCCTCCCCAGTCTACGGTTACATAGGGATGAACAACGCAATAGCGAGCAACAGATCAAACAACATGAGACGTTTTCTCGCTGCATCCTTTGCGTAGGCCTGGAGCACGTGTCCACTGGGAAATGGGCCAAAATGTCATCAGATTTTATGATACTTAGACTGAAGCAAAAGCCCCTGGATTCATGTCAGTGAAAAGCCCGGCTGAGTGTTCGAAGCCCCTTGCACTCGCCTGTCTGCAACCACTGGGGAATTCAGAATTTAAATCACTGATGTGTAAACACAACCCAAGAATTCCTGGATGGACTCTAATCGCTGTGGTCAGTAATATATCCCACTGGGGTGAACGTTTCAAAGAGGACCTTTGGGGATTCATTAACAGCAACCTTGCTTGTATGTTCTGAAATATTGAAAGAAAGTTGTTGTGAGTTTTCAGCAGCATGGACCAAATTGTTCTCTGTAGTAACTCCTCTCTTTTCATTGCTCTTACACCAGGGCTATGTCTGAACCCAGGTGCTTTCAGTCACAGAGAATTTGAGCCCCGTTCTGATATCAGAAATGCACTGGAGTAAATGGAATTGCTCTTTTTTTACACTGACGTTATTGAGAGGAAATTCTGAGCAATTGCTCACACTCCTAAGTCTACCACTTCACAGTAAATACGACAGTCAAAAGGAGAACACTGAGGAATTTCAGTCCTTGTCACCAGTCCATGCTGCTGATGGAGGAGAGGCAGAGTTCCAACACAGATCGTGGAAACAATCACAGAGCTGGGAAACCGGGATTAGAGGCCTGGTCCCAGAGGCACACATGCACACACACTGTTTTCTTCCCCTTCTTCAGGCTGTCGAGGACAGGGTTGATCCAGGGTATCAGGACTGTGTACAAGACAGACAATATTTTACACAGGACCGCAGGAGGTTTGAACAGTGAAATCACATAGGTTATAATCAATCCCCCTTAGTCCAAACACCATGCCAGAGGCTACACGCGGCATGAAGGAGGTAGCTTGAATTAAAGATCCTAATTCGAACTATGGTTACTCCGCTTGCCCTCCTTACCTTACCTAGCTCGAACTAACAAGCCATACCCCTATTGTTTGACCCGGTGTCATCGTGCCTGTAGCTGGGGTGGCCAATGAGGAGGTGGAGATGCCACTCGCTCGGCTGGGGGGCAGAGCGACGATGGGCTAGGAAGCGAAGGAGCCTTTGGGTACGTCTAGACCACAGGTTTTTGTCGACAGAAGTTTTGTCGACAGATACTGTTGACAAAGCTTCTGTCGACAAAGAGCGTCTAAACTACATTGAGTTCTGTCGACAAAGCAAGCTGCTTTGTCGACATGGCAGTGTAGATGCAAAGGACAGTTTAGATGCAATAACCCCTTCTGTCAACAGAACTCTGTCGACAAAAGGTGTTATTCCTCGTAAAGTGAGGTTTACCAGCGTCGACAAAACTGCTGAGTTCTGTCGACGTTATGTCAACAGAACTCAGAGGTAGTGTAGACGCAAGTTTAGTTTTGTCTACAAAAGTGGACTTTTGTCGACAAAGCCCTGTAGTCTAGACACACCCTTGATGTGTGGGCAGGGGCGGGGCCATGGAGCCCTGGCTGGACCCCCCACGGGCTGCTCTGAACCTCTGCCCGCTAGCAGTGGTGGATATAGGGGTATGTCTACACTACAGCGCTAATTCGAACTAACGCGTCTAGAACTAAAAACTAGTTCGAATTAGCGTTTTGCTAATTCGAACTAGCAAGTCCACATTGAGTGGACTCTGAACAGGGCTTAAGGATGGCCGGAAGCAGTGCCGGCAGGGCATCAGAGGAGGACTTAGAGCGTGGAGATGCTGTCTCAGGCTAGCCGAGGGCTGCGCTTAAAGGCTCCCGACCCCCACCCCGGACAGACAGTTCTCAGGGTGCCCCGCTTGCAAAGCAGTCCTGGCCTGGATTGCCCGGACTACCCACACTGGGCACATCACACCACTCGGCCATCAGACCGGCTGCACTTGCCGCAGGCTGCCATCTGGGGAGAGGGGGCAATCGGGGGGCTGCAGGAGAGCTTCCACCCCAGAAGCCCGCAGAGCCAGCCCAGTCCTCCCCATCGGGGGCTCGTACCCCATTCCTCCCTCACCTCCTTCCACTTACCCTTCCCTAGCCCCCCTTCCTGATGTACAAAATAAAGATAACGTTTCTTCCAACATTGACTCTGTCTTTACTGAACAAAACTGGGGGAGACTGGGAAAAGGAGGTGGGAGAGGGGAAGAGAAAGGCTGGGAGACGGGAGGGCAACTAACATGATCAGGGGTTGGGAACAGGTCCCAGATGAAGAGAGGCTACAGAGACTGGGACTGGTCAGCTTAGACAAGAGGAGACGGAGCGGGGACAGGATAGAGGTCTCTAAAAGCAGGGGTTGGGTGGAGAGGGTGCATTCAGAAAAGTTCTTCATGAGTTCCCATAAAGAAGGACTAGGGGACAGCAAAGGAAAGGAATGGGTAGCAGGCTTCAAACTAGTAAAATAAAGTTGTTGTTGACAAAGCAAATAGTTAACCTGCGGAACTCCTTGCTGCAGGAGGCTGTGAAGGCTACAACTAGAACAGAGTTTAAAGGGAAGTGAGATCAAGTCATGGAGTAGTCTTAGCCAGGGGGTAGGAGTGGTGTCCCTGCCCAAAGTTTGTGGAAGGCTGGAGAGGGATGGCACGAGACAAATGGCTTGGTCACTGTCTTCAGTCCATCCCCTCCAGGGTCCCTAGGATTGGCCGCTGTCGGCAGACAGGGTACTGGGCTAGATGGACCTTTGGTCTGACCCAGAACGGCCATTGTAAGCTCAGGGCTCAGGGTCAGGGGTCTCAGTGGACCCCCTTGATTTTCATGCACACTTGCTCCTGGGTGGCCAGGCTGGCAACTCTCCTGCCCAAGACGGCCACTTTCCTGTGCCTAGTGCGGAGATCGTGGACGAGGTCCACGATGTCCGCACTAGCCAAGGAAGGTGCCCGCCTCTTGCGGTCCAGGGCAAGCTCCCGGGAGCCGCCAGCCTGGTCCCGGGAAGAGGGGGTGGGCTTGGGGACATCGGGTGGGTGGCTCTGTGCCGTGCCAGGTGCAGGGTCTTCTGGCTGGGTGCTGTCAGGCTTGCACCTGGCACGGGCACTGTAGCCAGCCCGTGCCCCTTTAAGGGGTCAGGGGCCGGGAGGGGGGCATAGTGTTTCCCTGGTGTTGGCCAGAGTGGCCACCAGGGAAACCTGGGGAGGGCTAGCCTCCCACTAGTTTGAATTAAGGGTCTACACAGCCCTTAATTCGAACTAGCTAGTTCGAACTAGGCTTAATCCTCGTAAAATGAGGTTTACCTAGTTCGAACTAAGCGCTCCGCTAGTTCGAATTAAGTTTGAACTAACGGAGCGCTAGTGTAGCGCCTAGGAATGTTAGTTCGAACTAACGGATGTTAGTTAGAACTAACTTTGTAGTGTAGACATACCCTAGGGCAGGTGAGCAGGGCGGCCAAACCAACCTGATCTCCTTTTTAGAGAAAGTAACAGATTTATTAGATAATGAAATGCAGTGGGTCTAATCTACCTCGACTTTAGTAAGGCATTTGATACAGGACCACATGGGGAATTATTGGTTACATTGGAAACGACAGGGATTAATATGAAAGTTGAGGTGGATAAGCAACTGGTTAAAGGGGAGACTAGAGCGGGTCATACTGAAAGGTGAACTGTCTGGTTGGAGGAAGGTTACTAGCGGAGTTCCTCAGGGATCAGTTTTGGGGCCAATTTTATTTAATCTTTTTATTGCTGACCTTGGCACCAAAACTGGAAGTGTCCTGATAAAATTTGCAGATGACACAAAGTTAGCCGGTATTGCCAATTCTGAAAAGGATCAGGATATCATACAGCAGTTGTCTCCAACGTTTTCAACTTTTTGGGGCAGGGCCATTCATACGCTGGGCACCCGGGGATGCGGCCACACACGCACCCCGGGGTGGAACCACCCATACGCTGCATGCCCAGTGCCAGCGCCACCCAGGCGCTGCACTCCCGGGTCCGGCGCCTGTCCTGTGCCGCACACCCAGGGGCGGGGCTGCCCATACGCCACGTTCCTGGTGCCGGTGCCGCTCCTGTGCCACACACCCAGGGGCGACACCACCCATAGTTATCCCCAACCTTTTGGGGCTGCCGGGTACCCGGGGCGGGGCCACTCACAAGGCATTGGTGAGTTCCGTGTGCAGTTCTGGTCTCCCATGCTTAGAAGGATGAATTCAAACTGGAACAGGTACAAAGAAGGGCCACTAGGATGATCTGAGGAATGGAAAACCTGTCTTATGAAAGGAGACTCAAGGAGCTTGGCTTGTTTACCTTAATGAAAAGAAGGCTGAGGGGGGACATGATTGGCTGAATCATAGAATCATAGAACTGGAAGAGACCTCAGAAGGTCATCAAGTCCAGCCCCCTGCTCTAGGCAGGACCAATTCCAACTAAATCAACCCGGCCAGGGCTTTGTCAAGCCGAGACTTAAACACCTCCAGGGATGGAGACTCCACTACTTCCCTAGTTAACCTAGTCCAGTGATTCACCACCCTCCTAGTGAAATAGTTTTTCCTAATATCCAACCTGGATCTCTCCCACCACAGCTTGAGACCATTGCTCCTTGTTCCGCCATCTGTCACTACCGAGAACAGCCTCTCTCCATCCTCTTTGGAACCTCCCTTCAGGAAGTTGAAGGCTGCTCTCAAATCCCCCCTCACTCTTCTCTTCTGCAGACTAAACAGACCCAAGTCCCTCTGCCTCTCCTCATAAGTCATATGCTCCACCCCCTCATCATTTTTGTTGCCCTCTGCTGGGCCCTCTCCATCCTTTTTGTAGTGGGGGGCCCAGAACTGGACACAATACTCCAGATGAGGCCTCACCAAAGCCGAATAAAGGGGAATAAAGACATCTCTGGATCTGCTGGCAATGCTCCTCTTAATGCAACCTAATATGCCATTAGCCTTCTTGGCTACAAGGGCACACTGTTGACTCATATCTAGCTTCTCATCCACTGTAACCCCCAGGTCCTTTCTGCAGAACTACTACTTAACCGGTTGGTCCCCAGCTTGTAACTATGCTTGGGATTCTTCCGTCCCAAGTGCAGGACTCTACACTTGTCCTTGTTGAACCTCATCAGATTTCTTGTGGCCCAATCCTCCAATTTGTCTAAGTCACTCTGTACCCTATCTCTGCCCTTAAGCGTATCTACCTCTCCCCCCATCTTAGTGTCATCCGCAAACTTGCTGAGGGTGCAATCCATCCCCTCATCCAGGTCATTAATAAAGATATTGAACAAAACCGGTCCTAGAACCGAACCTTGGGACACTCCGCTGGAAACCGACCGCCATCCTGACATCGAGCCATTGATCACTACCCGCTGGGCCCGGCTTTCTAGCCATCTTTCTATCCATCTTACCGTCCATTTATCCAATCCACAATCCCTTGACTTGCTGGCAAGAATATTGTGGGAGACCGTATCAAAAGCCTTGCTAAAGTCAAGGTATATCACATCCACTGACTTCCCCATGTCTACCGAGCCAGTTACCTCATCATAGAAGCTAATCAGATTGGTCAGGCACGACTTGCCCTTTGTGAATCCATGCTGAGTATTCCTAATCATTTTCCTCTCATCCAAGTGCCTCAATATGGATTCCTTAAGGATCCCTTCCATGATTTTTCCAGGAACTGAGGTAAGACTGACCGGCCTATAGTTCCCTGGATCATCCTTCTTCCCTTTTTGAAGATGGGCACTACATTTGCCTTTTTCCAGTCATCCGGGATTTCTCCCCATTTCCACGACTTTGGGGGACATGAGGAGGGGCATGACTGCTCTCTTTAAATATATGAGAGGGATAAATACCAGGGAGGGAGAGGAATTATTTAAGCTTAATACCAATGCGGACACAAGAACAAATGGATACAAACTGGTTAGGAGGACGTTTGGACTTGAGATTAGATGAAGGTTTCTAACCATTAGAGGAGTGAGGTTCTGGAACGGCCTTCCAAGGGAAGTAGTGGGGGCGAAAGATCTATTCAGCTTCAAGATTAAACTAGATGGGTTTATGAAGGGTACGGTTTGATGACATAACATGATCTTTGTAACTAATTGACCATTCATTATCAGTGGGAAATAGGTCAATGGAGGGATGATAAGCGTTACTATAGAGAATTTCCTTTGTGTCTGGCTGGTGAGTCTTGCCCACATGCTCAGGGTTTAGCTGATTGCCATATTTGGGGTCGGGAAGGAATTTTCCTCCAGGGTAGATTGGGGTGGGTGAGATTCTGTGGCCTGCACTGTATAGGAGTCGGACTAGATGATCATAATGGTCCCTTCTGACCTTAAAGTCTATGAGTCTATGAGATCTTCCCATAGCAGTGGGCCAAATTCACATCCCCCATGTCAAGTCAGCAAGTGAGGTGAATGTTTTCCAACCCACTGCATCAGGAAAAGAGGTCACTCAGTAGGAAACCCTCTGCTCCCAGTCTGGCAAAGTCTCCTCTTCCTGAGAAGATAGGACTCAGGCAGACACAGCGTGTGTGTGAGAGAGAGGGAAAGAGAGAGCGGGCTCTTCCCCATGTATGGTATAAACTCAGGCCCCCTCTCCCCCTTCATGGTGAGAAGGGAAATACATTGAGCTCCGTGAATCTAACACTGCGAGGTGCACTTTATCAATGCCCGTCCTTCTAGTGGCTCTTCCCTGCCCCGTCTGCCATGGACCAGTATTCTACTGTGATTGTGGGCCGCAAAACTGAGCAGTGTCCCTGCAGCTGTCACGCCAGGGCTCCAAACAAGGGGAAAGAAGCTCCCCTCTCTGACTTGAGATCCCTTGTGCCTGCCTCCCAGGGCCACATCGCTCCCGAGATTCATAAATACCCACCTCCCTGCTCGATTTGCATTGCCCCTGACAGCGAGATTGGTGGGGTTCTGCCAGAAAGCGCGAGGAGAGGCACGGCCCCCGCCTTGGCCAGAGTCGGAGGGTTCATAGAAAGGGACAAGAGACTCTGGTTTACACCAGGAGAGTGAGAGGGAAACAAGCCCAAACCGTTCCCGTAGAGTGACTCCAGATTTCCACCACACGAGTGAGAAACAATTCAGCAGCGGCCCCTGTGTCAGTACAAATAAGGCCCAGGCTCCAAAGGGATCGGACACCGTTTTAATTCACACACGTTTCCTTAATCTGAAGTCCAGGCACCAGATCTCTGTGGTGAATTTTCATGTAAAAACCTGGGTGCGGCCAAATCTCTTATTGGCCCAGCTCTTTGTCACCTCTCTCCGCTGCGGCCGTGGGCTGGCCTTTTGCCCGCTAGGAACTAGGCCACAGGGTCAAGTTTTAGGTCTCAGAGCATGGAGCTGCTGCCTCAGGCTAGCTGAGGGCTGTGCTTAAAAGGACCCGACTCCCACCCCCAACAGACAGTTCTCAGGGTTTCCTGATTGCTTTCAGTCCTGTCTTGGAGTGCCCTGAGTGCCCACACTCGGCACATCACAGCGCTCGGCCATCAGCCCGGCTGAACTTGCCGCAGGCTGCCATCTGGGGGTTTATCGGGGGGCTGTCAGGATCCAGGAGGCCCTGCAGGAGAGCTTCCGCCCCAAGGAGCCCGCAGAGCCTCCCCAGTCCTCCCCATTGGGTGCTCGCTCCCCATTCCTCCCTCACCTCCTTCCACTTACCCCTCCCTACCCCCCTTCCTGATGGAAAAAAATAAAGGATACGTGTGTTCATAAATAGAAACTCTCTTTATTTAATTAAATTGTGGGGTAGGGATTAACCTCTGGGGAGACTGGGAAAAGAAGGTGGGAGAGAGGGTGGGAGAGGGGAGGTGGGAGTCTGGGAGGAGGGAGTTCGAAAGGGGAAGCTAGGGGAAGAAAGAGGACAGGGAAGTATGAAACTGGTAGGCCATATCTTCAGGACTGTGTACAGATGTGGTTTCCTCACCTCAAAAAGATATTTGGGCCTTGGAAAGGATTCAGAAAAGGGCAATTAAAATGATTAGGGGTTTGGAACAGGTCCCATATGAAGAGCGGCTAAAGAGACTGGGACTTTTCAGCTTAGAAAAGAGGAGACTGAGGGGGGATATGATAGAGGCCTATAAAATCATGAGTGGTGTGGAGAGGGTGAATAAAGAAAAGTTCTTCATTAATTCCTATAATAGAAGGACTAGAGAACACCAAATGAAATGAATGGGCAGCAGGTTTAAAACTAATAAGCAAAAGTCCTTCACACAGCACATAGTCAACCTTTGGAACTCCTTGCCACAGGAGGCTGTGAAGGCTAGACCTTAGAGAGTTTAAAGAGAAGTTAGATAACGTTATGGAGGTTGGATCCATGGAGTGCTATTAGCCAAGGTGTAGGAATGGTGTCCCTGGCCTCTGTTTGTGGAAGGCTGGAGATGGACGGCATGAGACAAATTGCTTGGTCATTGTCTTCGGTTCATCCCATCCGGGGTATCTGGTGTTGGCCGCTGCCGGCAGACAGGCTACTGGGCTAGATGGACCTTTGGTCTGACCCAGTACACCCGTTATTATATTCTAAGCTCAGGGCTCAGGGTCGGGCTGCTCCTGGGTTCGCATGTGGCCTTTGGTGGCCAGGCTGGCAGGTATCCTTTCCTAGATGGCCGAAGTCCTCTGTCTAGCGCAGAGATCGTGGATGTTAGAGGCTTCCCCCCAAACCTCGATGAGGTCCACGATTTTTGCAGTAGACCAGGCGGGCGCCAGCCTCTTACACCCCCGGGCAGGCTTCTGGGAGCCACCAGCCTAGGCCTGGGAAGAGGCAGAGGTCTGGGTGGCAGCGGGAGGCTGGCTCATGCCATGCCAGGTGTAGGGTCTGCTGGTTGGGTGCTGGCAGGCTTGCAAGTGGCTCCAGGGCAGGGAGGGGGGAAGAAGAGTTTCCTTGGCTTGGCCCACAGTGGCCACCAGGGCAACCTGGGAAGGGCTAGCCTCCAACTAGCAGTTGTCAGTTTGAATTAACTTTGCAGTGTAGACATACCCTACGTGCATACGTCCCAGGAGATGGTCCCAACAGGAGTCCTTAAACCACCAGTTAACTTCACCTGACTTCTGTAGGCCTCTAAACTCGACCTGCAGCCTACTTTGTCCAGGGAAATTCACTAGGACTCTTCGGTTTCTGTCTCTAGGCTTGTGCAGCCCAGCCCCGGGAAAGGAATCCAGACGCACAGGTCCCAGCTTTCTTCCAACTAACTCACCTGAGGGCCCAATGGGGCAGGTGAGCTCACACTAAACATTGGGATGGAAGGGGGACTCCATTCTCACATTGAGCCAAGTGGCCAGGGTGATAAAGTGGGAAGTCAGACAACTCTGGTTCCAATTCCCCCTCTGTAGAGGGGTGGGAAGGGCTCTGCATAATCTGGGGTGTGGGGCTTCTCCTGTCTCGTCATTTAAACTTTTTCGATGTTGAATAACTAGTGGAATAATCCAGTAAGAAAAACCGGCAATATAAGAATGACTCAACCACCTGGTAGTTACAGGACACCACTTCTTCCTGGGTGGCCTGTAGAAATAAAAACACATAATGCCCCAAAATAATAATCGCTGTTTCAGAACTGGCTTTGTTCATCACTCCTAGAATGAATCTGAAAAACTGAGAAAAATGTGTGCAGAGTTGTGCAAGTCCTTACTTGATAGCTGTAGACAAATGAATCTAAGCTGAGTCAGTAGATCCAGTGTTCCTAGATAGAAAGACAGAAAGAATATTTGGGCCAAAATTTGTGACTTTGGAAATTAACTTTAGAAACCCAGATGTCCAAGAGAGATCTTCGAGTCATTGTGAATAGTTCCTGAAAACATCTAATCAGTGTGAAGCGGCCCTCAAAAAAGCAAACAGAATGTTAGCAATAATTTGAAAAGGGATAGAGAATAAGACGGAGAACACCTTATTGTCTCTAATTAAGACCACACTATGCCCACATCCTGAATGCTGTGTACAGATGTGGTTACCTCATCACAAAAGAGATCTATTGAAATTGGGAAAGTTATGAGAAAAGGCAACAAAAATGATTAGGGGTTTGGGTCCCATATAAAGAAGTTTAAAAAGACTGGTATGGAAAAAGTGAATAAGGAAAATTTATGTTCTTATTCGCCCAATAATAAGAACTAGGGGTCACCAAATAAAATTAGTAGGCAGCGTGTTTAAAACAAAAGGAGGTTTTCCTCCACTCAGTGCACAGTCAACCTGTGGAACTCCTTGCCAGAGGATCTTGTGAAGACTAGGACTTTAACAGAATTCAAGAAAGAGCAAGATAAATTCCTGGAGGTTAGGTCCATCCATGGTGACTAGCCAGCCTGGCTATGAATGGTGTCCTTAGCCTCTGTTATTTTGGAAATGAACCAGAGGAGAGAAATCCAGTTATTTCAGGAGAAAAACCTTCTTCTGAAATATCCCTTTTTCTTCATACAATGAGGTTTAAGGGTTATTTGGGAAGCAGAGTTATCTCCCGAAATAATTGCATCTAAACAGCATTTTTAATCTCAAATAAAGTATTTGGAAGTAGCGCCCATTCACGAATATGGAAATGAAGTGCAGGATATTTCATCCCGGCTTCATTTACAATATAGAATGTCTACATTTGCATCCCTCCCTCGAAACAGGGTGTAAGTTTAGACATACGCAGAGAGAGTCAAAGTGAGTGGAGGTGAGGGAAAGAGACGTTTGAAGAGAAATAGGAACGTAGGGAGACATGCACCAAGAGAGATTTCCGTCTGTCAGGAAATACGTCAGTTCATCTCTATTTTACAATATGTTAAAACGCACCTTTCACACTCTGTGCCTGTGTCTGAAAGCAGCCACTTTCTCAATAGCTGTTCTCAGGGCCTGTCTGACCTCCTTGTTCCTCAGGCTGTAGAGGAAAGGATTGATCAACGGTATCATGATTCTGCTCAAGACAGACAATATTTTGTATTGGAGTGGGGGAGGTCTGAACACTGGGGCCACATAGTTTATAATTACACACAAATTGAAAACTGAAACCACAATGAGGTGGGAGGAGCAGGTGGAAAAGGCCTTTTGCCTCCCAGTGCTGGAGCGGATCCTCAGGATGGAGATGATGATACAAGCGTAGGATGCCAGGGACAGTAGAAAATTCATAAACATCAATATGATAGACACATAATTTGTCCCAATTGACAGTTTGTCGGCACGACCACAGAATGAGTTTGTGGGTGCAAAATCACAAATGAAATGATCAAATTCTTTGGGACCACAGAATGTTAATTGCAATCTTAACATTTCCAGCATGATACTGTAGGAAATGGCGATTATCCAGGCCCAGGCCACCATGTGGCAGCAAACCCTGCCATTCATCAGAGCAGGATAACGGAGGGGGTGGCAGATCGCTAGGTACCGGTCAATACACATGGCCGTGAGCAGATGACATTGTGTAGTGGAAAGGATAACACCGAAATGGAATTGCACGTAGCAGTTCTGGAGAGAAATGGTTCTGTCCCCAGTCGCGAGGCTGCCAATCAGCCTGGGCAGGGTGGTGGAGACGTAGCAGATCTCCACAGCAGATAAATTGGCCAGGAAGTAGTACATGGGGGTGTGAAGGTGCCGATCAGCCACCACTAGCACAACGATGAGGAGATTCCCAGCCACAGCCGCCAGGTAGATCACTAGGAAGAGCAGGAAGAGGAGGGGCTGCAGTTCAGGGCCGTTCCCAAATCCTAAGAGGATCAGTTCTACAATGGGTGTTTGATTTCTTCTTGGATTCTCCATAATTCTAGAAACACAAAAGCATCAGTTACACCGTGAGCACATGCAGACAGGTTGTGCTGTTTGTTGCCTGGCTAAGAACCCGGGATCTGTAGCTACATGCTGCTGTGTCTCCTCTCTGAAATAGTTAACTTGTAAATCTCCAGAGGAGGACTCATTTCAATTAGAGGCAGAGCTTCCAATATAGGCGAGCCTGGAACATCTAATGTACATTTTTGTACTTCCTCAGATCAGCTAAGGATGAGCTGGAGCAGGATTGTTTGGGGTTGCTTATTGGTCCAGATTAAGATTCTCATTCACACATTCACTTTTGATTTCCCAGGTGGCTGGAGTGCTGGCCAGAGGTTAGCTTCCCGGAGACTCAGCCATGATGTTACTTGGGATATCACCTCAGATCTGCAGGAGGGTTCACTTCCTCCTAGCCGGTCCCAGCTCTCTGCTGTGATGTTCCATTTTGTCCGAGAGAGAGAGGGATTTTCTGGCTGCTTCTCAATTAACGTGTCTCCTAGCTGGGGCTTTGCCTTTTTGGTTGGGTTGGGTATTTCTCATTCATACCTCACACACATTCCAGAGGTTACATACATATTCATAACCAATAGGGTTTCTAGGTAAAATTCAGCTTGATGGGCGTAAGTAACCAGAAACCTACCATAAACTAGATTGCTTGACATACTGAAAGAACCTAATGTAAATAACATGGGTTAACATACCAAAGGAGTTAACATTAATTGTAACTAAGAGAGGTAGATTGAAGGGAAAAAGGGAAAGCAGAGAAGTCTGTCCGGACAGCTAGATGCCTGTGCTGCGGCGGAGGGGGGGGGGGGACAGGGGACGGCGGGTCATCTCCGACTGGCTACATAAATCAATGTACAGATGTTGCCCACTTGACTGCCTGAAGCCCTCTTGAACTTTAAATAAAGTCTTTTAAGATGGGAATCTGGAGTATCTTCATCATGGCAGCGTCAGTTCGGCCAATGTCGAGGACGTAACATAAGAGAAAGGAAGGATATTTAAAGTTCAACCATGGGTACATCTGCCCTGCAGCTGGGAGGTGTCATTCCCAGCCAGGGTAACATGCACGAGTTTTGATCAAACGAGCAAAGTAAAATTAGCAATGAGTGCTGAGCAGCAGAGCCTGTGTGTAGCTTGGAACTCAGATGGAATTGTGTTGGGCAGTTAGCCTGTGCGGCCGACATTACACTCTTTTTAACACAAGAGTCAAAGGTAGTGTGTGTGGCTCTAAGGGAGCAGGGAATCACCATTTCTATGTTGAAAACAGATATGCCACATGGGACAAAAAACAAAATATGTATGAGGGAGGAATAAGTATAAAAGGGGCGCACGGATGGACAGAAAGGGCAGGGAGACTTTGGGAGCAAATATTTGTACTATGAGAAATAACAGTCAGATGTGAGATGAGGGGGATTGTTTTTGAAGAATTCATTGCAAGGATTATAAGGGGTCTGTGTTCCTGGCTCTCTACATGCATGAACCACCCACTTTGGGGGAGCAGACAAATGTATAGTTGAGAGAAAGGTGGTTATTTTTGAACAGCTTAAGGAAGCAGTTAATGACAAAGAGGACTGTGCCCCTAAATATCTCCATAAGGGTTTTTCAAAGATGTGATTTATTCAACTTCAGGCACAAACTACTTCAGTGTTTGAAACAAGCTCCGGCCGACACGTGTATTACTCTACTGCGCAGGGCACAATGTACACTCTTTTTGCCAGTAAGTTCAGATCCTGGCAGTAAACAGGTTCAGTCTGTTAAATGGCTTCATTAGCACTCAATGACTCTGTGACCGTTTCAGTGTTATGCTAATAGGTGAGGCAAGATGAAAAACATATTTCACTTTTAGGATAATAGATGCTCTCAGAGGCGGCACTCTGGCCTGCTGTGGGAACCCACAGGGTCAGAGCAGAGATAGAAAGGGTGGACACGTTGGGCACTAAGACCCAGGGGAGGCATTGCCTTCCTTTGCCTCTTACACTTGCCCCATATTAGAGTTTCCTCTTCTTCCTCTTCCCCCTGCCCATGTGCCCAATGTCTGTAAAGCGTGGGACAGAGACCAGAGCTCAGGAGCCAAAGAACTCAGCTGGTCTGGTCTGAACTTCCTGGTGTGTGTTAAAGACACTGTCTCTCAGACACTTCTTTAACAACCAGCACACAGACAGACACACACACACACTCTTCGTGTCTATCTCTGTGACACACACAAGCACACTGTCTCGGTGTCTCTCTCACATGCACACCCACTGTTTTCTTCTCCTCTCACACATACCTCTCCCTCATACACTTTGTCTCTCCCTCATAGAGATACCAACAGTGACTTCTTCTGTCTCTTTCACTCTCACCCCCATCTCTTTCTTGTGTGTTTGCTGTTACTTCCCAACACACCCATGCATTCCACATTAATATTATGCTTTCAAACAGCTGTCATTATCACTTTTTGACTGCTCTGGGCATTTCACAATTCTACTTCACTCTCCTGCTCAATTGAACTTCTCTAGGGAGTGAGTTCGGAAATGCTGAGCGAGTCCTGGCTGGAGTATGAATCTCTCTGTTAATATCACAAAAATATTGATTGCATAGACAGGGTTGTTTTTTTCCGAGGGGCAGACATCTACATGTTACCTCACGTTCAACAAAATTCTCTCCATACAGAGATGGAAAAAAAATAAACAAAAGGGAACGTTGGTGTCAGGGAACATGCCGGCTATGTGGGATGGGACAGAAGGAGGTGGATTTCTGTACTGCTGAACATAAACCATCTCCTCAGTCTAGGTCCCCAGAGCTGTACAACCCGGCTCTGGCCTCATCACTGAGCGGTTGAAGTGAATTGCCAAGTTTGCCCTCTCTCAACGTGGAGATGAATAAGCCCTCATCTACTAAACAAACGGAGAATTTTTTTCCAGACACTTCATTTTAAAGGCGCATTGGATTACTCCACAAATGAGTTCATTAATTAGTAAAGGTTACATTAAGTGATGATAAAGGCTATCTAAGAGAGCGAAGCACTTTACCAGAGATAAGTAAAACTAGAAATTAAGTACAACAGGCTGGTGACATAGACTGTGAATGAGCATTTCCTCACCCTGACAGAGGGAGCCGGCAGGCGGGCAGGATCTCAAGGCGAAGGCGCCTTTGGATTGCAGCTCGTGTGTCTCTGGTTTCCAATGTCCTTCAGTCTTTGTCCAGCATCGTCCCAGCTCATTCTGCGTTTCCCTGCTGTTTCCAGGAGTCCCCTTGTGTGGGGATCAGAAATCAGCGGATGAGATCACTCCCTGCCTTATATAAGGTTGGGGAACCCTTTGTTCTCAAACTCGATTCCCACATCAGTGTGTGGCTAAATACAGAAGTCCCAAGATGGAGTCCAGCATCATTTCTCCTGGTGCCCTGCCCGGGAGAATGAGAAGGACCATTACTGACAGACTCTCTAGAGTGTCTTTGGCAGCCTAACCTGGGGGGAGAGAAACTTCTCCTCGGGCCTATAGATTCCCCCAATGACTCATTAACATGAACAGGCCCTTCCCAACCACCTCTCTCCAATGAAAACATCTTGCCAAGTGGGAGCTGCCCAAGTGTATTCACTCCTCCCCAGTCTACGGTTACAAACGGATGAACAAAGCAATAGTGAGCAACAGATAAGTTTTTGTGCGGCATCTATTGCTGAGGCCTGGAGCACGTGTCTACTAGGAAATAGGCCAAAATGTCATCGGATTTTATGATACTTAGACTGAAGCAGAAGCCCCTGGATTCATGTCAGTGAAAAGCCCGGCTGAGTGATCGAAGTCCCTTGGCTCGCCTGTCTGCAACAACTGGGGAATTCAGAATTTAAATCACTGATGTGTAAACACAACCCGAGAATTCCTGGATGGACTCTAAGCGCTGTGTTCAGTAATATATCCCACTGGGGTGAACGTTTCAAAGAGGACCTTTGGGGATTCATTAACAGCAACCCTGGTTGTATGTTCTGAAATATTGAAAGAAAGTTGTCGTGAGTTTTCAGCAGCATGGACCAAATTGTTCTCTGTAGTAACTCCTCTCTTTTCATTGCTCTTACACCAGGGCTATGTCTGAACCCAGGTGCTTTCAGTCACAGAGAATTTGAGCCCCGTTCTGATAACAGAAATGCACTGGAGTAAATGGAATTGCTCTTTGTTTAAACTGACGTTATTGAGAGGAAAATCTGGGCAATTGCTCACACTCCTAAGTCTACCACTTCACAGTAAAATGTGTGATACGAATACGACAGTCAAAAGGAGAACACTGAGGAATTTCAGTCCTTGTCACCAGCCCATGCTGCTGATGGAGGAGAGGCAGATTTCCAACACAGATCGTGGAAACAATCACCGAGCTGGGAAACCGGGATTAGAGGCCTGGTCCCAGAGGCACACATGCACACACACTGTTTTCTTCCCCTTCTTCAGGCTGTCGAGGACAGGGTTGATCCAGGGTATCAGGACTGTGTACAAGACAGACAATATTTTACACAGGACCGCAGGAGATTTGAACAATGGAATCACATAGGTTATAATCAATCCCCCTTAGTCCAAACTCCGTGCCAGAGGCTACACGCGGCATGGAAGAGGTAGCTGGAATTAAAGATCCTAATTCAAACTATGGTTACTCCGCTTGCCCTCCTTACCTTACCTAGCTCGAACTAACAAGCCATACCCCTATTGTTTGACCCGGTGTCATCCTGCCTGTAGCTGGGGTGGCCAATGAGGAGGTGGAGATGCCACTCGCTCAGATAGGGGGCAGAGCGACGATGGGGTAGGAAGAGAAGGAGCCTTTGGGTATGTCTAGACTACAGGCTTTTGTTGACAGAAGTTTTGTCGACAGATACTGATGGGTTTATGAAGGGGACGGTTTGATGACATAACATGATCTTTGTAACTAATTGACCATTCATTATCAGTGGGAAATAGGTCAATGGAGGGATGATTACGATAGAGAACTTCCTTTGTGTCTGGCTGGTGAGTCTTGCCCAC
Organism: Pelodiscus sinensis; assembly: GCF_049634645.1. Lineage (NCBI taxonomy): Eukaryota > Metazoa > Chordata > Testudines > Trionychidae > Pelodiscus > Pelodiscus sinensis. The sequence continues at coordinate 9,645,628 of NC_134740.1, read as the reverse complement.
ATGCTCAGGGTTTAGCTGATCGCCATATTTGGGGTCGGGAAGGAATTTTCCTCCAGAGTAGACTGGGGTGGGTGAGATTCTGTGGCCTGAACTGTGCAGGGGTCGGACTAGATGATCATAATGGTCCCTTCTGACCTTAAAGTCTATGAGTCTATGAGACCTTCCCATAGCAGTGGGCCAAATTCACATCCCCCATGTCAAGTCAGCAAGTGAGGTGAATGTTTTCCAACCCAATGCATCAGGAAAAGGGGTCACTCAGTAGGAAACCCTCTGCTCCCAGCCTGGCAAAGTCTCCTCTTCCTGAGAAGATAGGACTCAGGCAGACTCAGTGTGTGTGAGAGAGAGAGGGAAAGAGAGAGCGGGCTCTTCCCTGCCCCGTCTGCCATGGACCAGTATTCTACTGTGATTGTGGGCCGCAAAACTGAGCAGTGTCCCTGCAGCTGTCACGCCAGGGCTCCGAACAAGGGGAAAGAAGCCCCCCTCTCTGACTTGAGATCCCTTGTGCCTGCCTCCCAGGGCCACAACGCTCCCAAGATGCATAAATACCCACCTCCCTGCTCAATTTGCATTGCCCCTGACAGCGAGATTGGTGGGGTTCTGCCAGAAAGCGCGAGGAGGGTCACGGCCCCCGTCTTGGCCAGAGTCGGAGGGTTCATAGTAAGGGACAAGAGACTCTGGTTTACACCAGGAGAGTGAGAGGGAAACAAGCCCAAACCGTTCCCGTAGAGTGACTCCCGATTTCCACCACACGAGTGAGAAACAATTCAGCAGTAGCCCCTGTGTCAGTACAAATAAGGCCCAGGCTCCAAAGGGATCGGACACCGTTTTAATTCACACACGTTTCCTTAATCTGAAGTCCAGGCACCAGATCTTTGTGGTGAATTTTCATGTAAAAACCTGGGTGCGGCCAAATCTCTTATTGGCCCAGCTCTTTGTCACCTCTCTCCGCTGCGGCCGTGGGCTGGCCTTTGCCCGCTAGGAACTAGGCCACAGGGTCAAGTTTTAGGAATCAGAGTGTGGAGCTGCTGCCTCAGGCTAGCCGAGGGCTGTGCTTAAAAGGACCCGACTCCCACCCCGGACAGACAGTTCTCAGGGTTCCCGGATTGCTTTCAGTCCTGTCTTGGAGTGCCCTGAGTGCCCACACTCGGCACACCATAGCACTCGGCCATCAGCCCGGCTGAACTTGCCGCAGGCTGTCATCTGGGGGGATCAATCGGGGGCTGTCAGGATCCAGGAGGCCCTGCAGGAGAGCTGCCGCCCCTAGGAGCCCACAGAGCCACCCCAGTCCTCCCCATCAGGGGCTCGTACCCCATTCCTCCCTCACCTCCTTCCACTTACCCATCCCTAGCCCCCCTTCCTGATGTACAAAATAAAGGACACGTGTGTTCAAAAATAGAAACTCTCTTTATTTAACAAAACTGGGGAGAGGGGATTAATCTCTGGGGAGACTGGGAAAAGGAGGTGGGAGAGGGGAAGAGAGAGGGTGGGAGAGGGAAGGAGGAAACCGGGGAGGAGGGAGTTGGAAGGGGGAAAGCAGGGGAAGAAGGAGGAGGGGGAAGTATAAAACTATGGTATGCCATATCTTCAGGACTGTGTGCAGATGTGGTCTCCTCACCTCAAAAAAGATATTTTGGCCTTGGAAATGGTTCCGAAAAGGGCAACTACAATGATTAGGGGTTTGGAACAGGTCCCATATGAAGAGAGGCTAAAGAGACTGGGACTATTCAGTTTAGAAAGTAGGAGACTGAGGGGGGATATGATAGAGGTCTATAAAAGCATGAGTGGTGTGGAGAGGGTGCATAAAGAAAAGTTCTTCATTAGTTCCCATAATAGAAGGACTAGAGGACACCATGTGAAATGAATGGGCAGCAGGTTTAAAACTAATAAGAGAAAGTTCTTCTTCACACAGCACATAGTCAACCTGTGGAACTCCTTGCCACAGGAGGCTGTGAAGGCTAGAACTATAACAGAGTTTAAAGAGAAGTTAGATAAAGTCATGGAGGTTGGGTCCATGGAGTGCTATTAGCCAGTGCTATTAGCTATGATCTCCTGGCCTCTGTTTGTGGAAGGCTGGAGATGGACGGCACGAGAGAAATTCCTTGGTCATTGTCTTCGGTCCATCCCTTCCAGGGTGTCTAGTGTTGGCCACTGTCGGCAGACAGGCTACTGGGCTAGATGGACCTTTGGTCTGACCCAGTACTGCCGTTCTTATGTTCTTATGTTCTAAGCTCAGGGCTCAGGTTCGGGGGTCTCATTGGACCAACTTGATTTTCATGCAAACCTGCTCCTGGGTTGGCATGTGGTGTTTGGTGGCCAGGCTGGCAGCTATCCTGCCCTAGACAGCCACTTTCCTGTGCCTAGTGCGGAGATCTTGGACGTTGGAGGCTTACCCCCAAACCTCGATGAGGTCCACGATCTTTGCAGTAGACCAGGCGGGAGCCCACCTCTTACAGCCCCGGGCAGGCTCCTGGGAGCCACCAACCTGGTCCTGGGAAGAGGCAGAGGGCTGGGTGGCAGGGGGTGGCTGGCTCATGCCGTGCCAGGTGCAGAGTCTGCTGGCTGGGTGCTGGCAGGCTTGCAAGTGGCACAAGAAGTATAGCCAGACCGTGCCCCTTTAAGGGCTCTGGGGCCGGGAGGGGAGGAAAAAGAGTTTCCCTGGTTGTGCCCAGAGTGGCCACCAGGGCAACCTGGGAAGGGCTAGCCTCCCACTAGCAGTTGTCAGTTTGAATTAACTTTGCAGTGTAGACATACCCTAGGTGCATAAGTCCCAGGAGATGGTCCCAACGGGATTCCTTAAACCTCCAGTTAACTTCACCTGACTTCTGTAGGCCTCTAAACTCGACCTGCAGCCTACTTTGTCCAGGGATATTCACTAAGACTCTTCGGTTTCTGTCTCTAGGCTTGTGCAGCCCGGCCCCGGGAAAGGAATCCAGATGCACAGATCCCAGATTTCTTCCAACTAACTCACCTGAGGGCCCAATGGGGCAGGTGAGCTCACACTAAACATTGGGATGGAAGGGGGGCTCCATTCTCACATTTGTGACTTTGGAAATTAACTTTAGAAACTCAGATGTCCAAGAGAGATCTTCGAGTCATTGTGAATAGTTCCTGAAAACATCTAATCAGTGTGCAGCGGCACTCAAAAAAGCAACCAGAATGTTAGCAATAATTTGAAAAGGGATAGAGAATAAGACGGAGAACACCTTATTGTCTCTAATTAAGACCACACTATGCCCACATCCTGAATGCTGTGTACAGATGTGGTTACCTCATCACAAAAGAGATCTATCAAAATTGGGAAAGTTATGGGAAAAGGCAACAAAAATGATTAGGGGTTTGGGTCCCATGTATAGAAGGTTAAAAATACTGCTATTGAAAAAGTGAATAAGGAAAATTTATGTTCTTATTCACCCAATAATAAGAACTAGGGGTCACCAAATACAATTAATAGGCAGCGTGTTTAAAAAGAAAAGGTGGTTTTTCTCCACTCAGTGCACAGTCAAACGGTGAAACTGCTTGCTAGAGGATGTTGTGAAAACTAAGACTTTAATAGGGTTCAAGAAAGAGCAAGATTAATTCATGGAGGTTAGGTTCATCAATGGTGACTAGCCAGACTGGGTAGGAATGGTGTCCCTGCACTCTGTTATTTTGGAAATGAATGAGAGGAGAGGAATCACGTTATGATTACCTGTTGTGTTCCCTCCGGTTATTTCAGGAGAAAACCTTTCTTCTGAAATATCCCTTATTCTGCATACAACAAGGTTTAAGGGTTATTTGGGAAGCAGAGTTATCTCCCGAAATAATTGCATCTAAACAGCATTTTTAATTTAAAATAAAGTACTGTATTTGAAAGTAGCGCCCATCCACGAATATGGAAATGAAGTGCGGGATATTTACATCCTGGCATCATTTACAATATTGAATGTCTACATTTGCATCCCTCCCTCAAAAGAGGGTGCAAGTTTAGACATAAGCAGAGAGAGTCAAAGTGAGTGGAGGTGAGGGAAAGAGGGGTTTGAAGGAAAATAGGAACGTAGGGAGACATGCACCAAGAGAGATTTCCATCTGTCAGGAAATACGTCAGTTCATCTCTATTTTACAATATGGTAAAATGCACCTTTCACACTCCATGCCTGTGTCTGAAAGCAGCCAGTTTCTCAATAGCTGTTCTTAGGGCCTGACTGACCTCCTTGTTCCTCAGGCTGTAGAGGACAGGGTTGATCAAAGGTATCAGACTACCATTCAAGACAGACAATATTTTGTACAGAAGTGGGGGAGGTCTGAACACTGGGACCACATAGTTTATAATTACAGACACGTTGAAAACTGTAGCCACGATGAGGTGGGAGGAGCAGGTGGAAAAGGCCTTTTGCCTCCCAGTGCTGGAGCGGATCCTCAGGATGGAGAAGATGATAGAAGCGTAGGATGCCAGGGACAGTAGAAAATTCATAAGTGTCAATATGATAGACACATAATTTGTCCCAATTGACAGTGTCTTGGACTCACCACAGAATGAGTTTGTGGGTGCAAAATCACAAACCAAATGATCAAATTCTTTGGGACCACAGAATGTTAATTGCAAAATTAACATTTCCAGCATGATACTGTAGGAAATGGCGATTATCCAGGCCCAGGCCACCATGTGGCAGCAAACCCTGCCGTTCATCAGAGCAGGGTAACGGAGGGGGTGGCAGATCGCTAGGTACCGGTCAATACACATGGCCGTGAGCAGATGACCTTGTGTAGTGGAAAGGATAACACAGAAATGGAATTGCACATAGCAGTTCTGGAGAGAAATGGTTCTGTCCCCAGTCGCGAGGCTGCCAATCAGCCTGGGCAGGGTGGTGGAGACGTAGCAGATCTCCACAGCTGACATGTTGGCCACAAAGTAGTACATGGGGGTGTGAAGGTGCCGATCAGCCACCACTAGCACAACGATGAGGAGATTCCCAGCCACAGCCGCCAGGTAGATCACTAAGAAGAGCAGGAAGAGGAAGGGCTGCAGTTCAGGGCCATTCCCAAATCCTATGAGGATCAGTTCTACAATGGGCGTTTGATTTCTTCTTGGATTCTCCATAATTCTAGAAACACAAAAGCATCAGTTACACCGTGAGCACATGCAGACAGGTTGTGCTGTTTGTTGCCTGGCTAAGAACCCGGGATCTGTAGCCACATGCTGCTGTGTCTCTTCTCTGAAATAGTTAACTTGTAAATCTCCAGAGGAGGACTCATTTCAATTAGAGGCTGAGTTTCCAATATAGGAGAGCCTGGAACATCTAATGTACATTTTTGTACTTCCTCAGACCAGCTGAGGAAGAAACCCAGACAAAGGATGAGCTGGAGCAGGATTGTTTGGGGTTGTTTATTGGTCCAGATTAAGATTCTCATTCACACATTCACTTTTGATTTCCTAGGTGGCTGGAGTGCTGGCCAGGGGTTAGCTTCCCGGAGACTCAGCCATGATATTACTTGGGATATCACCTCAGATCTGCAGGAGGGTTCACTTCCTCCAGGACGGTCCCAGCTCTCTGCTGTGATGTTCCATTTTGTCCAAGAGAGAGAGGGATTTTCTGGCTGCTTCTCAATTAACGTGTCTCCTAGCTGGGGCTTTGCCTTTTTGGTTGGGTTGGGTATTTCTCATTCATACCTCACACACATTCCACAGGTTACATACATATTCATAACCAATAGGGTTTCTATGTAAAATACAGCTTGATGGGCTTAAGGAACCAGAATCCTACCATAAACTGGATTGCTTGACATACTCAAAGAACCTAATGTAAATAACATGGGTTAACATACCAAAGGAGTTAACATTAATTGTAACTAAGAGAGGTAGATTGAAGGGAAAATGGGAAAGCAGAGAAGTCTGTCCGGACAGCTAGATGCCTGTGCTGCGGGTGGGTGGGGGGGGTAGGGGACGGCGGGTCATCTCCGACTGGCTACATAAATGACTGTACAGATGTTGCCCACTTGACTGCCTGAAGCCCTCTTGAACTTTAAATAAAGTCTTTTAAGATGGGAATCTGGAGTATCTTCATCATGGCAGCGTCAGTTCGCCCAATGTCGAGGACGTAACATAAGTCCAGAGAAAGGAAGGATATTTAAAGTTCAACCATGGGTACATCTGCCCTGCAGCTGGGAGGTGTCATTCCCAGCCAGGGTAACATGCACGAGTTTTGATCAAACGAGCAAAGTAAAATTAGCAACGAGTGCTGAACAGCAGAGCCTGTGTGTAGCTTGGAACTCTGATGGAATTGGTTGGTGCAGTCTGTGCGGCCGACATTACACTATTTTTAACACAAGGATCAGTCAAAGGTTGTGTGTGTGGCTCTAAGGGAGCAGGGAATCACCATTTCTATGTTGAACACAGATATGCCACCTGGGACAAAAAACAAAATAGGAATGAGGGAGGAATATGTATAAAAGGGGCGCACGGATGGACAGAAAGGGCAGGGAGACTTTGGGAGCAAATATTTGTACTATTGGAAATCACAGTCAGATGTGAGATGAGGGGGATTGTTTTTGAAGAATTCATTGCAAGGATTATAAGGGTCTGTGTTCCTGGCTCTCTACATGCATGAACCACCCACTTTGGGGGAGCAGACAAATGTATAGTTGAGAGAAAGGCGGTTCTTTTTGAACAGCTTAAGGAAGCAGTTAATGACAAAGAGGACTGTGCCCCTAAATATCTCCATAAGGGTTTTTCAAAGATGTGATTTAATCAACTTCAGGCACAAACTACTTCATTGTTCCAAACAAGCTCCGGCCGACACGTGTATTACTCTACTGCGCAGGGCACAACGTACACTCTTTTTGCCAGTAAGTTCAGATCCTGGCAGTCAACGGGTTCAGTCTGTTAAATGGCTTCATTAGCACTCAATGACTCTGTGACCGTTTCAGTGTTATGCTAACAGGTGAGGCAAGATGAAAAACATATTTCACTTTTAGGATAATAGATGCTCTCAGAGGCGGCACTCTGGCCTGCTGTGGGAACCCACAGGGTCAGAGCAGAGATAGAAAGGGTGGACACGTTGGGCACTAAGACCCAGGGGAGGCATTGCCTTCCTTTGCCTCTTACACTTGCCCCATATTAGAGTTTCCTCTTCTTCCTCTTCCCCCTGCCCATGTGCCCAATGTCTGTAAAGCGTGGGACAGAGACCAGAGCTCAGGAGCCAAAGAACTCAGCTGGTCTGGTCTGAACTTCCTGGTGTGTGCTAAAGACACTGTCTCTCAAACACTTCTTTAACAACCAGCACACAGACAGACACACACACACACACTCTTCGTGTCTATCTCTGTGTCACACATAAGCACACTGTCTCGGTGTCTCTCACACATGCACACCCACTGTTTTCTTCTCCTCTCACACATATCTCTCCCTCACACACTTTGTCTCTCCCTCACAGAGATACCAACAGTGACTTCTTCTGTCTATTTCACTCTCACCCCCATCTCTTTCTTGTGTGTTTGCTGTTACTTCCCAACACACCCATGCATTCCACATTAATATTATGCTTTCAAACAGCTGTCATTATCGCTTTTTGACTGCTCTGGGCATTTCACAATTCTACTTCACTCTCCTGCTCAGTTGAACTTCTCTAGGGAGTGAGTTCGGAAATGCTGAGCTAGTCCTGGCTGGAGTATGAATCTCTGTGTTAATATCACAAAAATATTGATTGCATAGACAGGGTTGTTTTTTTCCGAGGGGCAGACATCTACATGTTACCTCACGTTCAACAAAATTCTCTCCATACAGAGATGGAAAAAAAATAAACAAAAGGGAACGTTGGTGTCAGGGAACATGCCGGCTATGTGGGATGGGACAGAAGGAGGTGGATTTCTGTACTGCTGAACATAAACCATCTCCTCAGTCTAGGTCCCCAGAGCTGTACAACCCGGCTCTGGCCTCATCACTGAGCAGTTGAAGTGAATTGCCAAGTTTGCCCTCTCTCAACGTGGAGAGGAATAAGCCCTCATCTACTAAACAAACGGAGAATTTTTTTCCATACACTTCATTTTAAAGGCGCATTCGATTACTCCACAAATGAGTTCATTAATTAGTAAAGGTTACATTAAGTGATGATAAAGGCTATCTAAGAGAGCGAAGCACTTTACCAGAGATAAGTAAAACTAGAAATTAAGTACAACAGGCTGGTGACATAGACTGTGAATGAGCATTTCCTCACCCTGACAGAGGGAACCGGCAGGAGGGCAGGATCTCAAGGCGAAGGAGCCTTTGGATTGCAGCGCGTGTGTCTCGGGTTTCCAATGTCCTTCAGTCTTTGTCCAGCATCACCCCAGCTCATTCTGCATTTCCCTGCTGTTTCCAGGAGTCCCCTTGTGTGGGGATCAGAAATCAGCGGATGAGATCACTCTCTGCCTTATATAAGGTTGGGGAACCCTTTGTTCTCAAACTCGATTCCCACATCAGTGTGTGGCTAAATACAGAAGTCCCAAGATGGAGTCCAGCATCATTTCTCCTGGTGCCCTGCCCGGGAGAGTGAGAAGGACCATTACTGACAGACTCTCCAGAGTGTCTTTGGCAGCCTAACCTGGGGGGAGAGAAACTTCTCCTCGGGCCTATAGATTCCCCCAATGACTCATTAACATGAACAGGCCCTTCCCAACCACCTCTCTCCAATGAAAACATCTTGCCAAGTGGGAGCTACCCAAGTGTATTCAGTCCTCCCCAGTCTACGGTTACAAACGGATGAACAAAGCAATAGTGAGCAACAGAGAAGTTTTCGTGCTGCATCTATTGCTGAGGCCTGGAGCACGTGTCTACTAGGAAATAGGCCAAAATGTCATCAGATTTTATGATACTTAGACTGAAGCAGAAGCCCCTGGATTCATGTCAGTGAAAAGCCCGGCTGAGTGTTCGAAGCCCCTTGGCTCGCCTGTCTGCAACAACTGGGGAATTCAGAATTTAAATCACTGATGTGTAAACACAACCCTAGAATTCCTGGATGGACTCTAAGCGCTGTGTTCAGTAATATATCCCACTGGGGTGAACGTTTTCAAAGAGGACCTTTGGGGATTCATTAACAGCAACCTTGCTTGTATGTTCTGAAATACTGAAAGAAAGTTGTCGTGAGTTTTCAGCAGCATGGACCAAATTGTTCTCTGTAGTAACTCCTCTCTTTTCATTGCTCTTACACCAGGGCTATGTCTGAACCCAGGTGCTTTCAGTCACAGACAATTTGAGCCCCGTTCTGATAACAGAAATACACTGGAGTAAATGGAATTGCTCTTTGTTTACACTGACGTTATTGAGAGGAAAATCTGGGCAATTGCTCACACTCCTAAGTCTACCACTTCACAGTAAAATGTGTGATACGAATACGACAGTCAAAAGGAGAACACTGAGGAATTTCAGTCCTTGTCACCAGCCCATGCTGCTGATGGAGGAGAGGCAGAGTTCCAACACAGATCGTGGAAACAATCACAGAGCTGGGAAACCGGGATTAGAGGCCTGGTCCCAGAGGCACACATGCACACACACTGTTTTCTTCCCCTTCTTCAGCCTGCAGATGACAGGGTTGATCAAGGGTATGAGGACTGCGTACAAGACAGACAATATTTTACACAGGACTGCAGGAGGTTTAAACAATGGAATCACATAGGTTATAATCAATCCCCCTTAGTCCAACCTCCGTGCCAGAGGCTACACGCGGCATGAAGGAGGTAGCTCGAAATAAAGATCCTAATTCAAACTAGGGTTACTCTGCTTGCCCTCCTTACATTACCTAGCTCGAACTAACAAGACGTACCCCTATTGTTTGACCAGGTGTCATCCTGCCTGTAGCTGGGGTGGCCAATGAGGAGGTGGAGATGCCACTCGCTCGGATGGGGGGCAGAGCGACGATGGGGTGGGAAGTGAAGGAGCCTTGATGTGTGGGCAGGGGGGGCCATGGAGCCCTGGCTGGACCCCCGACGGGCTGCTCCGAACCTCTGCCCGCTAGCAGTGGTGGATATAGGGCAGGTGAGCGGGGCGGCCAAACCAACCTGATCTCCTTTTTAGAGAAAGTAACAGATTTATTAGATAATGAAATGCAGTGGCTCTAATCTACCTCGACTTTAGTAAGGCATTTGATACAGGACCACATGGGGAATTATTGGTTACATTGGAAACGACAGGGATTAATATGAAAGTTGATGTGGATAAGCAACTGGTTAAAGGGGAGACTACAGCGGGTCATACTGAAAGGTGAACTGTCTGGTTGGAGGAAGGTTATTAGTGGAGTTCCTCAGGGATCAGTTTTGGGGCCAATTTTATTTAATCTTTTTATTGCTGACCTTGGCACCAAAAATGGAAGTGTCCTGATAAAATTTGCAGATGACACAAAGTTAGACGGTATTGCCAATTTGAAAAGGATCGGGATATCATACAGCAGTTGTCCCCAAACTTTTCAACTTTTTGGGGCGGGGCCATTTATACGCAGGACACCCGGGGATGCGACCGCACACGCACCCCGGGGTGGAACCACCCATACGCTGCATGCCCAGTGCCAGCGCCACTCAGGCGCTACACTCCCGGGTCCGGCGCCTGTCCTGTGCCACACACCCAGGGGCGAGACCACCCACAGTTATCCCCAACCTTTTGGGGGTGCCGGGTACCCGGGGCAGAGCCACTCACAAGGCATTGGTGAGACCCCGTTTGGAATACTGTGTGCAGTTCTGGTCTCCCATGTTTAAGAAGGATGAATTCAAACTGGAACAGATACAAAGAAGGGCCACTAGGATGATCTGAGGAATGGAAAACCTGTCTTATGAAAGGAGACCTTAACCAAAGGAAGGCTGAGGGGGGACATGATTGGCTAAATCATAGAATCATAGAACTGGAAGAGACCTCACAAGGTCATCAAGTCCAGCCCTCTGCTCTAGGCAGGACCAATTCCAACTAAATCAACCCGGCCAGGGCTTTGTCAAGCCGAGACTTAAACGCCTCTAGGGATGGAGACTCCACTACTTCCCTAGGTAACCCATTCCAGTGCTTCACCACCCTCCTAGTGAAATAGTTTTTCCTAATATCCAACCTGGACCTCTCCCACCACAACTTGAGACCATTGCTCCTTGTTCGGCCATGTGTCACTACTGAGAACAGCCTCTCTCCAGCCTCTTTGGAACCTCCCTTCAGGAAGTTGAAGGCTGCTCTCAAATCCCCCCTCACTCTTCTCTTCTGCAGACTAAACAGACCCAAGTCCCTCAGCCTCTCCTCATAAGTCATATGCTCCAGCCCCCTAATCATTTTTGTTGCCCTCTGCTGGACCCTCTCCAATGCGTCCACATCCTTTTTGTAGTGGGGGGCCCAGAACTGGACACAATACTCCAGATGAGGCCTCACCAAAGCCGAATAAAGGGGAATGATGACATCTCTGGATCTGCTGGCAATGCTCCTCTTAATGCAACCTAATATGCCATTAGCCTTCTTGGATACAAGGGCACACTGTTGACTCATATCTAGCTTCTCATCCACTGTAACCCCCAGGTCCTTTCTGCAGAACTACTACTTAACCGGTTGGTCCCCAGCTTGTAACTATGCTTGGGATTCTTCCGTCCCAAGTGCAGGACTCTACACTTGTCCTTGTTGAACCTCATCAGATTTCTTGTGGCCCAATCCTCCAATTTGTCTAAGTCACTCTGGACCCTATCTCTGCCCTTAAGCGTATCTACCTCTCCCCCCAGCTTAGTGTCATCCACAAACTTGCTGAGGGTGCAATCCATCCCCTCATCCAGATCATTAATAAAGATATTGAACAAAACCGGTCCTAGAACCGAACCTTGGGACACTCCGCTAGAAACCGACCGCCACCCTGACATCGAGCCATTGATCACTACCCGCTGGGCCCGGCCTTCTAGCCATCTTTCTATCCATCTTACCATCCATTTATCCAATCCACAATCCCTTAACTTGCTGGCAAGAATAGTGTGGGAGACCGTATCGAAAGCCTTGCTAAAGTCAAGGTATATCACATCCACTGACTTCCCCATGTCCACCGAGCCAGTTACCTCATCATAGAAGCTAATCAGATTGGTCAGGCACAACGTGCCCTTCGTGAATCCATGCTGACTATTCCTAATCACTTTCCTCTCATCCAAGTGCCTCAATATGGATTCCTTAAGGATCCCTTTCCATGATTTTTCCAGGAACCGAGATAAGACTGACCGGCCTATAGTTCCCTGGATCATCCTTCTTCCCTTTTTGAAGATGGGCACTACATTTGCCTTTTTCCAGTCATCTGGGATTTCTCCCGATGTCCACGACTTTGGGGGACATGAGGGGGGCCATGATTGCTCTCCTTAAATATATTAGAGGGATAAATACCAGGGAGGGAGAGGAATTATTTAAGCTTAATACTAATGCGGACACAAGAACAAATGGATACAAACTGGTTAGTAGGAAGTTTAGACTTGAGATTAGATTAAGGTTTCTAACCATTAGAGGAGTGAGGTTCTGGAACGGCCTTCCAAGGGAAGTAGTGGGGGCGAAAGATCTATTCGGCTTGAAGATTAAACTAGATGGATTTATGAAGGGGACGGTTTGATGACATAACGTGATCTTTGTAACTAATTGACCATTCATTATCAGTGGGAAATACGTCAATGGAGGGATGATAGGAGTTACTACAGAGAACTTCCTTTGTGTCTGGCTGGTGAGTCTTGCCCACATGCTCAGGGTTTAGCTGGTTTCCATATTTGGGGTCGGGAAGGAATTTTCCTCCAGGGTAGATTGGGGTGGGTGAGATTCTGTGGCCTGAACTGTATAGGAGTCGGACTAGATGATCATAATGGTCCCTTCTGACCTTAAAGTCTATGAGTCTATGAGATCTTCCCATAGCAGTGGGCCAAATTCACATCCCCCATGTCAAGTCAGCAAGTGAGGTGAATGTTTTCCAACCCACTGCATCAGGAAAAGGGGTCACTCAGTAGGAAACCCTCTGCTCCCAGCCTGGCAAAGTCTCCTCTTCCTGAGAAGATAGGACTCAGGCAGACACAGCGTGTGTGTGAGAGAGGGAAAGAGAGAGCGGGCTCTTCCCTGCCCCGTCTGCCATGGACCAGTATTCTACTGTGATTGTGGGCCACAAAACTGAGCAGTGTCCCTGCAGCTGTCACACCAGGGCTCCAAACAAGGGGAAAGAAGCTCCCCTCTCTGACTTGAGCTCCCTTGTGCCTGCCTCCCAGGGCCACATCGCTCCCGAGATGCATAAATACCCACCTCCCTGCTCGATTTGCATTGCCCCTGACAGCGAGATTGGTGGGGTTCTGCCAGAAAGCGCGAGGAGGGGCACGGCCCCCGCCTTGGCCAGAGTCGGAGGGTTCATAGTAAGGGACAAGAGACTCTGGTTTACACCAGGAGAGTGAGAGGGAAACAAGCCCAAACCGTTCCCGTAGAGTGACTCCTGATTTCCACCACACGAGTGAGAAACAATTCAGCAGCGGCCCCTGTGTCAGTACAAATAAGGCCCAGGCTCCAAAGGGATCGGACACCGTTTTAATTCACACACGTTTCCTTAATCTGAAGTCCAGGCACCAGATCTCTGTGGTGAATTTTCATGTAAAAACCTGGGTGCGGCCAAATCTCTTATTGGCCTAGCTCTTTGTCACCTCTCTCCGCTGCGGCCGTGGGCTGCCCTCTGCCCGCTAGGAACTAGGCCACAGGGTCAAGTTTTAGGACTCAGAGCGTGGAGCTGCTGCCTCAGGCTAGCCGAGGGCTGTGCTTAAAAGGACCCGACTCCCACCCCCAACAGACAGTTCTCAGGGTTCCCGGATTGCTTTCAGACCTGTCTTGGAGTGCCCTGAGTGCCCACACTCGGCACATCACAGCGCTCGGCCATCAGCCGGGCTGCACTTGCCACAGGCTGCCATCTGGGGGTTTATCGGGGGGCTGTCAGGATCCAGGAGGCCCTGCAGGAAAGCTTCCGCCCCAAGGAGCCCGCAGAGCCTCCCCAGTCCTCCCCATTGGGGGCTCGCGCCCCATTCCTCCCTCACCTCCTTCCACTTACCCCTCCCTACCCCCCTTCCTGATGGAAAAAAATAAAGGATACGTGTGTTCATAAATAGAAACTCTCTTTATTTAATTAAATTGTGGGGTAGGGATTAACCTCTGGGGAGACTGGGAAAAGAAGGTGGGAGAGAGGGTGGGAGAGGGGAGGTGGGAGTCTGGGAGGAGGGAGTTGGAAAGGGGAAGCTAGGGGAAGAAAGAGGACAGGGAAGTATAAAACTGGTAGGCCATATCTTCAGGACTGTGTACAGATGTGGTTTCCTCACCTCAAAAAGATATTTGGGCCTTGGAAAGGATTCAGAAAAGGGCAATTAAAATGATTAGGGGTTTGGAACAGGTCCCATATGAAGAGAGGCTAAAGAGACTGGGACTTTTCAGCTTAGAAAAGAGGAGACTGAGGGGGGATATGATAGAGGTCTATAAAAACATGAGTGGTGTGGAGAGGGCGAATAAAGAAAAGTTCTTCATTAATTCCTATAATAGAAGGACTAGAGAACACCAAATGAAATGAATGGGCAGCAGGTTTAAAACTAATAAGCAAAAGTCCTTCACACAGCACATAGTCAATCTGTGGAACTCCTTGCCACAGGAGGCTGTGAAGGCTAGAACTTAAAGAGTTTAAAGAGAAGTTAGATAACGTTATGGAGGTTGGATCCATGGAGTGCTATTAGCCAAGGTGTAGGAATGGTGTCCCTGGCCTCTGTTTGTGGAAGGCTGGAGATGGACGGCATGAGACAAATTGCTTTGTCATTGTCTTCGGTTCATCCCATCCGGGGTAACTGGTGTTGGCCGCTGCCGGCAGACAGGCTACTGGGCTAGATGGACCTTTGGTCTGACCCAGTACACCCGTTATTATATTCTAAGCTCAGGACTCAGGGTCGGGCTGCTCCTGGGTTCGCATGTGGCCTTTGGTGGCCAGGCTGGCAGGTATCCTTTCCTAGATGGCCGAAGTCCTCTGTCTAGCGCAGAGATCGTGGATGTTAGAGGCTTCCCCCCAAACCTCGATGAGGTCCACGATTTTTGCAGTAGACCAGGCGGGCGCCAGCCCCTTACACCTCTGGGCAGGCTTCTGGGAGCCACCAGCCTAGGCCTGGGAAGAGGCAGAGGTCTGGGTGGCAGCGGGAGGCTGGCTCATGCCATGCCAGGTGTAGGGTCTGCTGGTTGGGTGCTGGCAGGCTTGCAAGTGGCACAAGAAGTATAGCCAGACCTTGACACTTTAAGGGCTCCAGGGCAGGGAGGAGGGAAGAAGAGTTTCCTTGGCTTGGCCCACAGTGGCCACCAGGGCAACCTGGGAAGGGCTAGCCTCCAACTAGCAGTTGTCAGTTTGAATTAACTTTGCAGTGTAGACATACCCTAGGTGCATACGTCCCAGGAGATGGTCCCAACAGGAGTCCTTAAACCACCAGTTAACTTCACCTGACTTCTGTAGGCCTCTAAACTCGACCTGCAGCCTACTTTGTCCAGGGAAATTCAGTAGGACTCTTCGGTTTCTGTCTCTAGGCTTGTGCAGCCCAGCCCCGGGAAAGGAATGCAGATGCACAGGTCCCAGCTTTCTTCCAACTAACTCACCTGAGGGCCCAATGGGGCAGGTGAGCTCACACTAAACATTGGGATGGAAGGGGGACTCCATTCTCACATTGAGCCAAGTGGCCAGGGTGATAAAGTGGGAAGTCAGACAACTCTGGTTCCAATTCCCCCTCTGTAGAGGGGTGGGAAGGGCTCTGCATAATCTGGGGTGTGGGGCTTCTCCTGTCTCGTCATTTAAACTTTTTCGATGTTGAATAACTAGTGGAATAATCCAGTAAGGAAAACCGGCAATATAAGAATGACTCTACCACCTGGCAGTTACAGGACTCCACTTCTTCCTGGGTGGCCTGTAGAAATAAAAACGCATAATGCCCCAAAATAATAATCGCTGTTTCAGAACTGGCTTTGTTCATCACTCCTAGAATGAATCTGAAAAACTGAGAAAAATGTGTGCAGAGTTGTGCAAGTCCTTACTTGATAGCTGTAGACAAATGAATCTAAGCTGAGTCAGTAGGATCCAGTGTTCCTAGATAGAAAGACAGAAAGAATATTTGGGCCAAAATTTGTGACTTTGGAAATTAACTTTAGAAACCCAGTTGTCCAAGAGAGATCTTCGAGTCATTGTGAATAGTTCCTGAAAACATCTAATCAGTGTGAAGCGGCAATCAAAAAAGCAAACAGACTGTTAGCAATAATTTGAAAAGGGATAGAGAATAAAACGGAGAACACCTTATTGTCTCTAATTAAGACCACACTATGCCCACATCCTGAATGCTGTGTACAGATGTGGTCACCTCATCACAAAAGAGATCTATTGAAATTGGGAAAGTTATGAGAAAAGGCAACAAAAATGATTAGGGGTTTGGGTCCCATATAAAGAAGTTTAAAAAGACTGGTATGGAAAAAGTGAATAAGGAAAATTTATGTTCTTATTCGCCCAATAATAAGAACTAGGGGTCACCAAATAAAATTAGTAGGCAGCGTGTTTAAAACAAAAGGAGGTTTTCCTCCACTCAGTGCACAGTCAACCTGTGGAACTCCTTGCCAGAGGATCTTGTGAAGACTAGGACTTTAACAGAATTCAAGAAAGAGCAAGATAAATTCCTGGAGGTTAGGTCCATCCATGGTGACTAGCCAGCCTGGCTATGAATGGTGTCCTTAGCCTCTGTTATTTTGGAAATGAACCAGAGGAGAGAAATCCAGTTATTTCAGGAGAAAAACCTTCTTCTGAAATATCCCTTTTTCTTCATACAATGAGGTTTAAGGGTTATTTGGGAAGCAGAGTTATCTCCGGAAATAATTGCATCTAAACAGCATTTTTAATTTCAAATAAAGTATTTGGAAGTAGCGCCCATCCACGAATATGGAAATGAAGTGCAGGATATTTCATCCCGGCTTCATTTAAAATATAGAATGTCTACATTTGCATCCCTCCCTCGAAACAGGGTGTAAGTTTAGACATACGCAGAGAGAGTCAAAGTGAGTGGAGGTGAGGGAAAGAGGGGTTTGAAGAGAAATAGGAACGTAGGGAGACATGCACCAAGAGAGATTTCCATCTGTCAGGAAATTCGTCAGTTCATCTCTATTTTACAATATGTTAAAACGCACCTTTCACACTCTGTGGCTGTGTCTGAAAGCAGCCACTTTCTCAATAGCTGTTCTCAGGGCCTGACTGACCTCCTTGTTCCTCAGGCTGTAGAGGAAAGGGTTGATCAACGGTATCATGATTCTGCTCAAGACAGACAATATTTTGTATTGGAGTGGGGGAGGTCTGAACACTGGGGCCACATAGTTTATAATTACACACAAATTGAAAACTGAAACCACAATGAGGTGGGAGGAGCAGGTGGAAAAGGCCTTTTGCCTCCCAGTGCTGGAGCGGATCCTCAGGATGGAGATGATGATACAAGTGTAGGATGCCAGGGACAGTAGAAAATTGGAAAGTGCCAATATGATAGACGCATAATTTGTCCCAATTGACAGTGTCTTGGACTCACCACAGAATGAGTTTGTGGGTGCAAAATCACAAATGAAATGATTAAATTCTTTGGGACCACAGAATGTTAATTGCAATCTTAACATTTCCAGCATGATACTGTAGGAAATGGCGATTATCCAGGCCCAGGCCACCATGTGGCAGCACACCCTGCCGTTCATCAGAGCAGGGTAACGGAGGGGGTGGCAGATCGCTAGGTACCGGTCAATACACATGGCCGTGAGCAGATGACCTTGTGTAGTGGAAAGGATAACACAGAAATGGAATTGCACGTAGCAGTTCTGGAGAGAAATGGTTCTGTCCCCAGTTGCGAGGCTGCCAATCAGCCTGGGCAGGGTGGTGGACACGTAGCAGATCTCCACAGCAGATAAATTGGCCACAAAGTAGTACATAGGGGTGTGAAGGTGCCGATCAGCCACCACTAGCACAACGATGAGGAGGTTCCCAGCCACAGCCGCCAGGTAGATCACTAGGAAGAGCAGGAAGAGGAAGGGCTGCAGTTCAGGGCCGTTCCCAAATCCTACGAGGATCAGTTCTACAATGGGCGTTTGATTTCTTCTTGGATTCTCCATAATTCTAGAAACACAAAAGCAGCAGTTACACCGTGAGCACATGCAGACAGGTTGTGCTGTTTGTTGCCTGGCTAAGAACCTGGGATCTGTAGCTACATGCTGCTGTGTCTCCTCTCTGAAATAGTTAACTTGTAAATCTCCAGAGGAGGACTCATTTCAATTAGAGGCAGAGCTTCCAATATAGGAGAGCCTGGAACATCTAATGTACATTTTTGTACTTCCTCAGATCAGCTAAGGATGAGCTGGAGCAGGATTGTTTGGAGTTGTTTATTGGTCCAGATTAAGATTCTCATTCACACATTCACTTTTGATTTCCCAGGTGGCTGGAGTTCTGGCCAGAGGTTAGCTTCCCGGAGACTCAGCCATGATGTTACTTGGGATATCACCTCAGATCTGCAGGAGGGTTCACTTCCTCCTAGCCGGTCCCAGATGTCTGCTGTGATGTTCCATTTTGTCCGAGAGAGAGGGATTTTCTGGCTGCTTCTCAGTTAACGTGTCTCCTAGCTGGGGCTTTGCCTTTTTGGTTGGGTTGGGTATTTCTCATTCATACCTCACACACATTCCACGGGTTACATACATATTCATAACCAATAGGGTTTCTAGGTAAAATTCAGCTTGATGGGCGTAAGTAACCAGAAACCTACCATAAACTAGATTGCTTGACATACTCAAAGAACCTAATGTAAATAACATGGGTTAACATACCAAAGGAGTTAACATTAATTGTAACTAAGAGAGGTAGATTGAAGGGAAAAAGGGAAAGCAGAGAAGTCTGTCCGGACAGCTAGATGCCTGTGCTGCGGCGGAGGGGGGGGGGGGACAGGGGACGGCGGGTCATCTCCGACTGGCTACATAAATCAATGTACATATGTTGCCCACTTGACTGCCTGAAGCGCTCTTGAACTTTAAATAAAGTCTTTTAAGATGGGAATCTGGAGTATCTTCATCATGGCAGCGTCATTTCGGCCAATGTCGAGGACGTAACATAAGAGAAAGGAAGGATATTTAAAGTTCAACCATGGGTTCATCTGCCCTGCAGCTGGGAGGTGTCATTCCCAGCCAGGGTAACATGCACGAGTTTTGATCAAACGAGCAAAGTAAAATTAGCAATGAGTGCTGAGCAGCAGAGCCTGTGTGTAGCTTGGAACTCTGATGGAATTGGTTGGTGCAGTCTGTGCGGCCGACATTACACTATTTTTAACACAAGGCTCAGTCAAAGGTTGTGTGTGTGGCTCTAAGGGAGCAGGGAATCACCATTTCTATGCTGAACACAGATATGCCACGTGGGACAAAAAACAAAATAGGAATGAGGGAGGAATAAGTATAAAAGGGGCGCACGGATGGACAGAAAGGGCAGGGAGACTTTGGGAGCAAATATTTGTACTATTGGAAATAACAGTCAGATGTGAGATGAGGGGGATAGTTTTTGAAGAATTCATTGCAAGGATTATTAAGGGTCTGTGTTCCTGGCTCTCTACATGCATGAACCACCCACTTTGGGGGAGCAGACAAATGTATAGTTGAGAGAAAGGTGGTTATTTTTGAACAGCTTAAGGAAGCAGTTAATGACAAAGAGGACTGTGCCCCTAAATATCTCCATAAGGGTTTTTCAAATATGTGATTTATTCAACTTCAGGCACAAACTACTTCAGTGTTTGAAACAAGCTCCGGCAGACACGTGTATTACTCTACTGCGCAGGGCACAATGTACACTCTTTTTGCCAGTAAGTTCAGATCCTGGCAGTAAACAGGTTCAGTCTGTTAAATGGCTTCATTAGCACTCAATGACTCTGTGACCGTTTCAGTGTTATGCTAACAGGTGAGGCAAGATGAAAAACATATTTCACTTTTAGGATAATAGATGCTCTCAGAGGCGGCACTCTGGCCTGCTGTGGGAACCCACAGGGTCAGAGCAGAGATAGAAAGGGTGGACACGTTGGGCACTAAGACCCAGGGGAGGCATTGCCTTCCTTTGCCTCTTACACTTGCCCCATATTAGAGTTTCCTCTTCTTCCTCTTCCCCCTGCCCATGTGCCCAATGTCTGTAAAGCGTGGGACAGAGACCAGAGCTCAGGAGCCAAAGAACTCAGCTGGTCTGGTCTGAACTTCCTGGTGTGTGTTAAAGACACTGTCTCAAAGACACTTCTTTAACAACCAGCACACAGACAGACACACACACACACTCTTCGTGTCTATCTCTGTGACACACACAAGCACACTGTCTCGGTGTCTCTCTCACATGCACACCCACTGTTTTCTTCTCCTCTCACACATACCTCTCCCTCATACACTTTGTCTCTCCCTCATAGAGATACCAACAGTGACTTCTTCTGTCTCTTTCACTCTCACCCCCATCTCTTTCTTGTGTGTTTGCTGTTACTTCCCAACACACCCATGCATTCCACATTAATATTATGCTTTCAAAGAGCTGTCATTATCACTTTTTGACTGCTCTGGGCATTTCACAATTCTACTTCACTCTCCTGCTCAATTGAACTTCTCTAGGGAGTGAGTTCGGAAATGCTGAGCCAGTCCTGGCTGGAGTATGAATCTCTCTGTTAATATCACAAAAATATTGATTGCATAGACAGGGTTGTTTTTTTCCGAGGGGCAGACATCTACATGTTACCTCACGTTCAACAAAATTCTCTCCATACAGAGATGGAAAAAAAATAAACAAAAGGGAACGTTGGTGGCAGGGAACATGCCGGCTATGTGGGATGGGACAGAAGGAGGTGGATTTCTGTACTGCTGAACATAAACCATCTCCTCAGTCTAGGTCCCCAGAGCTGTACAACCCGGCTCTGGCCTCATCACTGAGCAGTTGAAGTGAATTGCCAAGTTTGCCCTCTCTCAACGTGGAGATGAATAAGCCCTCATCTACTAAACAAACGGAGAATTTTTTTCCAGACACTTCATTTTAAAGGCGCATTGGATTACTCCACAAATGAGTTCATTAATTAGTAAAGGTTACATTAAGTGATGATAAAGGCTATCTAAGAGAGCGAAGCACTTTACCAGAGATAAGTAAAACTAGAAATTAAGTACAACAGGCTGGTGACATAGACTGTGAATGAGCATTTCCTCACCCTGACAGAGGGAGCCGGCAGGTGGGCAGGATCTCAAAGCGAAGGCGCCTTTGGATTGCAGCTCGTGTGTCTCGGGTTTCCAATGTCCTTCAGTCTTTGTCCAGCATCGTCCCAGCTCATTCTGCGTTTCCCTGCTGTTTCCAGGAGTCCCCTTATGTGGGGATCATAAATCAGCGGATGAGATCACTCCCTGCCTTATATAAGGCTGGGGAACCCTTTGTTCTCAAACTCGATTCCCACATCAGTGTGTGGCTAAATACAGAAGTCCCAAGATGGAGTCCAGCATCATTTCTCCTGGTGCCCTGCCCGGGAGAATGAGAAGGACCATTACTGACAGACTCTCTAGAGTGTCTTTGGCAGCCTAACCTGGGGGGAGAGAAACTTCTCCTCGGGCCTATAGATTCCCCCAATGACTCATTAACATGAACAGGCCCTTCCCAACCACCTCTCTCCAATGAAAACATCTTGCCAAGTGGGAGCTGCCCAAGTGTATTCAGTCCTCCCCAGTCTACGGATACAAACGGATGAACAAAGCAATAGTGAGCAACAGAGAAGTTTTTGTGCTGCATCTATTGCTGAGGGCTGGAGCACGTGTCTACTAGGAAATAGGCCAAAATGTCATCAGATTTTATGATACTTAGACTGAAGCAAAAGCCCCTGGATTCATGTCAGTGAAAAGCCCGGCTGAGTGTTCGAAGCCCCTTGCGCTCGCCTGTCTGCAACAACTGGGGAATTCAGAATTTAAATCACTGATGTGTAAACACAACCCAAGAATTCCTGGATGGACTCTAAGCGCTGTGGTCAGTAATATATCCCACTGGGGTGAACGTTTCAAAGAGGACCTTTGGGGATTCATTAACAGCAACCTTGCTTGTATGTTCTGAAATACTGAAAAAAAGTTGTCGTGAGTTTTCAGCAGCATGGACCAAATTGTTCTCTGTAGTAACTCCTCTCTTTTCATTGCTCTTACACCAGGGCTATGTCTGAACCCAGGTGCTTTCAGTCACAGAGAATTTGAGCCCCGTTCTGATAACAGAAATACACTGGAGTAAATGGAATTGCTCTTTGTTTACACTGACGTTATTGAGAGGAAAATCTGGGCAATTGCTCACTCTTCTAACTCTACCACTTCACAGTAAAATGTGTGATATGAATACGACAGTCAAAAGGAGAAACCGGGATTAGAGGCCTGGTCCCAGAGGCACACATGCACACACACTGTTTTCTTCCCCTTCTTCAGCCTGCAGATGACAGGTTTGATCAAGGGTATGAGGACTGCGTACAAGACAGACAATATTTTACACAGGACCGCAGGAGGTTTAAACAATGGAATCACATAGGTTATAATCAATCCCCCTTAGTCCAAACACCATGCCAGAGGCTACACGCGGCATGGAGGAGGTAGCTCGAATTAAAGATCCTAATTCCAACTACGGTTACTCCGCTTGCCCTCCTTACCTTACCTAGCTCGAACTAACAAGCCATACCCCTATTGTTTGACCGGATGTCATCCTGCCTGTAGCTGGGGTGGCCAATGAGGAGGTGGAGATGCCACTTGCTCGGATGGGGGGCAGAGCGACGATGGGCTGGGAAGTGAAGGAGCCTTGATGTGTGGGCGGGGGGGGCCATGGAGCCCTGGCTGGACCCCCCACGGTCTGCTCCGAACCTCTGACCGCTAGCAGTGGTGGATATAGGGCAGGTAAGCGGGGAGGCCAAACCAACCTGATCTCCTTTTTAGAGAAAGTAACAGATTTATTAGATAAGGAAATGCAGTGGGTCTAATCTACCTCGACTTTAGTAAGGCATTTGATACAGGACCACATGGGGAATTATTGGTTACATTGGAAACGACAGGGATTAATATGAAAGTTGAGGTGGATAAGCAACTGGTTAAAGGGGAGACTAGAGCGGGTCATACTGAAAGGTGAACTGTCTGGTTGGAGGAAGGTTACTAGCGGAGTTCCTCAGGGATCTGTTTTGGGGCCAATTTTATTTAATCTTTTTATTGCTGACCTTGGCACCAAAAATGGAAGTGTCCTGATAAAATTTGCAGATGACACAAAGTTAGTCGGTATTGCCAGTTCTGAAAAGGATCGGGATATCATACAGCAGTTGTCCCCAACCTTTTCAACTTTTTGGGGCGGGGCCATTCATACGCTGGGCACCCGGAGATGAGGCCACACACGCACCCCGGGGTGGAACCACCCATACGCTGCATGCCCAGTGCCAGCGCCACCCATGCGCTGCACTCCCGGGTCCGGCGCCTGTCCTGTGCCGCACACCCAGGGGCGAGACCACCCACAGTTATCCCCAACCTTTTGGGGCTGCCGGGTACCCTGGGCGGGGCCACTCACAAGACATTGGTGAGACCCCGTTTGGAATACTGGGTGCAGTTCTGGTCTCCCATGCTTAGAAGGATGAATTCAAACTGGAACAGGTACAAAGAAGGGCCACTAGGATGATCCGAGGAATGGAAAACCTGTCTTATGAAAGGATACTCAAGGAGCTTGGCTTGTTTACCTTAATGAAAAGAAGGCTGAGGGGGGACATGATTGGCTGAATCATAGAATCATAAAACTGGAAGAGACCTCAGAAGGTCATCAAGTCCAGCCCCCTGCTCTAGGCAGGACCAATTCCAACTAAATCAACCTGGCCAGGGCTTTGTCAAGCCGAGACTTAAACACCTCCAGGGATGGAGACTCCACTACTTCCCTAGGTAACCCATTCCAGTGCTTCACCACCCTCCTAGTGAAATAGTTTTTCCTAATATCCAACCTGGACCTCTCCCACCACAACTTGAGACCATTGCTTCTTGTTCTGCATCTGTCACTACTGAGAACAGCCTCTCTCCATCCTCTTTGGAACCTCCCTTCAGGAAGTTGAAGGCTTATCTCAAATCCACCTTCACTCTTCTCTTCTGCAGACTAAACAGACCCAAGTCCCTCATCCTCTCCTCATAAGTCATATGCTCCAGCCCCCTAATCATTTTGGTTGCCCTCCACTGGACCCTCTCCAATGTGTCCGCATCCTTTTTGTAGTGGGGGGCCTAGAACTGGACACAATACTCCAGATGAGGCCTCAAGCAGAATAAAGGGGAATGATGACATCTCTGGATCTGCTGGCAATGCTCCTCTTAATGCAACCTAATATGCCATTAGCCTTCTTGGCTACAAGGGCACACTGTTGACTCATATCCAGCTTCTCATCCACTGTAACCCCCAGGTCCTTTTCTGCAGAACTACTACTTAACCGGTTGGTCCCCAGCTTGTAACTATGCTTGGGATTCTTCCGTCCCAAGTGCAGGACTCTACACTTGTCCTTGTTGAACCTCATCAGATTTCTTGGGGCCCAATCCTCCAATTTGTCTAAGTCACTCTGTACCCTATCTCTGCCCTTAAGCGTATCTACCTCTCCCCCATCTTAGTGTCATCCGCAAACTTGCTGAGGGTGCAATCCATCCCCTCATCCAGGTCATTAATAAAGATATTGAACAAAACCGATCCTAGAACCGAACCTTGGGGCACTCCACTAGAAACCAACCGCCATCCTGACATTGAGCCATTGATCACTACCCGCTGGGCCCGGCCTTCTAGCCATCTTTCTATCCATCTTACCGTCCATTTATCCAATCCACAATCCCTTGACTTGCTGGCAAGAATATTGTGGGAGACCGTATCAAAAGCCTTGCTAAAGTCAAGGTATATCACATCCACTGACTTCCCCATGTCTACCGAGCCAGTTACCTCAACATAGAAGCTAATCAGATTGGTCAGGCACGACTTGCCCTTTGTGAATCCATGCTGAGTATTCCTAATCATTTTCCTCTCATCCAAGTGCCTCAATATGGATTCCTTAAGGATCCCTTCCATGATTTTTCCAGGAACTGAGGTAAGACTGACCGGCCTATAGTTCCCTGGATCATCCTTCTTCCCTTTTTGAAGATGGGCTCTACATTTGCCTTTTTCCAGTCATCCGGGATTTCTCCCGATTTCCACGACTTTGGGGGACATGAGGGGGGGCATGACTGCTCTCTTTAAATATATGAGAGGGATAAATACCAGGGAGGGAGAGGAATTATTTAAGCTTAATACCAATGCGGACACAAGAACAAATGGATACAAACTGGTTAGTAGGACGTTTAGACTTGAGATTAGATGAAGGTTTCTAACCATTAGAGGAGTGAGGTTCTGGAACGGCCTTCCAAGGGAAGTAGTGGGGGCGAAAGATCTATTCGGCTTCAAGATTAAACTAGATGGATTTTTGAAGGGGACGGTTTGATGACATAACATGATCTTTGTAACTAATTGACCATTCATTATCAGTGGGAAATAGGTCAATGGAGGGATGATAGGAGTTACTATAGAGAACTTCCTTTGTGTCTGGCTGGTGAGTCTTGCCCACATGCTCAGGGTTTAGCTGATCGCCATATTTGGGGTCGGGAAGGAATTTTCCTCCAGGGTAGACTGGGGTGGGTGAGATTCTGTGGCCTGCACTGTGTAGGGATCGGACTAGATGATCATAATGATCTCTTCTGACCTTAAAGTCTATGAGTCTATGAGATCTTCCCATAGCAGTGGGCCAAATTCACATCCCCCATGTCAAGTCAGCAAGTGAGGTGAATGTTTTCCAACCCAGTGCATGAGGAAAAGGGGTCACTCAGTAGGAAACCCTCTGCTCCCAGCCTGGCAAAGTCTCCTCTTCCTGAGAAGATAGGACTCAGGCAGACACAGCGTGTGTGTGTGAGAGAGAGGGAAAGAGAGAGCGGGCTCTTCCCTGCCCCGTCTGCCATGGACCAGTATTCTACTGTGATTGTGGGCCGCAAAACTGAGCAGTGTCCCTGCAGCTGTCACGCCAGGGCTCCAAACAAGGGGAAAGAAGCTCCCCTCTCTGACTTGAGATCCCTTGTGCCTGCCTCCCAGGGCCACATCGCTCCGGAGATGCATAAATACCCACCTCCCTGCTCCATTTGCATTGCCCCTGACAGCGAGATTGGTGGGGTTCTGCCAGAAAGCGCGAGGAGTGGCACGGCCCCCGCCTTGGCCAGAGTCGGAGGGTTCATAGAAAGGGACAAGAGACTCTGGTTTAACCAGGAGAGTGAGAGGGAAACAAGCCCAAACCGTTCCCGTAGAGTGACTCCCGATTTCCACCACACGAGTGAGAAACAATTCAGCAGTAGCCCCTGTGTCAGTACAAATAAGGCCCAGGCTCCAAAGGGATCGGACACCGTTTTAATTCACACACGTTTCCTTAATCTGAAGTCCAGGCACCAGATCTCTGTGGTGAATTTTCATGTAAAAACCTGGGTGCGGCCAAATCTCTTATTGGCCCAGCTCTTTGTCACCTCTCTCCGCTGCGGCCATGGGCTGGCCTTTGCCCGCTAGGAACTAGGCCACAGGGTCAAGTTTTAGGACTCAGAGTGTGGAGCTGCTGCCTCAGGCTAGCCGAGGGCTGTGCTTAAAAGGACCCGACTCCCACCCCCAACAGACAGTTCTCAGGGTTCCCGGATTGCTTTCAGACCTGGCTTGGAGTGCCCTGAGTGCCCACACTCGGCACATCACAGCGCTCGGCCATCAGCCCGGCTGAACTTGCCGCAGGCTGCCATTGGGGGGGATCAATCGGGGGCTGTCAGGATCCAGGAGGCCCTGCAGGAGAGCTTCCGCCCCAAGGAGCCCGCAGAGCCACCCCAGTCCTCCCCATCAGGGGCTCGTACCCCATTCCTCCCTCACCTCCTTCCACTTACCCATCCCTAGCCCCCCTTCCTGATGTACAAAATAAAGGACACGTGTGCTCAAAAATAGAAACTCTCTTTATTTAACAAAACTGGGGAGAGAGGATTAATCTCTGGGGAGACTGGGAAAAGGAGGTGGGAGAGGGGAAGAGAGAGGGTGGGAGAGGGGAGGAGGAAACCGGGGAGGAGGGAGTTGGAAGGGGGAAAGAAATGGAAGGAGGAGGGGGAAGTATAAAACTATGGTACGCCATATCTTCAGGACTGTGTGCAGATGTGGTCTCCTCACCTCAAAAAAGATATTTTGGCCTTTGAAAGGGTTCAGAAAAGGGCAACTAAAATGATTAGGGGGTTGGAACAGGTCCCATATGAAGACAGGCTAAAGAGACTGGGACCTTTCAGTTTAGAAAGTAGGAGACTGAGGGGAGATATGATAGAGGTCTATGAAATCATGAGTGGTGTGGAGAGGGTGAATAAAGAAAAATTCTTCATTAATTCCCATAATTGAAGGACTAGAGGACACCAAATGAAATGAATGGGCAGCAGGTTTAAAACTAATAAGCGAACGTTCTTCTTCACACAGCACATAGTCAACCTGTGGAACTCCTTGCCACAGGGGGCTGTGAAGGCTAGAACTGTAACAGAGTTTAAAGAGAAGTTAGATAAAGTTATGGAGATTGGATCCATGGAGTGCTATTAGCCAGGGGGTAGGAATGGTGTCCCTGGCCTCTGTTTGTGGAAGTCTGGAGATGGACGGCATGAGAGAAATTGCTTGGTCATTGTCTTTGGTCCATCCCTTCCGGGGTATCTAGTGTTGGACGCTGTCAGCAGACAGGTTACTGGGCTAGATGGATCTTTGGTCTGACCCAGTACTGCCGTTCTTATGTTTTTATGTTCTAAGCTCAGGGCTCAGGGTCGGGGGTCTCACTGGTCCAACTTAATTTTCATGCAAACCTGCTCCTGGGTTCGCATGTGGCCTTTGGTGGCCAGACTGGCAGCTATTCTGCCCTAGACGGACACTTTCCTGTGCCTAGTGGGGAGATCTTGGACGTTGGAGGCTTCCCCCCAAACTTCGATGAGGTCCACAATCTTTGCAGTAGACCAGGCGGGCGCCAGCCTCTTACAGCCCCAGGCAGGCTCCTGGGAGCCACCAGCCTGGTCCTGGGAAGAGGCGGAGGGCTGGGTGGCAGCGGGTGGCTGGCTCATGCCGTGCCATGTGCAGGGTCTGCTGGCTGGGTACTGGCAGGCTTGCAAGTGGCACAAGCAGTATAGCCAGACCGTGACCCTTTAAGGGCTCCGGGGCCGGGAGGGGAGGAAGAAGAGTTTCCCTGGTTGTGCCCAGAGTGGCCTCCAGGGCAACCTGGGAAGGGCTAGCCTCCAAGTAGCAGCTGTTAGTTCGAATTAAATTTTGTAGTGTAGATATAACCTAAGTGCATAAGTCCCAGGAGATGGTCCCAATGGGATTCCTTAAACCTCCAGTTAACTTCACCTGACTTCTGTAGGCCTCTAAACTCGACCTGAAGCCTACTTTGTCCAGGGATATTCACTAGGACTCTTCGGTTTCTGTTTCTAGGCTTGTGAAGCCCAGCCCCAGGAAAGGAATCCAGACGCACAGGTCCCAGACTTCTTCCAACTAACTCACCTGAGGGCCCAATGGGGCAGGTGAGCTCACACTAAACATTGGGATGGAAGGGGGACTCCATTCTCACATTGAGCCAAGTGGCCAGGGTGATGAAGTGGGAAGTCAGACAACCCTGGTTCCAATTCCCCCTCTGTTGGAGGGTGGGAAGAGCTCTGCATAATCTGGGGAGTGGGCTTCTCCTGTCTCATCAGTTAAACTTTTTCGATGTTGAATAACTAGTGGAATAATCCAGTAAGGAAAACCGGCAATATAAGAATGACTCTACCACCTGGTAGTTACAGGACTCCACTTCTTCCTGGGTGGCCTGTAGAAATAAAAACACATAATGCCCTAAAATAATAATCGCTGTTTCAGAACTGGCTTTGTTCATCACTCCTAGAATGAATCTGAAAAACTGAGAAAGATGTGTGCAGAGTTGTGCAAGTCCTTACTTGATAGCTGTAGACAACTGAATCTAAGCTGTGTCAGTAGGTTCCATTGTTCCTAGATAGAAAGACAGAAAGAATACTTGGGCCAAAATTTGCGACATTTGAAATTAACTTTAGAAACCCAGATGTCCAAGAGAGATCTTGGAGTCATTTTGAATAGTTCCCTGAAAACATCCACTCAGTGTGAAGCGGCAATCCAAAAAGTGATAGAGAATAAGACGGAGAACACCTTATTGTCTCTAATTAGGGCCACACTGTGCCCACATCCTGAATGATATTTACAGATGTGGTCACCTCATCACAAAGAGATCTATTGAAATTGGGAAAGTTATGAGAAAAGGCAACAAAAATGATTAGGGGCTTGGGTCCCATTTATAGAAGGTTAAAAAGTGAATAAGGAAAATTTATGTTCTTATTCACCCAATAATAAGAACTAGGGGTCACCAAAAACAATTAATAGGCAGCAGGTTTAAAACAAAACGTGGTTTTTCTCCACTCAGTGCACAATCAACCGGTGGAACTCCTTGCTAGAGGATGTTGTGAAAACTAAGACTTTAATAGGGTTCAAGAAAGGGCAAGATAAATTCCATCAATGGTGACTAGCCAGACTGGGTAGGAATGGTGTCCCTGCACTCTGTTATTTTGGAAATGAATGAGATGAGAGGAATCACGTTATAATCACCTGTTGTGTTCCTTACGGTTATTTCAGGAGAAAACCTTTCTTCTGAAATATCCCTTATTCTGCATACAACAAGGTTTAAGGGTTATTTGGGAAGCAGAGTTATCTCCCAAAATAATTGCATCTAAACAGCATTTTTAATTTAAAATAAAGTACAGTATTTGGAAGTAGCGCCCATCCACGCATATGGAAATGAAGTGCGGGATATTTACATCGCGGCTTCATTTACAATATTGAATGTCTACATTTGCATCCCTCTCTCTAAAGAGGGTGCAAGATTAGACATACGCAGAGAGAGTCAAAGTGAGTGGAGGTGAGGGAAAGAGACGTTTGAAGAGAAATAGGAACGTAGGGAGACATGCACCAAGAGAGATTTCCATCTGTCAGGAAATACGTCAGTTCATCTCTATTGTACAATATGTTAAAACGCACCATTCATACTCTGTGCCTGTGTCTGAAAGCAGCCACTTTCTCAATAGCTGTTCTCAGCGCCTGTTTGACCTCCTTGTTCCTCAGGCTGTAGAGGAAAGGATTGATCAACGGTATCATGATTCTGTTCAAGACAGACAATATTTTGTATTGGAGTGGGGGAGGTCTGAACACTGGGACCACATAGTTTATAATTATACACACATTGAAAACTGAAACCACAATGAGGTGGGAGGAGCAGGTGGAAAAGGCCTTTTGCCTCCCAGTGCTGGAGCGGATCCTCAGGATGGAGATGATGATACAAGTGTAGGATGCCAGGGACAGTAGAAAATTGGAAAGTGCCAATATGATAGACACATAATTTGTCCCAATTGACAGTGTCTTGGACTCACCACAGAATGAGTTTGTGGGTGCAAAATCACAAACCAAATGATCAAATTCTTTGGGACCACAGAATGTTAATTGCAAAATTAACATTTCCAGCATGATACTGTACAAAATGGCTATTATCCAGGCCCAGGCCACCATGTGGCAGCAAACCCTGCCGTTCATCAGAGCAGGGTAACGGAGGGGATGGCAGATCGCTAGGTACCGGTCAATACACATGGCCGTGAGCAGATGACATTGTGTAGTGGAAAGGATAACACCGAAATGGAATTGCACGTAGCAGTTCTGCAGAGAAATGGTTCTGTCCCCAGTCGCGAGACTGCCTATCAGCCTAGGCAGGGACGTGGAGATGTAGCAGATCTCCACAGCAGATAAATTGGCCAGGAAGTAGTACATGGGGGTGTGAAGGTGCCGATCAGCCACCACTAGCACAACGATGAGGAGATTTCCAGCCACAGCCGCCAGGTAGATCACTAGGAAGAGCAGGAAGAGGAGGGGCTGCAGTTCAGGGCC
Organism: Pelodiscus sinensis; assembly: GCF_049634645.1. Taxonomy (NCBI): domain Eukaryota; kingdom Metazoa; phylum Chordata; order Testudines; family Trionychidae; genus Pelodiscus; species Pelodiscus sinensis. The sequence continues at coordinate 9,614,636 of NC_134740.1, read as the reverse complement.
GTTCCCAAATCCTATGAGGATCAGTTCTACAATGGGCGTTTGATTTCTTCTTGGATTCTCCATAATTCTAGAAACACAAAAGCATCAGTTACACCGTGAGCACATGCAGACAGGTTGTGCTGTTTGTTGCCTGGCTAAGAACCTGGGATCTGTAGCCACATGCTGCTGTGTCTCCTCTCTGAAATAGTTAACTTGTAAATCTCCAGAGGGGGACTCATTTCAATTAGAGGCAGAGCTTCCAATATAGGAGAGCCTGGAACATCTAATGTACATTTTTATACTTCCTCAGACCAGCTGAGGAAGAAACCCAGACAAAGGATGAGCTGGAGCAGGATTGTTTGAGTTTGTTTATTGGTCCAGATTAAGATTCTCATTCACACATTCACTTTTGATTTCCAAGGTGGCTGGATTGCTGGCCAGGGGTTAGCTTCCCGGAGACTCAGCCATGATGTTACTTGGGATATCACCCCAGATCTGCAGGAGGGTTCACTTCCTCCTGGCCGGTCCCAGATGTCTGCTGTGATGTTCCATTTTGTCCAAGAGAGAGAGGGATTTTCTGGCCGCTCCTCAATTAACGTGTCTCCTAGCTGGGGATTTGCCTTTTTGGTTGGGTTGGGTATTTCTCATTCATACCTCACACACATTCCACAGGTTACATACATATTCATAACCAATAGGGTTTCTAGGTAAAATTCAGCTTGATGGGCTTAAGTAACCAGAAACCTACCATAAACTAGATTGCTTGACATACTCAAAGAACCTAATGTAAATAACATGGGTTAACATACCAAAGGAGTTAACATTAATTGTAACTAAGAGAGGTAGATTGAAGGGAAAAAGGGAAAGCAGAGAAGTCTGTCCGGACAGCTAGATGCCTGTGCTGCGGAGGGGGGGGGGGGGATGGGGGGACAGTGGGTCATCTGCGACTGGCTACATAAATGACTGTACAGAAGTTGCCCACTTGACTGCCTGAAGCCCTCTTGAACTTTAAATAAAGTCTTTTAAGATGGGAATCTGGAGTATCTTCAGCATAGCAGCGTCATTTCGGCCAACGTCGAGGACATAACAAATGTCAACAGAAAGGAAGGATAATTAAAGTTCAAGCATGGCTACATCTGCCCTGCATCTGGGAGGTGTCATTCCCAGCCAGGGTAACATGCACGAGCTTTGATCAAACGAGCAAAGTAAAATTAGCAATGAGTGCTGAGCAGCAGAGCCTGTGTGTAGCTTGGAACTCAGATGGAATTGGTTGGTGCAGTCTGTGCAGCCGACATTACACTATTTTTAACACAAGGCTCAGTCAAAGGTTGTGTGTGTGGCTCTAAGGGAGCAGGGAATCACCATTTCTATGCTGAACACAGATATGCCACGTGGGACAAAAAACAAAATATGAATGAGGGAGGAATAAGTGCTGTGATGTGCCGAGTGTGGGCATTCAGGGCACTCCAAGCCAGGACTGCTTTGCTGTCCCTCATCGAGTTAGACAAGCGAGCAGGGAAAGGCGGTTCTTTTGGAAGGGTTTAAGGAATGACGTGTCTGAAGAGCCAAGCAGTTAATGACAAAGAGGACTGTGTCCCTAAATATCTCCACAAGGGTTTTTCAAAGATGTGATTTCATCAACTTCAGGCACAAACTACTTCAGTGTTTGAAACAAGCTCCGGCCGACACGTGTATTACTCTAATGCGCAGGGCACAACGTACACTCTTTTTGCCAGTAAGTTTAGATCCTGGCAGTAAACAGGTTCAGTCTGTTAAATGGCTTCATTAGCACTCAATGACTCTGTGACCGTTTCAGTGTTATGCTAACAGGTGAGGCAAGATGAAAAACATATTTCACTTTTAGGATAATAGATGCTCTCAGAGGCGGCACTCTGGCCTGCTGTGGGAACCCACAGGGTCAGAGCAGAGATAGAAAGGGTGGACGCGTTGGGCACTAAGACCCAGGGGAGGCATTGCCTTCCTTTGCCTCTTACACTTGCCCCATATTAGAGTTTCCTCTTCTTCCTCTTCCCCCCTGCCCATGTGCCCAATGTCTGTAAAGCGTAGGACAGAGACCAGAGCTCAGGAGCCAAAGAACTCAGCTGGTCTGTTCTGAACTTCCTGGTGTGTGCTAAAGACACTGTCTCTCAAACACTTCTTTAGCAACCAGCACACAGACAGACACACACACACACTCTTCGTGTTTATCTCTGTGACACACACAAGCACACTGTCTCGGTGTCTCTCACACATGCACACCCACTGTTTTCTTCTCCTCTCACACATATCTCTCCCTCATACACTTTGTTTCTCCCTCACACAGATACCAACAGTGACTTCTTCTGTCTCTTTCACTCTCACCCCCAATACACATGCTGTTACTTCCCAATACACGCATGCATTCCACATTAATTTTATGTTTTCAAGCAGCTGTCATTATTGATTGCATAGACAGGTCTGTTTTTCCCCTAGGGGCAGACATCTACATGTTACCCCAGTATGGGCGCATTCAACAACATTCTCTGCATACAGAGATGGAAAAAAATAAACAAAAGGGAACGTTGGTGTCAGGGAACATGCCGGCTATGTGGGATGGGACAGTAGGAGGTGGATTTCTGTACTGCTGAACATAAACCATCTCTTCAGTCTAGGTCCCCGGAGCTGTACAACCCAGCTCTGGCCTCATCACTGAGCAGTTGAAGTGAATTGCCAAGTTTGCCCTCTCTCAACGTGGAGAGGAATAAGCCCTCATCTAGTAAACAAACGGAGATTTTTTTCCAGACACTTCATTTTAAAGGCGCATTCGATTACTCCACAAATGAGTTCATTAATTAGTAAAGGTTACATTAAGTGATGATAAAGGCTATCTAAGAGAGTGAACCAGTTTACCAGAGATAAGTAAAACTAGAAATTAAGTACAACAGGCTGGTGACATAGACTGTGAATGAGCATTTCCTCACCCTGACAGAGGGAGCCGGCAGGCGGGCAGGATCTCAAGGCGAAGGAGCCTTTGGTTTGCAGCTCGTGTGTCTCGGGTTTCCAATGTCCTTCAGACTTTGTCCAGCATCACCCCAGCTCATTCTGTGTTTCCCTGCTGTTTCCAGGAGTCCCCTTGTGTGGGGATCAGAAATCAGCGGATGAGATCACTCCCTGCCTTATATAAGGTTGGGGAACCCTTTGTTCTCAAACTCGATTCCCACATCAGTGTGTGGCTAAATACAGAAGTCCCAAGATGGAGTCCAGCATCATTTCTCCTGGTGCCCTGCCCGGGAGAGTGAGAAGGACCATTACTGACAGACTCTCCAGAGTGTCGTTAGCAGCCTAACCTGAGGGGAGAGAATCTTCTCCTCGGGCCTATAGATTCCCCCAATGACTCATTAACATGAACAGGCCCTTCCCAACCACCTCTCTCCAATGAAAACATCTTGCCAAGTGGGAGCTGCCCAAGTGTATTCAGTCCTCCCCAGTCTAGGGTTACAAACGGATGAACAAAGCAATAGTGAGCAACAGAGAAGTTTTCGTGCTGCATCTATTGCTGAGGCCTGGAGCATGTGTCTACTAGGAAATAGGCCAAAATGTCATCAGATTTTATGATACTTAGACTGAAGCAGAAGCCCCTGGATTCATGTCAGTGAAAAGCCCGGTTCAGTGTTCGAAGCCCCTTGGCTCGCCTGTCTGCAACAACGGGGGAATTCAGAATTTAAATCACTGATTTGTAAACACAACCCAAGATTTCCTGGATGGACTCTAAGCGCTGTGGTCAGTAATATATCGCACTGGGGTGAACGTTTTCAAAGAGGACCTTTGGGGATTCATTAACAGCAACCTTGCTTTTATGTTTTGAAATATTGAAAGAAAGTTGTCGTGAGTTTTCAGCAGCATGGACCAAATTGTTCTCTGTAGTAACTCCTCTCTTTTCATTGCTCTTACACCAGGGCTATGTCTGAACCCAAGTGCTTTCTATCACAGAGAATTTGAGCCCTGTTCTGATAACAGAAATGCACTGGAGTAAATGGAATTGCTCTTTATTTACACCAGAGTCACTGAGATGAAAATCTGGGCCATTGCTCACTCTCCAAAGTCTACCACTTCACAGTAAAATGTGTGATACGAATAGAGTCAAAAGGAGAACACTGAGGAATTTCAGTCCTTGTCACCAGCCCATGCTGCTGATGGAGGAGAGGCAGAGTTCCAACACAGATCGTGGAAACAATCACAGAGCTGGGAAAGTGGGATTAGAGGCCTGGTCCTTCATCACCAAAGACGCAGGTTTAGACTATCAGAAAAGAACCTGGTGAGATTTTGAAATGCAGCTGAAGGATTAATACAGCAAATGGTCTCTGGCTTTTAGCAACTATAGGGATAAGTCTACACTTATTTAACCTTGCAAATGAAGCCTGGGATTTAAATATCCTGGGCTTGATTTGCATGTTCCCGGGCACCGTCATTTTTAAATGCCCCGTAGTTTGAACTCCCTGCCCGTGGCTAAACACGGCACGGACTAGGTAGTTCGAATTAAAACTCCGTATTCGAACTACCGTTAAACCTCCTTGAAGAATTTAGTTTCCTCAGAGGTGACCTGCATCCTGTGTCCAGAGCCTCTTGCTTCACCTCAGATCCGTGAGGGGCTAGGTTAGGAGATCAGAAGCTGTCATGGACACTAGGACATGAATCCTCTCCAGCCACCCTCCATTGCTAGTGCCCCAGCCTCTGTGATGCATGGACCCCTCTTCAGACAGAGACTTCATGGTACGTGGGCATCCAGCCTCCTCTTCCCAGACTCAATGAGAGTTGGGGCCCTGCTGGGATTCTGCCGTCCCTGAGGGGAGAGGAGCAAGGCATAAGAATATAAGAACGGCCGTACTGGGTCGGACCAAAGGTCCTTCTAGCCCAGTAGCCTGTCTGCCGACAGTGGCCAGCACCAGGTGCCCCAGAGAGACTGGACCGAAGACAATGTTCAAGCGATTTGTCTCCTGCCATCCCTCTCCAGCCTCTGACAAACACAGGCCAAGGACACCATTTTATCCCCTGGCTAGTAGCCTTTTATGGACCTAACCTCCAGGAAATTATCTAGCTTCTCTTTAAACTCTGCTATAGTCCTAGCCTTCACAGCCTCCTCTGGCAAGGAGTTCCACAGGTTGACTACACGCTGTGTGAAGAAGAACTTTCTTTTATTCGTTTTAAACCTGCTACCCATTAATTTCATTTGGTGTCCTCTAGTTCTTCTATAATGGGAACTAATAAAAAACTTTTCTTTATCCGCCCTTTCCACACCACGCATGATTTTATAGACCTCTATCATATCCCCCCTCAGTCTCCTCTTTTCTAAACTGAAAAGTCCCAGTCGCTTTAACCTCTCCTCATATGGGACCTGTTCCAAACCCCTAATCATGTTAGTTGCCCTTTTCTGAACCCTTTCCAAGGCCAAAATATTTTTTTTGAGGTGAGTAGACCACGTCTGTACACATGTTGGATGCCCAGGTCCATGTCCAGGCTCATGGAGATGGGCAGGTCATTCCCAGTTTGAATCCCCTGGCTGGACGGGGTTCGTGGCCCAGAGCCCCTAGTTGGGCAGAGGTGCCGGACCCAGAGCCCCAGGATGGGCAGGGTTTTTGGCAAAGGTAGGTGCTGGGTGCAGAGCTCCTGGCTCTCTGATGCTCTAGGGCTGAGTGACTCTGCCTTGAACGATCCCCCAGCTGAGATGCCCCATGAGCCCCCATGTTGGATCCTGCAGCTTTGTTATCTGGGGCAGCCCAGCGTGAGAGGGGAACAGGCTCCAGGACAGGGACGGGGTTCTGGAGAACAGGGGCAGCTCTCTGTGGGATACTCCCTGCACCCCTGTACCTCACTGAACCCCAACCCTGCCCAGGACCTCCATGCCCAGAGCACATGGAACTCGCACATCGGCTGTGGGTGGGGAACTGTCCCATGTGCTCGTACTGGGGCTGAGGGGTCTCAGGTTCGATTCTTCCTCTTAACACTACATACGCCAGTGTGAGCCACCATCCTGTCACTGCCCTGGCACTGAGGGTCATGTTACAGACCAACTCCCGGCTGTGGGAGGAGGATTTGAGCCCTGTGGAGTTTTCATTGCAGGCACCTCAGTGGAGCAGCTCCCCTTTCCATGCATAGAGACCCTGGGGTGCGAGTGTTGCCACTGGGTCAGGCTGGCGTCAGAAATTCTCAATGAAATCATAGTGGGTGCAGTGGGAGGGATGAAAAACACAGAATCATAGAACACTAGGACTGGAAGCGACCTTGAGAGGTCATCTTGTTCAGGACCCTGCCAACAGGGCCCAGCACCATCTTGGCCATCTCTGACATCTAACCTGCTCTTGAATATCTCCAGAGATGGAGACTCCACAACCTCCCTGGGTAATTTATTCCAGTGTTTAATCACCCTGACAGGTAGGGATTTTTTCCAAATATCCAACCTAAACCTCCCTTGTTGCAGTTTAAGCCCATTGCTTTTTGTCCAATCCTCAGAGGCCAAGGAGAATAATTTGTCTCCCTCTTCCTTGAGAAATCCTTTCAGATACCTGGAAACCACTATCATGTCCCCTCTCAGACTTCTCTTTTCCAAACTAAACAAGCCCAGCTCTTTCAAACTTCCTTCATAGCTCATGTTCTCCTTTCATCATTCTCATTGCTCTTCTCTGGACCTTCTCCAATTTCTACACATCTTTCTTGAAATGTGATGCTCAGAACTGGACACAAGACTCCAACTGAGGCCTGATCAGTGCAGAGCAGAGCGGAAGAATGACTTCTTGTGTCTTTCCCACAACACTGCTGTTAATGAATCACAGAATCATGTTTCCTTTTTTTGAAGCAACATCACACTGTTGGCACATATTAGCTTGTGGTCCACTATGACTCCAAGATCCCTTTCTGCAGGACTTCTATCTAGACAGTTGCTTCACATTCTGTAAGTGTGAAAGGGATTGTTCCTTCCTAAGTGGAGCACTTTGCATTTGTCCTTATTTATCCTATTTCCCTCAGACCATTTCTCCAGTTTTTCCAGATCATTTTGTATTATGACCCCATTGTCCAAAGCAGTTGTAACCCTTCCCAGCTTGGTATAATCTGCAAACTTAATAATCATACTCTTTATGCCAATATCTAAATCATTGATAATGATATTGAACGCAGCTATGAGTCATGAAATGAAATTAATAGTCAGCAGGTTTAAAAAAACCAAAAGACAGTTTTTCTTCACTCAGTGCACAGTCAACCTCTGGAACTCCTTGCCAGAGGATGTGGTAAAGCCTAGGATTTTAAAAGGGTTAAAAAAGAGCTAGATAGGTTCATGAAGGTTAGGTCCATAAATGGCTATTAGCCAGGATGGGTAGGAATGCTGTCCCTATCCTCTGTCTGATAAGGGAGAGAACATGAGAGGATTACCTGTTGTATTTCCTCTCTCTGGGGCATCTGGTATTGGCTGCTGTTGGCAGACAGGATACTGGGCTAGATGGACCTTTGGTCTGACCTAGTATGGCCATTTTTATGTTCTTATGGGGAAGGAAAGAGAAGGGGAAAAATAGGGGAAAATATTGTCAGTTAGAGTATCCAGACTCAATAATACTAACCAAGTGGACCCCAGGGCTTAGCTGTTCATGTCAATAGAGGCCAATCCAAGTCAGATCTTGGATTCAAGTTCTGCAGTTTCTCTCTGTAGCTGGTTTTGGAAATTGCTTTTAAAGTCACTTCAGATCCATTAGTGAGCACCCAAGCAAGTTAAAATGTCACCCTACAGGTTTCCGCGTGTTGTAGCCTGATCTAAGATTATGTTAAATTCTAATTGCCCACCTTTAGGGTTAACAAGTTCTCTGTACCAGGATCAGGCCCAGTATTCAATGATACTATGATTGGGAACCCTGATGAGCACGGTTACAACACTCACAATATAGAAACTCTTGTATATTTCCAATATTTACAGTTTATTAATAAGGTTAGTACAGTCACAAACTCCTCAATTTCCCTAAGACAGGGAATGTACATTCATATTTCCTGACCATATATTTACATCATTCCTTCTAGAACAATCTTGGGTGTTAGCCCATCATCTTTCTCATTACTTTCACCTTCCCCATCATCACCAGGGCCCATCATTCTGGCCCTTCCAAGGACTACATCTTCTCCGCCCTATCGACTCTTGGCTGTGGCCCCACTTTTATACCAAGTGACGCTGATGATAACATTTTTATTCATATTCAGTAGAGGGTGTTTCCAATGCTGAAGTGTTCTTTTCCTATTGGTCAATCCATCATTGCTCTTAATTTATTATCATATACGTCAATTCGTTGCCATGGGTCTTTGTGGTTATCTATCGCAACTTGTGTCCTAATTGCTCAACTCACCCTCAGCCAATTATTTGGGACTTATATTTAATGATACAGCTGCTGAGTCTGAGGGTATTTTTCCCGCCATCCTGTGTGGGTGAGAGGTCCAGATCTAAGTTCCCCTTTTTCAGACCCAGGAAACCATAAATAAGTTATGACCAATATGTGGATGAGACTGTCCCAACCACGGAAGTCTGCTAACCTCAGCCCGTGCTGATCTTGCAAATGGTCTATTGCAGCATGGACGAAAGATAAAATATAACCCCATATCACCTGACCCAGACTGTGAGCTTCTGTATGTTCTCTCATTCAAGTGCAAGCCTGCCCTTTAATTGATCGTAATGCAGGCGTGGCACTCATTGGGAAGTACATCCAGAGGCTGTACCATCTTGTTAAATTCTAGAGCAGGAGCCACTGCACTGCAGGGGAACCCAGCTCACTAGGCAGCCTAGGGCTGAGCTGTGCTGTACCCAAGTGGGTTAATGGCAAAGCCCTCTCCCCAGGAGTTGAGTGCTGCTGTGTTAGTATTAGCAGCCTTCACAAACTTGGGCAGACAGAAGGCCTAGGGTATTACACCTGAACCCAGACATCAGTCAAGCCAACCGAAAAGGCCTACTGGAATGCTGAAAGGAGCTTGTAAAAGATTTCTTGCATTACAGCTTTTAACTATTACCAAATCAATCTAAATTAACACAAACATATTATTAGCATGATAGGAAAGTAACTTGATAGGCTACAGTGTTACCCTTTCGCATATATGATTGGTGTCCATTAATTCTTTGTTGTAGAGACCGTCCGGTTTGGCCAATATCCATGGCAGACGGCGCATTGCTAGCACTTCATGGCCTAGATCACATTAGTGGATGTGCAGCTGGATGTGCTTTTGATATGGTGGTTAGGTCCTGGGATGATGTTGCTTGTGTAGATGTGTGGGCAGAGTTGTTACCGGAGTTGATTGCAGGGATGCGTTCCTGGATGAGTAGGATGGAGGTGTGCTGTGTGGTTGCTAGAAATAATTTGTTTCAGGTTAGGGTGAGAACTGTCCTGTCCCTCAAAGCCTGTGAGAGGGAGGAATTGTTTTCCAGGACAGGTTGTAGATTGTTATTGACGCACTGGAGGGGTGTAAGTGGGGGCTGTAGATGATGACCTGTGGTGTCCTGTTCTTGTCTCTCTTGGCCCTATCTTGAAGAAGTTGATGCCGTGGTACTCATCTGGCTCTGTCAATCTGTTTTTTCACTTGCCCGAGTGGGTATTTAAGTTTGAAGAATGCCAGACAGAGATCCTGGAGGTTTTTCTCTCTGTCTGTGGGATTGGAGCAAATCCGGTTGTATGTTAGGGCCTGGCTCTAAACCACTGATTGGAAAATGTGTCTTGGATGGAAGCTAGTGTCATGTGAGTAAGTGTAACAGTTGGTAGGTTTCCAGTATACGATGGTGGAAATGTGGCCACTGGGTGGTTGTAAAACCTAAGCCTAAGCGAAGTTTTGGAAACACTATCTTCAGAGTATATACTATCTAACCCACTTGTAATGATCTCTGAGGGCGAGGTGTGACAGTCCATCATGCTTTATGAAAATCAGCTTACAAATATGAATAGGAATAACTTGAAGATACTTTGGACAAAATACCTCATGCAGCACATCAAATGTAATGCTTAAAACTGCAGAATCTTCATATCCTATCATGGTGCCTGTAGCATTATTGCATATGAAGTTAGAACTATGAAGTGTCAATCTGTATCTTGTTGTAAATGTGCCAATGAGTCATTCCTGGTGCCCTGGAAACCCAATGGCTTGGTGTTCAGCTCAACCACCCGGGAACAGCCTTGTTTGTCCTGTACGTCCTAACGGTGATTGATCTTATGAAGACAGGTGACCAGAGTTACTGAAATCCATTTGGACCTGGTGATTTCCATGGGAAAAGCGATGCCAAACAAAAGATTCCCACTTTTGGGGCAAGTCTATTTAATCAGTGGGAACCTATCAGCCCCGGAGCTTCAGCTGGCTTTGAAAATGCCTGCTGGAAGCAATCACTGTGCACCTCTCTCTTTCACTGAGGAAGAGAACTAAAGCAATGGGTTTTCACTATGTAAATCTTTACACAGAGAAAGACGGATTTTTGGGGGGTTTTGTTCCCTTCTGGGGGTTGGATTCCTGAGTGCTGGGGGCCTCCCTGAGCTGAAGTGGTCCAGTGTCTGCATTGCTCCACAGTGTAATGGTATCCCCAACCCTGGATATTGTCTAATGGAGACAAGAATATTGGGCTCTGCAGGACAGGGAGATGGAGAGGGCCCAGAAAACAGGCAGGAAGACACCTGGGAGATAATCAGGACAATGGCCATCAATACGAAGGGGTCTTCTGTGACCACGGCCTGACCCACACCACTTCAGGTAGTTGAAGGCTGCTATCACATCTCCTCTCATTTTTCTCTTCTGCAGCCTAAATAAGCCCAGTTCCCTCAGCCTCTCCCCATAGGTCATGTGCTCCAGCCCCCGAATCATTTTAGTTGACCCCTGCTGGACTCTCTCCAGTCCACATCCTTTCTCTAATGGGGGACCCAAAACTTGACGCAATACTGCAGATATGGCTTCACCAGTGCCAAAAGGAGGCGCATAACCACTTCCCAAAATCTGATGGCAATGCTGCAACCAATGCACCCCCATACACTGTTAGTCTTCTTGGCTACAAGGGCACACTGTCGACTCACAGACAACTTCTCATCCAGCGGGGGGAGGGATAGCTCAGTGGTTTGAGCATTAGCCTCCCTAAACCCAGGGTTATGAGTTCAAGCCTTGTGGAGGCCGTTTGGGGCAAAAATTCATCAGGGATGGTACTTGGTTCTGCTGAGAAGGCAGGGGACTAGATTCAATGATCTTTTCAAGTCCTAGGAGATAGGCAATCTCCACTATATATATATTGTAATCCCCTGGTCCTTTTCTGATGAGTTGCTTCGTAGTCAGTCAGTCCCCAGACTGTAGCTGTACTTGTGATTCATCCTATTCAGGGTAGGATGCTGCACTTGTTCTTGTGGAACCTCATCAGATTTCTTCTGGACTAACCGTCCCATTGCTCTAAAGTCCCCCTCCCCTCCAACGTATCAACCTCTCCCCACAGCTCAGTGTCCTCTGTGAACTTGATGAGGGTGCAAACCATCCCCTCATTCAGTCCAGGAATGAAGCACTTCAGCAAAACCAGTCCCAGGACCAACCTCTGGAGCACCCACTTGATATTAGCTATCGGAAGCAGCCTGCTAGATCCCAGTTCCAACAGTCTGTAGCTGCATCCAACAGCCCCTGGACGGGATCGATGTCCTTGGCAGCAGCCTGGCACCCCCTTCGGTTCCAAATTCCAAGGCAGAGTCCCAGACTGTTAGGCCTCTTTCCTTCAAGCACATGGAGAGAGGAAGTCTTCTCCCACATGAGTCCTTCCTTCCTGTTTTTCCCAAGGGTTCATGGGAATTGCAGTCTGGATTGCAGCACACGAAAAAAAATGAGAAAAAAACGAGAGGCCCCTTTAGTAAGGGGACTACACAAGAATTCAGATGATTCAAATGGGCCCTGTCTAAGGCATTGTAAGGGTCTGGCTACATTAGCCCCCAGTCCGAACTAGGGAGACAAATGAGGGGACTGAAACTGCTAATGAAGCACGGGATTTAAATATCCCACGCTTGATTAGAATAATCCCGGTTGGTTGGCATTTTGGAAACTGACTAGCCCAAAGAAACTGCCAGCGTCTACACACAGCAGAGAAGCGGGATGCAGAGATAAACCCCTGAGTTCGAAATAACAGTTAAACTTCATTAACAGTTATGCCTTATATATTAAAAATGTACACACTTGGACTCAAGTAGAGATGAACGTAGGAGATAGCTGTGTAGAGAATCTCTGGGTAAAGCTAAAAGGGATAAAATAGAGAATGATATCATGCTAGGAGTCTACTACAGGCCACTTAGCCAGGTGGAAGAGGTGGATGAGGCCTTTTTTAAACAATTAACAAAACTATCCAAAGCCCAAGATTTGGTGGTGATGGGGGACTTCAACTATCCAGACATATGTTTGGAAACTAACACAGCGAGGCACAGGCTATCCAATAAGTTTCTGGACTGCATTGGAGACAACTTTCTGTTTCAGAAGGTTGAAAAAGCTACCAGAGGAGAAGCTACCAGAGGAGAAGCTGTTCTGGATTTGGTTTTAACAAATAGGGAGGAACTAGTTGAGAACTTGAAAGTGGAAGACAGTATAGGGGACAGTGATCACGAAATAATAGAGTTCATGATCTTAAGGAAAGGCAGAAGGGAGACCAGCACAATTGAGGTAATGGATTTCAGGATGGCAGATTTTGATAAGCTCAGAGAACTTGTAGGTAGGGTCCCATGGGAAGCAAGACTGAAGGGAAAAACAACTGAGGAGAGTTGGAAGTATTTCAAAGGGACGTTGTTAAGGGCCCAAAAGCAAACAATTCCGCTGTGTAGGAAAGATAGAAAATATGGCAAAAGACCAGCTTGGCTTAACAAGGAGATCTTGCATGATCTCAAAATAAAAAAGGAGTCATATAAAAAATGGAAACTAGGACAAATAACAAAGGATGAATATAGGCAAGCAACACGGGAATGCAGGGGCAAGATTAGAAAGGCAAAGGCACAAAATTAGATCAAACTAGCTACAGGCATAAAGGGAAACAAGAAGACCTTTTATAAATACATTAAAAGCAAGAGGAAGACCAAGGACAGGGTAGGCCCACTGCTTAGTGAGGAGGGAGAAGCAGTAACAGGAAACTTGGAAATGGCAGAGATGCTCAATGACTTCTTTGTTTCGGTCTTCACCGAGAAGTCTGGAAGTGTGCCTAACGTAGTGAATACAAGCAGAGAGAGGGTAAGTTTAGAAGATAGGATACACAAAGAACAAGTTAAAAATCACTTAGGAAAGTTAGATGTCAGCAAGTCATCAGGTCCTGATGAAATGCATCCCAGGATACTCAAGGAGCTGATAGAGGAGGTATCTGAGCCTTTAGCTATGATCTTTGAAAAATCATGGCAGACAGGGGAGATTCCAGAAGACTGAAAAAGGGCAAATATTGTGCCCATCTATAAAAAGGGGAATAAGAACAACCCAGGAAACTACAGACCGGTCAGTTTAACGTCTGTCCCAGGGAAGATAATGGAGCAGGTAATTAAGGAAATCATATGCAAACACTTGGAAGGTAATAAAGTGATAGGGAATAGCCAGCAAGGGTTTGTGAAGAACAAGTCATGCCAAACTAATCTGATAGCTTTCTTTGATAGGATAACGAGCCTTGTGGATAAGGGAGAAGCGGTGGATGTCATTTACCTAGACTTTAGTAAGGCATTTGATACAGTCTCACATGATATTCTAATTGATAAACTAGGCAAATATAATTTAGATAGGGCCATGATAAGGTGGGTGCATAATTGGCTGGATAACCGTAGTCAGAGAGTTGTTGTTAAGGGTGCTAAATCCTGCTGGAAAGGGATAACAAGTGGAGTTCCTCAAGGGTCTGTTTTGGGACCCGTACTGTTCAATATCTTCATCAACGATGTAGATATTGGGATAGAGAGTACGCTTATTAAGTTTGCAGATGATACCAAACTGGGTGGGGTTGCAACTTCTTTGGAGGATAGGGACATAATTCAAAATGACCTTAGCAAGTTAGAGAAATGGTCAGAGGTAAACAGGATGAGGTTTAATAAAGAGAAATGCAAAGTGCTCCACTTAGGAAGGAACAATCAATTCCATACATACAAGATGGGAAGCGACTGTCTAGGAAGGAGCATGGTGGAAAGGGATCTAGGGGTCATAGTGGACCACAAGTTGAATATGAGTCAACAGTGTGATGCTGTTGCAAAAAAAGCAAATATGATTCTAGGTTGTATCAACAGGTGTGTTGTAAGCAAAACTCGTGAAGTCATTCTGCTGCTCTACTCTGCACTAGTTAGGCCTCAGCTGGAGTACTGTGTCCAGTTCTGGGCACCACATTTCAAGAAAGATGTGGAGAAATTGGAAAGGGGACAGAGAAGAGCAACAAGAATGATTAAAAGTTTAGAGAACATGACCTATGAAGCCAGGCTTCATGAACTGGGCTTGTTTAGTTTGGAAAAAAAAGATTAAGGGGGGATAGGATAGCGGTTTTCAAATATCTAAAAGGGTGTCACAAGGAGGAAGGAGAAAATTTGTTCCTCTTGGCTACTGAGGATAGGACAAGGAGTAATGGGCTTAAAGTGCAGCAGGGGAGGTTTAGATTGGACATTAGGAAAAAATTCCCAACTGTCAGGGTGGTCAAATATTGGAATAAATTGCCAAGGGAGGTGGTGGAATCTCCCTCTCTGGAGATATTTAAGAACAGGTTAGATAGACATCTGTCAGGGATGGTGTAGACGGAGCTTGGTCCTGCCTTGAGGGTGGGGGGCTGGACTCGATGACCTCTCGAGGTCCCTTCCAGTCCTATTATTCTATGATTCTATGATTCATTCCACAAGGAGTAACAGTCAATTTGAATTAAGGGGTTTATCTCGGAATCCCTGCTCTGAGCCCCTCATCATCCCCACTCCCCGCTCTGAACTCCCCGGCTCCTGCTCTGACTCCTGAACCCCTCACACCCAGCCCTGAGCACCCCCTACCCGAAGCCTCCCACACCTTGCCCTGACTCTGGTTTACACCACGTGAGTGAAAGGGAAATGAGCCCAAACCGTTCCATAGAGTGACTCCCGATTTACACCACACGAGTGAGAAACAATTCAGCTGCAGCCCCTGTGTCAGTACAAATAAGGCCCAGGCCCCAAAGGGATCGGACACCATTTTAATTCACACAAGTTTCCTTAATCTGAAGTCCAGGAACTAGATCTCTGTGGTGAATTTTGTTGTGAAAACTTGAGTACAGCCAAATCTCTTATTGGTCCAGCTCTTTGTCAGCTCTCTCTCCGCTGCAGCCATGGGCTGGCCTGTGCCACTAGGAGCTAGGCCAAAGGGTCAAGTTCTGCCAGCACTGGGAGAGCAGTGACAGCCCCTGGACTCAGATCGGGGAAAAGCCTAGGAGCCAGTTTGCTCTCCAGTGTGCAACAGCTGGGGAATTAGGGATTTAAATAACTCATGTATAAGCACAATGCTAGAATTCCTCAATGGACTCTAAACTGTGTCCTCACTAATATATCCCCCTGGGATAATTACAAACGCTCTAACACCTCTGGGTGTTAATTAACAGCAACACTGATAGGGCATGACCTCTGAAATTTTACAAGGCAGTGGCAGTGTGTTTTGAATAGCATGGTTCAATTTGTTCCCTGGTGTAACTGCTCTCATTTCCCTGTGCTTACACCAGGGCTGTGCCTGGCCCCCCACCCCTGCGATCTGATCACTGAGATACTGAATCAGGTTCTGATAACAGCTACGCCACAGGAGTAAATGGAATCACTTCATATTTACATTTGTGTAAATGGGATGAGAATCTGGGCCAGTAGGCAGAAGGGTTTCCAGCATCTCAGCAGAATGGGGGACTCAAATACTCCTGGCACAAGGAGAGCAGGGGAGAATTGCTACATATCACGCTTCAACTGTAACCAACGCCTGCTGCACACGGCCGAGATGCACGGTTACAACACAGAGTGAAAAACACACACACAGAGCTGGGAGCTGGGTATAGAGCTCTGGTCCTTTATTCCCAAACACACAGGGACAGAATTTTCACAGCGTTTCTTTGCCTAGAGATGCAGGTCGAACCTAGTGAGATTTCCAAAAGCAGGGAGATACCGGAAATAAATAGACCACACTAGGTACCAAAATCTGAGAATCTGGTCCCAACAGAATTCCTTAAACCTCCAGTTAACATCACCTGACTTCTGTAGGCCTCTAAACTCAATCGGCAGCCTACTTTGTCCAGGGATATTCACTAGGACTCTTTGGTTCCTATCTCTAGGCTTGTGCAGCCCAGTCCCAGAAAAGAAATCCAGACGCACAGGTCCCAAATTTCTTCCAACTAACTCACCTGTGGGGCCCAGTGGGGCAGGTGAGCTGACGCTGAAAATTGGGATGGTAGGGGGCTCCATTCTCACATTTAGCCAAGTGGCCCAGGGTGCTGAGGTGGAAAGTCAGACAATGCTTGTTCCAATTCCCCCTCTGCTGGAGGGTGGGAAGGGCTCTGCATAATCTGGGGTGTGGGGCTTCTCATGTCTCGTCAGTTAAACTTTTTCGATGTTGAATAACTAGTGGAATAATCCAGTGATGAAAACCGGCAATATAAGAATGACTCTACCACCTGGTAGTTACAGGACTCCACTTCTTCCTGGGAGGACTGTAGAAATCAAAAAGCAAAATGCCCCAAAATTAAAATTACTCTTTCGTAACTGGCTTTGTTCATCACTCTTAGAATTAATCTGAAAAACTGAGAAACATGAGTTCAGAGTTGTGCCAGTCCCTACTTTAGAAACCCAGATGTCTAAGAAAGATCTTGCAGTCATTGTGAATAGTTCTCTGAAAACATCCACTCAGTGTGCAGCGGCACTCAAAAAGGCAAATAGAATCTTAGGAATAATTTGCAAAGGGATAGAGAGTAAGACAGAGAACATCTTATTGCTTCTAATTAAGATCACGGTATGCCCACATCCTGAATGCTGTGTACAGATGTGGTCACCTCATCTCAAAAAAGATCTATTGACATTGGAATCAGTAGAGAAAAAGGCAACAAAAATGATGAGGGGTTTGGAATGGGTCCCATATAAAGAGAGATATAAAAGGCTGGTTTTGAAAAAGGGAATAAGGAAAATTTATTTACTTATTCCCACAATATAAGAACTAGGGGTCACCAAATCAGATTAATAAGCAGCAGATTTAAAACAAAAGGAGGTTTTTCTCCACTCAGTGCACAGCCAACCTGTGGAACTCCTTGCCAGAGGATGTTGTGAAGACTAGGACTTTAACAGGATTCAAGAAAGAGCAAGATAAATTCATGGAGGTTAGGTCCATCAATGGTGACTAGCCAGACTGGGTAGGAATGGTTTCCCTAGCCTCTGTTTGTTTGGAAATGAATGAGCAGAGAGGGACCACATGATGATTACCTGTTGTGTTCCCTCCAGTTATTTCAGGAGAAAACACTTCTTCCTAAATAACCCTTATTCCTCATACAACGAGGTTTAAGGGTTATTTTGGAAAAAGGGTTTTCTCCCAAAATAACCGCATCTAAACAGCACTTTTAATTCAAAATAAAGTATTTCGAAATAGCGCCCGTCCGCGAATATGGAACTGAAGCACGGGATAGTTAAATCCCGGAAGAGAGGAAAGGGATCAGGAATAGTCAGCATGGATTCACAAAGGGCAAATTGTGCCAGACCAATCTGATTAGCTTCTATGCTGAGGTAACTGGCTCTGTGGACATGGGAAAGTCAGTGGATGTGATCTACCTTGACTTTAGCAAGGCTTTTGATACCGTCTCCCACGATATTCTTGACAGCAAATTAAGGGATTGTGGATTGGATAAATGGACGGTAAGATGGATAGAAAGATGGCTAGAAGGCCGGGCCCAGCGGGTAGTGATCAACGGCTCGATGTCAGGATGGGGGTCGGTTTCTAGCGGAGTGCCCCAAGGTTCGGTTCTAGGACCGGTTTTGTTCAATATCTTTATTAATGACCTGGATGAGGGGATGGATTGCACCCTCAGCAAGTTTGCAGATGACACTAAGCTAGGGGGAGAGGTAGATACGCTTCAGGGCAGAGATAGGGTCCAGTGTGAAATAGACAAATTGGAGGATTGAGACACAAGAAATCTGATGAGGTTCAAAAAGGACAAGTGCAGAGTCCTGCACTTGGGATGGAAGAGTCCCAAGAATTGTTACAGGCTGGGGACCAACTGGCTAGGTAATAGTTCTGCAGAAAGGACCTGGGGGTTACAGTGGATGAGAAGCTGGATATGAGTCAACAGTGTGCCCTTGTAGCCAAGAAGGATAATGGCATATTAGGATGCATTAGGAGGAGCATTGCCAGCAGATCCAGAGATGTCATCATTCCCCTTTATTCGGCTCTGATTAGGCCACATCTGGAGTATCGTGTCCAGTTCTGGGCCCCCCACTACAGAAAGGATGTGGACACACTGGAGAGGGTCCAGCGGAGGGCAACCAAAATGATTAGGGGGCTGGAGCATATGACTTATGAGGAGAGGCTGAGGGATTTGGGTCTGTTTAGTCTGCAGAACAGAAGAGCGAGGGGGGATTTGAGAGCAGCCTTCAACTTCCTGAAGGGAGGTTCCAAAGAGGATGGAGAGAGGCTGTTCTCAGTGGGGGCAGGTGGCAGAACAAGGAGCAATGGGCTCAAGTTGTGGTGGGAGAGGTCCAGGTTGGATATTAGGAAAAACTACTTCACTAGGAGGGTGGTGAAGCACTGGGATGGGTTACCTAGGGAAGTAGTGGAGTCTCCATCCCTAGAGGTGTTTACGTCTCTGCTTGACAAAGCCCTGGCCGGGTTGATTTAGTTGGGATTGGTCCTGCCTAGAGCAGGGGGCTGGACTTGATGACCTTCTGAGGTCTCTTCCAGCTCTATGGTTCTATGATTCTGTGAACCACCCTGTCCCGGGGGGGGGGGAGAAGGGGGGGAAGGAGAGGCAGACAAATGTATATTTCAGATGAAAGTGGTTATTTTTGAAGAATTTAAAGAATTACATGTCTGAAGAGCCAAGTATTTAAGGATAAAGAGGATTGTGTCCCTAAACATCTACACAAGGGATTTTTAGAGATGTGATTTTATAATCTTCAGCCACAAACTAATTCAATGTTTAAAATAAGGTCTGGCAGATATATGTACAGGCAGTCCTCGGGTTACGTACAAGATAGGGACTGTAGGTTTGTTCTTAAGTTGAATCTGTATGTAAGTTGGAAGGGATAGCTCAGTGGCTTGAGCATTGGCCTGCTAAACCCAGGATTGTGAGTTCAATCCTTGTGGAGGCCATTTAGGAATTTGGGGCAAAAATTCATCAGGGGTGGTACTTGGTCCTGCTGTTTAGGCAGGGGACTGGACTTGATGACCTTCAAGGTTCCTTCCAGCTCTAGGAGATAGGCAATCTCCATTAATTAACTTAAGAACCCCAGGCATCCCCAAGTCAGCTGCTGCTGAAACTGATCAGAGGCTGATTCCAGGAAGCCTAGAGCAGGGGCTTCCTGTAGTCAGCCACTGGTCAGTTTCAGCAGCAGCTGACTTGGGGATGCCTGGGGCAGAGCAGCTGGAGTGCTACTGGGTTGGTCCAGTAGCGCCCAGACGCACTGTGGCTGTCCTGCTGCTGTCAGTCTCTGTGGCTTTGCTCCCTGTCTCCCTGGTCTGCGGGACAGGGAGCAAAGCAGAGCAAAGCCAAGGAGCACGCGGGCAGCCCAGACGCATCTGGGCTGTCCGCTGCCCGCGTGCTCTGCCGGTTTGCTTCCTCTCCCTGGTCTGCTGAAGACCAGGAAGACGGGCCCAGTTCGTAACTGCGGAGCCGACATAAGTCGGATCCGCGTAACTCGGGGACTGCCTGTATTACTCTAATGCACAGTGCTCAATGTATATTGTATCTGCCAGTAAGTTCAGATCCTGGCTGTAGATAGGTTCAGGTTCTCTTTGCCAGGTGCTAAGATATGGGATGTGGAACTGAGGTTGAAGAGGATCTTAGAGGTTGAAGAGGATCTTAAAGGGAGTGGGAAAGAATCCATTCATCATGTAGGAACAAATGAACAAATGATACGGCTAGATTCTCGCAGGAACGAATTAAGGGAGACTATGCCAGGTTGGGATGATGCTTAAGGAAATCGAGGCTTAGGTGATCTTCAGTGGAACCTGAGCCTGTTCCTAGAGAAGGGCAAGAAAGGTGTGATAGGACTATGATGCTCAATAGGCGGCTCAGGCAATGGTGCTATAAGGAGGGCTTTGGGATGTATGGCCACTGGAAGGCACACACGGACAGAGGACTGTTCTCTTAGGATGGACTTCACCTAAGTAGGGAGGAAACAGACTTCTAGGATGGAGGCTGGCACAACTGATTAAGAGAGCGTTAAATTAGGAATTTGGGGGAGACGGTTGGGAGATGTCCAGGTAATCTCTACGCCGGATTTTAGCATTGAGAGGGAGGAAAGCGAAGTAAGAAAGATATAGTTGGGAGTACGAGAATGGCCATAAGGAGGAAGGGCAGAGTGGATACTAGTCTAATAGGTCATATTGGAGGTACAACGTCCGTGCCAAATGGGATAAAGAATGTGAGTGAGGTGAAACAGCAAAAATTAAGATGTTTGTACACCAATGCGAGGAGCCTAGGTAACAAAATGGAGGAACTAGAGCTACTGGTCAGGAAGTGAAACCAGATATTATAGGAATAACAGAAACATGGTGGACTACTAGGCATGACTGGAGTACAGGTATTGAAGGGTATGTGCTGTTTAGGAAAGACAGAAATAAGGGTAAAGGTGGTGGAGTCGCATTGTATATCAATGATGAGGTAGATGGCAAAGAATTAAAAAGTGAAGGAATGGAGAAGACAGAGTCTGTCTGGGCAAAACTCACATTGGGGAAGAAAACTATCAGATCCTCCCCTGGGATAGTACTTGGGGTGCTATAGACCACCGGGACCTAATTTGGATATGCACAGAGACCTCTTTAACGTTTTTGAAGAAGTAAATACTAATGGAAACTGCGTAATCATAGGAGATTTCTACTTTCCAGATATAGACTAGAGAACAAATACTGGTAATAATAATAGGGCTCAGATTTTCCTAGATGTGATAGCTGATGAATTCTTTCATCAAGTAGTTGTTGAACCAACAAGGGGGGATGCTATTTTAGATTTGGTTTTGGTGAGTAGTGAGGACCTCATAGAAGAAATGGTTGTAGGGGACAACCTTGGCTCAAGCGATCATGAGCTAATTCAGTTCAAACTAAATGGAAGGATAAAAAAAATAAATCTGAGACTGGGGTTTTTGATTTCAAAAGGGCTAACTTTAATAAATTAAGGAAATTAGTTATGGAAGTGGATTGGACTAAAGAATTTATGGATCTAAAAGTGGAGGAGGCCTGGGATTATTTTAAGTTAAAGTTGCAGAAGCGATCAGAAGCCTGTATCCCAACAAAGAGGAAAAAAATGTATAAGTAGGGGTATGTCTACACTACAAAGTTAATTCGAACTAAAAGACATTAGTTCGAATTAACTTTGATAGGCGCTACACAGGCAAACCGCTAGTTCGAACTTAATTCAAACTAGCGGCGCGCTTAATTTGAACTAGGTAAACCTCATTCCACGAGGACTAATTCCTAGTTCAAATTAACTAGTTCGAATTAAGGGGTGTGTAGCCACTTAATTCCAACTAGTGGGAGGCTAGCCCTCCCCAGCTTTCCCTGGTGGCCGCTCTGGGCAACACCAGGGAAACTCTTCTGCCCCCCTCCCAGCACCGGAGCCCTTAAAGGGGCACGGGCTGGCTACGGTGCCCGTGCCAGGTGCAAACCTGCCAGCACCCAGCCAGCAGACCCTGCGCCTGGCATGGCTCAAGCCAGCCACCCGATGCCCCCCAGCCCTCCCCCTCTTCCCGGGACCAGGTTGGCGGCTCCCAGGAGCCTGCCTGGCGCCGCAAGAGGCGGGCGCCCGCCCGGTCTAGTGCAGCCATCGTGGACCTCATCCACGACCTCCGCACTAGGCACAGGAAAGTGGCCGGCTAGGGCAGGAGAGCTGCCAGCCTGGCCACCCAGGAGCAGGTTTGCATGAAAATCAAGGTGGTCCACTGAGACCCCCGACCCTGAGCCCTGAGCTTACAATGGCCGTCCTGGGTCAGACCAAAGGTCCATCTAGCCCAGTAGCCTGTCTGCCGACAGCGGCCAACACTAGGGACCCTGGAGGGGATGGACTGAAGACAGTGACCAAGCCATTTGTCTCATGCCATCCATCTCCAGCCTTCCACGAACAGAGGCCAGGGACACCATTTCTACCCCCTGGCTAATACCACTCCATGGACCCAACCTCCATGACTTGATCTCACTTCTCTTTAAACTCTGTTCTAGTTCTAGCCTTCACAGCCTCCTGCAGCAAGGAGTTCCACAGGTTGACTCTTTGCTTTGTGAAGAAGAACTTTCTGTTATTAGTTTGAAGCCTGCTACCCATTCATTTCATTTGGTGTCCTCTAGTCCTCCTATTATGGGAACTAATGAAGAACTTTTCTTTATTCACCCTCTCCATACCACTCATGCTTTTATATATCTCTGTCATATCCCCCCCCCCCCCCCCAGTCTCCTCTTTTCTAAGCTGAGAAGTCCCAGTCTCTTTAGCCTCTCTTCATATGGGACCTGTTCCAAACCCTTGATCATTTTAGTTGCCCTCCCCTCTCCCAGCCTTTCTCTTCCCCTCTCCCACCTCCTTTTCCCAGTCTCCCCCAGTTTTGTTCAATAAAGAGAGATTCTATTTTTGAACACACGTGTTCTTTATTTTGTACATCAGGAAGGGGGGCTAGGGAGGGGTAAGTGGAAGGAGGTGAGGGAGGATTGGGGTACGAGTCCCCAATGAGGAGGACTGGGGTGGCTCTGCGGGCTCCTCGGGGTGGTAATTCTCCTGCAGCCCCCCAATTGGCCCCCCCCGGATGGCAGCCTGCGGCAAGTGCAGCCAGGCTGATGGCTGAGTGCTGTGATGTGCCGAGTGTGGGCACTCAGGGCACTCCAAGCCAGGACTGCTTTTCAAGTGGGGAACCCCTGAGAACTGCCTGTCCGGGGTGGGAGTTGGGTCCCTTTAAGCACAGCCCTCGATTAGCCTGAGACAGCAGCTCCACGCTCTAAGTCCTAACCTGATGCCCTGCCGGCACTGCTTCCGGCCATCCTTAAGCCCGGTTCAGGGTCCACTCAGTGTGGACATGCTAAACACTAATTCGAACTAGTTTTTAAGTCTGGATGCGCTAATTCGAATTAGCTTAGTTCGAATGAACTAATTCGAACTAACTTAGTTCGAATTAGCGCTGTAGTGTAACCATACCCATGTAGAGTTGAACATTGCAAAGGGAATTCAAACCAATAGTAAATGGTTTTATAGCCATGTAAATAGGAAGAAAACAAAAAAAAGAGGAAGTGGGACCGCTAATCACGGAGGATGGAGTGGAGGTTAAGGATAATCTAGGCATGGCCCAATATTTAAACAAATACTTTGCTTCTGTCTTTAATGGGACTAATGAAGAGCTTAGGGATAATGGCAACATAACAAATGGAAATAATGATATGGAGGTACATATTACCAAATCCAAGGTAAAAGCCAAACTTGAACATGTTAATGGGAGTGAATTGGGGGTTCCAGATTATCTTCATCCAAGAATATTAAAGGAACTGGCACACGAAATTGCAAGCTCTTTAATGAATCTCTAAACTCAGGGGTTGTACCATTTGACTGGAGAATTGCTAATATAGTTCATATTTTTAAGAAAGGGAAAAAAAGCCACCCGGGTAACTATAGGCCTGTTAGTTTGACATCTGCAGTTTGCAAGAGCTTGGAAAAAATTTTGAAGGAGAAAGTAGTTAGAGACATTGAGGTTAATGGCAATTGGGACAAATTACAAAATGGTTTTACAAAAGGTAGATTGTTCCAAACCAACCTGATCCCCTTCTTTAACCTGTGTTGAGATAAACTTCTCCTCCGGCCTGTTGATTCCCCTAATGACTCATTAACATGAAGAGGCTCTGCCCAGCCAGCTCCCTCCAGTGAAAGTGTCCTGCCATGTGGGAGCTACCCGGGTGTATTCACTCCTCCCCAATCTAAGGTTACAGAGGGATGAACAAAGTAATGAAGAGCAGCAGATCAAACAAGAAGAGAGGTTTTCGTGCTGCACCTGTTGCTGAGGCCTGGAGCACGTGTCCACTAGGAAATGGGCCAAAGTGTCATCACGTTGTATGATACTTAGACTGAAGCAAAAGCCCCTGGATTCATGTCAGTGAAAAGCCCGGCTGAGTGTTCCAAGCCCCTTGCACTCGCCTGGGGAATTCAGAATTTAAATCACTGATGTATAAACACAACCCAAGAATTCCAGGCTGGACTCTAAACTGTGTCTTCAGTAATACATCCCACTCGGGCAGATGGTTTTCAAAGAGGACCTTTGGGGATTCATCAACAGCAACTGTGGTTGCATGTTTTGAAATATTGAAAGAAAGTTGTGAGTTTTCAACAGCATGGACCAAGCAGTTCTCTGTAATAACTCCTCTCTTTTCATCACTGTTACTCCAGGTCTATGTCTGAACCCAGGTGATTTCTAGCACAGAGAATTTGAGCCCCGTTGTGAAAACAGAAATGCACTGGAGTAAAAGGATTTGCTCTTTATTTACACCGGGGTTTCTGAGATGAAAAATCTGGGAATTACTCACTCTCCAAACTCTACTACTTCACAGTAAAATGTGTGATCGTAACAGGACAGTCAAAAAGAGGACACTGCAGAATTGCAACTGTTGTCACCAGTCCATGCGGCTCATTGAGGAGAGGCAGCGTTCCAAAACAGATGGTAGAAACAAACACAGAGCTGGAGAACTGGGATTAGAGCCATGTTCCTTTATCATCAAGGACTCAGGGCTAGAAGGGTCAGAATAGAACCTGGTGAGATTTTGAAATGCTGAGGGGGGATTAATACACCAAACGGACTCTGGCTTCTAACAACTACACGGGCCTAAATCCCAGGATCTGGTCCCAGTGGGATTCTCTGAACCTCCACTTAGCTGCTCCCAAATTCTGTAAGCATCTAACCTCAATTTGCAGCCTGCAGTCTGATTTGCTGAGGGGTTTAGATTTCTGTCCCTGGGCCTCAGACCGGGGACAACACTCAAGGCCTTTTATCGACAGTCTCAAGGCTAGAACATCGACAGTCTAAGACATTCTTGTAACCCTAATATTAATATAGAGCAAAACCATCAGCCAGGTGACCTGGTCCAGTCTCCTGCTGCGGGCTGGCAGCTGTGAGCTCATCCCGGAAGCCCAGGAAAGGGCTGGCATCTGGGCTGCCAGGCTCACACAAGCCATCCTGTGTCTGATCTGCCAGTTAGTTTGAACCCGACAAATACATAAATCCTCACTCCTTTGTGTTGGGCCGGCTTGTTCATCACCTGCCATCTCTACGGAGTTGCCACACTCTTTCTGAGGGACCTGTGCGATACACACCTGCTTCCATAACTGGGATCTCAGATGGCTTCAGACAGTTAGTCTGTGCTGCTAAGCTCAATCAAGGGTAGTGCATGTAGCCCTGGGGGGCAGGGGACTGAGGGGGAATTGCCCTTCTGAGGTTGAGCTGAGATAAACCCCATAAGAGAAAACCAACCCCCCAAGCTTTGGTATCCGCTTTTGCAAGGGAGTCAAAGAAACAAATGCACTATTTGAAAGATGCAGCTAGAAACAGACAAGGACACAACACATTGTTAGGTCCTAGAAAAGTAGGCCTAGTGCAGTTATGCTAAAGCAAATGTAACAAAGGTTTCTGGGTAGTCCCTGGGCAGAACTGGAGATAGGTTCAGTCAGGGACGCACCTTACACGCTTGCTCAAGTTGTAAAATGAGATAAGTAAGAAGCTGCATTTTTGTACCTGCTGTGAAGAGGAACAGTTTGTTTTGAGAACTGATAAGGAGACTCCCTGTTTCTGCTCTCCCCCTGTTTGTTCAAACTCCCTGTTTATGTTCTCCTTTGGCCATAACAAACTGTCTCCTCGTTGCCCAGTACCTGTCTTTTGGGCTGATAAGAAATTGCTGATGCATTTTGAATTGCTTAAGGCCATGATGTATAGTTGGCCAGGTGTGCATGGATACTAAAAGTTTCTAACCAATAAAGGAGGGTGGGTTGCTTGGGCAAATAGTCTATGACGCGACGGAACTGTCTATATAAGCCTACCTGTTAATCAAATCGTGGCTGGTTCTCTTTGGAGATGGGCCGCTCTCTATTGTAAGTGCGCACTATTCAATAAAGAACTTGGGATTGGATCTTGCTGGTGTTGCCCGTCTCTTTGCGGTCAGACAACGAACAGAGGCCATCCGGGTTCGAGTCCCTGACAACATGTACCCTGAACACACCCCATGGATTGAACTGATCTCAGATTCTCCAGGGTAAATTGCACCAGGTTTATGAGTGTCTATAGAGGCAGAACTGAGAGCTGTCTTCTATGAGGAACCTAAAGGATTTAGGCACCAGCTGGTTTAGAATGTGAAAAACAGTGTGTTGGAATCACTCCACATGCTCTGTCCTACTCACACACAAACACACACACACTCACCTTCCAACACATACTTGTGGTGCTCTTGTAAGTCCCGTGCTTTGTAATTTGACTCTTCCAGTGTTCTTATGACTGGTCTGTGCAATTTCTCATTTTGTTTCTCTCTCGTACGTCTGTTTAATTCCTTGAATAATGAGTTCTTCAATGCCTGATATGGACCAATTAACCCTATGGCAAAGTTTTAAAATATGAATAATACCTCGCGGTGAGGGTTCCTCCCAGTTGTGCAGATGTACGTTACTTTGATATTACTGCACAGAACGGAATTCATTCTGCACTTGGATTTAGAAAAACACAGTGATATCGATGAGAGGGACAGGGATGTGCATGTGGGATGGGAAAGGCAAAGACGGGTTGCTGTCTCGTGAACACACCTGCGCTCTGTTGCTGGACATTCTAGGAGTGGGGATGGGAGACACAGATCCCAGCACAGGTCAGATGTGGAGAAAGTAACTGTTGTTTCCTCCCTGCAAAGATAGTTGTTGTCTTCCCCTGTAAACGACTTGACCCTAAAAGATGGCACTCAGGGTACTTTTAGACTACAGGGTTTTGTCAACAGAGACTTGTTGACAAAGCCTCTGTTGACAAAGAGCGTCTAGACTACAGCCAGTTCTGTCGACAAAGAAAGCCGCTTTTTTGACAGTCTAGACACTCTCTTTTGAAAAAGCACAGTGTGGATGAACTAGTGCCTTTTTTCTACCTAAATCTGTTGAAAAAAGGTGTTATTCCTCGTAGAATTAGGTTTACTGCCATCAACAAAACTGCTGCGTTCTGTAGACTTACTGTCGACAGAATTCAGCAACAGTGTAGACGCAGGAATAGTTTTGTCCACAAAAGTCCACTTTATTGACCAAACCCTGTAGTCTAGACAGACCATCAGTGACTGAGCATCTTTCCCTGATCTACCAAGGACTCGAGAATATCAACACAAGATGTTGTGCAGTACAAAACGGTTTGTCCATTATTACCTATTATCAGCATAACAACGTGGACAACAGGGGACTTGCTAAGGATGGGAAGTTGACTGGCAGGGAAGTACGGCTCTGTTGCTGTGTACAAGAAAGCGCAACAAACACCAGGCTCTCTTTCATTATGCTGCAACCAAGACATTGTTACCTGGAGGGTGATGAATTGTAAAGGAAATCGCTGCGCCCAGCTGGTTCCTTGTAAACTATAGTTAGAGCTCACATGACCAATGTCAGTCACATCGTTTGCTGTAACCCAGTAACAATACGGCATGAAAGGAAGGGAAAGAGCAACAGGGGATGAATCAGTGGATAGGTGCCTCTTCTGTTCATCCTCTCCGAACCACATGATGTCAGCCAGTGCCGGGAGACAGGGGACTGGGGCAGATGGACCTTTGGACAAGCCCAGTCTGGCTGTTCTCATGTTCAAAATCTGAGAGCCGCCCATTGCTCTGTGTAATGGGGTGAGGCAACCCCACCACTATCCCCAGCAAGTGGGTCAGGTCAGTGCCAGGATGTGCGAGTGGCTGACTCGGGCGGTGGGGGAACCGGTGCCACCAGACACTCATGGGGAGGGAGTGAGCCAGCATGGCATGGAAACGCAGCAGCCAGGGGAGAGGGAGAACATCCATGGCAGGCGGCGTGGTATGATGTCACCCGCTGAGCAGGAGAGCGGGGAGAGGATAAAAACGGAAGAGGGAACACAGGTAGAAAAGAAAACGGTGGGGAACGAAGAAAGGTATGGGGGCCAGAACTCACGGAGGGATGAGAGGGGAGGATAACCCCGACAGGGGTTCCGGTGGCAGGGTTGACAGAGGCCCAGGGTAGGGGCGTAGAGCCCGAGAGTGGGCACGTGTAGGGGTAAATCCCCGCCTGCTACCACTGGGAACGAGATTCCCAGTGTTAGGGCCCTTGGCTGGGATCTGGGAGCGTGGGTGGGCTCGGACCCCCTTCCCTGCCACCGGCAGTCGAACAGCATACCACACCCTGAGATAGCAGTTTGGCCCTACTATGGCCCCGTGACTGGGGGGAAAGTGGGTAGTAAGGGTAACCCGAGATAATCAGGATGTGATAGATGTGTAAAATAACAGGATGCAGAACCCGAATAAATGTAGATTCATGACACTCTGTCCTAGGCAGGTTTTCCTACAGCTCCTCCACACTGTGTTGGCCCCCACCTGGAATTGGGGATCCACTGAGCCACCAGCCTGGGATCCCACTCGCACTGTGCTGCTCTGGCCAGCTGCAGACAAGGTCCCATCCCTGCACTTCCCCCCACACCCACACAGCAGGCACAACCCATCTGCGGGGCTCCCTGACAGGACGCTGTGGAGGGAAGCTACAGTCAAGGTAGCCAGTGGCAGCCCAGAATACGACCCCAGGGCTGCACCACCTGAGCCAGGTCAAATCACCAAGAGATTTGTTGTTCTGTTTGCACCCCAGAACGTGGAGAGGAAAATGCCCACGTGTGCTAACCAAAGGGAGAATTTTCTCCCAACACATTTTGGTTAGAGGCTCACTGGTTTTGGTAAAACTACACACAAGTTAATTAACAACAAACTGTCGATCGATGTGGATTTCAGGGACAAAAAAGCAGGATATCAGCAACTAACCAAACACAAACGCTGCAGAACACACGGGGCAGAGTCAGGAGGAACGAGCAGATTCTCCCCTGGAGGGATGGGACGGACCGTCTGGCATGTTCCCAAGCCACAAGTTGCATTTGCTTTGTAGCTTGGGGTTCTTGGGATTCCAGACACTGGGTAAGACGCCTTCAGCCTGGGTCCAACCCTTCCCCCAGGTCAGTCTGTCTTCCTCAGCTCTTTCCCAGTGTCCTCTTGTGTGGGGAGTGAAAACAGCTGATTTCACCCCCTGCCTTATATAGCTCCGTCAAAGGGAGGGTCCTTTGTTTCAAAATTCCTCCCCGGACCAGGCTGTGAAAAAACAATATGGGAGGAGGGACCCAGAGTTTGTGGTCTGATCTCCTGCCCTTGTAGAATCACAACAACCATTAATTGGTCTCTCTGAAACAGTCTCAGGAAGGCTCCGTCTGTGGGATTTGGGCTTCTCCTGAGGCCTGTTGTTCTCCCTAATGTCTCAAGACAGGGATCTGTCTGCACTGAAAGCCCCTTCCCCAGTGGGGTACCGCTGTGTAAATACATTGGGAATAAAGATACACGCTCTGTATTCATAATCTAAGCTACAAAAAGGAGGCAGGATTACAAAAGGGACAATCAAATTCAGCAAGTCCAAATATTTATGATGCCATAAATGCACTGTCTTGCCGAAAATGCTTCATATTCCTGCTATAACTGTATCAGAGTAATGGGTAGGGATGTTGCATGAGTAACCAGTCAGGGTACCCTTACCGATTAGCCTGCCCTTGTCTGTGAACTCCAGAGCTGATTGGCCAGTCCAGACCAGAGCGTCCCTCACATGGAGGGAGTGGCCGGTCGGTCATTGGGGGCTTATGGCCCCAGTGGGAGTGGGCTGGGATGGACTGGTTCACTGATCTGTGTTACCTCATAACCCAACCGTCAAATGCATTTAGGAGGAAAGGTGACATGGGGTTAGCTGAGTCCTGAAGGCTTCTAAACCCCAGGCTACGGGAGGGAATTTTTCTCCTATGGTCGATAGACAAGACACGTGGGGGTGGATTCCAAAACTGACTAAAGGTAATTCTCAGTGGCACAATGTATGGCTGATATGAAAGAGAAAAGCTAAGACAGTAGGGGTATGTCTACACTACCCTCCTATTTCAAAATAGGAGGGTAGTGTAGACATACCCTAGGAGAACAACAGGCAGAAGGAAGAAATCACATAAGAGACAATGAGAAGTAAGGTAATTGGTCAATTAATCAAATGGGCCAGGTATAAAAGAACACATCAGTCCATCTCTATTTTACTGTACACCAATATTTGTCCCGTCATACTCCATGCCTGTGTCTGAAATCAACCAGTTTCATACCAGCTTTTCTCAGGGACTGATGGACCTCCTTGTTTCTCAGGCAGTAGATGATAGGGTTGATCAAAGGTATCAGGACTGTGATCAAGACAGACCATATTTTGTACAGGATTGCGGGAGGGTCAAACACTGGAATTACATAGACTGTCATTACACTCACATAGTAAGCTGCAACCAGAATGAGGTGGGAGGAGCAGGTGGAAAAGGTCTTTTGCCTCCCGGTGCTGGAAGGGATTCTCAGGATGGTGGCGATGATACAAATGTAGGTTACTAGGGTAATCAGAAAGACCCCAACAGTCAATATGACAGACAGGAAAAACAATAGCAATTTCAGAGTCTGTGACTCACCACAGAACCGACCATTGGATCCAAAATCACAAAAGAAATGGTCAAATACTTCAGAACCACAGTATGTTAATTGCATCATCAAAATTTGTATCAAGATGCTGCAGGAAATGCCAAATATCCAACACCCTGCCACCATGTGGCTACACACCCTGCCACTCATCAGAGCAGGGTAACGGAGGGGGTGGCAAATCGCTAGATACCGATCACAACACATGGCCATTAGCAGCAGACATTCTGCATTGAACAGGATAATATAGAAGTAAAATTGCACAAGGCAGTTGTACAGAGAAATGGTTCTGTCCCCAGTCACCAGACTGCAAATCAGTCTGGGCAGGGTGGTGGAGACGTAGCAGATCTCCACAGCGGACAAGTTGGCCACGAAGTAGTACATGGGGGTGTGAAGGTGCGGATCAGCCACCACCAGCACAACGATGAGGAGGTTCCCAGCCACAGCCACAAGGTAGATCACTAGAAACAGCAGGAAGAGGAGGGGCTGCAGTTCAGTGCCGTTCCCAAACCCGACAAGGATCAATTCCACGATGGGCGTTGTGACGGACCCTGCTGGGTCCGCACTAGGAGCGGGGGAGGCCTCCCCTCCCCAGCGGAAAGCGGCGGCCAGGGACGGCCAGAAGCCGCTCGGCGCGGTGCCGCCGACTCCGCCGCGGCCAGAGGCAGGGGCGGGGGTGCGCCGGAGGAAATGGGGGAAGCCCCGGGGGCCCGGGAGACGTCCGGCGAGGGCGCCCCGGTTTGCGCCCAGGGAACCCCCTGGAGGGGGCG
The DNA here is from genome assembly GCF_049634645.1 of Pelodiscus sinensis. Taxonomy (NCBI): domain Eukaryota; kingdom Metazoa; phylum Chordata; order Testudines; family Trionychidae; genus Pelodiscus; species Pelodiscus sinensis. Next base: position 9,583,044 of record NC_134740.1, on the reverse strand, counting down.
GGGCTGACGCCCCTGACGTCACCCGCCCGCGCCCATAACAGGGGCGCCGAGACGCCCAGGGAGGGGGAAGCGAGCGGGCAGCCACCCTGGCTTCCCGGCACCCCAAGCACCCGGCCTTCCGGGCGACGAAAGGGGACGACCCCGGCAATTGGAGACTGGCCCTGGGACGAGGCCGGCGCTTGCGACGGGGTAAGTGACTTGACTCTGCACCGGCCCGGGGGACTGGCGCAGCGGGAGTGGAAGGAGCCCGAGGCGGGACCGTTCTGGCGCCCGTGGGCAGGCGAGTTTCGGGCGGCTGCCCCACCTGCCATGGGGGGAGCGCTTTAAAGCACCCATCCCACTTAGGGCCTCGGGCTGGGACCCGGTGGTGAGGGCGGGCCCGGGTCCCCCACTCCCCCACGCCCCGACCTCAGAGTAGGTCCACAAGGCGGCGACGGTCGCACACATCACCCCTCCCCTTCCCTGCGGAGAGGGGCAACAAGACAAGGGGGTAAAGACTAGAGGGACGGCTCAAGAGCCCCGGTCGGACCCCCGGCCGGGGGCCGCCCGGGAAGTTACAGGCCCGGGTCCGCCGAGCCCCCTCGGCCCTACTCGGGGCAAGGGGTGATCGCACCCGGGCCCAGACTCGCCCGTGAACCCCGGAGGGCAGGGTAACTGGGCGTTCCGAAGGCGGTGGGTTCACGGAGCCTCACCCCACCCCGCCGGCCCAGTCCGGGGGATCTGGGGGTGTGGAGCTCGCACCCTTAAAACCCGCTACAGGCGTTTTGTTGCTTCCTCCCATAGTACGTACCTAGAACCAGAAAAGAATCAGATATGAATGGAGCCCATGCAGGCAGATTGTGCTGTTGGCTACCAGTCCAGAAATGTGGGGTCAGTAACTTCACACCACTGCCTCTCTCCACTTGAAAAACCAAGTCAGTAAGCAGAGGGCCGGTGTGCGGTGGGGAGGAGCAGGGGTGTGCCCGGCTCCCAGCCAGCCGAGTCTGGGGTCAATCGTGGCAACCAGGGAGGAAGTGGGGCGGAACATTGTTGGCACGCGCCGGCCGGCTATTGCGTAATTCCCGGGCCCGGGAAGGCCCTCCGGCTGGGGCTACAAGCTCCCGGTCCGGCATCCCAGGGCATGAGGAAAAGTTTGAAAAGTGTCCGGCACAGAAGGCAGCACGGTGGCTCAGGGGGAAGAAGCCGCCTGTCGCTCCCTAAGCCGGAGAGTGTTCCCCCATGGTGGAAAAGGCAGAAGGAGAGCACCAGGATTCTGCAGTGCCCAACTGAATGCGAGGATGACGGCGGATGGGTAAGCCCCTGAGAACCACCGGCGGGGATAGGAAGCAGCCCGGGAAGGGATTTGATTCCCCGACCCCCAAATCCCCCTAACTGCCCCCCCTTATCTGCATGACACTAGGCACTGAGTTCCGGTGAACCCAGGACTGCGGGTCGCTAGAACACAGACCCCGGGGAGGGGCCAGGAAAAGGGGCAAGGGACCCTATGACTGTAACAGAGACCAGATGGTGATTCTGCTGAGGCCCCTCTCTCACGGTCCGGTGGGGGCGCTCGCCCCCGGAAAACCCGTCACACAAGGATAGTGAGTGTAGATCTAGTGAGAGCAGGGAATTACCCTTATGAGGTTGAGCAGAGATAAACCCCATCAGAGAAAACCCAAACCCTCAAGCTTTGGTATCCAGGTCTAGGCAGTATCCGCCGTGGCACTGGATTCCAAGCAACAAACCCAGCATGCAGCTGAGAAACAGACAAGGATACAAAACCCCCTACCCTGAACACACCCCATGGGTTGCTACCTGATCTCAGATCCTCCAGGGTCAATTGCACCAGCTTTAGGAGTGTTTGTAGAGGCAGAACTGAGAGCTGCTTTCAAGGAGGAAAAAACAATTCAATGCTCCTGGTTTGAAAGATTTCAAAGATTTTGGTCCAAAGCTCTTGTTAGTCTGATCTCTAGGCCTGGCACTCCAGACACAGGCCACAGGTCACCTCATTGACATCAGCTCTGAGTTTTAAAGACACATATAGGCATAAAAGCCTGACAGTGTGAAAGTGACTTGGACACCTGATGGCAGAATGTGCACCCACAGTTCACATCTTGGCTGAAAGACTGACGAACTCTTCTCCCCGAGAGGAAAGTTGTGTTCCCAGTGTCTAGCACATATATGCACACTTTGTGTGTCGGACTCACAAAGACATTGTCTCACAAAAACACACATATACACAGACACACATTGGGATGGGTGGCCAGTGGAAGCACGGTTAGGAGTAGTGGGGCTGTCCGGCAGAGATTGGGGTGGGTGGCCGGCGGACAGCCCCACTACTCCTAACCTTGCTTTCACTGGCCACCCACCCCGATCTCCACTGGACAGCCCTGCTACTCCTAACCCTGCTTCTGCCGGCTGGCCGCCCTCCTATGTCCACGGGACAGACCTGCTGCCTCCAACCCTGCTTCCCAGCATCCAATTCCCCCCCACACACACACCTCCTCCCAGCCCGCTCCGCTCTGCTCCTCTCCGGCAGCCACACTGAGGCCTGGTAATTTTCTCCCATGGCCCGGTACCAGGTTGGGGCAGTGGGGTTCTCCAGCGGAGATTGGAGCAGGCGGGCTGGCTGGGGGAGATAGGGAGAAGGAGGACTGGAGAACCACCCTCTGGAAGTAGGGCTGGCCAGGGGCAGTGGGCTGGCCAGGGAATGAGGCGGGGGGGCTGACCAGGGGAAGAGTGGGAGGAGGAGGATGGGAGAACCAGCTGCGGGAAGCAGGTCTGGACGGGGACAGTAGGGCTGGTGGGAGGGTCATCAGGAGAGCGCAGCTGACCGGGGGAGATTGGTGGGGAGTGAGGGGGAACCGGTCACCGGAAGCAGGGCTGGACGGGGGCAGGAGGGCGAGACTGGGGAGATGGGAAGGAAGGGGGGGGGGAGCGAGACTGACCCAGGCACATGAGTGAGTCTGGCCCCAGGGATTCCATTTTGCCCTAGAGTAGTTGCGAACTACCTGGCAGGTAGACACACTCACGCAGCCTGAGCATATCTGCCAGACAGGCAGTTCGCAGCTAAGGACTGGTGCACTTAATAATAATAAAACTTACCTAATTAGAAAATACCGGACATTTTACATGTCTGGTACTTTCTCCATTTGTTTCCCAGACAGAAACCTCAAATACTGGACTGTCCGGTACAAGACTGGACACCTGGCAACCCTACCCCTCCTTGCACCTTCCTCCTAGCCAGATACCCCCAATCTGCTCCTGCTCCTGCCTCCTAGAGTGCCCATGCAGCACTGGGTCCCCCATACCCTGGCCCAGGCTGGGCAGAGGATGCAGCCTGGTGAAACACTGAAAATTTATTCAGTTTTAATTCTTTTTTATATGCATTTATATTTTTGTGCTGCATAAAACAGTACTGAAAAAAATGGGTTCCAACTAAAGTAAAAAATGTTGGGAACCCCTGGTCTAGCCAGCTTTCTATCCATCTTACAGTCCATTTATCTACTCCATATTCCCTTAACTTGCTGGCAAGAATATTGTAGGTCACTGTATCAAAAGCTTTGCTAATGCTGGCACTGGGGTCTTTGGGAGGACCAAAACCAACTTAGTTGAATATTCATCATTTGCTTAATGAATATGCAAATATGCAAATGACTGTTGACGGTCCTCCAAAAGCTTGTGAATGGATTTATTTGTTTCTGTGTCAAAAAGTTTGGAAACCCCAGGTCAAGACACAGCCAAAGAGAAGATAGCAGTGGTTTTCAGGGACACCCCGATGTGGAGAGGAAAATGCACACGAGTACTAACTGAGGGGAGAATTTTCCCCCACTCTTTTCATTTAAAGGCTCACTGCTTTAGGTAAAACTACACACAAGGTTATTAAATGCAAACAGTAGATTGACAGAGTTATCAAGAACAGCAAAGCAGATTATCAACAACTAACCAAACAAACTCTGCAGAACACACAGGGCAGAGTCAGGAGGAACAAGCAGATTCTCACCAGGAGCGATGGTACCAGCCGTCTGGAAGTTTCTCAAGGCAAAACTTGCATTTGCTTTTCAGCTTGGGGTGCTCGGGTTTCCAGACACCGGGTCAGACGCCTTCAGCCTGTCACATTACCGAATTGGAGGGAAGCAGCCAGATCGCTGCTGCACCCCTAGGTGGGGGTGTTGGCCCCAGAAATTGGTATAAAAGGGAGCCATGTGGGGTATTGAATGGGAGCTTGTTGTTTTCTGATCCTGTGTACACTGTTTATGTGAGTGTTTAATGTCTGTGTGTGTAGGTAGGAATCTGTAATCTGTGTGGAAGCTGAATATTTCTTGGAATGTGGTTAAGCATTGCTATGGACAGGCTGAGTAGCGAAGCCCTGTAGAACAATGGCTCTTGATGGCCCAAACACACACCTAAAGCATGAGGGCGGAGACCTAAGAGCTGCCAGCAGAGAGAGGCTGAGGACCAGGTGACCGGCTGAGACCAGAAGAGGCCAGGAAGGAGGTATAAAGAGGCCATGTGGTCGATGCCATTTTGGTTCTCAGCTCAGCACTTCATCTCAGAGGCAGCAGTGCAGGGATCGAAGAGCCCGGAAGACCTGTGAACCCATCCTGATGATAAGATGTGCAACAAGAACTTTTAGACCAGCAGCTGCAACATCTCTGCTAGAGCCTGCATCGAGAACTGGGAGATTCAGTGCATGTAACGTACTGTACTTTAATAACCTTACTCTCAGGCTTTTCTTTCTTGTAATAATAAACCTTTAGATATCGATTCTAAAGGATTGGCCCAGCGTGATTTGTGGGTAAGATCCAGGGGGTAAATTGACCAGGAATCTGTGGCTGGTTTCTTGGAACCGGACAGAACTTGTTCGGGGTAGGTGGGATTGGTTGTTAGGGCCCCCCACCTGTGTATGAGGCCCGGGGCCATCTGGGGCACGGATATTGCTGGGGTGTCGGAGGGGTTTTGCTCGAGAGACTTCAGGCAGGTTGCCGAAGCGCTCTGTGAGACTGGTTTGTGGCCTGTTTGGAGAGGTCACCAGTCAGGGGGCTGTAAGAAGCCCCGGATTCGAGCAATTCGCCCTGAGCGGACACCCTCAGCTGTGCCCAGACACAGCCCGGGTTTCCAGACACCGGGTCAGACGCCTTCAGCCTGGGTCCAGCCCTTCCCCCAGGTCAGTCTGTCTTCCTCAGCCCCTTCCTGGTGTCCTCTTGTGTGGGGAGTGAAAACGGCTGATTCCACCCCCTGCCTTATATAGCTCTGGCAAAGGAGGGATCCTTTGTTTCAAAATTACTCTTTGGACCAGGCTGTGAAAAAGCAACAACATCAGAGTCGTGTGCTCTGATCTCCTGACTCTGAAGAATCACAACAACAGATAATTTTAGGCTCTCGGTAGCCGTCTCAGGAAGGCTCTATCTGTGGGATTTTGCCTTCTCCTAAGGCCTGTTGTTCTCCCTAATGTCTCATTACAGGGCTCAGCGATGTGTCTGCACTGAAAGCGCCTTTCCCTGTGGGGTACTGCTGAGTGAATACATTGGGAGTAAAGATACACGCTCCTCATTCATACTGAGAGAGACCAAAAAAAAGAGGCAGGAATAGAAAGCAGATTAATCACAGTCAGAAAAGTATAACATTTCCAAAGGCACCTTAAATACCCTGTCTTGCACAAAATCCCTCATATGTGTGCATAGTGCTATCATAGTAATAGTTAGGGATGTTCCATGACTAACTAGAGAGCGTACTGGTAAGAACAAATCTTACTGGTACCCTTATTGACTTGTCTGCTCTTGGCTGTGAAGTTCAGTGGTGATTGGCTGGGCTGGTATAGGGCAGCCCCTCACATGGGGGGACTGGGCGGGCGGGTGACAGGAGTTCACAGCTGCAGGGGCAGGGGAGGTGGAGTTCACTGTTTTAAGTATCTGTGTTACCTCAGAACCAATCATCATAAGAACTTATTTAGGAAGCGAAGTTGACGCAGGGTTAACTCAGCCCTGTGAGCTTCTGAAACCCCAAGACTGAATTGAGGGATTTTGCTTCTGGGGTTGGAAGACAAGACACTTTGGGGTGGATTCCAAAACTGCCTGAAGCTTCTTCTCCACAGCACAGAAAAACTAGAATCCAAGAATCCTAGGACTGCAAGACACCTAACACGTCATCGAGTCCAGCCTCCTGGACCAACCCCAACTAAATGATTCCAGACAGGGCTCTGTTAAGCCAGAACTTGCACCCAGAGCAAGTTCACTGAAGACACTAAGCTGTGGGGAGAGGTTGATACCCTGGAGGAGAAGTTGACGAGATTCCAAAAGGACAAATGCAGAGTCCTACACTGAATACGGATGAATACTGAGCATGTGTGGCGGACCGGGCCGTATCTGGGCACAGCTTAGGGCGTCCGCTCAGGGCGAATTGCTCAAATCCGGGGTTCCTTACAGCCCCCGACTGGCGACCTCTCCACACAGGCCAAAAACCAGTCTCACAGAGCGCTTCAGCTGCCTGCCTGAAGCCTCCCGAGCAAAACCCCTCCGACACCCCAGCAATATCCGTGCCCCAGATGGCCCCGGGCCTATACACAGGTGGGGGGTCCTAGCACCCAATCCCACCTACCCCGAACAAGTTCTGTCCGGTTCCAAGAAACCAGCCACAGATCCCTGGTCAATTTACCCTCTGGACCTTACCACAAATCACGCTGGGCCAATCCTTTAGAATCTATATCTAAAGGTTTATTATTACAAGAAAGAAAAGCATGAGAGTAAGGTTATTAAAGTACAGTACGTTACATGCACCGAATCTCCCAGTTCTCGATGCAGGCTCTAGCAGAGATGTTGCAGCTGCTGGTTTAAAAGTTCTTATTGCACATCCTGAGATCAGGATGGGTTCACAGGTCTTCCGGGCTCTTCAATCCCTGCAGTGCTGCCTCTGGGATGAAGTGCTGAGCTGAGAACCAAATGGCATCGACCACATGGCCTCTTTATACTCCTTCCTGGCCTCTTCTAGTCTGCAGCAAGTCACCTGGTCAGAGGCCAATCTCTGCTGGCAGCCCTTGGGTCTCCGCCCTCCTGCTTTAGGTGTGTCTTTGGGCCATCAAGGGCCATTGTTCCACAGGGCTTTGCTACCCAGCCTGTCCATAGCAATGCTCAACCACATTCACAGAAATATTCAGCTTCCACACATATTACAGATTCCTACCTACACACATAGACATTATACATTCACATAAATAGCGTACATAAGATCAACAAACAATTCAATCCCCATTCAATCCCCCCATACCAATTTCTGGGGCCAACACCCCCACCCAGGGGTGCAGCAGCGATCTGGCTGCTTCCCTCCAATTCAGCAACGTGACAGCATGGCTACAGGCAGGGGACCAACTGGCTAAGCAGCAGTTCAACAGAAAAGTACCTGGGGATTACAATGCATGAGAAGCAGGACACGAGTCAACAGTTTGCTCTTGTAGCCAAGGCTAATGGCATATCGGGGTGCCTTATGCTACATCTAGACTGCAAGCTTCCAAAAAAGTTTATTTCAAAAGAGAACGTCCACTTGCCAAAAGCACAAAGAAAAGCCCGGATTAGATGCTATTTTGCATTGAAGGCCACCCGGAACCAGCTGAGGAAGGGCATTAGATCAGCAGATGCTCCCAGGTGCTGTTGCCCAAGCCTAGCTGAGATAGTACTTAAAGGAACCCCCCAGACATCTATCAGAGGGGTAGCCGTGTTAGTCTGAATCTGCAAAAGCGACGAGGAGTCCTGTGGCACCTTATAGACTAACTGAAGTGTAGGAGCATAAGCTTTCGTGGGCAAAGACCACGAAAGCTTATGCTCCTACACTTCAGTTAGTCTATAAGGTGCCACAGGACTCCTCGTCCCCAGACATCTGTTTCCTTGCTTCTGCTGCCTGCTGATCTACCTCTCCGAGGGACAGCAAAGCTCTCGCAGTGACTGATCTGTTTCCCAGCTTTGGGACACCACAGCACACTCCTTGCCATGGAACCGGAGCTGCCTCTGGGCGCGCAATGGCCCCACATTTCACTTGTTGCAGGCTGCCTTCATGGCCCTGCATGAGCTGGACTCCAAGCTCATCAGCGAGCCCCTCTGTCGGTGTGGGGGACGAGGCCCTTGCAACTGCACCCCACTGTGGAGAGAAGCTTCTGGAGGTGGGATACCAGTTGCGACTGGTGGCACTGGCTGGTCACTGAGACGTGGGATGACCAGCAGTGGCTCCACAACTTCCCAATGAAGAAGGAGACATTCATGGAGCTGTGTGCCTGGCTCGCTCCTGCCTTCCATCGATGAGATAGACAGATGCAACGGGCCACCCCTCTGGAGAAACGGGTCGCCATCACCATCTGGAAGCTCGCCACCCCAGACAGACACTGGTCTGTGGGCAACCAGTTCAGCATGGGGAAGTCCACTGTTGGCAAATTCAGCCACGATAGGGTCCAAGTTTCCCAGGCAGATGACCCTGAGCAGTAGGACAGAATTGAAAACATTCACAATCTGCTTAAGGAGACAGACAAACACACAGAATCAGAGGCATGTCTGAGCCCTTCGGATTTCCCCCAGTTCCTCACTTCATTCCTTCTCCCCCACCCCTCCAAAACACCCCAGGAGGCCATCTCCCCTGCAGATTGTGTGAGGGCAGTATGGCAGAAAACCTGGAGATGAAGCTTCCCCCCAACAACCACACTCCTTTCATAGGGTTCCCTTTTGCAGAACTCCCCCCCCCTCCAAGGGCTGCAGACCAAGAGTACCTCCCTCCATGAGGAGGGCCCTAACAGCGGATTTTCCACCACAGACGGTTCACAGGTATTTTCTTTGGGTGGTCAGGAAAGGCGCATTTTCAGACATTCCAGACTCTACCAGAAGCTGGAGGCCAGCACATTCTTCCCTCAGTGTGACTGTCAGGTTGGGGACATGCGGATGCTACTGTGTATCGTGGGGGATGCGGCCTAACCCCCAGTCCCCTGGACCTCAGCAAAGTCTGATTCAATGCCTGCCTGGGCCGGGCCCCCATGCAGGTGGAATGCGCCTTCGGGCACTTGAAGGCGCGGTTCAGGTGCCTCTTGACCTGCCTTGATGTGTGGGAGCACAACATCCCCAAGGTGGTCTGCATGTGTTCTGTTCTCCACCACATTGTGGAGAGCAAGGGGGAGGCCTTGCTACTGGGATGGGGGCAGAGGATGGCCAGGAGGAAGGGCCTTCAAGCAGCCAGCCACTGCTGCCATCCACCAGGCCCATCACGTAGGGAAGTGCATCCGGGGAGCCATGAGGGAGACTTTCTCTCAAGGACCCCAGTGACTCTCCCCAAGGCCTCCCCAGTAGGGGCCTGTGCCTTATCCCACTGTGCCTTTCCCACAGCAACCCCTCCCTTCCCCCTTCTCTGTGAACTAAATAAAAAGAAAGATTTTATTTTCAAAACATAACTTTGTATTTTCTTTTACAGTAAAAGTAACTGGGGGAAGGGGGAAGCTGAGAACCTGGAGAGGGGGAGGGAGAATGGGGGCTCAGAGCTGGGCCTGGGAGTGGTGTGTAGTGCGTCTGGGGACCTCAGCGACCTCGGGGGTGCGTGGGGCCTGGGAGAACATAGGGTGTACAGGAGGAGGGATTGGAGCAGGGTCAGGCATGGCAGGAGGAGGAGCGGGCATAGGCATGGCAGGGGGCGCTGGGAGGGCCGGGGGGCAGGATCAGGGGGAGCTGTGGGGCAGGGGTGCAGGAGAAGGGACAGGAGCTGGGAGTGCCATCATCTCATGGATGGATGAACACGTTTTTGCCCTGCTTCTCCACCTCGGTCCACATTCACAGTGAGGGCCTCGGCCATTCGGCCATAGATGTCGGTATTGTGACGTCTGGACTGGAGATCCTGCAGAATCTCCTCCTCACCCCAGACCTCCTGGAGGGCCAGAATCTCTGCCCCTGACCACAACAATGCTGGGCTTTGTGTGTTCCTCGCAGGGTCCTGGCTCTCAAGGGGCTTGCAAACGTAGTGAGGAGGGCTTTAAACTAGACTTATTGGGGGACAGTGACCAAAACCCTTAGGGTATGTCTACACTACCCTCCTAATTCGAACTAGGACGGTAATGTAGGCATACCGCACTTGCAAATGAAGCCCAGGATTTGAATTTCCCGGGCTTCATTTGCACGAAGCCGGCCGGCGCCATTTTTAAATGCCAGCAGTTTGAACCCCGTGCCGCGCGGCTACTGCGGCTACTTGTATTGAAAGATTGTCTCATGTAAGAAATTAGAAATGTGAAGTGTCCATCTGTTTATAGTTGTCAATGTCCTAATGACATTTCTTGGTGCCCTGGAAACTCAATGGTTCAGTGATCAACACTATGACCTGGATACAGCCTTGTTTGTCCTGTATGTCCCAATGGTGGTTACTCCCGAGTACTGAAATCTATTAGGACCTGGTGATTTTCCAAGGGAAAATCAATGACACACAAAAGATTCCCACTCTGGGGCACAGACTATTTAAGCAATGGGAAGTTGTCAACCCTGGGGCTTCAGCTGGCTTGTCAAGCTGCCTGGCCCACTCTAAGGGTATGTCTACACTACAAAGTTAATTCAAACTAACAGACGTTAGTTTGAATTAACTTTGATAGGCGCTACACTAGCGCTCCGCTAGTTCGAACTTAATTCGAACTAGCAGAGAGCTTAATTCGAACTAGGTAAACCTCATTCTACGAGGACTAACGCCTAGTTCGAATTAGCAAGTTCGAATTAAGGGTTGTGTAGCCACTTAATTCGAACTAGTGGGAGGCTAGCCCTTCCCAGCTTGCCCTGGTGGCCACTCTGGCCAACACCAGGGAAACTTGTCTGCCCCCCCCCTCAGCCCCGGAGCCCTTAGAGGGTCACGGGCGGGCTACACAGTTTGTGCCAGTTGCAAGCCTGCCAGCACTCAGCCAGCAGACCCTGCACATGGCACAACATGAACCAGCCACCCGATGCCACACAGCCCTCCCCCTCTTCCTGGGACCAGCCTGGCGGCTCCCAGGAGCCTGCCCGGGGCAGCAAGTGGCGGGCGCCAGCTTGGTCAGGTGCAGAGATCATGGACCTCATCGAGGTTTGGGGGGAAGCCTCCAATGTCCACGATCTCTGCACTAGCCACAGGAACGCAGCTGTCTACGGCCACATGGCTGACAGCCTGGCCGTCAGAGGCCACCAGCGGACCCGGGAGCAGGTCCGCTGTAAAATCAAGGACCTGCAGCAGTCCTACTCCTGGGCCTGCCAGCCAGGGGCCGACCCGGAGGCCTGCCCCCACTTTCAGGCCCTGGACCGCATCCTGGGGGCTCACACCATCCATGCCCCCTGAGTGGTCATCAACCCCGGGGTAGAGGGACCCGTCCCGGACACCGAGGAGGAGGAGCCAGAGGACGCCGAGAGCCAGGAGCCTCCCGGGAGCCTGCCCAGGACCCAGGACCCCCGAGGAACCCCACAGAGCACATCACCTGTGTCATCCGAGGCCAGGGAGGGCTCCACATGTGACTACCATCATGCTCCCCTTATGTGTACGGGGGAGTGGGGGGCAGAGGGAGCCCAGGGACCATGCGCCTAGGCCTTGCCCACCATGGAGCAGCAGCTGGGTGTCATGCAGGGGTCTTGGCCTTGCAGAGGAGGGCTGGGTTTCACCCACCTTGTCCCCAGGGAGAACTGACCACTGCTCTTGTTTCACCACAGCCGCAACACCTGGGACTGCAAGGCGCACCACGCACCTGCAACAGCTACCCGCGCCCGGGCCAGCAGGTGTGCCAGGAACCAGGAGGACTACCAGCGGCGGCACCTCATGGAGCAGCTGCTCCGCAACCAGGAGCACTGGGTCCGGGAGGACCTTCGTCTGCGCCAGCAGAGCTTGGAGGCACTGGAGGAGCAGGGCCGTGCCCTCAGAGGCCACCTCCAGACCTTGATCGACCGGTTCCTGCCTCCTTCTGCTCCAGCTCCTGTGGATGCCCCAGCTCTCGCTCCTCCTCCCACCCCTGTTGCCCCTGCTCCCTCTGCTGCCCCTGCTCCCTGTTCCGCTTCCTCCGCACCCCCCGTCCCTCCTGCCCCACCCTCCACACTCATTCCCCCCCGAGTCCCCCGCACCCGCAGTGTTGCGAGACGGGAGAGCCAGCCGGACCCCCAACCCTGAGCTTTCCCTTCAATTCCTCCCCTTCTACCCCCTTCCAGCTCCCTCCTTCCAAGTTTCCCCCTTCCCCCTCCCACCTTCTCTCCTCCCTCCCCCCACCTGTTATGTAAAATAAAAAGAGATTTTTTTTTTGCCGAAACAGGTGTCTTTATTTTACATTAGCAAGGGGGGTTAGGGAGGGGAAAGGGGAAAGTGGGGAAGGTGGAAGAAGGCCCCAGTGGGCCATGCAGGGAGAGTTCAGTGCTCCTCCTCCACCTGGAAGCTCTCCCGCAGGGCTTCCCGGATCGGGACGGCCCCCCGCTGGGCTTCCCGGATGGTGGCGGTGCGGGGCTGAGCGTAGTAGCCAGCCATGCGGTCAGTCTCAGCCATCCAGGCTGGCAGGAAAGCCTCCCCCTTTCGCTCGCACAAATTGTGCAGCACACAACATGCTGCCACCATGGGAGGGATGTTGTGCTCAGTGAGGTCGAGGTGGGTGAAAAGGCATCTAAATCGGGCTTTCAGTCGCCCGAAGGCCCCCTCGATGATGATGCAGGCCCTGGTCAGCCTCGCATTGAAGGCCTAGCGAGAGGGGTTGAGGTGCCCCGTGTAGGACTTCATCAGCCAGGGCTGTAGGGGGTAGGTCGCATCCCCCACCAGGCACACGGGCATGTCCACGTCCCCGACCCTATCGACAAAACTTCTGTCGACAAAACCCTGTAGTCTAGATGTACCCTAAGTTACCACCCTCATCCAGTAGGGACCCTACACTCCCTCTGAGCACCTTCTTGCTAATGAAACAAAAAAAAAGGACTATGTAGCACTTTAAAGACTAACAAGATGGTTTATTAGGTGATGAGCTTTCGTTGGCCAGACCCACTTCCTCAGATCAAATAGTGGACGAAAATAGTCACAATCATATATACCAAAGGATACAATTAAAAAAATGAACGCATATGAAACAGACAAATCAAATTTCAGAACAGAAGGGGGATGGGCGCTAATGATATTAAATGTCTGTGAGCTAATAATATTAGAGGTGATAATTGAGGAAGCTATCTTTGTAATGGGTAAGATCATTAGAGTCTTTATTCAAACTTAAGTGTAAAGTGTCGAATTTGAGCATGAATGACAGTTCAGAGGATTCTCTTTCAAGTGTAGTCTTAAAAGGCCTTTGAAGCCAGATGCAGGGAATCAAGTCGTTGAGACAATGTCATTTCTGGTTGAAATGGCAAGAAACTGTTTTTTCTTTGTGATCCTGTCTAATATCTGTTTTGTGGGCATTGATCCTTTGGCAAAGCGTCTGAGACATTTGTCCAATGTACATAGGAGACGGACACTTTCGGCACATGATAGCATAAATTATATGTTTCTGGATGCGCATGAATATGTGTTCTTCATCTTATAACTCACTTGGTTAGGTCCAATAATGGTATCAGCAGAGTGAATATGTGGACTAAGCTGGCAACGGGGTTTGTTGCAAGGGAAGGTACCAGGTTTGTTATTAGTGTGGTATGTCCTGTGGTTGTTGGTAAGAATCAACTTGAGGCTAGGTGGTTGTCTATAGGAGACTATGGGTCTGTCTCCCAGAGCCTCTCGGAGTTTAGTATCCTGTTCCAGTATAGGCTGTAGTTTATTGATAATGTGTTGGACAGGTTTAAGTTGGGGGTTGTAGGTGATGACAAGTGGTGTTCTATTGTTGGTTTTCTTGGGTCTGTCTTGAAGTAGATGGTTTCTAGGTATTCGTCTGGCTCTTTCAATTTGCTTTTTTATTTCTCCGGGTGGGTAGTTGAGGTTTATAAATGCTTGGTGGAGATCCTGAAGTTTCTGGTCTCTGTCAGTGGGATTAGAGCAGATGCGGTTGTATCGAAGGGCTTGGCTATAGAAGATGGATGATATGGTGTTTTCTGGATGGGAGCTGGAAGCATGTAGGTAACTATATGAGTCAGTGGGTTTTCTGTAGGGAGTGGTGCCTAATTTTCCATTGCTGATTTGTACGGTGGTGTCCAGGAAATGGATCTCTCGTGTAGAATGGTCCAGGCTAAGATTGATGGTGGGGTGTAGGTTGTTAAAATCTCTGTGGAATGTCTCCAGTGTTTCTTGGCCATGCGTCCAGACTAACATGGCTACATTTCTATCACTTCTTGCTAATGTGCCTGTAGAAACCTTTCTTGTTATCCTTCACATCCCTTGTGAGTCGCAATGCCAATTGCACTTTAGCTTTCCTGATAACTCCCCTGTATTCTTGAGTTAAACATGTATACCCCTCCCTAGTCATCTGTCCAAGTTTCCACTTCTTGTAAGCTCCCTTTTTGCACTTAAGTTCACCAAGGATTTCCCCTGTAAGCCAATCCGGTCTCCTTTCATATTTTCTTCTCTTTCTATGCATCCAGATAGTTTCTTTCTGTGCCTTCAGTAACACTTCTTTAAAATACTGCCAGTTCTCCTGGACTCCTTTCCCCTTCATGTTAGCATCCCAGGGGATTCCGCCCATTGGGTTTCTGTAGGAGTCGAAGTCTGCTTTTCCGACGTCCAAAGTGTGTATTTTACTACTCTCTTTTCTTCCTTTGGTCAGGATCCTGAAATCTACCATCTCATGATCACTGCTTCCCAGGTAGAGCAGGGCAGTCTAGATGTACTATGGTCGACAGGGAAGCCTCTGTCAACCGCTCCATTATGCCTTGTAAAATGAGGCTTACCAGAGCGGTCAACAGAGGCTTCCCTGTCAACCGTGGCAAGTCTAGACTGCCCTGATGTGCCGGGACCGCTGATCCCCGGCACAGCGTGGCAGCCATTTTCATGTAAATAAAGCCGCAATTATTTAAATCTCAGCTTCATTTGAGTATGTCTAGTAAACTAATCTATATGGCTCTGGCCACAGACATGTAGTCTGGACATACCCATAGTGCTCTCTTATGTATAGTGCAACTCCTCCTCCTTTTCTCCTGTCTGTCCTTCCTGAACAGTCTATACCCTTCCATGACAGTGCTCTAGTCACACAAGTCAGCCACTAAGTCTCTGTCATCCAGGGCCTCCAATTCTCCCAGTTTGTTACCCAGGCTTCTCACATTGGTGTACAAACACTTTAAATAACCAGGTTTCCCCAAACACTTTCCCCCCATGGACTCCCAGTGTGGCCGGACACATCCCTTGCCTGCGGGACAGTATGGGTGGGAAGCATGGTCCCCTGGGCACCTCTGAGCCTCTGTGAGGCAGGGACCGCTGTCCAGGCCACACATGGCCTTGATCCTGGGACATCCCCATCCTCTGGCCCCAGGACTGTTGCTCACAGCTCACAGAGGAGGGTAGGGCTCAGGGACAGTGTCTGCATGGATGACTGACCACCTCTCCATCTTTATTCCCCACAGCCGGACCAGGCCTGACTGAGAGGTGATCACCGCCAGGCGAGGCAGCTACCCGAACCTGGGGAATCCGCAAGTGCCAGAGGGTCCAGGAGGACCTCATGAGAGAGCATGTGGGCATCCTACAGGACATGCAGCAGACCCTGGCCCAGAAGGTCTGGGATGATGCCCAGTGGTGGATCCAAATGTGGACCAAAGTGGTGCAGCAGGGCAAAAACGTGTGTGCCATCATCCATGAGATGATGAGGAGACAGGGAGTTCGGAACAAACGAAGAGCAGAAACAGGGAGTTAAGATCAGCGAGGGAGCACTCACAGCAGGTACAAGAATGCCATTTTTCACTTATCGTACCTTTGCAACCTAAGCAAGTATGCAGGGTGCACCCTGGCTTGAACCATGTCTCCAGTTCTGCTCAGGGATTACCTAGAAACCTTTGTTAGCTTCATTTTGGTTTGCCTTAGGATACCCGCCCTCCGCCCAATTTTCTGTGACCTAACACCTACAAATTTTGAAGTCCTTGTTTGACAAAGCCCTGACTGGAATCATTTAGTTGGGGTTGTTCCAGGGGGCTGGACTCAATGACACCTTAGGTCTCTTGCAGCCCTAGAATTCTAGTTTTTCTGTGCTGTGGAGAAGAAGCTTTAGACAGTTTTGGAATCCACCCCAAGGTGTCTTGTCTTTCAACCACAGGAGTAAAAACCCCAATTCTGTGTGGGGTTTTCAGAAGCTTACGGGGCTGAGCTAACCCTGTGTCAACTTCACTTCTAAATCAGTAGTTTTGATGATTGGTTCTGAAGTAACACAGATACTTAAAACAGTCGGCCCCACCTCTCCTACCCCTGCAGCTGTGAACCCCTGCCATGCGGATGGCTAGTCTCCCCATGTGCGGGGCTCCCCTATACCAGCCCCACCAGCCACCACTGGACTTCACAGACAAGAGCAAACTAACCAATAAGCGTACCAGTAAGATTCATTCTTACCAGTATGCTCACTGGTTAGTCATGGAACATCACTAACTATTATTATGACTAGGGGTTATTGTGGACCACAAGCTGAATATGAGTCAGCAGTGTGATGCTGTTGCAAAGAAAGCAAACATGATTCTGGGAGGCATTAACAGGTGTGTGGTGAGCAAGACACGAGAAGTCATTCTTCCGCTCTACTCTGCGCTGGTTAGGCCTCAGTTGGAGCATTGTGTCCAGTTCTGGGCACCGCATTTCAAGAAATATGTGGAGAAATTGGAGAGGGTCCAGAGAAGATCAACAAGAATGATTAAAGGTCTAGAGAACCTTTTCTGTGAAGGAAGGATGAAAGAACTGGGTTTGTTTAGTTTAGAAAAGAGAAGATTGAAAGGGGACATGAGAGCAGTTTTCAGGTTTCTAAAAGGGTTCCATAAGGAGGAGGGAGAAAACTTGTTCGTCTTGGCCTCTGAGGATAGAACAAGAAGCAAGGGGCTTAAACTGTTGCAAAGGAGGTTTAGGTTGGACATTAGGAAAAAGTTCCTAACTGTCAGGGTAGTCAAAGACTGGAATAAATTGCCCAGGGAGGTTGTGGAATCCCCATCTCTGGAGATATTTAAGAGCAGGTTAGATAAATGTCTATCAGAGATGGTCTAGACAGTATTTGGTCCTGCTATGAGGTACCTTCCAGTCCTAGTATTCTATGATTCTAGGATAGCGCTATGCAGACATATGAACCATTTTGTGCAAGACGGGGTATTTAAGGTGCCATTGGAAATACTACAGTCTGCTGACTGATTAACCTGCTTTGAATTCCTGCCTTTTTTTGTCTCTCTCACTATGAAGACGGAGCGTGCATCTTTATTCTCAATGTATTTACACAGCGGTACCCCACTGGGGAAGGTGCTGAGCCCTGTAATGAGACATTAGGGAGAACAACAGGCTTCAGGAGAAGCCCAAATCCCACAAATGGAGCCTTCCGGAGCCTGCTCCAGAGAGCCTAACATTAACTGTTGTTGTGATTCTTCAGAGTCAGGGGATCAGAGCACAAGACTCTTATGTCATTGTTTTCCACAGCCTGGTCCTGGGGACAATTTTGGAACAAAGGATCCCCCCCTTTGCCAGAGCTATATAAGTCAGGGAGTGGAATCAGCCCTTTTCACTCCCCACACAAGAGGATGCCGGGAAGGGGCTGAGGAAGACAGACTGACCTGGGGGAGGGCTGGACCCAGGCTGAAGGCGTCTTACCCAGTGTCTGGAAACCCAGGTACCCCAAGCTGCAAAGCAAATGTACATTGTGTGCTGAGAAACTGCCAGATTGCTGGTCCCATCCCTCCGGGTGCGAATCTGCTCGTTCCTCCTGACTCTGCCCCCTGTGCTCTGCAGAGCTTGTGTTTGGTTAGTTGCTGATAATCTGCGTAGCTGTCCCTGATACCCACGTCAACCTATTGTTTGCGGTTAATAAACTTGGGTATGTCTACACTACCCCACTAGTTCGAACTAGCGGGGTAATGTATGCATACTGCACTTGCTAATGAAGCCCGGGATTTGAATTTCCCGGGCTTCATTAGCATAAGCGGGGAGCCGCCATTTTTAAATCCCCGCTGCTTTGAACCCCGTGTAGCGCGGCTACACGGGGCTCGAACTAGGTAGTTCGGAATAGGCACCCTAGTCCGAACTACCTAGTTCGAGCCCCGTGTAGCCGCGCTGCACGGGGTTCGAAGCAGCGGGGATTTTAAAATGGCGGCTCCCCGCTTATGCTAATGAAGCCCGGGAAATTCAAATCCCGGGCTTCATTAGCAAGTGCGGTATGCCTACATTACCCCGCTAGTTCGAACTAGCGGGGTAGTGTAGACATACCCTTTGTCTGTGTCTAGACTGCATCTCTCTATCAGCAGAGGGATGCAGATTAGGCACTTTGAAATTGCTAATGAAGCGGGGATTTCAATATCCCGCACTTCATTAGTATAAAAATGGCTGCCGCTTTTTTCAGCTCAGAACAGCAGTCTAACGAGAGATCTTTTGAGAAAGAAAGCCTTTGTTGAAAGATCCTGTAAACCGACAGAGGGACGCAGTGTAGACTCACGTGCTTAACACAAGTATGCATGCGCCTCTGCACATCGAGAGGGGTCCCAACTGGTTGGTACTACTTGGCCAGGCACAGTGCTGGTGATGCAGAGTGGGCTGCTGGTGGATAACGTGACTGTAGTGTAGCCCCCTACTAAAGAGGCCTCTGTTTTTTTTCTGGAAAGACCCTGTGTGCTGCAATCCAGACTACAATTCCCACGAGCCCTTGGGAAAAACAGGAAGGAAGTGACTCTTGTGTGGGAAACCAGAGGCTCTTCACGTGCATGAAAAGACAGGCCTAGCAGTTTGAGACTCTGCCCTTGGAGTATGGAACTGAAAGGGAGCCAGGCTGCTGTGGAGGAGTTTGATCCAGTCCAGGGGTTGTTGGATGCAGCTACAGACTGGGACTAGATGCCTTTTGGAACTGGGATCTAGCAGGCTGCTTCTGATAGGCACAGCACAAGGCAGGAAATAATTGGGCCTTGGGAAAGTTCTGCTGCCTAGCTTGGACCAAATCTCCACTATAGCTGCAGTTCTTCAAGCACGCCCACGCAAGCAAGAGTCTGGGACTGTGAGTCCAGGGGTGTGCACACTCCGGAGTGGGATCAATATTGGCAATACAAGGGCTAGATATATAAACTCCAATTATTTTTGTGCACTTTGCTAATGCTATTCATTGTTAATCTGTTAACCCCTGTTTATTTAAGTTAAGTCAAGATTGTTTATTTTACAGTAATCTATTAGATGTCTATGATTCATAGTTGTTGTTCTGCACTTAGATCCAGATTATAGCTGGAATGAGTATATTCCTGAAGGCTCCCAAGGCACACCAGTAAGTGTGTACAAGGCCAGCCAGGTGGAGGTACCTCCATTGTACATTCATTACAAGCAAGGGACTGCAGCAAGGGGGGTGAATAAGGCTTTCCCCAACTAAACCCCATCACCCTTGGGGTGCTCAGGATCTCCTTTTGGGTTAAAACCATCAGGCGCCCCGGCACACCTGTGAGTGTGACCTGCTCCCAAGGAACCCAGGGAGGAAAAAGGGGGTTACAGTAGCTTCCCTCATGCAGTGGTTGGTCAGGGAGCCCTGCACGTACCTGCATGTGGGTGTGTCCCTGGCTATGTCTAGACTGCAGGCTTCTTTCAAAAGATCGCGTCTAGACTGCAGGCGGATCTTTCGAAAGAGAAATCCGCTTTTTCGAAAGAGAGCACCCAGCGAGTCTGGATGCTCTCTTTCGAAGACGGCCTCTTTACATTGAAGAACGCCTTCTTTCGAAAGAGGAACTTTCGAAAGAAGGCGTTCTTCCTCGTGAAATGAGGTTTACCGCCATCGAAAGAAAAGCCGCGTTCTTTCGAAATAATTTCGAAAGAACGCGGCTTGAGTCTGGATGCAGGGGAAGTTTTTTCGGGAAAAGGCTACTTTTCCCGAAAAAACCCCTGAGTCTGGACACGGCCCCTGCTGTCTGAACGCAGGAGGAAGTGTGAGTATTGGGTGTTGTCTGTAGTGGGCCACAGCAGCACAGTGCGAGGGGATCCCAGACTGGGGGCTCAGAGGCTCAGTGGATCCCCAGCTCCAGGTAGAACCTTGGGGGCCAGCCCAGCCCAGCCGAGCTGTAGGAAAACCTGCCTAGGACAGAGCAATGGATTTGAGACATTAGAAGGGCCAGCCTGGATGTGATGGCGCAGTCGGGGTTCCCCCAATCTGCACCCTCATAGCAGCAAGAACAGACTCCGCCATCCGTTAGAATAGAAGGGGTGTATTGCTTCTCCAGGACACAGCACAGCATGGACGTGCTGTGTCTAGAGGAGTCTAGGTCAGGGTACCTCAGACCCCTTGAGATGGGGCCCCTAGGCTCCTGGATTCCAGCCCTCTCCTTAGACTGGTTCCTCTATGATTCCAGCCCAAGCCCGGCCCCTCCCCCAGCACACACCTCCTTTCTCCCCTCTCTTCCCTTAACAAGTAGAACCGATTTGGCCAATGTCCTGAGACCGTGCTTACAGATAACCGCCAGTGGGGATCCTCCACTGCCCACTGCCCAAGAATAGCAATCAGCAAGGTACTGACACTACATCACAGTATGAGTCAGTGGGAATCACACATCACAACACAGGGGGACACCGGGATACAGAGCAGACGGCACTCCCACTATGCCACATCGGGCCAGTTCAAAACTTCATCTGCCCCAGTGACCATTCTCCAGCACTGGCTGATGCCAGGTGCTTCCACGAGATGAAGAGAACAGGGATGTATCAACTCATGGATTCCCTGTTGCTCTTTCCCTTCCTCTCCTGCCGTACTGTTACTGGGGTGTAGCAAATGATGCGACTGATATTGGTCATGTGATCTCTTGACTATATTTTACAGTGAACCAACTGTGTGTCAGTGATGTCCTTTCCAATACATCTCCCTCCATGTAACTCTGTCCAGGTTACAACATAACGAAAGGCAGCCTAGTATTTGTTGGGCTGCTTTGTGCAGCGGGATCCCAGGCTGGGGGCTCAGAGGCTCAGGGGATCCCCAGCTCCAGGTGGAACCTTGGGAGCCAACCCAGCCCAGACGAGCTGGAGGAAAACCTGCCTAGGACAAAGCAATGGGCGGCTCTTGGATTTAGATCATAAGAATGATCCATCTGCTCCAGGGCCCTGTCTCCCAGCACTGACCGACAGGTTCTGTACCGCACAACATCTTGCCTCTTATATTCAGGAGTCCTCTGTATCTCAGGGAAAGACGCAAAGTCCCTAAGGGCAGGCTTTTGGGAAAGGTCCTTTACAGGGGAAAGGAACAATCACCTTTGCTGCATCTGATCTGTGCTAGGATCTGTGTCTCCCCCTACTACTCCCAGAATGCCCAGTAGCAGAGGACAGGTGTGTTTCAGGAGACAGCAATCCACCTCTGCCTTTCCCATCCTACATGAGTAGCCTTGTCCCTGTCACCGGTCCCTGTGTGTGTGTAATCTAAGTGCAGAATGAATTTCGTTCTGTGCAGTGATAGGAAGATAACGTACATCTGTGCACAACTGGGAGGAACTCTCTCCCCACAATATTAGGCAGATTCTAAAAATTTGCCATAAGGATGATTGGTCCATCTAGAACATGCCAGGCACTGGAGAATTAAACAGACGTACGAGAGAGAAATAAAGTGAGGAATTGCACAGACCAGCTGTAAGAACACTTTGGAGGAATAAAATTACAACCCACGTTTTGACCTTTCAGGAAGTTACAAGAGAACCACAAGTATGTGTTGGTGACACTGTGTGTGTATATGTGTAGGGTGTGGAGAGTGTATAAGTGTGTTTTTGTGAGACAATGTCTTTCTGGGTATGTCTACACTACAGCACTATTTCGAACTAACTTAATTCGAAATAGTTAATTCAAATTAAGCTAATTCGAAATAACACATCTACACACAAAAGCTATTTCAAAATAGCGTTTTCCTATTTCAAAATAGCACGTCCACACAGAGTGGACCCTGAACCAAAGTTAAGGCTGGCCAGAACCAGTTCCAGCAGGGCAGCAGGTTAGGACTTAGTGTGTGGGGCTGCTGCCTGAGGCTAACTGAGCTCTGTGCTTAAAGGGACCCTATCCCCAATCCGGACAGACAGTTCTCAGGGTTCCCCGCTTGCTTGTCTACCTCGATGAGGGACAGCAAAGCAGTCCTGTCTTGCAGTGCCCTGAGTGCTGAAACTCGGGACACTACAGCATTCAGCCACATGGAGCCAGGGCTGGCCCTGATCACGCCGGTGCGTCTCGTGGGGTCGTTGCCATCAGCCTGGCTGCACTTGCTGTAGGCTGCCATCTGGGGGGGTCCATCGGGGGGCTGCCAGGATCCAGGAGGCCCATGAACCTCTGGGAGACTGGGAAAATAAGGTGGGAGGGGGAAGAGAGAGGATGGAAGAGGGGAGGGGGAAACCTGGGAGGAGGGAGCTGGAAGGGGGAAGCAAGGGGAAGAAGGGGGAGGGGAAGCTCTGGGCTCAGGGTCGGGGGTCTCACTGGACCAACCTGACTTTCATGCTAACCTGCTCCTGGGTTCGCATGTGGCCTTTGGTGGCCGGGCTGGCAGCTATCCTGCCATAGATGGCAGCATTCCTCCGTGTAGGGCTGAGATCATGGACGTTGGGGGCATCCCCCCCAAACCTGAATTAAGTCCATGATCTCCACCCTGGACCAAGAAGGTGCCCACCTTCTCCAGCTCCTGTCAGGCTCCTGGGAGCTGGCAGACTGCTCCTGGGGAGCGGTGGAGGGCTGGCTGCCAGTGGCTTGCTGGCTCCTGTTTTGGGGCCACTGGATGAGGGGACCCGGTGGACACTGCTGGCTCTGGGCTGGCAGGCTTGGAGCTGCAACAGGCAAAGTGGCCAGGGTCTACCCCTTTAATGGCTCTGGGGCTCGGGGAGAGGAGAGCAAGTTTTCCTGTTGTCGTACCTTGGTGTTTTCGTACCTTCGGTGGTCTGGACTGTCAGTGTCAGCGTCGTCTGGTCAGGGTCGTCCTGGTGCTCTCCTGACAGGACCTCTACTCCGTTGGTGATAATAAACTTTCGGCTGCGTGCATAACAATCGGTACTCCCTTTATCTAGAGTGTTAGACCCCGTGCACTTGGGTCAACATAAGAGATGTCTGAGGGTACATCTAGACTACAGGGTTTTGTCTAGACTACATCCAGAACTCTGTCAACAAAAGGCGTTATTCCTCGTAGAATGAGGTTTACATACGTCGACAAAACTGCTGAGTTTTGTCAATGTTATGTCGACATAACTCAAAGGCAGTGTGGACGCAGGTATAGTTTTGTTGACAAAAGTCCACTTTTGTCGACAAAACCCTGTAGTCTAGACACATCCTGAGAGGCCCCGGAAATGACAGATGCAGGCAAGGTTTGAAATCAATCGAGCAGGTTTATTGTCAAATGCGATGCTCTACCAGTTGGTAACAGAGATCAGTACAATGTTACGCCACTGGGCACTATGGCCCGCGTTGACAAGGTACCGACACTAGGCAGGCGAATTGCCATATAACAGATATTAACAGCAGTTAGTCAAAGTTAAGCTACTGTGCTTTCTGTAAGTTTAGGCAAAGACACCTGCCGTTCAGGCGCCTAGTGTGCTCCCCCCCCCCCCCCCGAACGTTGGCCGGAGAGCATCCTTTGCGGTGTCCTTTTATAGACAGGTACAAACAACTTACATCACTTCTTTATGTACCAGATTACCACCCTTTGTTGCCTTGTTACCACCCCTCATCTTATGGAAGGGGGGCTTACTTACTATCCTTCATGCTGTCATTCTCGACCCGGTCCTGAACGTAGGTCGGTATGTGCATTAGTTTTTAGGGAGTTTTTGTACCAAGTGTCTTTCCATGCTCGACCTAACTTATACAATCACACAGTTATTAATAGGGCTTCTTTCTTGGCTCCTGTGTTACTGAACCAAAGTCTTGCTCACTAGATTGCAGGCCTGTTGCTGTTTCCATGTTGCAGGCTTTGGGCCTGCTGACTCCATATTACTGACCCTCAACTTACTACATCTGTCTGTGCACATAGTGGCCACCAGGGCTCTCTGGGAAGGGCTGGAGGCCCCCTATTTCGAATTAAGTGTCTACACATCTCTTAATTTGAAATAGCTCTTTCGAATTTGGTGTTACTCCTCATAGAATGAGGTTTACCAAATTTGAAAAAAGTGCTCCATTATTTCTAATTTATTTCAAAATAGTGGTTTGCTGTGTATATGCTATTAAAGTTAATACGAAATACTTGCTGTTATTTCAAATTCACTTTGTAGTGTAGATATACCCTCTGATTCCGACACAATGTTTTTCGTTTCTAAACCTGCTGGCGCCTAAATTCCTTAGGTACCTTTAAATATCAGAGCCGAGCAACAAGGAGATTCCATTTTGCTTTGTGTTGTGTTTGGAGTTCTAGATCTAGAGATCAGACTGACTGGGGAGCTTTGGCCAAAAATCTTTGAAATCTTTCAAACCCGGAGCATTGAATTGTGTTTTCCCCCCTAGAAAGCAGCTCTCAGTTCTGCCTGTGTAGACCCTCATAAAGCTAGTGCAATAGACCCTGGAGGATCTGAGATCAGTTCAGTCCACGGGCTGTGTTCACGGTACATTTCTTGTGTCCTTGTCTGTTTCTCAGCTGCGTCTTTCAAATGGTGGGTTCTTGCTTTGAACCTGCTGCAACAGCGGATACTGGCTAGACATGGATACCAAAGCTTGGGGGAGGTCAAGTTTTTCTCTCATGTGGTATATTTCTGCTCAACCTCTAAAAGATAATTGTCACACCTCTCCCTTCCCCCAGAGCTAAGCGCACTGCCCTTGATTGAGCTCTGATGCTAAAACTAGCAGCATAGCCTCATCAGCACTTCCCACAGTCATCCGAGAGCCCAGGTACGGACACAGGTATGTAACGGTAGCCACTGGATCTGCTACCCTGTTCTTTTTTCTCATGTGAAGCTGCAAATCTGATTAAAGCTGGGGCATGTTATTCCAGCTGGGAGTGACACCTTCCAGCTGTAGGGTGGAGAAACCCACGTTTCAGCTTGAAATAGTCTCCATTTCCCATCTATTGACTTCTGTTCTGTTCTGTTTTTGACATTGCCTGAGTGTTGAAGTCTCCATGCATATCTGCTGCTTTTCTGTTTCTAGACACGTATTATGGAAGGAAGAAACCAAACGCCCATCGTGGAATTGATCCTTGTTGGATTTGGGAACGATCCTGAACTGCAGCCCCTCCTCTTCCTGGTGTTTCTGGTGATCTACATTGCGACTGTGGCTGGGAACCTCCTCATCATTGTGCTAGTGGTGGCTGATCAGCACCTTCACATCCCCATGTACTACTTTTTGGCCAACTTGTCCATTGTGGAAATCTGTTACGTCTCCACCACCCTACCCAGGCTGCTGGCCAGTCTTGCAACTGGGGACAGAAGCATTTCTCTACAGAACTGCTTTGTGCAATTCAATTTCTATGGAATCTTCACCACTGCAGAAACTCTGCTGCTCACGGCCATGTGTTGTGACCGGTACCTAGCGATCTGCCATCCCCTCCGTTACCCTGCTCTGATGAACGGCCGGGTGTGTGGCCACATTGTGGCAGGGTGCTGGATATTCAGCATTTCCTACAGCATCATGCTACAAGCTTTCATTCTTCAGTTAACATACTGTGGCCCCAAAGAATTTGACCATTTCTTCTGTGATTTTGCATCCGATGGTTCGTTCTGTGGCGCGACACGGACTCTTCTGCTACTGGTGAACTTTCTTATGACTGTCACGATAACTATTGGGGTCTTTCTATGTACTCTGGTGACCTATATTTGTATCATCGCCACCATCCTGAGGATCCCTTCCAGCACAGGGAAGGAAAAGGCCTTTTCCACCTGTTCCTCCCACCTCATTGTGGTCGCAGTTTACTATATGAACATGTTCACAATCTATGTGTGTTCACTGTTCCGGCCTCCTGCAATTGTGTACAAAATACTTTCCATCTTGAGCACTGACCTGATACCTTTGATCAACCCTCTGATCTACTGCTTGCGAAACAAGGTGGTCCATCAGTCCCTGAGAAAAGCTGGTATGAAACTGGTTGATTTTAGACTCAGGCAGAGAGTGTGAAAGGACAAATGTTAATCATTGAATCATAGATTCATAGAATACAAGGACTGGCAGGGACCTCGGAAGATCATCGCGTCCAGTCCGCTGACCTCATGACAGGAGCAAATACTGTCTAGACCATCCTTGATAGATATTTATCTAACCTACCCTTCTCCAGTGATGGAGATTCCACAACCTCCCTGGGCAATTTACTCCAGTGTTTGACCATCCTGACAGTTGGGAAGTTTTTCCTAATGTCCAACCTCAACCTCCCTTGCTGCAGTTTAAGCCCATTGCTTCTTGTTCTTTCCTCAGAGGTCAAGATGAACAAATTTTCTCCCTCCTCCTTATGACACCCTTTTCGAAACCTGAAAACTGCTCTCATGTCCCCCTTCAATCTCCTCTTTTCTAAACTAAACAAACCCAGTTCTTTCATCCTTCCTTCACAGAAAATGTTCTCTAGACCTTTAATCATTCGTGTTGCTCTTCTCTGGACCCGCTCCAATTTCTCCAAATCCTTCTTGAAATGCAGTGCCCAGAACTGGACACAATACTCCAACTGAGGCCTAACCAGCGCAGAGTAGAGTGGAAGAATGACTTCTCGTGTCTTGCTCACAACACACCTGTTAACGCAGCCCAGAATCATATTTGCTTTCTTTGCAACAGCATCACATTGCTGACTCATATTCAGCTTGTGGTCCACTATAACTCCTAAATCCCTTTCTGCAGTACTCCTTCCTGGAGAGTTGCTTCCCATTCTGTATATGTGAAACTGATTGTTCCTTCCTAAGTGGAAATCTTTGCATTTGTCTTTATTAAACTTCATGCTTTTTACCTCAGACCATTTTTCCAATTTGTCCAGATCATTTTGAATTATGACCCTATCCTTCAGATTAGTCACAACCCCTCCCTGCTTGGTATCATCTGCAAACTTAATAAGCGTACTTTCTATGCCAATTTCTAAAGCGCTGATGAAGATATTGAACAGAGCTGGTCCCAATATAGACACCTGTGGAACCCCCCTTGTTATACCTTTCCAGCAGGATTGTGAACCATTAATAACTACCCTCTGAGTACAGTTATCAAGCCGGTTATGCACCCACCTTATAGTAGCCTCATCTAAGTTGTATTTGCCTAGTTTATTGATAAGAATATCACGCGAGACTGTATCAAATGCCTTACTAAAGTCTAGGTATACCACATCCATCGCTTCTCCTTTATCCACAAGACTCGTTATCCTATCAAAGAAAACTATCAGATTGGTTTGACATGATTTGTTCTTTACAAATCCATGCTGGCTGTTCCTTATCACCTTGCCACCTTCCAAGTGTTTACAGAGGATTTCCTTATTACTTCTTCCATTATCTTCCCTGGCACAGAAGTTAAACTAACTTGTCTGTTATTTCCTGGGTTGTTCTTATTTTTCTTTTTGTAAATGGACACTATATTGGCCCTTTTTCAGTCTTCTGAAATCTCTCCTGTCTCCCATAATTTTCCAAAGGTGATAGCTAGAGGCTCAGATTCCTCCTCTATCAGCTCCTTGAGTATTCTAGGACTCATTTCATCAGGCCCTGGTGACTTGTAGGCATCTAACTTTTCTAGGTGATTTTTATCTTTTTTTTTTTTTAATTTTTATCTTCTAAACCTACCCCTTCTGACAGCATTCAGTATGTTACGCATCCCTTCAGACTTCTTGGTGAGGACCGAAAGAAAGAAGTAATTTTGCATCTCTGCCATTTCCAAGTTTCCTGTTACTGTTTCTCCCTCCTCACTGACTAGTGGACCTATCCTGTCCTTGGTCTTCCTCTTGCTCCTAATGTATTTATAAAAAGTCTTCTTTTTTCCCTTTATTCCCATAGCTACTTTGAGCTCATTCTGTGCCTTTGCCTTTCTAATCTTGCCCCTGCATTCCTGTGTTGTTTGCCTGTATTCATACTTTGTAATTTGTCCTACTTTTCATTTTTTATATGACTCCTTTGTTATTTTTATATCATGCAACATCCCGTGGTAAAGCCAAGGCGATCTTTTGCCATATTTTCTATCTTTCTGACACAGCAGAATAGTTTCCTTTTCGGCCCTTAATAATGTCCCTTTGAATAACTGCCAACTCTCCTCAGTTGTTATCCCCCTCAGTCTCGATTCCCATGGGACCTTACCTATCAGCTCTCTGAGCTTACCAAAAACTGCCTTCCTGAAAGCCATTGTCTCTATTTTGCTGTTTCTCTCTTCCACCCTTCCGTAGAATTGTGAGCTCTATGATTTCATGATCACTTTCACCCAAGCTGCCTTCCACTTTCAAATTCTCAACCAGTTCCTCCCTCTTTGTTAGGATCAAATCTAGAATAGCTTCCCCTGGTAGCTTTTTCAACCTTCTGAAATAAAAAGTTGTCTCCAATGCAGTCCAAGAAGTTATTGGATAGTCTGTGCCCCGCGGTGTTATTTTCCCAACATATATCTGGATAGTTGAAGTCCCCCATCACCACCAAATTTTGGGCTTTGGATGATTTTGTTAGTTGTTTAAAAAAAGCCTTATTCACTTCTTCCACCTGGGTTGGTGGCCTGTAGTAGACTCCTAGCATGACATCACCCTTGTTTTTAATCCCTTTTAGCCTAACCCATAGACTCTCAACACTTCCATCTCCTATGTCCATCTCTACCTCACTCCAAGTGTGTTCATTTTTTATATATAAGGCAACAGCTCCTCCCTTTTTTCCCTGTCTATCCTTCCTGAGCAAGCTGTACCCTTCCATAAAAACATTCCAATCATGTGTATTATCCCACCAAGTTTCTGTGATGCCAACAATGTCATAATTGTACTTATTTATTAGCACTTCCAGTTCTTCCTGCTGGTTTCCCGTACTTCTCACGTTTGTATATAGACATCTAAGATACCCAAGCAACAAGTAAGAGTGGCAGCATGGAATGTATAAACCATGTACGAGACCAGGAAAACAGCATAGGTGGTGAACGAAATATCCAGGTACAAGATCAATATTTTGGGCTTTAGTGAAATGAGGTGGACTGACTCAGGGATGGTAACACTTGGTTCAGGGGAGACTGTCTGTTACTCTGGAAGTTCAGATGGACAGCATCAAGAAGGAGTTGGCATCATCATGGATATTCAGGCTAAGAAGAGCCTTCTGGGATGATAACCAGTCTACTCTCGTATCATCAGAGCAAGATTCTTTTCCATCTACGCCAAAACCACCATTATTCAATGCTATGCAGTTACCAAACAAGCTACAGAGGAGGAGAAGGACTTATTCTATAGCAACCTGCAAAAGCAGATAGACAAGGCACCTCACCACATTTTGATCGTAATGGGGATTTGAAAGCAAAAGTTGGGTTGGATAATGAAGGCTACGAATCCTGCATGGGCCCAGAGGATGTCGGTGAAAGGAATGATAATGGATAGCGTTTTGTAGATTTGTTCCTGGAGAATGGTCTGGTGATAGGAGGCACTGTCTTTCAACATAAGACAATACATAAGTTGACCTGGATATCTCCAGATAGAAGGACTTGTAACCAAATTGATCACATTGCTATCAACCAGAAGTGGAGAAGATCCATGAGAGATGTCCGAGCGCTGAGAGGAGCAGATACCAACAGCGATCATCATCTTCTTCTTTGCAAGCTGCAGCTTAAGCTGAAATGGCTGAAAAGGACAGACAAAAAGGCTGGTGGCCAGCTCTTCGACTCCAGTAGACTAAAACATCCAACAGTGAAGATCCAGTTCACTCTAGAGCTGGCCAACAGATTCAGTCTGCTCGAAGACCAAATAGCAGATGATATTAATATCCACTGTGAGGAGATCCAGAAGGTATACCTGGAAACCAGCAAGATTGTAATGGGGTACAAGAAGAAACAGAGAAGGGAGTGGATTTCAGATGCTACATGGCATCTCATTGAGAACAGAAAGGCAGTTAAACAGAGCACACTTGCAGGCAGTGACGAAGATAAAATAACAGCTGTGCAGGTCTACAGGGACCTAAATGTTGCCAGGAAGAGAGGTGTACGAAGAGATAAGAGAGTGTATGTGGACAATATTGCCACGGAGGCCCAGTCAGCAGTAGACAGAGGTGACACTAGGACAGTGTACAAGATCTCCCAGGGTATGTCTACACTACCCCGCTAGTTCGAACTAGCGGGGTAATGTATGCATACCGCACTTGCTAATGAAGCCCGGGATTTGAATTTCCCGGGCTTCATTAGCATAAGCGGGGAGCCGCCATTTTTAAATCCCCGCTGCTTCGAACCCCGTGTAGCGCGGCTACACGGGGCTCGAACTAGGTAGTTCGGACTAGGGTCCTATTCCGAACTACCGTTACTCCTCGTGAAACGAGGTGTACCGGTAGTTCGGAATAAGCACCCTAGTCCGAACTACCTAGTTCGAGCCCCGTGTAGCCGCGCTACACGGGGTTCGAAGCAGCGGGGATTTAAAAATGGCGGCTCCCCGCTTATGCTAATGAAGCCCGGGAAATTCAAATCCCGGGCTTCATTAGCAAGTGCGGTATGCATACATTACCCTCCTAGTTCGAACTAGGAGGGTAGTGTAGACATACCCCAAGACTCTTATAGGAGACTTTACCAACAAGTCTACTGTAGTGAGGGTATGTCTACACTACCCCGCTAGTTCAAACTAGCGGGGTAATGTAGGCATACCGCACTTGCAAATGAAGCCCGGGATTTGAATTTCCCGGGCTTCATTTGCATAAGCGGGGAGCCGCCATTTTTAAAACCCCGCTGGTTCGAACCCCGTGCAGCGTGGCTACACGGGGCTCAAACTAGGTAGTTCGTACTAGGCTTCCTATTCCGAACTACCGGTACACTGAGGCTTCCTATTCCGAGGTGTACCCGTAGTTCGGAATAGGAAGCCTAGTCCGAACTACCTAGTTCGAGCCCCGTGTAGCCGCGCTGCACGGGGTTCGAACCAGCGGGGTTTTAAAAATGGCGGCTCCCCGCTTATGCAAATGAAGCCCGGGAAATTCAAATCCCGGGCTTCATTTGCAAGTGCGGTATGCCTACATTACCCTCCTAGTTCGAACTAGGAGGGTAGTGTAGACATACCCTAAGAGACAAGAACGGGAAGATGCTGGTGACAGCAAAAGAACAGCTCAGAAGGTGGATGGAACACTTCAGGGAGACTCTCAAGAGACCAGACCCAGAGGAAGAGGCTGATATTAGAAGTATGAACCTCCAAGTAGACATGGAATGTAGGGACATCAGTGAGCTGGAGATAGCAGACGCTATCAAACAGACAAAGGGCAACAGAGCGCCCGGGGAAGATCAGATCACTGCTGAAATGCTTAAGGCAAACCCCCAGGCAAGTGTACAAGCTCTGAAGGGTCTCTTCAGCATGGTCTGGGAAGAAGAGAGGGTACCAGAGGCCTGGAAAAAGGGCATCATTGTGAAGTTACCCAAAAAAGGTGATCTGTCCATCTGCGGGAATTGGAGAGGTATTAATCTGCTGTCTGTGCAGGGAAAGATTTTCTGTAGAGTCCTGCTACAGAGAATGGGAAAGGGCATTGAGAAAATTCTCAGGGAAGAACAATATGGCTTCAGAAGTGGAAGGTCGTGCACCATAGTGGAGCAGTCAATAGAGTAGAACTCTTCGCTCTACATTAACTTCATCGATTTTGAGAAGGCGTTTAATAGCATCCACCACCCCTCACTCTGGAGGATTCTACAAGCATATGGGTTCCCTGAGATGGTCATTGACATCCTGAAGGACCTGTACGCTGAGAATCAATGCTGTGTGCGACATGAAGGACAGCAGAGTGACTGGTTTCACGTGAAGACAGGGGTCAGACAGGGCTGTGTAATCTCATCTGTTATCTTCCTTGTGGTCATCGACTGGGTGATGCGCAGAGCCACTGAGGGAAGATCTATGGGGACTGACTGCTCGGCTTGAGGACCGCGACTTCGCAGATGACCTGGCGCTTCTCGCGCATGATCAGCAGGACATCCAAGAAAAGACCGACATTGTTGACTGGACAGCCAGAAGCGTTGGGCTCAGAATTCACTCTGGCAAGTCCAAAGTGATGAAACTGAGGACAACTAACACTGATAAAACCACCGTCATGGGTGAAGAGTTAGAGAAAGTAAATGACTTCAGGTATCTCGGCAGTTACAACTCAGCAGACAGCAACACCGACAAAGAGATCTCCACTAGAATGGCCCTGGCAGTGCAAGCCTTCCAAAAGCTTAACAACATTTGGAAGTCGTCACTGTTGCAGACCAGGACTAAACTGAAGATCTATAGGTCGAATGTGCACTCAGTCCTGCTGTATGCCGTAGAGACTTGGAGGACTAACAAGAAGATTGAGAGCAGACTCAGAGGCTTTGAAGGATGGTGCCTCCGTCATATCCTCAAAGTCCGCTGGGAACAGCATGTTACCAACAAGGAGATAAGCCAACGCACTGGCATCAACAATGCTGTGGATGAGATCATGGAGATGCTGGAGATAGCTGGGGCATGTCCTTCGGATGAGCGAAACAAGACTCCCTCATATGGCACTCAGGTGGACTCCACCCGGAAAGCATAAAAGAGGGAGGCCGTTGAGCACCTGGAGGAGGACTGTGGAGGAGGACATGAAAAGGAAGGGCACGACCTGGGAAGAAGTCAGACGGCTTTCTCAGGACTATGAAGGCTGGAGAAGATTCGTTAGCGCCTTATGCTCCATCAGGAGCAAAGAGGATTATTATTATTATTGTTAATAATAATAATAATAATAATAATAATAATAATCTAAGATACTGATTTCACCTTGCCTCCCAGTTTTGCCCTGACCCTCCTTTCTCTCCGTCATTATAGCCCACGCTCCCTCCCATTTCTGACCCATCTCCCAGGTCTCCATGTTACCCGTGGGCTTTGCTCACCTGTCCCTGTCGAACCACTCATAGAAAAGAGGGTTACCCATCGGACCTGAATTCCCTCATTTGATTTCTTGCTTTCTGCCTGTAGTTCTCCGAGTTCCTCAGCTTTGGTCTTTCGTACCAGCCCTGTGTTTTAGTGCCACGCTCCACTTCACTGATTGTGACGGACCGGGCCGTGTCTGGGCACAGCTGAGTGCGTCCGCTCAGGGCGAATTGCTCAAATCCGGGGCTCCTTACAGCCCCCGACTGGCGACCTCTCCACACAGGCCAAAAACCAGTCTCACAGAGCGCTTCAGCAACCTGCCTGAAGCCTCCCGAGCAAAACCCCTCCGACACCCCAGCAATATCCATGCCCCAGATGGCCCTGGGCCTCATACACAGGTGGGGGGTCCTAGCACCCAATCCCACCTACCCCGAACAAGTTCTGTCCGGTTCCAAGAAACCAGCCACAGATCCCTGGTCAATTTACCCTCTGGACCTTACCACAAATCACGCTGGGCCAATCCTTTAGAATCTATATCTAAAGGTTTATTATTACAAGAAAGAAAAGCCTGAGAGTAAGGTTATTAAAGTACAGTACGTTACATGCACCGAATCTCCCAGTTCTCGATGCAGGCTCTAGCAGAGATGTTGCGGCTGCTGGTTTAAAAGTTCTTATTGCACATCCTACGATCAGGATGGGTTCACAGGTCTTCCGGGCTCTTCAATCCCTGCAGTGCTGCCTCTGGGATGAAGTGCTGAGCTGAGAACAAAATGGCATCAACCACATGGCCTCTTTTATCCCCTTCCTGGCCTCTCCTTGTATGCAGCAAGTCACCTGGTCAGAGGCCAAATTCTATGTTCCCTGCTGGCTGCCCTCAGGTGACAAATCCCATTCTTTGGGTGTGTCCATAGCCTATTGAGAGTCATTGTTCCACAGGGCTTTGCTACTCAGCCTGTCCATAGCAATGCTTAACCACATTCACAGAAATATTCAGCTTCCACACAGATTACAGATTCCTACCCACACACACAGACATTATACACTCACATAAATAGCATACATAAGATCAACAAACAATAATCTCCCATTCAATACTCCACATGGCTCCCTTTCATACCGATTTCTGGGGCCAACACCCCCACCTAGGGGTGCAGCAGCGATCTGGCTGCTTCCCTCCAATTCGGTAATGTGACACTGATCCGTAAAGGGACACAACTGCAATGATTCTTCAGGGAGCTTAACAGATTCCAAGTGATCCTGGCTCTCTTTCCCAACTACTGAATCCTACGACAGTCCCATCCCATTAACTAGGCTCCCCTGTTGTTAGCTACAACTTAGAAATTAGATAAACTATTTGAGCATTGTCAGTGAAGGTAGAACACATCTGCAGATGGGAAAGAAATGATATTCTGGTGGGGGTTAGGAGTCTAAGTGTTCCTGTAAGTAGCATTTCCTGCCTGTCCATACACTTGTCAGAGGCCAGGCACCTCTGTTTACTCTGATACTGACAGCCCCATGGATATTGGTACAGAGCTATAAAATGCAGACCGAAGGCGTTTGGGAACAATCTCCATGCTTGTAAGATCTGACTTCTATCACTATCAAAATAAAAAGAAATAAATGAATTAATAAGAAGCACAGATTCCCAGACTCCCAGGGCTGGCAGAGACCTCAGAAGTTATCGAGTCCAGCCCCCTGCTTAAAGCTGGACCTACCCAACTCAATGATCACGGTGCAATTGCCCACCCTTAGGCTGGGCTAGCAAAAGGAAGAAAGAGAATAGGTGGCATCAGGGTGTTCCTAGTACGCGTCTGCCATGGCTGGGATCTGGGTGCCCACAGCTGGACAGGAGTCAGATGGCCCCAGAGCAGGGGGAAAGAGTGTTTCTCCATGTTTGTCAGGAGGGGTGGGAAGATGGGGATTGGGCTGTATCTGAACCCTTGCTGCCCAGATCTCACTCAGGTTTCATGGAGCAGTGGTGAGTCTGGAGGCCTGGTGGGGGTGACTCTGCTATTAGTTTCTTGGGAGCCAAACGGGGGGGGGGGGGATCAATGGGAGCCCCACTGCTCCAATAGCCGTTTATGGCCCACACAGCAGTGGCAGCACCTGACAACGTGAACAGCCCCTCTCTAGGAGAGGAAGGCAGCAAACCCCAGGAAGGTTGCAAGTGCAAATATTTGTGCTGATACAAGACGGGAGGAAAGAGGTGGGGAATGTCCCAGCACAGGGAAGGAGGCATCTTTCCCCAGAATCATCTTCCTGCCCAAATCCTCCAAGGGAAATGGAAACTGCACTTTGGTGACACAGCTCTGGCCGTGATTTTTTGGAAACCTTATGGCGTTTCCTGCATCCCTTCTGGATCAGCACAAAAGAACTCCTGCGGATGGCACCCCTTGGAAAGTGTGGAACATGCCTGGTTTCTCGGCAAAAAACTTAAAAAAACAAATAATGTTCAGGTAACAATGCTTAGACTCACACAACATGTAGATCAGCAGTTCTCAAACTTTTTGGGTTCTGGAGCCCTTTACATGCATAAAAGTTTAGAGGGAGCCTCAGCAGTCCACTGGTTGTACGTTGTGGAGCCCCAGCGGTCCATTCATTGTATGTGTTGTACCTATCGATATTTCTACTTTGTCAACCTTGGAGACCCTGGAGATGTCTCATGGAGCCCTAGGGCTCCGCGGAGCACAGTTCAAGAAAAACTGATGTAGACAGTATCACGAGCTTTCGTGGGCGCAGCCCTCTTCTTCAAGAAAGGCTTGTCTGCATCCCAGGGACGTGAGGATTCTGCTTCTAAGCCAATAACTGCATGCGGGCTTAGAGCTGGGTGTAGCAGCAAAGGCGGGAGAAGATTATACTGCTCGGTGTAAGGGGAAACTGAGGCACGCCAACTCATGTCAACAGTGGATGATACTGAGACACTTCCACATTAAAAGGTGTCACTATCTCCATTCTGGGGTTACTGCTATACGACAACATGTTTTTAGGCAGTTGTGTGGACGGAAGCCCAAATCTTTCAAGAAACTGCTCTGAATGACAGCTCAGGGATGAAATGTGTCAGACGGATAGCAGTATTAGTCCGTAACAGAAAACAACAGAAAATCTCACAGTGCTGCTTGGTCTTCTGAAGCAGGTGACCAGAAGACCAGTTCCTAAAATCCATTCAGTGCTGGTGAATTTCCATGGGAAAAGCAATGCCAAACAAACGATTCCCACCCTGGGGGCAAGTCACAGAATCATAGAATCAAAGAGCTGGAAGAGACCTCAGGAGGTCTTTCAGTCCATCCCCCTGCCCAAGGCAGGACCAATCGCAACTCAATCAACCCTGTCAGCTTGAGACTTAAAAGCCTCTAGGGATGGAGACTCCACCACATCCCAGTGCTTCCCCACCCTCCTATGGAAATAGTTTTTCCTAAATTGCAACATAGACCTCTCCCAAATTTCTCGTGGCCCAGACCTCTAATTTGCCTAGGTCACTCTGGACATCATCCCTGCCCTGCAGCATATCTACGTCTGCTGAGGGTGCAATCCAATTCCTCATCCAGGTTATTAATAAAGATGTTGAACAAAAACGGTCCTAAAACCGAACCTTGGGGCACTCCACTAGAAACCGCCTCTTTCTATGAATCACAGCGTAGAAGACAGAAAAGGACACAGAAATGAGCCTACCCTAAGCACTCATCCTGGGCTGTTTCCTGGCTTCAGATACTCCTGGATCAGTTGCATCAGGTTTACGTGAAATTATACAGGTGGAACTCAGGTCTGCTTTTTATAGTAGAAAAAAAATCAATGGTCCCAATTTGAAAGATTTCAAAGATTTTGGATGATAGCTCCCAGATGAGTCTGATCTCTAGGCCTGGCACACCAAACAGAGGCCACATGAAGAAAAACAACTTGTTGACATCAGGGCTGTGTCTAGACGGGCAAGTTTTTCCGCAAAATCATCTGCTTTTGCGGAAAAACTTGCCAGCTGTCTACACTGGCCGCTTGAATTTCTGCAAGAACACTGACGATCTCATGTAAGATTGTCAGTGTTCTTGCGGAAATACTGTGCTGCTCCCGTTCGGACAAAAGCCGTCTTGCGCAAATCATTTGCGGAAGAGGGCCAGTGTAGACAGCACAGTGCTGTTTTGCGCAAAAAAGCCCCGAAGGCTAAAATTCGAATTAACTTTTAACTGCCGCGTCTAGCCGTGGGCAGTTAGTTCGGACTAAGGGGGATTTAAAAATGGCAGCGCCCGGGAACATGCAAATGAAGCCCGGAATATTTAAATCCCGGGCTTCATTTGCAATTCCGGTTGCCCTCATTTGCCTACCTAGCTCGAACTAACAAGCTAGTGTAGACATTCCCTTGGTGTTCACATCTCCACATCAGTTGCTAGAAGTGGGCCTCATACTCCCTGACTTAATTGACCTCTTTATCTCTAGCCTGACTCTTGACTGGTATTCTTTTCTTATGCCTGCATATTTATACCTGCCTCTGGAATTTCCACTACACACATCTGATGAAGTGGGTCTTTGACAATAAAAGCTTATGATCCACTAAATCTGTTAGTCTATAAGCTGCTACAGGATTCCTTGTCATTTTCCCCATAGCTTAGTGTCACCTGCAAACTCGCTGAGGGTGTAATCCATCCCCTCATCCAGGTCATTAATAAAGATGTTGAACAAAACCAGCCCTAGAACCAAACATTGGGGCGCTTTGTTAGAAACCGACCACCAACCTGACATCGATCTGTTGATCACTACCTGTTAGGCCTGACAATCTAGCCTGCTTTTTTACAGCCCATTTTTCCTTTCCATACTTCCTTAACTTCCTGGCAAGAACATTGTGGGAGACCGTATCACAGAGGCTTTCTTTTTATGCAACAGTCTTCTGTGTCCATCTTGCTCATGAAAGCACTCTATCGGTGGCCAATATAAGTGCTACAAAGACATCTTACAGGCCAATATGAAGTCACGTGGCATATCTCCCAACGAACTGGAAACTCTTGTTCAGGACAGATTGTCCTGGTGACAAACCATTGTACAGGCTCTTTATTGTTTTCAGAGTCAGCATATTCTGGCATTGCGGGAAAAGCGCAAGATTCAGAAGAACATACAGCACCTGCAGTTGGTGGCTTTTTATGTGACATCTGTAATCGGCTCTGCTGATCAGGGATTGGTTTAGCTGCTCATTAATGGAGTCATAGAAGATGAGATCCGTTGATCAACCATTCAGTGCAAGAGAGGAAGACGTCACACAGACACTGAAGAAAACCAACTCTTTTCACATGGGGAATTTTCATATTTTTCCTTCAACTTTTCCCTTTAAAGAAATAGAAATTTCAGGAAAATTATCATTTTCAGTGGGCTTCCCAAGAAAGATTTCCAGTTGTCATGGTGGAGCAGAGCCCGGTGAAGTCCAGAAAGCCAGCTACATCATCAGGCTTGTCAAAGTTAGGTCAGAACTCACAATTTAGCAGACCACTCTGTTTTACTAGCCAATTAGCCCATCATAAGACGGGATTTTCAAGTCTCTCCTCCATGTAGGACTTCCCTCCTGAGCTTCCCGTCTCTTACTCTGTCTCTCTCTCTCTCAGCTAACCCCCACCTCCTGCCTCTCTCTCTTTCTCTTCTCCTCCCCCTACTGCCTCTCATTCAGGTGACCTCGGAGCCCAAACGGTCACTTGTGCCGCTTGCTCCCACGCGGTGACCTGATGGAGTGGTGCAGAAGTCAGCTGAGCGCCACTGTGGGAGGCGAAGGGGGAGCAGGGTGGTGACGTTCATGGCTAGAAGGTGGGGCCTGGAGCCGCTGTCATGCCGCACGTCACCACCCCACCTTCCTTCACCTCCCACCGCGGTGTTCAGCTGACTTCTGGCCATCAACTCTATCCTGCTGTGCATCTTCCTGGGGCACCTGGAACTTATTGTGGCTCGATTTGCCATCCTGGGCTTCCCCATCTGTGGAGCGGCCATCGATGGAACCCACATCCCCATCTGATCACCAGAACATCGAGCCGCACAGTACATTAACCACAAGGGCTATTTCTCCTTGGTGCTGCAGGCCCTGGTCGACCTCCATGGACAGTTCATGGATATTTTCTTCAGGTGTTCTTGGAGGGTGCATGACAAATGTAATTTCAGAAATTCCAGCTTCTATGAGAAACTGGAGGCTGGCACATTCTTTCCCTGGTGTGACTGACAGGTTTGGGATATGCAGATGCCATTGTGCATCATGGGGGATGCACCCTACCCCCTCACGCTGTGGCTCATGAAGCCCTACCGCAGCCATCTGGACCTCAGTGGATCCAATTCAATGCCCGCCTTGGCAGTGCCTTCGGGCACTTGAAGGTACAATTCAGGTGTTTCCTGACCTGCCTTGAGGTGGGGGAGCACAACATCCCCCAAGTGGTCTCTGCATATTGTGTTCTCCACAACATTGTGGATGAGGAAAGCGGAGGCCTTGCTACTTGTACCTTCATATTCCATGCCTGTATTTGAACTCAACCAGTTTCATGATAGCTTTTCTCAAGGCTTGATGGACCTCCTTGTTTCTCAGACAGTAGATAAGTGGGTTGATCGAAGCTATCAGGACTGTGATCATGACAGACAATATTTTGTGCAGGATGGCGAAAGGGTTGACTCTTCCAAAGTGTTCTTATAACTGGTCTGTGCAATTTCTCATTTTGTTTCTCTCTCGCACATCTGTTTAATTCCTCGAATAATGAGTTCTCCAATGCCTGACATGTCTTATATGGCCCAATTAACCGCAAAAGTTTTAAAATCCGTTGGTGGTGAGGGTTCTTCCCAGTTGTGCAGAGATGTACGTTACCTCGATATTACTGCACAGAACAAAACTCATTCTGCACTTGGATTTAGAAAAAACACAGGGCCATCGGTGAGAGGGACAGGGCTGCGCATATAGGATGGGAAAGGCGGAGGTGAATCACTGTCTCGTGAACACACCTGCTCTCTCCTGCTGGGCATTCTGGGAGTGGGGAGGAGACACACAGATCCCAGCACAGATCAGATGTGGAAAAAGTAACTGTTGCCTTCCCCCTGCAGAGGTAGTTGTTGCCTTCCCCTGTAAATGACTTGACCCAAAAAGCCAGCACTCAGTGACTGTCTTTCCCTGATCTACCAAGGACTCAAGAATATTAGAGGCAAGATGTTGCGCGGTACAGAATGGTTGTGCCACTATTCCCTATTAGCAGCGTAATAATGTGGACAACAGGGGCCTTGCTGCAGATAGGAAGTTGACTTGCAGTCAATGCGGACAAAGCAGCCCAACAAACACCAAGCTCTCTTTCGTTATGTTGCAACCCAGATAATGTTACGTGGAGGGCGATGAATTGTAAAGGGAAGTGGTGCACCCAGTCAGGGTATGTCTACACTACCCCGCAAGTTCGAACTAGCGGGGTAATGTAGGCATACCGCACTTGCAAATGAAGCCCGGGATTTGAATTTCCCGGGCTTCATTTGCATAAGCGGGGAGCCGCCATTTTTAAAAACCCACTGGTTCAAATCCCGTGCAGCGTGGCTACATGGGGCACGAACTAGGTAGTTCGAACTAGGTTTCCTACTTCGAACTACCGTTACTCTTCGTGAAATGACCTGTGCCAGCAGATGAGGTTTCTTGGGGATATTTCATTGATGGAATGAGGGTATGTCTACACTACAGTGCTATTTCAAATTAACTTATTTCGAATTAATTAATTTGAAATAAGCTCATTTGAAATAACGCATCTAGACCCAAAACTAATTCAAAATAGCATTTTGCTATTTCGAAATAGCGCATCCACACTGATTGGATGCTGGGTCGCATTTAAGGGCAGCTGAAACTGGTTCCAGCAGGGCATCAGGTCAGTAGTTGCTTTTTGTGGCTGCTGTCTGAGGCTATCTGAGGCTTGTGCTTAAAAGGACTTCCCTGGACAGCTAGTTCTGAACTTTCCCACTTGCTTGCCTACCTTGCCGAGGGAGAGCAAAGCATTTTCCTCTCGGCCTGCTTCAGTCACTCTCCTTTGGGACACTGCTGCAGTCGGCACCATGGACTCAGAGCTACCCCTGGGCACCCTGATGCTCATGCTAAATGCTTTCCTGCAAGCCTGACAGCAATTGCTGGAAGCTGCCTGGCACCTTCTGCTGCAGGCCAGCCCCTTGCCCTCCCCGTCCAGTGACTGGTGGGACCACATTGTCCTGGAGCGCTGGGGAAACCAACAGTGAACCCAGAACTTCTGGATGAAGAAGGACGCCTTCCTGGAGCTCTGCAAGTGGCTCGCCCCTGCTCTGCAGCGATGGGACACATGCATGTGGCCTGCCATTCCTCTCCACAAACAGGTGGCCATCGCCCTCTAGAAGCTCTCCACGCCGGACAGCTATCAATCCATTGGGAAGCAGTTCGGTGTGAGAAGATCCACCGTCGGAGCGCTGCTCATGCAGGTACGGCACTCAACGGCCACTGGGCCCGGAAGGGGGGCTGCAAGGAGGACATAGGCTGTCCCAAGAAAAAAAGGAGGGAGAAGGTGGTGTAAGTGGCCTCTCCAAGAGAGGTCAGTCCATCCCAGCCGCACTACAGACCACTTGCGGTGGCCAGGATTGCAGCGGGGGTTGCTCATCAGTGTGGGGAATGGGGCAGTGCCAGAGAACAAACATGCCCAGCCACCCGGGCACCCCAGTGACCCTGTCCTTGGTCTTCCCTTTGCTTCTAATATATTTGTAGAATGTCTTCTTGTTACCTGTTATGTCTCCAGCTAGACTGAGCTTGTTTTTTGCCTTTGCCTTTCTCATCTTGCCCCAACATACTTGCATTACCTGCTTATATTCATCCTTTATAATTTGATGAAGTTTCTACATTTATATGACTCCTTTTTTATTTTTAGATTGTGGAAGATCTCCTGATTAAGCCAAGGTGGTGTCTTGCCATATTTTCTATACTTCCAATGTAGAGAAATAGTTTGCTCTTGGGCTCTTAATAATAGCTCTTTGAAAAACTGCCAAGTCTCTTCAGTTGTTTTTCCTCGTAGTCTTTCTTTCCATGGGACCTTCCCTACCAGCCATCTGAGCTTACTAAAATTTGTCTTCCTGAAATCCATTGTTTCTGTTTGGCTGTTCTCTATTCTACCATTCCTTAGAATCGTGATCTCTATGATTCCCTGATCACTTTCACCCAAGCTGTCTTCGACTTTCAAATTTTCAACCAGTTCCTCCCAATGAGTTAAAATCAACTCTAGAATAGTTTTCCCCCAATAGCTTTCTCAACTTTCTGAAATAAAAATATTGGCAATGCAGTTCAAGAACATTTTGGATAATCTGTGCCCTGCTCTGTTAATTTCCCCACGCATGTCTGGATAGTTGAAGTCCCCCATCAGCCCCAAATTCTATGCTTTGGATGATTTTGTTAGTTTTAAAAAAGCCTCATCTATCTCTTCTGCCTGGGTAGGTGGTCTGTAGTAGACCAAGTGTGTGTCTAGACTATATGGCTCCGTCGACAGAGTCATGTAGATGAGTGTATTCGGCAAAGAGAAATGAAGGGAATTATTTAAATTGCCGCTTCATTTCCCTTTGTTGAATACACTCATCTACATGGCTCTGTCAACAGAGCCATATAGTCTAGACACACCCCAATAGATTATCAGCGTGAAAAGTAAATTATCAAAATTAAAAAGAAATGATCTGACTTAGAAAGAAGAAATATCTTCTTGGGCATCCACCAGGTCAGAAAGAACGGGTGTGTCTAGACTACTGAGTTTTGTCGATAAAAGTGGACTTTTGTTGACAAAACTATACCTGCGTCTACACTACCACTGAGTTCTGTCGACATAACGTCGACAGAACTCAGCAGTTTTGTCGACGCTGGTAAACCTCATTTTACGAGGCATAACGCCTTTTGTCGACAGAGTTCTGGTGACAGAAGGTGTTATTGCCTGTAGGGTTGCGTCTAGACTACAGGGTTTTGTCGACAAAGCGGCTTGCTTTTTCGACAGAACTGAATGTGTCTAGACGCTCTATGTCGACAGAAGTTTTGTCGACAGTATCTCTCTACAAAACTTCCGTCGACAAAACCCTGTAGTCTAGACGTACCCAACATGTTTGATCATTCAATCAAGGGAAAGAGTAAATGTGGGTAGATACTGTGAGTATGAAACTCATGTTCTTCATAGTGGCATAATTAGCACATGATTGTAGTATAGTCATTAGGAATTTTGTTCAAAGTGGATCGTTGAAGGTGACATAGGAAAGTTATGATTTCTGAACATGATGATCCCATTGGTGTGCATGGTGCATGTTTGTATCTGAAGTGATGAATATTGACGATGTGACTGTATTTGCAATGTAGTTACACCTGGGTAGCTCCCACGAGGCAAGATGCTTTCATTGGAGATAGGTGGTCGTGAAGGGCCTGTTCATGTTAATGAGCCATAGCGGAAGCCCCAAACCCTGTCCTGACTCCTCTACCTCCCTCACCCTGTCCTGTTCTCCAACCCTCAGAGACCTGCCCCAATTCCTGCATCTGCATGCCGTGCTCTGAGCCCCCCACCCACATGCAACCTCCTGCCCTGACTTCTGTGATCCCCAGAGGCAAGAGGGCTGAGGAATTGGGGCTGAGGTGAAGGAGTGAGGGCAGGGGATGGAGGACTCAAAGTACAGGTTTTGGTGTGGGGGAGGGGCTCAGGCTGGCTAATAGGTGCAGGTGGACAAGCTGTGTGTGGGGAAGGGGGGGTGCAGTAGTGATGGAGTTTCCCAGGACCACCTGTAGCAGCAAGAGTGGCAGGCTGTGGCAGCTCTATTCTCCAGCCAGTGGTTTGCCCTGTGGGAAAGGGCTTCAGTTCTCACTTGGCATCTGTCTGGGGGGGGGGCTCCATGGTTTAACCCTGGCCTTTAGCAGCCCCCACTCCTGTGGAGCTGGCCCCGGCCTGCTCTGGACCTCCATGGCTTGAAGCCTGTCCAAGGGGGGGCGAGGCTCTGAGATCCGGCCCCAGCCTCCCGTGTCCCCCCTGGCCTGCAGCCTCATGTGCCCCCTGCAGTCTGGAGGCTAGACAGTGCTCTGCAGGTATGGGTCTCTGTTGGGCGGTCTTCTGGATGGAGTGGGGGAGTCTTG
Organism: Pelodiscus sinensis; assembly: GCF_049634645.1. Taxonomy (NCBI): domain Eukaryota; kingdom Metazoa; phylum Chordata; order Testudines; family Trionychidae; genus Pelodiscus; species Pelodiscus sinensis. The sequence goes on along the minus strand of NC_134740.1, from coordinate 9,539,071 downwards.
AGAGGGAGAGATGGGGCAGTGGGGGGTGGAGCTTGGGGGGCCTCAGAAGGGCTAGCAGCCTGAGTTTGAGGGGCTGAGTGTGGGGGGGGGGCAAAGAGGGGATTCCTGGGGATGTGGGGACCGGGGAGTCTCCCCCATGCCACTGAACGACTCTGTTGCAGAAGCCCATCCCCACCTGTCTCGTCTCTTGCTGATGCAGCTGCCCCTCTGGGGCATCTGGCATCAGCCACTGAGGGCAGACAGGGCACTGGGCTAGACAGACGTTTGGTCTGACCCAGGCTGGCCATTCTCGTGTTCTTAGGAGAGAAGTTGGGTGCGGCGATGTCTGCTATTGGCCCCGCCTCTTTTTCAGCTCTCTCCCACCTGCAGCCATGGCCTGGCCTGTGCTCACTAGGAACTGGCCCAAAGGGTCACATTTGACGAGCATTGGGAGAGCAGTGACAGCCCCTGGATTCAGATCAGTGAGAAGGCCAGCGGCCAGTTCGCTCTGCAGTTTGTTTCCATGGGGAATTTGTGGATTAAATAACTGATGTATGAACACAGCACAAGAATTCCTGGATGGACTCTAAACTGTGTCTTCACTAAAAGCCCCCTAGGGATGGAGGGTTTGTAATTAAGACCCCTGGGTGTTAATTAACAGCAACACTCATAGACTCATAGACTCATAGACTTTAAGGTCAGAAGGGACCATTATGATCATCTAGTCTGACCCCCTGCACACTGCAGGCCACAGACTCTCACCCACCCCCTCCTAGAATAATCCTCTCACCTATATCTCCGATATTGAAGCCTTCAAATACTTTGAAGGGCCCAAGATGCAGAGAATCCTCCAGCTGTGATCTGTGCCCCATGCTAGAGAGGGAGGCGAAAAACTTCCAGGGCCTCTGCCAATCTACCCGGGAGGATAATTCCTTCCTGACCCCAAATATGGCGATCAGCTAAACCCTGAGCATGTGGGCAAGACTCACCAGCCAGACACCCAGAAAGTTCTCTATAGTAACTCCTATCATCCCTCCATTGACCTATTTCCCACTGATAATGAATGGTCAATTAGTTACCAAGATCATGTTATCTCATCAAACCATCCCCTTCATAAACCCATCTAGTTTAATCTTGAAGCCAGATAGATCTTTTGCCCCCACTACTTCCCTTGGAAGGCCTTTCCAGAATCTCACTCCTCTAATGGTTAGAAACCTTCGTCTAATCTCAAGTCTAAACTTCCTACTAGCCCCTTATATCCATTTGTTCTTGTGTCCACATTGGTATTAAGCTTAAATAATTCCTCTCCCTCCCTGGTATTTATCCCTCTCATATATTTAAAGAGAGCAATCATGTCCCCCCTCAGCCTTCTTTTGGTTAAGGTAAACAAGCCAAGCTCCTTGAGTCTCCTTTCATAAGACAGGTTTTCCATTCCTCTGATCATCCTAGTGGCCCTTCTTTGTACCTGTTTCGTTTGAATTCATCCTTCTTAAACATGGGAGACCAGAACTGCACACAATATTCCAAACGAGGTCTCACCAATGCCTTGTATAATGGCAGTAACACCTCCTTATCTATACTGGAAGTACCTCGCCTAATACATCCCAAGATCCTTTTAAACAGTCATGTCACAATGGCGGCTCGTAGTAATTCTATAATCAACCAGGACTCCGAGGTCCTTCTCCTCCTCCGTTACTTCCAACTGATGTGTCTCCAGTTTATAACTAAAATTCTTCTTATTAATCCCTAAATGCATAACCTTACACTTCTCACTATTCAATTTCATCCTATTGCTATCACTCCAATTTACAAGGTCATCCAGATCTTCTTCCAGTGTGATATCCCGATCCTTTTCTGAATTGTCAATACCTCCAAACTTTTATCAGGACACTTCCAGTTTTGGTGCCAAGGTCAGCAATAAAAAGATGAAATAAAATTGGCCCCAAAACTAATCCCTGAGGAACTCCGCTAGTAACCTTCCTCCAACCAGACAGTTCACCATTCAATATGACCCGCTGTAATCTCCCCTTTAACCAGTTGCTTATCCACCTCTCAACTTTCATATTAATCCCTATCTTTTCCAATTTAACCAATAATTCCCCATGTGGTCCTGTATCAAATGCCTTACTAAAGTCGAAATAGATTAGATCCACTGCATTTCCTTTATCTAAAAAATCTGTTACTTTCTCAAAAAAGGAGATCAGGTTGGTTTGGCACGATCTACCTTTTGTAAAACCATGTTGTCATTTGTCCCAATTGCCATTAGCCTCAATGTATCTAATTACTTTCTCCTTCAAAATTTTTTCCAAGATCTGCCATACTACAGATATCAAACTAACAGGCCTCTGGGGCATCTGGCATCAGCCACTGAGGGCAGACAGGACACTGGTCTAGACGGACTTTTGGTCTGACCCAGGCTGGCTGTTCTCGTGTTCTTAGGAGAGAAGTTGGGTGCGGCAATATCTGCTATTGGCCCCGCCTCTTTTTCAGCTCTCTCCCACCTGCAGCCATGGCCTGGCCTGTGCTCACTAGGAACTGGCCCAAAGGGTCACATTTGACTAGCATTGGGAGAGCAGTGACAGCCCCTGGATTCAGATCAGTGAGAAGGCCAGCGGCCAGTTCGCTCTGCAGTTTGTTTCCACGGGGGAATTTGTGGATTAAATAACTGATGTATGAACACAGCACAAGAATTCCTGGATGGACTCTAAACTGTGCTTCACTAATAGCCCCCTGGGATGGAGGGTTTGTAATTAAGACCCCTGGGTGTTAATTAACAGCAACACTGATTGGGCATGTCCTCTGAAATTTTACAAGAAAACTTCTGTGCATTTTCAATAGCACAGTCCACATTGTTTCCTGGTGTAACTCCTCCCTTTTCCCTGCTTTTACACCAGGGCTGCATCTGCAGCAGTGATCTCATACACTGAGGGTATGTCTAGACTACAGGGTTTTGTCGACAGAAGTTTTGTCGACAGATAACTGTCGACAAAGCTTCTGTCGACAAAGAGCGTCTAGACTACATCCAGTTCTGTCGACAAAGCAAGCCGCAAAGGACGCAAAGGACAGTGTAGATGCAATAATGCCTTCTATCGACAGAACTCTGTCAACAAAAGGCGTTATTCCTTGTAGAATGAGGTTTACATACGTCAACAAAACTGCTGAGTTTTGTCGATGTTATGTCGACATAACTCAAAGGCAGTGTGGACGCAGGTATAGTTTTGTCAACAAAAGTCCACTTTTGTCAACAAAACCCTGAAGTCTAGACACACCCTGAGATGCTGAGCCAAGTTCCGATAACAGGTTCCCCACAGGAATAAGTGGATTTACTCCATGTTTACAGTAGTGTAACCAGGATGAGAATCTGGGCAATTGGGCACAAAATTCTCCAGCATCTCAGCAGAACAGGTCAACGAGAACACTGGAGAATTGCTGTGTCGTGCTTCCACTGTATCCAAGCCCTCCTGCATACGGATGAGAGGGAGGGTGTAAAAACACACCCAGAGCTCGGGAGCTGGGTTTAAAGCTCTGGTCCTTTACCCCTGGAGGCTCAGGGGCAAGAAATTTAACAGTGTTGATTTCACCAAAGACACAGAGAGGACCTATTTTGTTTCCAAATAACAAGAATGGGCAAGACTAAAAATCAAAGACTTTGGCTTCTTAACCACTCTAGGGATACGTCTAAACTACACCAATCTCTCAAAAGAGGATATGCAAATTCTGCAGGAATTTGTATATCTTCTTCCAATCGCGTTTTCAAAAGAGAATCTTTTGAAAATGAAAGTCGTCTAGACGTGTTTTTAAAAAGGAACAACCCTTTTTCGAAAAAAAATGCGCTTCCTAAAAAAAGGAAGTTTATGTAGGTCCTTAGAAAAAGTTTTTTTTTTAAAGCCGCATCTAGACAACTTTCATTTTCGGAAGATCCTCTTACGAAAATATGATCAGAAGAAGCAATTATGACACGTAGAGATACTCCAGTGTTCTCTCTGGCCAGGAGTATTTGTGTCACCCATTCTGCTGAGATGCTGGAAAATCCCATGGCATTTGCATCTCCTCTTTTAAAAGATTAGTGTAGTTTAAACATACTCTAGATAGCTAAATCCCAGAATCTGGCCTCACTAGGGCTCTTTAGAATTCCTGTCAGACGCTCTTGAGGACTGTAGGCCACTAAACTCAACTTGCAGCCTATTTCATCCCATGAAATTCACCAGCTTCAGTCCAAGCATCCAGACATCCCAGAATCCTCCCCCTAACTCACCGCGTATCTGACAAGATAGGTGAGTTTCCACTAAAAGTTGAGGTGGAAGGAGACCCTGGCTGTCACTTTGAGCTCAGGGTGAGGGTGTTCCTCTGGTATATCAGAGACCCCTAGTTCAAATGCTCCAGGGTAGGCTGTCATTCTCACTCGCTTTGTCCAACCCAACGGCTCCTCACCAGCACCTATGGGCAAGTCCAGGCCAGTCTGCTGCTCTGCTAGACATTGTCTCTCCCTCCCTCGCACACTTATGTGTTCTGTATCTTCTACACTTATCTCCCAGCACTTTCTTGTGCTGTTGCGGTTACTTCACACAATGCACACAAATTCCCTTTCATTGTATGCTTTTGTATCATGACAAGGACAAACAGGGAACGTGTTTACTCAACTTGCAGTTCTAGGCAACTTAATTTCTTTCATTTTTTTTTACCCAATTTGTTCTTTTCTTTTTCCCATGTTGTTTTCTGACATTTGTTTGTTGATTTTTACCTGGTTCAATTAAATTAGATTAAATTAACTAACAATGATTTCTAGCGGATTGCCAATTTAATTGTCGTCTAGACGTTTGGAGAATAGATTGGAGATTGCGGTATATTTGACCAATCTCTGATTTATAAAGATTTTTTTTTTATGCTTAGGCATTTCTTCACTGGATACTGTTAGTTACTGGACTGTTTGTGGTCTTGTATCTTCTGGTGTCTCTTATAACTAGGAAGAAATCTCAAACAGCTTAAGTTGTTAATATAATAAAGGCTTTTTTAAACAATTGTCTTGTTTTTTGTAACTCAAATATACTAAACAGATTAATTTACTTTCTTTTCAGTATAACAGGGACTGTTGTAAGCCCTCTCAGTCACACCCGTTCCCCACCCCTGAGCTACAATGGTTTATCAGTGGAGCTGCCTGAATGGTGGGACTCCGTCTCTCTCTCGCGCGCGCTACTAACAACTTTGCTTGGCTCCTCGGGCCAGGGGAAGAGGGTTCGGGCCCGCCCTCTCTCCAAACCCCAGCCCAGGGCCCTGAGGTGGGGATGCTTGTCCCCGCTCAGTGGAGGGGGTCGTCACCTCTAAACCCTCCACTCTCGGGTTCCACAGTCCTGCTCTGGGCTACTTCTTCCCCATGCCTCCGCTAGCCCCCGTCTGCCGGGAGGGGGCTAGCCTTACCTTTTTCCCCTCCCCTGGGGCAGCTGCATCTCCCTTTCTGCATCTTCCCCCCCCTGCTCCTTTCTCCCTCCTTTTAAATCTCCCACACCGGTGGCTACGTCCGACCCCTTCCTTGCATGCTCCATCCAGTTCTCCGCCGCCCGCTCTGTGATGTTGTGCATGATGTCATCTGTCCGTGCAGGGTGGGTAGCGTTCCTTTCTCCGCTGCCCATCCTCGTCTTGGCCCTCACCCGTCCGCGGCTCTCCCACGCGGCCCTTCCTTTGTGCGGGCCCCTCCCCCAGCGCTCCCTTTCCCAGAGTCCGGGACCTCTCATCCTCTGCCCCATCACAGGGACCACATTTTTTGTAACACAAGCTAAACTTTTGCAATTGTCATATTGACATTTATTTTACTTCCGGTGCATAATTAACATGGGGGAAATTTTACTTGGAAGGACACTAAGACTGCCAACCTCCACAGAATTTCATTTTCGCTAGCCCAGATCTGCCTGGGGGTTCTCCACTCATGGTGGTGGCAAAATATTTCACCTACTTTTCAAAACTGCAATTGACAACAGAAGACCCTAATCAGTGGAATTGAATGTCATTGGCTTTAGTGGGAGTGGAGGAGACTCTGAATCACTGAAAAGCTCTGAACAACCTTGCAGAATGTGGATACTAGTGCAGATCAATGAAGGACAGGGCTACCCTGAATGTATGTTTGATAACAATTCCCTCTTTTTATTGAGAATCTCTCTTACAGTATCAAGTATGAAGAAATGTGTATGATGCGTATGGAAAGATCAGTGCTCAGAGAGTAGAAGAAAGAAAGAAAGAAAGAAAGAAAGAAAGAAAGAAAGAAAGAAAGAAAGAAAGAAAGAAAGAAAGAAAGAAAGAAAGAAAGAAAGAAAGAAAGAAAGAAAGAAAGAAAGAAAGAAGTCAGTGATGAAGGGTAACTCTGTCCTCAAGGAGTCAAATGGGCCATGTGTAAGGAAATACATCAGTTCATCTCCATTGCACAATTTGCTACAATTTGTCCTTTCACACTGCATGCCTGTGTCTGAAAGCAACCAGTTTCTGAACAGCTTTTCTCAAGGACTGATTGACCTCCTTGTTTCTCAGGCAGTAGATGACAGGGTTGATCAAGGGTATCAGGACTACATACAAGACAGACAATATTTTGTACAGGACTGCAGGAGGGTTGAGCACTGGAACCACATAGGTTGTAATTACACATATATTGTAAATTGCAACCACGATGAGGTGAGAGGAGCAGGTGGAAAAGGCCTTTTTCCTCCCAGTGGTGGACGAGATTCTCAGGATGGAGACAATGATACAAATATAGGACACCATGGTCAGCAGAAGAATCACAATTGTCACTACGAGAGACAAAATATTTGTCAGAATTGTCAGTCTCTGGGCAGAACCACAGAATGGAAATACCATGGGTGCAAAATCACAAAAGAAATGATTAAATTCTTTAGGACCACAATATGTTACTTGCAACATGAAAATTTGTATCATGATGTAGACCAGAATGCTGACTATCCAGGCCCATGCCACCATGTGGCAACAGACCCTACCGTTCATCAGAGCAGGGTAACGGAGGGGGTGACAGATCGCTAGGTAGCGATCAATACACATTGCTGTGAGCAGCAGACATTCTGCATTGGACAGGATAATATAGAGATAGTATTGCACAAAGCAGCTCTGAAGAGAAATGGTTTTGTCCCCAGTCAGGAGGCTGGCCAGCAGCCTGCACAGGGTGGTGGAAATGTAGCAGGTCTCCACACTGGACAAGTTGGCCACAAAGTAGTACATGGGAGTGTGAAGGTGCGGATCAGCCACCACCAGCACAACGATGAGGAGATTCCCAGCCACAGCCGCAATGTAGATCACTAGAAATACCAGGGAGAGAAGGGGCTGCAGTTCAGGGCCATTCCCAAATCCTAAGAGGATCAGTTCCACAATGGCTGTTTGGTTTCTTCTTTCTGCTTGCTCCATAATTCTTATCTAGAAACAGAAAAACATTCAATATGCATGGAGCACCTGCAGACCGGCTGTACTGTTGGTAAAAGACCAGAAACCTGGGACCAGCAACCACGTGCCACTGCATCTCTTCCCTGGAAAGATCAAGTTTTCCAGAAGCAGAGGAAGGCTCATTTCACTTTAAGTGGTCGAGCTTCCAATATAGGGGAGCCAAGAGCATGGAAGCTTCATGAATTTACAGAAATGTCCCACACACCTGCCTTAAGGCCACTTGAAATCTTAATAGTCTTTGAAGCTGGGATGTGGCAACATGTTCATCATGGCAGTGTCATTTCAGCCAATCTAGAGGACATAACAAAAGTCAATAGATTGGAAAGGAAGGGTATTTAAAGGTCAAACATGGGTACGTCTGCCCTGCAGCTGGGAGGTATCATTGCCAGCCAGGATAACATGCACGAGCTTTAATCAAGCTAGCAGGGTGAAATTAGCAATGAGAACCCAGGGGCACAAGCAGGGGCTTACGATACACAACTGTGAACCCATCTAGAATTTCAGGTGGGACTGGGTGGGGGCACCTAGTCTGTGCGACCCAGGCTACACTGCTATTTGAGCCCCGGAGCTCAATCTCAGATTGTGCGTGTTGCTCTAGAGGAGCAGAGAATTGCATTTTTGAAGCTGAGTGCAGATTCACTCCGTAAGACAATACCCAAAACATCAAAGAGGCCATGGTTTGTACGAAGGTCTGTCCACCTATCTGAAAAGGAAAGTGATCTCCGCATTCCCTCGGAAGAATTGGCCACTGTTGAAAGAAAGGCTAACAGGCTAGATGGACCTTTGCTCTGACACGATATCGCCATTCTTACATTCTAAATCTGAGTTCCTGGCTCTTTCTTAGAACCGTTTGGCTATAACCCGTCTACTGTTATTCACTTTCCTCCAGGATAGAAGATGCAATGGTATTCATCCCAGCATGGTGCATGCCAGAGCAGATGTTTGACCTTGAAGGCTTTTCACTTTTAAGATAATAGATCTACTCAGATGGGAGACTCCCATGAGGATGCAAGAGCCGATGTGGAAACACACTAGGGCTGTGTCTACACTGGGCCACTTATTCCAGAAAAGCAGCTGCTTTTCCGGAATAAGCTGTGAGCTGTCTATACTGGCCCCTTGAATTTCTGGAAAAGCAGTGACGATTTATTGTAAGAAATCAGCTGCTTTTCCGGAAAACCTATGCTGCTCCCGCTCGGGCAAAAGTCCTTTTTCCAGAAAACTGTTCCGGAAAAGGGCCAGTGTAGACAGCACAGTAGTCTTTTCCAGAAAAAAGCCCTGATCGCGAAAATGACGATCGGGGCTTTTTTCCGGAATAGCGCGTCTACATTTGCCAAAATGCTTTTCTGGAAAAAGGGCTTTTCCGGAAAAGCAGCCTGCCAGTGTATACGCTTTTTTTCCGGAAATACTTATAACGGAAAACTGTTCCATTTTAAGCATTTCCGGAAATTCATGCCAGTGTAGACACAGCCACACTGTTTACTTGTCCTGTCACACATCCTTCTCCCACTTATCGACAAAGGATGATTCTCTGTCACACATACATACACTCACTTGTTCTGTCTCTTTCACATTCACTTCCCAACACTGTCTTGTGTTGTTGCTGTTACTTCCCCAAATGCACATATGTTCCCTTTCATTTTATGCTTTCAAACAGCTGTTGTTATAGTCTGTTTGACCGCTCCATGCATTTCACAGATTTACTGCACTCTTGTGCTTAATTTAATTCTTTAAGTAGTAAGTTCTGAAATGCCAAACCTGTCTTGGTTGGAGAATGTATCCCTATGTCAACATCTAGAAAAATATATACTTTGTAGAGGGTTGTTTTTTTACGCGTGGCATACATCCACAGAATACATCGGTAATGGTGAATGCAACAACACATTTTCCACAGAGATTTAGAGAAAAATAAAGGGAAGGTCGGTGTCTGAGAACATGCTGGTTATGTGGGATGGGAAAGGAGGAGGTGGATATCTCTACTGTTAAACATAAATGATCTCCCCAGTCTAGGATGCAGAGCTGTAGAGTCCTGTTCTGGTCAAACAAGTGGACAACAGGAATGTATGACTGTGTTTGCCGTCCCTCAATGACTGAGTTTGGCCTCCCATCACAAGCAAACTTGTGATAAGCAAGCTGAGACTTTTTGCCCTCAGGCACTTAATTTACAGACACATTAGATTAAACTAGAAAACATGGATTTAACCTGATTACAAGGGATCAAAGCAGCTCATCAGTAAATAAACAAAACTGAAAACTAAGCACAACATGCTGATTACACTGACTGTGAACGAGCAGTTCCTCACCCTGACAGAGGAAGCCGGCAGACAGCCTGGATCTCAAGGCATACGTGCCATTGGCTTTGCAACTCAGATTTCTTGGGTTTCCAGACACAGGCTAGAATGTCCTTTCGTCTTCTTCAAGCCGTTCCCCAGCTCATTCTGTATTTCCCTGCTGTTTCCAGGATTCCTCTTGTGTGGGGATCGAAAATCAGCGGATGAGATCACTCCCTGCCTTATATAAGGTTGGGGAAGCCTTTGTTTTCAAACTTGATTCCCACATCAGTGTGTGGCAAAATACAGAAGTCCCAAGATGGAGTCCAGCATCATTTCTCCTGGTCCCCTGCCTTGGGAGATTTATGGCAACCATTGACAGACTCTCTGGAGTGTCTCTAGCAGTCGAATCTGGTGGGAGATAAACTTCTCCTCAGGCCTATTAATTCCTCTAATGGCTCATTAATATGAAAACAGGACCTTCACAACCAGGGAAAGCATCTTGCCTAGTGGGAGCTAACCAGGTGTAACAACATTGCACCTACAGACTCATCCTTAATATTCATCACTTCAGACACAAACATGAGCCATGCATACAAATAGTATCATCATGTTTACTAAATCATAACTTTCCTATGTCACCTTCAACGATCCAATGTTACCTTCAATGATCCACTGCACTAAATTCCTCATGACTATACTATAGTCATGAGCAAATTATACCACGATGAAGAATGTAGACTCACACCAGCTACCTACATTAACTCTTCCCCTTGATTGAACAAGCAAACATGTTCTTTCTGACCTGGTGAATGCCCGAGAAGATATTTCTCCTTTCTAAATCAGATAATTTCTTTTTGACATTGCTGATTTACTTTCCACACTGTTAATCTCTTGATCTCCTACAGACCACCTAACCAGGCGGAATTTGCATATCCTCTTTCAAAACTTCCACGTAGTCTAGACAAGCCCCTACTCTCCATCTATAAAAAGGGAAATAAGAACAACCCAGGCAACTACAGACCAGTCAGTGTAATTTCTGTGTCAGAGAAGATAATGGAACAAGTAATTAAGGAATTCATCTGCAAATACCTGGAAGATAATAAGGTAACAGGTAACATCCAGCATGGATTTGTAAAGGACAGGGCATGTCAAACCAATCTGACAGCTTTCTTGGATAAGAGATCCCAGTACATTAACCGCGAGGGGTAATTCTCCGTGCTCCTGCAGGCCGTGTGTGACCACCAGGGCCAGTTCACGGACATTAATGTGGGCTGGTCCGGCAAGGCACACAACACCAGGGTGTTCCGCAACTCCTCTGTGTGCCAGAGGCTGCAGGCTGGGACCTTCGTCCCTGACCGCCACATCAGAGTCGAGGATGTGGACCTGCCCGTCTGCCTGATGGGGGATGCAGCCTACCCCCTACAGCCCTGGCTGGTGTAGCCGTACATGGGGCACCTCAACCCCTCCCGCCAGGCCTTCAATGCCAGGCTCACCAGGGCCCGCATCGTGATCGAAGGGGCCTTCGGATGCCTGAAAGCCAGATTTAGGTGCCGCCTCACCCGCCTCGACCTCACCGAGCACAATATCCCTCCCGTGGTGGCAGCATGTTGCATGCGGCACAATTTGTGCGAGCAGAAGGGGAAGGCTTTCCTGCCAGCCTGGATGGCTGAGGCAGACTGCATGGCTGGCCACTACACTCAGCCCCACACCGCCGCCATCCGGGAGGCTTCCAGGTAGAGGAGGTGGACTGAACTCTCCCTGCATGCCCCATTGAGGTCTTCTTCCACCCTCCCCTCCCTAGCCCCCTTCCTAATGTTAAATAAAGATACCTGTTTTGAAAACATCAATCTCTTTTTATTGTACAGAACTGGGGTGGGGGGAGGGAGGAATAAGGGTGGGAGAGAGGAGGGGGAAACCTGGGAGGAGGGAGCTAGAAGGGGGAGGAAGGGAAGGGAAACCTCGGGGTTGGGGGTCCTGCTGGCTTTCCTGTCTCGCAGCACTGCGGGTGCGGGGGTGTCGGAGGGGAGTGGGTATGGAGGGTGGGGCAGGAGAGACAGGGGGTGCAAAGGAAGCGGGAGGGGAAGCAGGGGTTGGAGAAGGAGCGAGAGCTGGGGTGGCTGCAGGGGCTGAAGCAAGAGGAGGCAGGAACCTGTTCACCAGGGTCTGGAGGTGGCCTCTGAGGGCATGGCCCTGTTCCTCTAAACTCCGCTGTCGCAGCCGCAGGTCCTCCAGCACCCAGTGGTCCTGGGTACGGAGCTGGTGCTCCAGTAGCCGCAGGTGCCGCCAGTGGTAGTCCTCCAGATTCCTGGTGCGCCTGCTGGCCCAGATGCGGGTGGCTGTTGCAGGCGGGGTGGTGCACCCTGCAGTCCCAGGTGCTGTGGCTGTGGTGAAACAAGAGCAGCGGTCAGTTCTCCCTGGGGACACGGTGGGTGAAACCCAGCCCCCCTCTGCAACGCCAGGGCCCCTGCATGACACCCAGCTGCTGCTCCATGGTGGTCAAGGCCCAGGCACACAGTCCCTGGTCTCCCTCTCCCTCCACCCCCCCATACACATAAGGGGAGCATGATGGCACTCATATGTAGAGCCCTCCTCAGACGACATAGCTGATGTGATCTGTGAGGTGCCTTGAGAGTCCTGGGTCCTGGGCAGGCTCCCTGCAGGCTCCTGGCTCTCAGCATCCTCCTCCTCCTTCTCGGTGTCAGGGACAGGTCCCTCTGCCCTGGGGTCGATCACCACTCGGGGGGCATGGACAGCGTGAGACCTCAGGATGCAGTTCAGGGCCTCAAAGTGGGGGCAAGCCTCTGGGTCGGCCCCTGGCTGGCAGACCCGGGAGTAGGACTGCCACAGGTCCTTGACCTTGCAGCAGACCTGCTCCCGAGTCTGCATGTGGTCTCTGGTGGCGAGGCTGGAAGACATGCAGCTGTAGACAGCTGCATTCCTGTGGCTAGTGTGGAGATCGTGGATGTTGGAGGCTTCCCTCAAAACCTCGATGAGGTCCACAATCTCCTCACTAGACCAGGCAGGTGCCTGCCTCTTGCGGCCATAGGCAGGCTCCTGGGAGCCACCAGCCTGTTGTTGGGAAGAGGGGGAGGGCGGGGTAGCAGAGGTTGGCTGGCTCATGCTGTGTCAGGTGTAGGGTCTGCTGGCTGGGTGCTGGCAGTCTTGCAACCTTTAAGGGATCTGGGGCCGGGAGGGGGTCAGAAGAGTTTTCCTGGTGGTGCCCAGAGTGGCCACCAAGGCAAGCTGGGAAGGGCTAGCCTCCAACTAGTTCAGATTAAGTGGCTACACAGCCCTTAATTCGAACTACTTCATTCGAAGTAGGCATTAGTCTTCATAGAATGAGGTTTACCTAGTTAGAACTAAACGCTCCGCTAATTCGAATTAAGTTCGAACTAGCAGATTGCATGTGTAGCGCCTATGAAAGTTAATTCGAACTAACGTCTGTTATTTCGAATTAACTTTGTAGTGTAGACATACCCTTTGAGACTTATCTGCTTGCAATCAGTGCTACAGAGATTTCTGAAGTAAGAAAGTGTGCTCTGCTAATCCACTGTCTTGGAGCAGAAGGGCAGCGTGTATTTTACACTTTCCCCCTCGCAGATGATAAATATGGGTATGTCTACACTACCCTCCTAGTTCGAACTAGGAGGGTAATGTAGGCATACCGCACTTGCAAATGAAGCCCGGGATTTGAATTTCCCGGGCTTCATTTGCATAAGCGGGGAGCCGCCATTTTTAAAACCCCGCTGGTTCGAACCCTGTGCAGCGCGGCTACACGGGGCTCGAACTAGGTAGTTCGAACTAGGCTTCCTATTCCGAACTACCGGTAAACCTCGTACACGTTCAAACTAACTTTAATAGGAACTACACTAGCACTCCGCTAGTTCGAATTTAATTCGAACTAGCGGAGCACTTAGTTCGAACTAGGTAAACCTCATTCAACGAGGATTAAGCCTAGTTCGAACTAGCTAGTTCGAATTAAGGGCTGTGTAGACCCTTAATTCGAACTAGTGGGAGGCTAAGGCTTCCCAGGTTTCCCTGGTGGCCACTCTGGCCAACACCAGGGAAACTTTATGCCCCCCTCCCAGGCCCAGACCCCTTAAAGGGGCAAGGGCTGGCTACGGTGCCCGTGCCAGGTGCAAGCCTGCCAGCACCCAGCCAGCAGACCCTGCACCTGGCACGGATCGAGCCAGCCACCTGATGTCCCCCAGCCCTCCCCCTCTTCCCGGGACCAGGCTGGCGACTCCCGGGAGCTTGCCCTAGACCGCAAGAGGCGGGCACCCGCCTGGGCTAATGCGGACATCGTGGACCTCATCCACGATCTCCACACTAGGTACAGGAAGATGGCCGGCTGGGGCAGGAGAGCTGCCAGCCTGGCCACCCAGGAGCAGGAGTGCATGAAAATCAAGGTGGTCCACTGAGACCCCCGACCCTGAGCCCTGAGCTTACAATGGCCTTACTGGGTCAGACCAAAGGTCCATCTAGCCCAGTAGCCTGTCTGCCGACAGCGGCCAACCCTAGGGACCCTGGAGGGGATGGACCGGAGACTGTGACCAAGCCATTTGTCTCGTGCCATCCCTCTCCAGCCTTCCCCAAGCTTTGGGCAGGGACACCACTCCTACCCCCTGGCTAATACCACTCCATGGACCCAACCTCCATGACTTGATCTCACTTCCCTTTAAACTCTGTTCTAGTTGTAGCCTTCACAGCCTCCTGCAGCAAGGAGTTCCACAGGTTGACTCTGCTTTGTGCAGAACAACTTTCTGTTATTAGTTTGAAGCCTGCTACCCATTCCTTTCCTTTGGTGTCCTCTAGTCCTTTTTTATGGGAACTCATGAAGAACTTTTCTGTATGCACCCTCTCCACCCAACCCCTGCTTTTAGAGACCTCTATCCTGTCCCCCCTCCGTCTCCTCTTTTCTAAGCTGAAAAGTCCCAGTCTCTTTAGCCTCTCTTCATATGGGACCTGTTCCCAACCCCTGATCATTTTAGTTGCCCTCCCCTCTCCCAACCTCTCTCTTCCCCTCTCCCACCTCCTTTTCCCAGTCTCCCCCAATTTTGTTCAATAAAGACAGATTCCATTTTTGAACACAATTGTCCTTTATTTTGTACATCAAGAAAAGGGGCTATGGAAGGGTAAGTGGATGGAGGTGAGGGAGGAATGGGGCACGAGCCCCCAATGGGGAGGACTGGGCTGGCTCTGCGGGCTTCTGTGGGTGGAAGCTCTCCTGCAGCCCCCCAATTGCCCCCTCTCCCCAGATGGCAGCCTGCAGCAAGTGCAGCTGGGCTGATGGCCGAGTGGTGTGATGTGCCCAGTGTGGGCACTCCGGGCACTCCAAGCCAGGACTGGTTTTCAAGCAGGGCACCCCTGAGAACTGTCTGTCCGGGGTGGGGGTCGGGTCCCTTTAAGCGCAGCCCTCGGCTAGCCTGAGACAGCATCTCCACGCTCTAAGTCCTCCTCTGATGCCCTGCCGGCACTGCTTCCGGCCATCCTTAAGCCCTGTTCAGGGTCCACTTAATGTGGACATGCTAGTTCGAATTAGCAAAATGCACTGAATCACAGAAATGTAGGGCAGGAAGGGCTCTCAAGAAACCATCTAGACTGGTCTCACTGCTGAGGCAGGATTCTTTAAACCTAGACCTTCCAAACAAGTGTCCGTCCAACTCATTGCTCAAATTTCCAGTGATGCAGATTCCCAGAATCCCTAGGTCATGTGCTCCAGAGCTTAGCTATCCATAGTTAGAAACTGTTCCTTCATATCTTACCTAACCCTCCTGTGGGACAGATTCAATCCTTCCTGTCTTCTCCTACATTCACTGGAAATGCAGAACAATTGATCGCTGTCCTGTTTAACATCGTCCCAGAGGATGGCTATCGTGCCCTCAACTCTCCGGTCTTCTGACTGAAATGTCCCTCTCAATCACCCTTTCCGCATAGGCCAGAGATGGCCATCCTGTGGCTCGTGAGCCGTATGCGGTACTTCAATGAAAAAATTGTGGCTCCTGCAACTGCATCCGCGGCTTGCGCCCCTGAAGGGGGCAGCATGTTTCTGTCTGCACAGGATGCTGGTGCAGACTTTAAAATGGCCACCTTCAAAATGGGAGCCTTAAAAGGGCAATGCCTGCTCTGCTCTTAAAAGGGATGCCTTTTTTTTTTTTTTTTTGGCTGAACAACTTTTTTCCCTCAGCTCTTTGTGCTGTATCCACCACTATTTTGGCTCTTTGTCTGTAACGGGTTGGCCACCCCGGCATAGGCCATGGTTTCTGAATTTTTGATCATTCTGGTTGTTTTTATCTGGACTCTTGGCATTTTGTCCACAACTTATGTATGACACTCCCGTTCACATAGCCCAGAACGGTGTTAGGCTCTCTCATGGCGGCAGGGTGCTGTTGACTCAAAGGCCATTTGTGCTGTACTGAGACTCTTTTTCTGCAGTGCGGCTGCTGTGCCACTTACACCGACTAGGGTACAGCTGCCTTTAATTTTTCCTTCATCAGTGAAGAACCTTACACCTCCCTGCATTGCCCTTTACTGATTTCAGGGCAATTCTCCACTTGTTTTTCTGATCACATCATTTCAGTCCTCCTCCGTCCTTGTTATCATAGCTGTATGCTCTGCTCCATCATCCAAATACACCCCTCCCTCTCACTGTTTCTCTGTCCTCCACCACCAGGGCTCAGGAGTCACCTACACACACAGATGTATCGGCCTTGGACGCTCCTAAAACCCAGTGGAGAACCAGAGCCAAGCTAGGTGGAAAGGCACATGAACTCTACAAGTAGGCCCAGAAGGCATCTAAATAAGACAGAGACATACTCATTCTGTTCCTCTGCAGCTTCTTCCCCTCATCCAAGCATCTGTCGCCTTTACCCTGTGCACCCCAGGAGCC
The DNA here is from genome assembly GCF_049634645.1 of Pelodiscus sinensis. Classification (NCBI taxonomy): domain Eukaryota; kingdom Metazoa; phylum Chordata; order Testudines; family Trionychidae; genus Pelodiscus; species Pelodiscus sinensis. Next base: position 9,522,499 of record NC_134740.1, on the reverse strand, counting down.
CTCATATGGCATGTGGCAAAGGGCACACCCATGTCACTACTTTCAGGATATTTAGCCAACCAGCAGCTTATGAGGCATCAAAGGAAAACCAGGGACCTCCTGTCCATGAATACCATGGCATGATGTATGCACAGGTCACTCAGAAAGGGTAAATCTAGACTACAGGCTTTTGTCGATAAGTTTTGTCGACAGATACTGTCGACAAAGCTTCTGTCGACAAAGAGTGTCTAGATGACATCCAGTTCTGTCAACAAAGCGGCTTCCTTTGTCAACATGACAGTGTAGACACAAAGGACAGTGTAGCTGCAATCACGCCTTTTGTCGACAGAACTCTGTGGACAAAAGGTGTTATTCCTCATAGAATGAGGTTTACAGCCGTCAACAAAACTGCTGAGTTCTGTCAACATTATGTCGACAGAACTCAGCAGCAGTGTAGACACAGGTATAGTTTTGTCAACAAAAGTCCACTTTTGTCGACAAAACCCTGTAGTCTAGACACACCCAAAGAGTGGAAATACGTAGCAATGGCAGGTGATAAACAAGCCGGCACTACACAAAAGAGTGAGGATTTATGTGTTTGTCTGGATCAAACTAACTGGCAGATCAGACACAGGATGGCTTGTGTGATACTGGGAAGCTTGATGCCAGCCCTTTCCTGGGCTTCAGGAGCTCAGAGCTGCCAGCCTCACAGCTGGAGACTAAACCAGGTCACCTGGCAGATAGATTTGCTCCATATTGCTATTAGGGTTACAAGAATGTCTTAGATGTTGAGACTGTAGATAATAGAATCATAGAATCATAGAACACTAGGACTGGAAGGGACCTCGAGAGTCATCGAGTCCAGTCCCCTGCCCTCATGGCAGGACCAAATACTGTCTAGACCATCCCTGATAGACTGAGGGTATGTCTACACTACAAAGTTAGTTCGAACTAACGGACGTTAGTTCGAACTAACTTTCCTAGGCGCTACACTAGCGCTCCGTTAGTTTGAATTTAATTCTAACTAACAGAGCGCTTAGTTCGAACTAGGTAAACCTCATTAACGAGGATTAAGCCTAGTTCGAACTAGCTAGTTCGAATTAAGGGCTGTGTAGACCCTTAATTCGAACTAGTGGGAGGCTAAGGCTTCCCAGGTTTCCCTGGTGGCCACTCTGGTCAACACCAGGGAAACTCTATTGCCCCCCTCCCGGCCCCGGAGCCCTTAAAAGCCAAGGGCTGGCTACTCACTTTGTGCCAGTTGCAAGGCTGCCAGCACCCGTGCCTGCACAGCCTGCACCTGCCACACCATGAGCCAGCCACCCGAGGACACCAAGCCCTCCACTGCTCCCCAGGACCAGCCTGGCGGCTCCCAGGAGCCTGCCCGGGGGCGCAAAAGGCGGACGCCCGCCTGGTCAAGTGCGGAGATCGTGGACCTCATTGAGGTTTGGGGGGAAGCCTCCAATGTCCACGATCTCCTCACTAGCCACCGGAACGCGGCCGTCTACGGACACATGGCTGCCAGTCTGGCCGCCAGGGGCCACCAGCGCAGCCGGGAGCAGGTCCGCTGCAAAATTAAGGACTTGCGGCAGTCCTACTCCCGGGCCTGCCTGCCAGGGGCCGACCCGGAGGCCTGCCCCCACTTCCACGCCCTGGACCGCCTCCTGGGGGCTCATGCCGTCCCTGCCCCCCGGGACGTGATTGACCCCAGGGCAGAGGGACCACTCCTGGAGACGGAGGAGGAGGAAGAGGGCTCTGAGAGCCAGGAGCCTGCCGCCAGCCTGCCCAGGACCCGGGACCCCCAAGGCACGCCACAGAGCCGCTCGCCTGCGTCGTCTGAGGCCGGGGAGGCGTCCACCTGTGAGTACCCTCGTGTTACCCTTATGTGTATGGGGGGGTGGGGCGAGAGGGAGCCCCGGGACCGTGCGCCTGGGCCTTGCCCACCACAGAGCAGCAGCTGGGGATCCTGCAGGGGCCCTGGCCTTGCACAGGGGAGCTGGGTTTCACACACCTGGGCCCCTGGGGTAATTGACCGCTGGTCTTGTTGCACCACAGCCGCAGCACCTGGGACTGCAGGGCACACCATCCCGCCTGCAGCAGCCGCCCGTGCCCGGGCCAGCAGGAGAGCCAGGAACAAGGAGGACTACCAGAGGCGGCACCTCCGGTTCCTGGATCGACAGCTCCGTCTCCAGGACCACTGGGTCCAGGAGGACCTGAGGCTGCACTGGAGGAGTCTGGAGGCCCTGGAGGAGCAGGGCCGTGCCCTGCGAGGCCACCTCCAGAGCCTGCTCGACCGCTTCCCATTTCCTCCTCCCCCTGCTCCCCCTGCTCCCCCTCTTGCTCCCCCTGCTCCCCCTTTTACTCCCCCTCTTGCTCCCCCTGCTCCCCCTCTTGCTCCCCCTGCTCCCCCTGCTCCCCCTGCTACCGCTCCTGCTTCCTCCACACCCCCTGTCCCTCCTGCCCCCCCCCCCCCACAACCATTTCCCACCGACGCCTCCGGACCCGCAGTGTGGCGAGACGGGAGAGGCAGCCGGACTCCCACCCCTGAGCTTTCCTTTCCCTCCCTCCCTTCCCTCCCCTTCCCTTCCAGCTCCCTCGTCCCAGGTTTCCCCCTCCCCTCTCCCACCCTCATTCCTCCCTTCCTGCACCCAGTTATGTTAAATAAACAGACGTTTTTGTTTCAAAAACAGGTGTCTTTATTTTACAGTAGATAGGGACGGGAAAGGGGAAGGGGGGTAGGTGGAAGAAGGCCCCAGTGGGGCATGCAGGGAGAGGTCAGTCAGTCCTCCTCCTCCTCCACCAGGAAGCTCTCCCGCAGGGCTTCCTGGATCTGGACGGCCCCCCGCTGGGCTTCCCGGATGGCGGCGGTGCGGGGCTGACCGTAGTGTCCAGCCATGCGGTCAGCCTCAGCCATCCAGGCTGGCAGGAAAGCCTCCCCCTTTCGCTCACATAAATTGTGGAGCACACAACATGCTGCCACCATGGGAGGGATGTTGTGCTCGGCCAGGTCCAGACGGGTGAGGAGGCATCGAAAGCGGGCTTTCAGTCGCCCGAAGGCCCCCTCCACCACGATGCGGGCCCTGGTCAGCCTGGCATTGAAGGCCTGGCGGGAGGGATTGAGGTGCCCCGTGTAGGGCTTCATGAGCCAGGGCTGCAGTGGGTAGGCGGCATCCCCCACCAGGCACACGGGCATGTCCACGTCCCCGACCCTGATGTGGCGGTCGGGGAAGAAGGTCCCGGCCTGCAGCCGCTGGCAAACGGAGGAGTTGCGGTACACCCGGGCGTCGTGTTCTTTGCCGGACCAGCCCACATTAATGTCCGTGAACTGTCCCCGGTGGTCACACACGGCCTGCAGGATCACGGAGAAGTACCCCTTTCTGTTGACGTACCGGGACGCCTGGTGTTCCGGGGCACGGATGGGGATGTGCGTCCCGTTGATGGCCCCCCCGCAGTTGGGGAAGCCGAGGGCGCCGAATCCCCGGATGACAGCGTCCGGGTCGGCGAGGCGGATCACCCTGCAGAGCAGCACCCGGTTGATGGCCTTGACCACCTGCGGAGAGAGACACAGCAAAGCGCCAATCAGTGGGGTGCCCGGGTGGCTGGGAGCGTGCGTGCCCCGGCAGTGCCCTGTGCCCCACTACCAGAAGCAACCCCCCTGGCAGCCTGTAGTATGGCTGGGACAGACCGACCCCTCCGGTGCGGGGCGCTTTCTCCTCCTCCCGCCCCCCCTTTGTCCCTGGGGCGGCCCATCCCCTCCTTGCAGCCCCCCTTCCCCCTGGCTCAGTGGCCGACGAGCGCCGTACCTGCATGAGCACTGCTCCAACAGTGGATCTCCCCACGCCGAACTGGTTCCCGACGGATCGGTAGCTGTCCGGCATGGAGAGCTTCCAGAGGGCGATGGCCACCCGCTTCTGGAGGGGGATGGCGGGCCTCATGCGAGTGTCCCTTCTTTTCAGGGCAGGGGCGAGCCACTCGCAGAGCTCCAGGAAGGTGTCCCTCCTCATCCTGAAGTTCTGGGTCCACTGTCGGTCCTCCCAGCGCTCCAGGATGATGCAGTCCCACCAGTCGGTGCTGGTGTCCAGACGCCAGACGCGGCGGGGCACGCCAGTGCCGGGGCGCCGCCGCGGCTCCTCCATGGCCCCCAGGGCGGCCAGGCGGAGAGGCAGGGGGCTGACGTTCACCAGGTGGTGCCAGGCAGCCTCAAGCCATTGGTGGCAGGCTTGCAGGAGCAAGTCCAGAAAGTGCACCAGAAGGTGCAGGGCGAGCTGTGGCTCCATGTTGCCACCTGCGGCGGCCCCCCCCCCCGAAGGGAAGCACCAACACAGACGGGCACAGAGACCGACGCTTTGCTGTCCCTCGGCGAGGTTGGCAAGTAAGCAGGAAAAGCTGAGAACCGGCTGTCCAGGGGGGTCCCTTTAAGCATGAGCCTCAGATAGCCTCAGACAGCAGCCACACAAAGCAACTACTGACCTGATGCCCTGCCAGAACCGGTTTCAGCTGCCCTTAAATGCCCCCCTGCATCCAATCAGTGTGGACGCGCTAGTTCGAATTAGCAAAACGCTAATTCGAACTAGTTTTTAGTTCTAGATGCGTTAGTTCGAATTAACTTAGTTCGAATTAACGAATTCGAACTAAGTTAGTTCGAATTAGCGCTGTAGTGTAGACATACCCATAGATAAAAAAGCTTGGGTGTTGCCCCTGGTCTGAGGCCCACAGACAGAAACCTGAAATTCAGAAATTCTGAATTCCCCAGTTGTTGTGAACAGTCGAGCGCAAGGGGCTTCAAACACTCAGCCGGGCTCTTCACTGACATGAATCCAGGGGCTTTTGCTTCAGTCTAAATATCATAAAACGTGATGACACTTTGGCCCATTTCCTAGTGGACACGTGCTCCAGGCCTCAGCAACAGGTGCAGCACGAAAACCTCTCTTGTTGTTTGATCTGCTGCTCGTCATTGCTTTGTTCATCCCTCTGTAACCTTAGGTTGGGTAGGAGTAAATACACCTGGGTAGCTCCCACTTGGCAAGACACTTTCATTGGAGAGAGGCATTTGGGAAGGGCCTGTTCATGTTAATGAGTCATTGGGGGAATCAATAGGCCTGAGGAGAAGTTTATCTCCCAGCACATTAGGCTGCCAGAGACACTCCAGAGAGCCTGTAAACAATGGTTGCGATGACTCTCCCAGGCAGGGGACCAGGACAAATTACGTTGGACTCCATCTTGGGACTTCTGTATTTAGCCACACACTGATGTGGGAATCGAGTTTGAGAACAAAGGGTTCCCCAACCTCATATAAGGCAGGGAGTGATCTCATCCGTTGATTTTTGATCTTCACAGAAGAGGAATCCTGCACAAGGCAGGGAAACACAGAATGAGCTGGGGGAACGTGCTTGACCAAGACTAAAGGACATTCCAGCCTGTGTCTGGAAACCTGAGACTCCCGAGCTGCAAAGCCAATGGCGTCTGTGCCTTGAGAGCCTGCCTGCCTGCCGGCTGCCTCCATCAGGGTGAGGGAAATGCTCATTGACAGTCAATTTAACCAGCCTGTTGTACTTAATTTCTAGTTTTGCTTATTTCCCGTAAACTGCTTCGCTCTCTTAGATAGCCTTTATAGTCACTTAAATTAACCGTTCTTAATTAATGAACTCATTTCCAGAGTAATCCAGTGCTCTAAAGTGAAGAGTCTGGGGAAAAAATTGCAGCTTCTTTAGTAGATGATCACTTATTCCTCTCCACAGTTAGAGAGGGGATACTTGACAATTCACTCAAAGTGATCAGCAATTTGACCAGAGCAGGGTTGTACAGCTCCGGGGTCCTAGACTTGGGAAATCATCTATGTTTAACAGTACAGATATCCACCTCCTCCTTTCCCATCCTACTTACCCAGCATATTCCCTGACACCAGCGTTCCCTTTACTTTATTGTTTTTCCATCTCTGTGTGGAGTGAATTTTCTTGAATGAGCCCATACTGAGGTACTGTGTAGATATATGCCCCCAGGAGAAAAACAGCCCTGTCTATAGTATCCATATTTGTCTGGATATTAACACAGAGATTCATACTCCAGCCAAGACTGGCTCAGCATTTCAGAACTCACTCCCTAGAGAATTCCAACTGAGCATGAGCAGGCAGTAAAATTGTGAAATGCCCAGAGCAGTCCATAAGTGATAACAGCTGTTTGAAAGCATAAAATTAAAGGGAATGCATGTGTGTGTTAGGAAGTAAAAGCAACCACACATGAAAGTGTTGGGGGTGAATGTGAAAGAGACAGAAAAAGTCACTATTTGTATGTGTGTGAGGGAGAGACAATGTGTGTGTGGGAAAAGTATATGTGAGAGTGCAAAAAACCAGGGTGTGTGCTTGTATGAGAGACACTGCAAGAGTGTGTTTGTGCGTGACACAGAGAGACACGAAGAATGTGTGTGTGTGTGTGTGTGTGTCTTTGTGTGCTGATTGCTAAAGAAGTGTTTGAGAAACAGGGTCTTTAACATACAGCATGAAGTTCAGAGCAGAGCACCTGAGTTCTCTGGCCCCTGACCGCTGGCCTCTCTCCCATGCTTTGCAGACATGGGACGTATGGGCAGGGGGAAGGAGAAGAAGAGGAAACTCCAATTTCAGGGCTGGTGTTAGAGGCAACAGGAGGTAATGCCTCCCCTGGGTCTTAGTGCCCAACCCTTCTGCTCTTCATATCTCTGTTCTGACCCTGCGGGCTCCCACCACAGGCCGGATTTTTCCCTCTGAGTGGATCTATTATACTAAAAGTGAAAAACATTTTTCAGCTTGTCCCACCTATTAGCATAACATTGAGTCATTAAATGCTAAGGAAGCCATTTAACAGGCATGTCACAACTTGAAACTACCTACTGCCAGGATCTGAATTTACTGGCAAAAACAGTATAAATTGAGCACTGTGCATTAGAGTAATACATGTGTCTGCTGGACCTTATTTTAAACATTGGCTTTGTTTGTGGCTGAAGATGATAAAATCACATCTCTGAAAACTCCTTGGCTACGTCTAGACTGGCATGATTTTCCGGAAATGCTTTTAATGGAAAAGTTTTCTGTTAAAAGCATTTTCAGAACAGAGCGCCCATGCCAATCTAGACGTGCTTTTCTGCAAAAAAAGCCCCGATCGCCATTTTTCACGATCGAGGCTTTTTGGCGCAAAATAAATCTCAGCTGTTTATACTGGCCCTTTTGCGCAAAAGTTCTGTGCAAAAGGGACTTTTGCCCGAACGGGAGCAGCATAGTATTTCTGCAATAAGCACTGATTTCTTACAGTAGGAAGTTAGTGCTTTTGCAGAAATTCAAGCGGCCAGTGTAGACAGCTGGCAAGTTTTTCCGGAAAAGCGGCTGATTTTCCAGAAAAACTGGCCGGTCTAGACACAGCCCTTATGTAGATATTTAGGGGCACAATCCTCTTTATCCTTACATGCTTAGCTCTTCAGATATGTCATTCTTTAAATTATTCTAAAATAACCAGCTTTATCTCAAATATACATTTGTCTGCCCCCCTAGAGATGGTGGTTACTGAGCATAACAAGCAGCCACAACCCTAATCTCGTATCTGACTGTTATTTCTCATAGTACAAATATTTGCTCCCGAAGTCTCCCTGCCCTTTCTGTCTATCCCTGCTCCCCTTTTATACCTCGTCCTTCCACAGGAGGGATAACTTAATGGGCCCTCTGTGTTGGTGCCTGGTTTTCTAGATTTCAGTGTGTCTGATACACATTTATGTGGCACCAATGCCCACATACCATTGCCACTGCTGGTGTAGATCTCATGTCTGTGGGCACAAAAGACATCTGTGGAAGAAGAGGTTTACAGATAAGATACTTTGGAAGTGTAGAGAGGAAAATCAAGACAGGCCCATTGTCAGTGACACTTCTGCTTTAGTAGCAGGGACGTTCTACTTCTATGTAAACAGATCTGTTCATAGAATGCTCATAAAATTTGGAAGAATAAACTGCCACCATCTCTCAAATTTTGTCTCCTGTCTCTACATCTCAACCAATTTTCCATTGTTCGCCAGACACTTTCTCTCTTCTGGATGAAAAAACTACACAAATTCTTTTTTTCTTTTTTATTTCTCTTATATTTCTTTATATGGGTTTGGTTTCGGATCACATTTCTGCCTCTGTAAATCCACATAACCCTGATTCAATTTCTACCTGCAATTTTCCTAGACCAGTGTTGCAGGCTCTTTATGATGTTTTTTCTCTGTCCTTGTTTCTCAGCTGCATCTTTCAAATCGTCCAATTAATTTTATTTTCATCTGCTGTGATAGCGGATAGCTGGACAGACCTTCAGCAAACTGTGGCCTCCTTGATATTTTGGTTTTTGTCTTATTTGGTATATCTGTGCTCAACCTCGAAAAGGGTCATTCCCTGCTCTCTTAAAGCTACACACAGAACCTTTGACTGAGCCTTGTGTTAAATACAGTGTAACTTCGGCAGCACAGCCTAACTGCCCCACTCAATTCCATCTGAGTTCCAAAGTACGTACACAGGTGTGTGTCCCAAATCATTGGCTCTGCTGATCTGTACTCACTGCTAATTTTATCTTGCTTGTTTGATCAAAGCTCATGCATGTTACCCCGGCAGAGAATGACACCTCCCAGCTGCAGGTATACTCATGGTTAAACTTTAAATATCCTTCCTTTCTATTGACTTTTGTTGTGTCCTGGACATTGGCTGAAATGACACTGTCATGATGAAGATACTCCAGAATCTCAACCTAAAAGACTTTGTTTGTGAACTCATGTATGTAACCAGTCAGACATGACCGCCCCGCGCTGGTGTCTAGCTGACTAGACATACTTCTCTCCTTTCCCTTTTTCCCTTCACCCTACTTCTATTAGGCTACATCAACAATACAAGATTATTTTGAAAGACAGTATCTAGACTGTGACCACTTCTTTCACAAAAGTGAGCTGCTTTTTCGAAAGAGATCACCCAGGCAGTCTGGATGATCTCTTTCGAAAAAACCCTGTTAGCATTCAAGAACGCCTTTTTTTGAAAGAGCACTTCCAAAAAAAAAAAGTCATTCTTCCTTGTAAAATGAGGTTTATCATGGTCGTAAAAACGGCTATGTTTTAGAAGTCTAGATGCCAGGGGAGATTATTTTTGAAAAAAAGCCACTTTAAAAAACAAACGAACCTGTAGTCTAGACACACCCTGAGTTAGGATTTATATTAACTCCTTTATCATGCCTTTGGTATGTTAACCCATTTTATTCATATTAGGCTCCTTTAATATGTCAAGTAATCCAGATTACGGTAGGTTTCTGATTACTTAAGGCCATAAAGATGAATTTTACCTATGGATTGTGTGTGCGTATGAATGATAAATATCCAACCCAAAAAGAAAGGTAGCTGAGAATCAGCAGACAATGACCTTGCAAGAAGATAAATTAACTGAGAAGCGGTCAGAAAATCCTTCTCTCTTGGACAACCTGTAACTTCATAGCAGAAACCTGGGACCGGCCTGGAGGAAGTAAAACCTCCTGTAAATCAGGAATAAGGGATCTTTCGGAAAAGGCTTTATTTTCCGAAAGATCCCCATCTAGACTGGCGCTTTTTGCCAGCAAAGCCCCGAGCTGGAAAAAAGCGTCAGCCATGTATATGCAAATGAAGCAGGGAAGATTTAAATCCCCGCTTCATTTGCAATTGCGCTAAGTCTAATTTGCATCCCTTTTTCGGAAAACGGGTGCAGTCTAGACACAGCCCGCAGGTTTCTGGTCAGGTAGCAAACAGCACAACTTGTGCTAAAGGAATATCTGATACTTTTGCATTTCTAGATATGAATTATGGAGAATGCAGAAGGAGGGAATCAAACACCCATTGTAGAACTGATCCTCGTTGGCTTTGGGAACGGCCCTGAACTGCAGCCCCTCCTCTTCCTGCTGTTCCTAGTGATCTACCTGGTGGCTGTGGCTGGGAATCTCCTCATCGTTGTGCTAGTGGTGGCCGATCGGCACCTTCACACCCCCATGTACTACTTCGTGGCCAATTTGTCCTCTGTAGAGATCTGCTACGTCTCCACCACCCTGCCCAGGCTGCTGGCCAGTCTCGTGACCGGGCACAGAAACATTTCTCTTCAGAACTGCATCGTGCAATTCCATTTCTATGTTATCCTGTCTACTGCGGAATGCCAGCTGCTCACAGCAATGTGTTGTGACCGGTACCTAGCGATCTGCCACCCCCTCCGTTACCCTGCTCTGATGAACGGCAGGGTTTGCTGCCACATGGTGGCCTGGGCCTGGATAATCGCCATTTTGTACAGTATCATGCTGGAAATGTTAATTTTGCAATTAACATACTGTGGTCCCAAAGAATTTGATCATTTCTTTTGTGATTTTGCACCCATAAACCCATTCTGTGGCAATGCGGACATACTGGCAATGGGGACAAACTACGTGTCTATCATATTGACAATTATGAATTTTCTACTGTCCCTGGCATCCTACACTTGTATCATCATCTCCATCCTGAGAATCAACTCCAGCACTGGGAGGCAAAAGGCCTTTTCCACCTGCTCCTCTCACCTCATTGTGGTTGCAGTTTACAATGTGTGTATAATTATAACATATGTGGTTCCAGAGTTTAACCCTCCGCCACTCCTATACAAAACATTGTCTGTCTTGTATGGAATCCTGGTACCTTTGCTCAACCCTGTTCTCTACAGCCTGAGGAACAAGGAGGTCAATCAGGCCCTGAGAACAGCTATTGAGAAACTGGCTGCTTTCAGACACAGGCACGGAGTGTGAAAGGTGTGTTTTAGCATATTGTAAAATAGAGATGAACTGACGTATTTCCTGACAGATGGAAATCTCTCTTGGTATATGTCTCGCTATGTTTCTGTTTCTCTTCAACCTCCTCTTTCCCTCAGCTCCACTCTCTTTGACTCTCTCTCTGTCTGTGTAACAATTAGAAGTTATAGTTTTTACAGAAACTTCCAAAAGACAAAGTAATTAAAAACAAAACAAAAACCATTAAAACAAAGATGAATAAGGTAAAAGCTCCGTTTTAAATAAGCACGTTCCAAAAGGTTTGTAACAGGACACTTTGTGAAGAAACATCTCGATAGGAATACACTCTGCGTGGATGAGAGGAACAAACGGTGCCAGATACAGGACAGGTAGTGGTCAAACCTCTATGTACAAGGGAATGGGTCGATACAGGTAACATCAGAAGATGGCAACTGGATACCTCGGGAGTGAAGTGTAACTTGATTGTACATGTGGGTGAAAGTGACCCCAAAAAGTTGTCATTGTCTGGCCGATGGGGCAGTGTCTCATTCCTGGCATGGACTGAATTGTGTCCATCATTATGAGCAAATAATCTTAGCTTAGCTGTAGACATCTCGTTGGGGAAAGCTATTACTGTGCTTTGTTTTCAATAAACCTAGCCTGATACCATCAATCCACCTGTGATTTTTGTGGTCTTTGGTGGCTCTCTTGGACTCTGCTCTAAAGATATGTGACTACTACTCCTATCTATGCATCACCTCCTCCATCCTGAAAATCCCTTCCTCCACAAAGAGGGAAAAGGCCTTTTCAACCTCCCCCTCCCACCTTTTCTTTCTTATGTTTCTCTATAGAACTTTGATTGTTGTTGACATGTTGCCAAAGTCCAATTTATTGAGATAGTTGAACCAAAGGATCCCTCTCTTCTGTACAGTCCTGATTCTCCTGGCCACTCCCCATTGCTATAGACTGCAAACTACATTTTTAAATGTGAGAGAAAGGAGAGTATAGCCTAGTGCTAGAGGTGTCTAGCTTAATGGTTTCTACCTTCTTTGCTTTTCCCCCTCTCCTTTAATTAGGCGGCGGTGATAGAGTCTTTGACAGTAATGGACCAGGGCTCTAAACCCAGTATCCTAACTCTCTGTTTGGGCATGTCTATGCTTACTGAGTTATTCTGAAAAAAACTCATGTTATTTTGAAATCACAAGGTGAGCAGCCACACAGCAAGCCCGTTATTTCAAACGTATTTCAAAATCATCAAAACTCTGTAGTTCCCCTTCCTCTGCAGCCTTTACTGTACATACAGGCACTGCCAGCCCCACACCACATACAACACCCTGCTCTCCCTTTCCTGCTGCCACGGCAGCCACGGCACTCCCGGTGAGCCCCCCACAGCTGTATGCAAGTGGGCAGCCAGCTCTAAAGGGGCAGAGGAGGGGGCAGATGGCTGCAGAGATCTTGTATCTCCTCAGTATCTGGGGTGAGGAATCATATCTCCAGGTTCTCTGCACCAGATGACGAAACACCGATGTGTATGGCCAGATGGCTGCCAGAGTGGTACCGAGGGGCACATCTGCACTCTGGACCAGGTCAGGGTGAAGATTAAGGCACTTCTCCAGCCCTATACCTCAATCTGGAACATCACCCCAGGGCTACCCTGTCTATGACCAGCTGGATGCCATCCTGGGAGTGGAACAGGTTGCCTCTCATTCTCTTGTCATCGGCTCTGGCCTGGACATGGCCGTCATCAGCCTCCAAGAGGGCAGGGCGGTGGAGGATGATGATGAGGAAAATGATGAGGATGAGGCCAGCACTGATACCATGTCACCACCCAGGAGGTGATCATCAGCATGGCGCCAGGACCCCCCTCGCAGGATGTCTCTCAGGGTTTGGACTCTGCCCGTAAAGGCCTGCCAGGTGAGTTTCATTACTTCCCCGAGACAAACATGGGAGGAGGCGGTGGGTAGTGAGAGGCTGCATGCTCCTTGCTTGGCCTTCTCGGCCTGAGGGCTGTGTCACATTACCGAATTGGAGGGAAGCAGCCAGATCGCTGCTGCACCCTTAGGTGGGGGTGTTGGCCCTAGAAATTGGTATAAAAGGCAGCCATGTGGGGTATTGAATGGGAGCTTATTGTTTGCTGATCTATTGTACGCTATTTATGTGAGTGTATAATGTCTGTGTGTGTGGGTAGGAATCTGTAATCTGTGTGGAAGCTGACTATTTCTCTGAATGTGGTTAAGCATTGCTATGGACAGGCTGAGTAGCCAGGCACTGTAGGACAATGGCACTTGATGGGCCAAAGACACACCCAAAGAATGGGGGCTGTCACCTGAGAGCAGCCAGCAGGAAACACAGAGATTGGCCTCTGACCAGGTGACCTGCTGCATCCCAGAAGGGGTCAGGAAGGAGGGATAAAGAGGCCATGTGGTCGATGCCATTTTGTTCTCAGCTCAGCACTTCATCCCAGAGGCAGCACTGCAGGGATCGAAGAGCCTGGAAGACCTGTGAACCCATCCTGATCGTAGGATGTGCAACAAGAACTTTTAAACCAGCAGCTGTAACATCTCTGCTAGAGCCTGCATCGAGAACTGGGAGATTCGGTGCATGTAACGTAGTATTCTTTAACAACTTTACTCTCATGCTTTTCTTTCTTGTGTTAATAAACCTTTAGTTATTAGATGCTAAAGGACTGGCCCAGCGTGATTTGTGGGTAAGATCCAGAGAGTAAATTGACCAGGGATCTATGGCTGGTTTCTTGGAACCGGACAGAACTTGTTCGGGGTAGGTGGGATTGGGTGCTAGGACCCCCCACCTGTGTATAGGCCCGGGGCCATCTGGGGCATGGATATTGCTGGGGTGTCGGAGGGGTTTTGCTCGTGAGGCTTCAGGCAGGCTGCTGAAGTGCTCTGTGGGACTGGTTTTTGGCCTTTTTGGAGAGGTCACCAGTCTGGGGGCTGTAAGGAGCTGTCTCTGATTGTCTGTCTGTGTGTGGGGAAGAGTTTCTTCCTTTGTCTGAGGAAGGTGCCCCACAGCCTGTGAAGGCTGAGAGCAGTGTTGTTGTCCCAGAGTTGGGTCTGGATATGGCTAAGGCCCAGGAAGGGGGTGGCCCAAGGTTTGTGTCTGCTGGGGAGAGGGATGAGGTGACTCAGGTAGAGTCAGTCAGTGTTTTACCAGAACCCCAGAGACCAGACAGTGGTGACCCTGATATTGTGCCTGATGCTGCTGTGTTTCTGGAAGAGGGGGGAGTGACTCTGTGGGACCAGGGTGACCCCTTTGCCCAGGCACAAGGAGAGAATGAAGGACTGTTACCTCTGGAGCCTAATGATGGTGTGGAAGTTTACAGCCATCTAGAGAGTTGCACAGGGAGTGAAGGTGCTTCTGACCCTGTCTCTTGTGGGTCTGTCTATGTGCCTGAGAGGGGATTGTCTGTGAATGCACCAGAGGGGCCAGAGATAACCCAGGGTATGTCTACACTAGAAAGTTAGTTCGAACTAACGGACGTTAGTTCGAACTAACTTTCCTATGCGCTACACTAGCGCTCCGCTAGTTCGAATTTGAATCGAACTAGCGGAGCGCTTAGTTCGAACTAGGTAAACCTCATTTTACGAGGACTAACGCCTAGTTCGAACTAGCTAGTTCGAACTAAGGGCTGTGTAGCCCTTTAGTTCGAACTAGTGGGAGGCTAGCCCTCCCCAGGTTTCCCTGGTGGCCACTCTGGCCAACACCAGGGAAACTCTATGCCCCCCTCCCGGCCCCGGACCCCTTAAAGGGGCACGGGCTGGCTACGGTGCCCGTGCCAGGTGCAAGCCTGCCAGCACCCAGCTAGCAGACCCTGCACCTGGCACGGCACAGAGCCACCCACCCGATGCCCCCCAGCCCACCCCCTCTTGCCGGGACCAGGCTGGCGGCTCCCGGGAGCTTGCCCTGGACCGCAAGAGGCGGGCACCTTCCTGGGCTAGTGCGGACATCGTGGACCTCGTCCACGATCTCCGCACTAGGCACAGGAAAGTGGCCGGCTAGGGCAGGAGAGCTGCCAGCCTGGCCACCCAGGACCAGGTGTGCATGAAAATCAAGAGGGTCCACTGAGACCCCCGACACTGAGCCCTGAGCTTACAATGGCCGTACTGGGTCAGACCAAAGGTCCATCTAGCCCAGTAGCCTGTCTGCCAACAGCGGCCAACCCTAGGGACCCTGGAGGGGATGGACCGAAGACAATGACCAAGCCATTTGTCTCGTGCCATCCCTCTCCAGCCTTCCACAAACTTTGGGCAGGGACACCACTCCTACCCTCTGGCTAATAGGACTCCATGGACGCAACCTCCATCACTTGATCTCACTTCCCTTTCAACTCTGTTCTAGTTCTAGCCTTCACAGCCTCCTGCAGCAAGGAGTTCCACAGGTTAACTATTTGCTTTGTCAAGAACAACTTTCTCTTACTAGTTTCAAGCCTGCTACCCATTCCTTTCCTTTGGTGTCCTCTAGTCCTTCTTTAGGGGAACTCATGAAGAACTTTTCTGAATGCACCCTCTCCACCCAACCCCTGCTTTTAGAGACCTCTATCCTGTCCCCCCTCCGTCTCCTCTTTTCTAAGCTGAACAGTCCCAGTCTCTGTAGCTTCTCTTCATCTGGGACCTGTTCCCAACCCCTGATCATGTTAGTTGCCCTCCCCTCTCCCAGCCTTTCTCTTCCCCTCTCCCACCTCCTTTTCCCAGTCTCCCCCAGTTTTTTTCAATAAAGACAGAGTCAATGTTGGAAGAAACGTTATCTTTATTTTGTACATCAATAAGAAGGGGGGCTAGGGAAGGGTAAGTGGAAGGAGGTGAGGGAGGAATGGGGTACGAGCCCCCGATGGGGAGGACTGGGCTGGCTCTGCGGGCTTCTGGGGGTGGAAGCTCTCCTGCAGCCCCCCAATTACTCCCTCTCCCCAGATGGCAGCCTGCGGCAAGTGCAGCCGGGCTGATGGCCGAGTGGTGTGATGTGCCCAGTGTGGGCACTCAGGGCACTCCAAGCCAGAACTTCTTTGCAAGCGGGGCACCCCTTAGAACTGTGTGTCCGGGGTGGGGGTCGGGACCCTTTAAGCGCAGCCCTCGGCTAGCCTGAGACAGTATCTCCATGCTCTAAGTCCTCCTTTTATGCCCTGCCGGCACTGCTTCCGGCCATCATTAAGCCCTGTTCAGAGTCCACTCAATGTGGACTTACTAGTTCGAACTAGCAAAACGCTAGTTCGAACTAGTTTTTAGTTCTAGATGCGTTAGTTCGAACTAGCTTAGTTCGAATTAACTAATTCGAACTAAGTTAGTTCGAACTAGCGCTGTAGTGTAGACGTACCCCCAGGGAGTAAGGGAATTGCAGGAGGAGTTGGTTGTGGCTCAGCAGGGTAATGCTGCTGTGGAGCCAGGGAAGGGTGAACTGCTGCTTAAGGAAGCTCATAAGGAGGAGAGTCCTGGCAGTGCTTGTGCCAGGGCCTTGCTTGGAAAAGGCATTCAAGGGAAGGCTCTGCCGGTAAAGGGCAGTGGCTTGTTGTGTGAGGCACTTGTTGCAGTGCCGGCTGGACAGAATTTGTTTGTTAACAGTGACTCCACTGACTTGGGTTTAGGGAAACCCAGTGTGGATGGTGGTGGAGAGGTCTCGGAGGGACTGAGGGTTGTTCCAGATGAGGCAGGAACATCCAGAGAACTGGAGCAGGCTGCTAACCCAGTGACTGTGGGTGACCAGCTTGCTGGGAAGTCAGTGTGTGTGGGTCAGGATTGTTCCCAGGTGAATGAGGAGAGTGGGAAGTTAGTGTCTCAGATTCAGGGGAAGGGCTGGGTAGCTAAGTATGCAGAGCAGAACAGCTGTGTGGTCACTCTCCCTAGGATGCAGGAGATGGCAATTAAGCTCCCATCTCTGGACACGGTGGACACTCATAATCAATCAGGGAGGTTGATATCTGGTTCCATGTGGAAACAGAGGTTGGAGGTGGACAGAGGAGAGACTTGGGAGTCTACAGCTCACTGCTGTTACCCCACTGAGTGGGGGAAGGGGGAGAATTCCAGGGCCATTGTGAGCCAGGGAGTCACACCCAGCCAGCCCTTTGTCTTGGTCAGGCCAGAGGTTTCAGGCCTGGAGCCCACAGGACAGGGAGGAGGGGTAGGACTTGCTTTGGCCAAGAAGATTTGCAAGTTGAACCTGAAGGGCCAAAACTGCAATGGTGTGGAGCCAAAGAAGGGGCATGATGGGGAATGTCAATATACACCTGATATAGGATTGTTCCTTTTACTGATGTTAATTCTTTTAACCAATGGATTATTGTTGCAGAGAATTGTAAAGGTATACAATGTGCATGATCCTATGAAAATACCATGTAATCTGTCTGGAGATGTACCAAACAACAGACGGTATGTAAGGGGACATTGTGATGTTGCTAGTTCATGGTTAATGCTTGTAACTAGTCTTGGAACATTTTACAGGACGAAAAGGGTTCCCGCCAGAAGGTCCTGTGTGAAAAGGGAAACTGAGGCACGCCACCATTTTGTTTTCGTGGCTAAGTGCAAAAATGCCTACACAATTTGGGGTGAGAATACCCGCATTGACACAATGTTAATTGTGGTTCAGAGAGTTGCCAGAGCTGGCCTGGATAAATTCGCTATTTTCTTCAGCTCGGGGCAAAATCACCTGACACACTTATGGATCATGCCGCAGAAGCAGATCCAAGTAGCTGTGGTTTTTACCAAGTTCTACCTTGGGTTGGTGAGACAGTGCAAGGACATAGTTGTCAATAGGGCAGACCTTGCAATAATGAAGCCTATTTTAGGCTCACTGGGTTCTCATACCGACATTCAGCTCTGTACTGTTGTTTCTGCCATTGGGTAGAACATGTGATGACACAGAGCCAAAGCATGGGGAGGCCTGTGATGCCCTCAGTGATGTTACTGGCATCACTTCCTGCATCAATTTTGCGTTGGGGGTGTCACATTACCGAATTGGAGGGAAGCAGCCAGATCGCTGCTGCACCCTTAGGTGGGGGTGTTGGCCTTAGAAATTGGTATAAAAGGGAGCCATGTGGGGTATTGAATGGGAGCTTATTTTTGCTGATCTTATGTACGCTATTTATGTGAGTGTATAATGTCTGTGTGTGTAGGTAGGAATCTGTAATGTGTGTGGAAGCTGAATATTTCACTGAATGTGGTTAAGCATGGCTATGGACAGGCTGATTAGCCAGGCCCTGTGGGACAATGGCACTTGATGGGCCAAAGACACACCCAAAGAATGGGGGCTGTGACCTGAGAGCAGCCAGCAGGAAACACAGAGATTGGCCTCTGACCAGGTGACCTGCTGCATCCCAGAAGAGGCCAGGAAGGAGGTATAAAGAGGCCATGTGGTCGATGCCATTTTGTTCTCAGCTCAGCACTTCATCCCAGAGGCAGCACTGCAGGGATCGAAGAGCTTGGAAGACTTGTGAACCCATCCTGAGGATAGGATGTGCAACAAGAAATTTTAAACCAGCAGCTGTACATCTCTGCTAGAGCCTGCATCGAGGACTGGGAGATTCGGTGCATGTAACGTACTGTACTTTAATAACCTTACTCTCATGCTTTTCTTTCTTGTGTTAATAAACCTTTAGTTGTTAGATGCTAAAGGATTGGCCCAGTGTGATTTGTGGGTAAGGTCCGGAGGGTAAATTGACCAGGGATCTGTGGCTGGTTTCTTGGAACCGGACAGAACTTGTTCGGGGTAGGTGGGATTGGGTGCTAGGACCCCCCACCTGTGTATAGGCCCGGGGCCATCTGGGGCATGGATATTGCTGGGGTGTTGGAGGGGTTTTGCTCGGGAGGCTTCAGGCAGGCAGCTGAAGTGCTCTGTGGGACTGGTTTGTGGCCTGTTTGGAGAGGTCACCAGTCTGGGGGCTGTAAGGAGCCCCGGATTTGAGCAATTCGCCCTGAGCGGGCGCCCTCAGCTGTGCCCAGACACGGCCCGGTCCGTCACAGGCTGCACAGCCTGTGCACGTGGAGCACCAGTTAAGAGAAGACAGACTCATGAAGCTGCCACACTGGAACCAGTCGCTCCTTCTCACAATGGTTCTGCATAGATCTGCCTTACACCCAACTCCAAGTTGAGACACCTTCCCACTGCAAATCATCACTAAGGAGTCTGGGGACATGGAACCACACAGGCATGCTCTTTAGGGGCAGGAACCACTCCCGGGTAAGCATGGCAAGGTGGAGGACACTGGAGCCCCTGCATGGGAAATTGCTGGTTGGAGGGAAGTAGAGGGGACACCAGTAGCACTCTCTCTGGAAAGTGGCATCTGCCACTCACTCACACCTTCCCAATGCCCTTCCCCCACTCCTCCAGTGGCTAAGAATAGGGCTGTGTCTACACTGCACCCCTTTTCCGGAAAAGGGATGCAGATTAGACACTTTGGAATAGGCAAATCCGCGGGGGATTTAAATATCCCCCGCGGCATTTGCATTAATATGGCTGCCGCTTTTTTCCGGCTTGGGGATAAGCCAGAGAAAAGTGCCAGTCTAGACATGATTCTCCGGAAAATAAACCCTTTTCCAGAGGATCTCTTATTCCTACTTGAAAGTGTAGACACAGCCTAGATGTTTTCCCTCTGTGGAACACCACCAGTGCCAGACCCGGCATGCGCGCAGCACAGAGCGAAGCTGATCTGGCTGGCTCCTTTCCATGGCAGGCTGGTTGTCATCCTCAAGCAGTGCCACAAGGGCAGCCTGCATGAACTGCACCAGCAGGTGCAGCTGGGGGTCTAAGAGCCGGTGAGCACGTTGCAGTAGGTCTGGCTCCATGGCAGAAGTGCTGCGATGTCCACAAGCGTAACCAGAGCACACGGTGTGGTGTCTGCTTTTCCTCGAAGAGGCAAGCAATGGTGTAGAGGAGCCCATTTAACAAGGAGCCTCATCTAGCCTCAGGAAGCAATTATAGGAAGTGATTTCCTGCGGAGAGGCAGCTTTAAATGCAATTCAGTCTCCAATGAATGTGGAGAGGCTATTTAAATCTAGCTCTGCGCTATTTCAATAGGGATTTGTAGTGTGGACCCATTATTCCAAAATAGTTAGTTCAAGAGTTATTATTTGGAAATAACTTATTTTGAAATAAACACATCTTGGGCTGTTTCCTGACTTCAGATACTCCCAGGTCAATTGCATTAGGTTGATGTGATACAGGTGGAGCTCAGATCTGCTTTATAGTAGGAAAAATTCAATGGTCCCAATCAGAAAGGTTTCAAAGATTTTGGGCTGAAGCTCCCAGGTTAGTCTAATCTAGGCCTGGCACTCCAAACAGAGGCCACACGAAGAAAAACTCAACTTGTTGACATCAGGCGTTTTAAAGGAAACTGAGGGATTTAGGAACCAACCATTAAGGTGAAAGATAGTTGGGCACCTGATGGCCTTGTGCACCCACATGTCAGGTCTTTGTTAAAACAGCAAGGGGCTCCTTCACATGAGGGTGTGTTCCTACCAATCTACACACACTGGATCATTCAGTCTGTCACAGGAACACACACACTTAGTGTAGCTTCCAAACACATTCTCCAAAACCACACTCATACACTGTCCAGTTATATCATGAGTGCACATATGCACACAAACACACACACAGAGTCTCTTTCACACTCACTTCCCAACATATATTTGCGGTGTTCTTGTAATTTCCCGAAAGGAAAATACGATTTTCTGTAATACTATTCCTCCAAAGTGTTCTTCTAGTGGTTTCCTAACTGGTTTGTGCAATTCCTCATTTTCTCTCTCTCTCGTACTTCCATTTACCTCTTTAAGAGGTGAATTCTCTAATGCTTGACATGTACTGGATGGAATAATTGCCACCGTTGTTAATTTTTCAAATCAATATTTTCTGCGATGTGGTCTCCTACCATTTGTGCACAGACAGGAGTTCTTACATTCTACATCCAATGGCCATTGACCGATCTTTCTTAGGAAGCGTTTCTACTGCTTCTCTGGGCTGGATTGGTCCCCAAGGTTTCACCTGGAGCTGGGGATCCATAGAGCCTTTGAGGCACCAACCTGGGAGCCCACTCGCTCTGTGCTGCTGTGCACCCCATGCCTGCTCTTCCTCCTGCACCCACACAACAGGGACACGCCCGTCTGCTGGGAGACGCAGGGCTCCCTGACTGGACACTGCTGAGGGAAGCTACAGTGAAGGGAACCATCGGCAGCCCAGAGTACGACCCCAGGGCTGCACCACCTGAGCCAAGTGGAACCACCAAAAGGGAGGAATTTGTTATGCTGTTTGCATTCCTCCCCCCCCCCCCCGCCCTGCTGCCAGCATGGAGAGGAAACTGGCCATGTGTGCTAACCAAGGGGAGAATTTCCCCCAACACATTTCACTTAAAGGGCCACAAGTTTAGATAACACCATGGACAAGGGCTACATCTACAATGCCGGCTGTCATGTTTTTGCCCTCTGCAAAACCTTCCAATACATCCACATCCTTTCTGCAGTGTGGGTCCAGAACTGGACACAATATTCCATTAACCTTCTAGGCTACCAGGGCACCCTGATGACTCATTCAGCTTCTCATCCACTGGAATCCCCAGGTCCTTTTCTGCTGAACTGCTGCTTAGCCAGTCGGTCCCCAGCCTGTAACAATGCTTGGGATTCTTCCATCCCCAGGCAGGACTCTACACTTATCCTGTAGATTTCTTTTGACCCAATCCTCTAACCTGTCCAGGTCACTCTGGACCCCATCCCTGCCCTCCAGCATATCTGTTATACTTTGGTGTCAAGTTACAAGCAAGGTAGCTGAGAGTTACAAAGATTACAAAGTTTGACAAAGATCACAATGAGTTGCAGTTTAAAACCTTAGAACTTGCCGTTCAGTGTAGTTTCAGAAAATGTATGTGTATAAATCAAGTCAGCTCAAGTAGAAGCTTTTTTTTATGCAACAGTCTTCTATGGCCATCTTGCTCATGAAAAGTGCTCTATCGGTGGTCAGCATAAATACTATAAAGACATCTTACAGGCCAATATGAAGTCATGCAGCATATCTCCCAGAGATCTGGAAACTCTCATTCAGCACGGATTATCCTGCTGACAAACCATTGTACAGGCTATTTATTGCTTTGAGAGTCAGAATATTCAGGCATTGCAGGAAATGCACAGGATGCAAAAGATCATACTACATGTGCAGTACATACAAATGTACGATGTCAGGGACAGTAGAAAAACCACAAGAGTTGATATGATCAAGATAAAAAATGTCAGCAGTTGAAGAGTCCTCGTGTTCCCACAGAACGCACCTGGCACGGTTGCAAAATCACAAAAGAAATGGTCAATTTATTTGGGACCACAATTTCTTAATTGCAGAATGAAAATTTGTAGCATGATGCAGTAGGAAATGCCGACTATGCCACCATGTGGCAATAGACCCTGTCGTTCATCAGGCAACAGACCCGTTCATCAGAGCAGGGTAACGGAGGGGGTGGCAGATCGCTAGATACCGATCAATACACATGGCCGTGAGCAGCAGACATTCTGCATTGGACAGGATAATATAGAACTGAAATTGCACGTAGCAGTTCTGCAGAGAAATGGTTCTGTCCCCAGTTGCGAGACTGCGAATCAGCTTGAGCAGGGTGATCTTGTGGCTAAGACCTAAAGTGTAAATTGACCCGGGATCTGTGGTTAGTTCTTTGGGACCGGGAGGACCCCTTTGTGGTAGGTGAGATTGGGTTCTATAACCCCTCACCTGCGTGAAGACCCAGGGCTGACTGTGGCACAGGGAGAGCTGGGGTATCTGAGGGGTTGTGCTCATGAGGCTTCTTGCTGGTTGGATTTGCAGATGAAGCTCTCTAGGTGATGATTTGTGTCTTATCTGGGAAAGGTCTCCTGTGAAGCACTGTAAGGAGCCTGCATCCTGAGCAACTCACCTTGAGCTGATGCTCTCATTGGTGCCCAGACCCGGCTCAGTCCGTCCCAGGGTTCATTAGGAGGAGCATTGCCAGCCGATCCAGAGAACTGATTATTCCTCTTTATTTTGGCACCGATGAGGCCACAGCTAAAGATTTGCATCCAATTCATAGCCCCACACACAGAAAAGGAGGATGTGGATACAGTGGAGAGGGCCCAGCGGAGGGAAACCAAAATGATTCGTGGGCTGGAGCACATGACCTAGGTCACTTTGGACCCTATCCCTGCCCTCCAGTGTATCTCCCTCTCCCCGTAGCTTAGTGTCACCTTCAAATCAGTTGAGGATGCAATCCATCCCCTCATCCAGGGCATTAATAAAGATGTTGAACAAAACACCTAGAACAGATCCTTGGGGCACTCCACTAGAAACCGACCACCATCCTAACATTGAGCCATTGATTGGTCAGACAGAATTTGCCCTTCGTGAATCCATGTTGAGTATTCCTGATCACTTTTCCCTCTTCCAAGTTATTCATAATGGATTCCTTGAGAATCCCCTTCATGATTTTTCCAGGAATTTAGGTAAGGCTGACCGGTCTATAGTTCCCTGGATTGTCCTTCTTCCCTTTTTTAAAGATGGGCACTACATTTGCCATTTTCCAACCATTGGGGATCTCTTCTGCTCTTTCAAAGATCATGGCCAAAAGCTCTGCAATTACATTGGCCAACTCCCTCAGTACCCTTAGACACATTAAATCTGGACCCATGTGTGTTTAGCTTTTCTAAATAGTTCCTAACTTGTTTTTTCCCTACCTAGAGCTGCCCATCTCCTTCCCATAATGCATTGCCTAGCGCATTAATCTGGGACCTGACCTTGTCCGTGAAGACAGAGGCAAAGAAAGCATTCAGTATGTCAGTTTTTCCCACCTCATCTGTCACTAAGTTACCTCCCTCATTCAGGAAGTGCCCTTCACTCTCTTATTGCTAACATGCTTTTCTTGTTACTCTTCACATCCTGTACTAGCTGTAAGTCCAATTGCTCTTTCACCTTCCTGATAACTCCCCTGTATTCTTGAGCAGTATATTTATACTCCTCCCTAGTCATCTGTCCAAGTTTCCACTTCTTATAAGCTTCCTTTTTTTGTTTAAGCTCACCAAGGATTTTCCTGGTAAACCAATCTGGTCGCCTATCATATTTGCTTTTCTTACTGTGCATCAGGATGATGTTTTCCTGTACCTTAAATAAGGCTTCTTTGAAATACTGCCAGCTCTCCTTGACTCCTTTCCCTTTCATGTTAGCATCCCAGGGAATCCTGCCCATCAGATCTCTGAGAGAGTCAAAGTCTGCTTTTCTGAAGTGCAGGATGTGTATTTTGCTCTTCTCCTTTCTTCCTTTGGTCAGGCTCCTGAAATCTACCTTCTCCTGATCACTGCTTCCCAGGTTGTCACCCACCTCTACAGCCCCTATTAGTTCCTCCCCGTCTGTGAGCAACGGGTCTAGTTGGGCATGGCCCCTGGTCATTTCCTTTAGCACTTTATTCCCAACGTTCTCCAAAAACTTCCTGGATTGTCTGTGTACTGCTGTATTGGTCTCCCAACAGATGTCAGGGTGGTTAAAGTCCCCCACGAGAACCAGGGCCTGCGATCTGGAAGCTTCTCTTAGTTGTCTGAAGAAACCCTCATCTACCTCATCCACCTGATCCAGTGGTCTGTAGAAGACACCAACCACAACATCCCCCCTGTTGCTTCCACCTCTAAACTTAACCCATAGGCTCTCAACAGGCTTTTCCCAGTGCCCTGTCTTCCAACATTGGCCAACATCAGATGTTCCTGAGGGGATGAACAGACCAGGTACCTATTCACTGAGTCACCCCATGTCACTCTTTCCCTTCCTCTTATGCCATATTGGTACTGGGTTACAGCATGTGACTGACAATGGTCATGTGATCTCTTGACTACATTTTACAATGAACCAACTGGGTGCAGTGATTTCCTTTACAATTCATCACCCTCCATGTCACACTGTTCAAGCAGCAATATAACGAAAGGGAACCTGCTGTTTGTTGGGCTGTTATATGACCTGTCCTTCCCCAGCAGTCAGCTTCCCATCTGCAGCCAGCCCCCTCCTCTCTACGTTATTATACTGCTAGTAGGTGATAATGGTTTTAGAGGTCAGATGGTTTAATGAGGTTTAGAGGACAAACTATTCTGTACCGCACAAAATCTTGCATCTCATAATCATGAGTCCTTTGTAGCTCAGGGAAAGATGCTCAGTCAGTGAGGGCAGGACTTTCTCCACATCTGATCTGTCCTGGGATCTGTGTCTCCCCGCCCCAGTCCCAGAATGCCCAGGACAAAGAGTCTAGGCATGTTCCATGAGACAGAAATCTCCCTCCACCTTTCCTATCCTACAATACTCAGACCGGTCCCTCCATGCTTTGATATCAGGATGGCGGTCGGTTTCTAGTGGAGTGCCCGAAGGTTGAGTGATAGGTTCGGTTTTGTTCAATATCTTTATTAATGACCTGGATGAAGGGATGGATTGCACCCTCAGCATGTTTGCGGATGACACTGAGCTAGGGGAAAACGTAGGTACATTGGAGGGCAAGGATAGAGTCCAGAGTGACTTAGAGAAATTGGAGATTTGGACCACAAGCAATCTGATGAGGTTCAACAAGGACAAGTGCAGTGTTCTGCATTTGGGACCTAAGAATCCCAAGCATTGGTACAGGCTGGGGACTGGTTGGATAAGTAGCAGTTCTGCAGAAAAGGACCTGTGGATTACAGTGGATGAGAAGCCGGTTATAAATCAACAGGGTGCCCTTGTAGCAAAGAAGGCTAATGGCATATTAGGTTGCATTAGGATGAGCATTGCCAGCAGATCCAGAGATGTGATTATTCCCCTTCGTTTATCTCTAGTGAGGCCACATCTGGAGTATTGTGTCCACTTCTGGGCCCCCAAGTACAGAAAGGATGTAGGCACATTGGAGAGGGTCCAGCAGAAAGCAACCAAAATTATGAGGGGCCTGGAGCATATGACCTATGAGGGGAGGCAGAGGGAGTTGGGTTTATTTAGTCTGCAGAAAAGAGGAGTGAGGGGAGATTTGATAGCAGCCTTCAACTTCCTGAAGAGGCTGGAGAGAGGCTGTTCACAGTAGTGACGGATGCAGAACAAGGAGCAATGGTCTCAAGTTGCAGTGGGAGAGCTCCAGGTTGGATATTAGATAAAGTGTTTCCCTAGGTGGGTGGGGAAGTGCTGGGCTGGGTTCACCAGGGAGGGGGTGGAGTCTCCATCCCTAGAGGTGTTTAAGTCCCGGCTTGACAAAGCCCTGGCTGGGAGGATTGGGGTCAGTTCCTGCTTTGGGCAGGGGACTGGACTCCAGCTGTGGGATTCTGTGAATCTATGGTTATTATTAACTCTTTTTATTTTGACAGGGAGAAAAGTCAGACTTTATGAGCATGAAGGTTGCTGCCAAACGCCTTCTGTTTGCATGTTATATCTCTGTACCAATATCCATGGGGCTGTCAGTATTGGAGGAGACAGGGGTGCCTGGCCTCTGACAAGTGCATGGATAGGCAGGGAATGCTACTTGGAAGACACTTAGGTATGGCTACACTAGCCACCCTAGTTCGAACTAGGGTGGCTAATGTAGTCATTCGAACTTGCAAATGAAGCCCAAGATTTAAGTATTCCAGGCTTTATTTACATGTTCCCGTGCGCCGCCATTTTAAAATGCCCGGTAGCTTGAACTACCTGCCCATGACTACACACGGCATGGGCTAGGTAGTTCGAATTAGCACTCTTAATTCGAACTACCGTTACTCCTCCTGCAGATAGTTCGAGCTACCAGGCATTTAAAAATGGCAGTGCCCGGGAACGTGCAAACGAATCCCGGGATATTTAAATCCCGGGCTTCATTTGCAAGTTTGAATGACTACATTAGCCACCCTAGTTTGAACTAGGGTGGCTAGTGGAGCCATACTCCTAACCCTTCACAGAGTTTCATTTCTTTCCCTACAAATCAGTGAAGTGGAGAATGGCACTAAACCACAGGGCTGATATGAAAAAGAAAAGCTGAGAAAGTCGGAGAACTGCAGGCAGAAACCAAGAAATCAAAAAGGAGACAACAGGAAGTAAAGTCTCTTTGGGGTAACTCTCCTTTCAATGGGTCCAATAGGCCTGATGTAAGAGTTCTTCTCTATTTTACTGCTTGCCAACGTTTGTCCTTTTACACTCCCTGCCTGTGTCTGAAATCAACCAGGTTCATACCAGCTTTTCTTAGGGCCTGATGGACCTCCTTGTTTCTCAGGCAGTAGATAAGAGGGTTGATCAAAGGTATCAGGACTGTGCTCATGACAGAAAATATTTTGTACAGGATCGTGGGGAGCTGGAACTGTGAAAGCGCGTAGATTGTAAATCCACTCACATAGTAAACTGCAACCACAATGAGGTGAGAGGAGCAGGTGGAAAAGGCCTTTTGCTTTCCGGTGCTGGAAGGGATTCTCAGGATGGTGATGATAATACAAATGTAGGTCACAAGAGTAAACAGAAAGATCCCAAAAGTTATGATAACAGACATAATAAATATCAGTAGTATCAGAGTCCGTGTTGTGCCACAGAACCTACCATCGGACGCAAAATCACAAAAGAAATGATCAAATTCCTTGGGGCCGCAGTATGTGAATTGGAGAATGAAAGTTTGTAGCATGACTGTGTAGGAAATGCTGAATATCCAGCACCCTGCCACCATGTGTCCACACACCCTGCCGTTCATCAGAGCAGGGTAGCGGAGGGGGTGGCAGATCGCTAGATACCGATCACAGCACATGGTCGAGAGCAGCAAAGTTTCTGCAGTGGAGAGGATTCCGTAGAAATCGAATTGCACAAAGCAGTTGTGAAGAGAAATGGTTCTGTCCCCAGTCGCGAGGCTGCCAATCAGCCTGGGCAGGGTGGTGGAGACGTAGCAGATCTCCACAGCGGACAAGTTGGCCACGAAGTAGTACATGGGGGTGTGAAGGTGCCGATCAGCCACCACCAGCACAATGATGAGGAGGTTCCCAGCCACAGCCGCAATGTAGATCACTAGAAACAGCAGGAAGAGGAGGGGCTGCAGTTCAGGGTCGTTCCCAAACCCGACAAGGATCAGTTCCACGATGGGTGTTTGGTTTCTTCCTTCCATGATACGTGTCTAGAAACAGAAAAGTATCAGATACGCATGGAGACTTCAACACTCAGGGGTGTGAAGTATCCTCACCATGTCATTTCAGGCAATGTCAAGCACAGAAAACAAGTCAATAGAAGGTTTTGTCCACTGTGCAGCTGAGAGGTGTCACTCCCAGCTGAGTAACATGCGCCAGCTTTGATCAAGTAGCAGCATCGAATGAGCAATGAGAACAGGGCAGCATAGCCAATGGCTGGCGATACGCACCTGTTTCCATACGTGGGAGCTCAGATGGCTTCAGACAGTTAGTCTGTGCTGCCAAGCTCAATCAAGGATAGTGCATGTAGCTCTTGGAGGTGGGGGAGGTGAGAGGGAATTGCCTTTCTGAGGCTGAGTAGAGATAAACCCCATAAGAGAAAACCCAACCCCCCAAGCTTTGGTATCCGCTTTTGCAGGAGAGTCAAAGAAACAAATGCACTATTTGAAAGATGCAGCTAGAAACAGACAAGGACACAACACATGTTCCCTGAACACACCCCATGGATTGAACCTGATCTCAGAGCCTCCAGGGTAAATTGCATCAGCTTTATGAGTGTCTATAGAGGCAGAACTGAGAGCTGTTTTCTATGAGGAAAAAAACAATTCAATGCTCCCGTTTTGAAAGATTTCAAAGATTTTTGGCCAAAGCTCCCAAGTCAGTCTGATCTCTAGATCTGGAACGCCGAACACTGGCCACATGAAGAAAATTTGAATCTCCTCATATCATTGGCTCTAAGATTTAAAGGAACCTAAAGGATTTAGGCACCAACTGGTTTAGAATGTGAAAAACAGTGTGTTGGAATCACTCCACATGCTCTCTCATACTCACACACAAACACACACACACTCACCTTCCAACACGTACTTGTGGTGCTCTTGTAACTCCCAGAAAGACCCATACTTGCTTTGTAATTTGACTCTTCCAAAATGTTCTTATAACCTGTCTGTGCAATTCCTCATTTTGTTCCTATCTCATATGTCAGTTTAATTCTTTGAATAATGAGTTCTCCAATGCCTGACATGTCTTATTAACCCTATGGCAAAGTTTTAAAATATGCATAATGCTTGGGGGTGAGGGTTCCTCCCAGTTGTGCAGAGATGTACGTTACCTTGATAATACTGCACAGAATGAAATTCATTCTGCACTTGGATTTAGAAAAACTCAGAGACATCGGTGTGAGAGACAGGACTGTGCATGTGGGATGGGAAAGGCAGAGGCATGTTGCTGTCTTGTGAACACACCTGTGCTCTGTTGCTGGGCATGGGAGACATAGATCCTGCTTGCACTGTGCCGAGCTGCAGACAACACTCCACTGGTGCACTTCCCCCGACACCAGGCACAGCCCATCTGCAGTGCTCCCTGACTGGACACTGCGGAGGGAAGCTAGTCAAGATAACCAGTGGCAGCTCAGGGTTCCACTCCAGGGCTGCACATCCTGAGTCCACGACCCCGTCCTTCCCAGGTGAGCACCCTACCTCCTAGGCCATGGGGGGAAGCCGCCCCACCACCTTATCGTTAAGGCACCATTTATCCCTCTGGCCCTGGGGCTGATCCTTTTTGGCCCACCCAAGCTGGGCCTAGAAGCCACGGCCCCATCCTTCCCAGGCGAGCACCCCATCCCCTAGGCCACGGGGGAAGCTGCCCCACCACCTTACTGTCAGATGAAACCACCAAGAGGGAGATATTTGTTCTTCTGTTTCCACCCCCCTAACGTGGAGACGAAAATCCCCACATGTGTTAACCGAGGGGAGAATTTTCTCCCAACACGTTTTGCTTAAAGGCTCACTGGTTTCAATAAGACTACACACAAGTTAATTAACAACAAACAGCAGATAGAAATGGATTTCAGGGACAAAAAAGCAGATTATCAGCAACTAACCTGACACACACTCTGCAGAGCACACGGGGCAGAGTCAGGAGGAACGAGCAGATTCGCATCCGGAAGGATGGGACTGGCCGTCTGGCATGTTCTCAAGGCAGAAGTTGCATTTGCTTTGTAGCTTGGGGTTCTTGGGATTCCAGACACTGGGTAAGACGCCTTCAGCCTGGGTCCAATCCTTCCCCCAGGTCAGTCTGTCTTCCTCAGCTCCTTCCCAGCATCCTCTTGTGTGGGGAGTGAAAATGGATGATTTCACCCCCTGCCTTATATAGCTCTGGCAAAACTGTTTCAAAACTGCTCCCCAGACCAGGCTGTGGAAAAACAGCATGGGAAGAGGGAGCCCAGAGTCATGTGGCTGGATCCCCTGACCTCACAGAATTACAACACCTGTTAACTGTGGTCTCTGCAGCAGTCTCCCGAAGGCTCCTCATGTGGGAGTTGGGCATCTCCTGAGGCCTGTTGTTCTCCCTAATGTCTCATTACAGGGCTCAGTGATCTGTCTGCACTGAAAGCCTCTTCCCCAGTGGGGTACCGCTGTGTAAATACATTGGGAATAAAGATTCATGCTCCGTATTCATAATTTGAGATCTAATATGAGGCAAAAATATAAATGGGACAATCAAATACAGCAAGTACAAATATTTAGGACAACATAAATGTGCTGTTTTGCCGAAAATGCTTCTTATTTCTGCTAGAACGACATCACAGGAATGGGTTGGGATGTTGCACGAGGAACCAGTCAGCGTACCGGTAAGAAGGAGTCTTACAGGTACCCTTACCGATTAGCCTGCTCTTGTCTGTGAACTCCAGAGCTGACTGGCCGGGCCAGACCAGAGCACCCCGCACATGGAGGGACTGGCCGGTCGTGATCAGGAGCTTATGGCCCCAGTGGGAGTGGGCTGGGATGGACTGGTTCAGTAACCAGTGTTACCTCATAACCCAACCAATTTATCAATACATTTACAAGCAAAGGTGACGTGGGGTTCGCTCAGCCCTGAAGGCTTCTAAATCCCAAGCTACAGGGGGGGATTTTACTCCTGCGGTCGAGAGACAAGACACGTGGGGGTGGATTCTAAGATTGACTAAAGCCAATTCTCAGCGGCACACAACAACTGCAACTCACCTGTGCCAGTGGACAAGGTTTCTTGGGGCTATTTCATTGCTGGAACGAGGGAACTAGAGCCAATGATGTGGAAGGGTTCCAGACCTTGGCTTGAAACCCCAACCTGAAGGTCTTCTCGGGAATAAAACTGCGCCTCTGTGTATGTCGGCTGGAGCAGGCCAGAGATGGCTTCTCCTTGCTTGGTAGATGTGTCCTAAGTCTCGTCAGCCATTGTTCACCTTGGGTATTTCATTTTCTCAGCAAATTTTCTTTAAATGAAATTGGATGTTCAGTGAAATGCCTGTTTTGTGTGGGCTTCCCAAAGAGGTTTCAGGCTATCAGCCCAGATCACAGAACACCCCAAAACCAAAGCAATAAATATCAGCTGCCCAGCAACCAACCAAAGAGCATCAGGTCTGTATTACAAAGTGTTTCTTATTGCAGCCGAAAAGAGCTGTACTCAGTGAACCTCAGTACACCTGCAATAGGTTGTGACTGCAGAGGAACCAAACAATTTTGGCTCTTACTCTTTCAACAAAAAAGGAGGAGTCTGGAGTGAGGGGTGCAGGCACCCAAGAAGGGAGCTGGCTATGTGGGAGAGATTCTAGCGGAGCTGCCATGTGCTCAAGAATGTTCCCCCTCGGCTCTTATCCTCTACAGCGGAGTGGTGGGGAGGAGGGAGGAAATTGGGGGCAGCGGGGTGACCAAAAGCCCCCAGTAGCTGGAGCTGGAGATTGGTAGTGAAGAGAGAAGCCTCCTGGTGGTCACAAAGGCAGGAGGGAGGCAGAAAGACCCTTTCAGACCCTTTCTACGCTTATTTCGGAATAATGCATCTACGCACAAAAATGCATTTCGAAATAGAATTTTCCTATTTCAAAATAGTGCATCCATACTGAGTGGACTCTGAATCACATTTAAGACTGGCCAGAACCAGTTCCAGCAGGGCACCATGTCAGGACTTACTATGTCTGAGGTCTGTGCTTAAAGGACCCTCCCAGACAGGGTTCCCTGCTTGCTTGCCTATCTCGATGAGGGACAGCAAAGCATTTTTTCTCTGCATGCTCCGGTTGCCCTCACTCAGGACACCACAGCACTCTGCAACATGGAGCAAGAGCCACCCCTGGGCACTTTGGTGCTTCTCTTGGACACATTGCTGGGAGCCAGGCTGCACTTGGTGCAGGCTGCCATCAGGGAGGTCCTTGCGGGGATATGTCTATCCAGCAGGCCCTGCGGGACAGCTTACACCCTGAGGAGCACTAAGAGCCTACCTAGTCTGCCTCATTCGGGGTTTGTGCCCCATTCCTCCCTCATGTCTTTCCACTTACCCCTCCCTAACCCTGGGTATGTCTACACTACAGCACTAATTTGAACTAATTTAATTCAAATTAGTTAATTTGAACTAAGCTAATTTGAAATAGTGCATCTAGACCAAAAAACTAATTTGAATTAGCATTTTTCTAATTCAAACTAGCATGACCACACTGAGTGGACCCTGAACCGAAGTTAAGGCTGGCCGGAACCAGTGCCGGCAGGGCATCAGGTTAGGACTTAGAGCATGGAGCTGCTGCCTCAGGCTAGCCAAGAATCATAGAATCATAGGACTGGAAGGGACCTCGAGAGGTCATCGAGTCCAGCCCCCCGCCCTCAAGGCAGGACCAAGCTCCATCTACACCATCCCTGACAGATGTCTATCTAACCTGTTCTTAAATATCTCCAGAGAGGGAGATTCCACCACCTCCCTTGGCAATTTATTCCAATATTTGACCACCCTGACAGTTAGGAATTTTTTCCTAATGTCCAATCTAAAGCTCCCTTGCTGCACTTTAAGCCCATTACTCCTTGTCCTATTCTCAGTAGCCAAGAGGAACAAATTTTCTCCTTCCTCCTTGTGACACCCTTTTAGATGTTTGAAAACCGCTATCATGTTCCCCCTTAATCTTCTTTTTTCCAAACTAAACAAGCCCAGTTCATGAAGCCTGGCTTCATAGGTCATGTTCTCTAGACCTTTAATCATTCTTGTCGCTCTTCTCTGTACCCTTTCCAATTTCTCCACATCTTTCTTGAAATGTGGTGTCCAGAACTGGACACAGTACTCCAGCTGAGGCCTAACTAGTGCAGAGTAGAGCAGCAGAATGACTTCACGAGTTTTGCTTACAACACACCTGTTGATACAACCTAGAATCATATTTGCTTTTTTTGCAACAGCATCACACTGTTGACTCATATTCAACTTGTGGTCCACTATGACCCCTAGATCCCTTTCCGCCATGCTCCTTCCTAGACAGTCGCTTCCCATCTTGTATGTATGGAACTGATTGTTCCTTCCTAAGTGGAGCACTTTGCATTTCTCTTTATTAAACTTCATCCTGTTTACCTCTGACTATTTCTCTAACTTGCTAAGGTCATTTTGAATTATGTCCCTATCCTCCAAGGAAGTTGCAACCCCACCCAGTTTGGTATCATCTACAAACTTTATAAGCATACTCTCTATCCCAATATCTACATCATTGATGAAGATATTGAACAGTACGGGTCCCAAAACAGACCCTTGCGGAACTCCACTTGTTATCCCTTTCCAGCAGGATTTAGCACCGTTAACAACAACTCTCTGACTACAGTTATCCAGCCAATTATGCACCCACCTTATCGTGGCCCTATCTAAGTTATATTTGCCTAGTTTATCAATAAGAATATCATGCGAGACCGTATCAAATGCCTTACTAAAGTCTAGGTATATGACATCCACCGCTTCTCCCTTATCCACAAGGCTTGTTATCCTATCAAAGAAAGCTATCAGATTAGTTTGGCATGACTTGTTCTTCATAAACCCATGCTGGCTATTCCCTATCACTTTATTACCTTCCAAGTGTTTGCATATGATTTCCTTAATTACCTGCTCCATTATCTTCCCTGGGACAGATGTTAAACTGACCGGTCTGTAGTTTCCTGGGTTATTCTTATTCCTCTTTTTATAGATGGGCACACTATTTGCCCTTTTCCAGTCTTCTGGAATCTCCCCTGTCTTCCATGATTTTTCAAAGATCATAGCTAAAGGCTCAGATACATCCTCTATCAGCTCCTTGAGTATCCTGGGATGCATTTCATCAGGCCCTGGTGACTTGCTGACATCTAACTTTCCTAAGTGATTTTTAACTTGTTCTTTGTGTAACCTATCTTCTAAACTTACCCTCTCTCTGCTTGTATTCACTACGTTAGGCACACCTCCAGACTTCTCGGTGAAGACCGAAACAAAGAAGTCATTAAGCATCTCCTCCATTTCCAAGTTTCCTCTTACTGCTTCTCCCTCCTCACTAAGCAGTGGGCCTACCCTGTCCTTGGTCTTCCTCTTGCTTTTAATGTATTTATAAAAGGTCTTCTTGTTTCCCTTTATGCCATAGAAAGCTGCAACCACAATGATGTAAGAGAAGCAGGTGGAAAAGGCCTTTTCCTTCCCAGTGCTGGAAAGGATCCTCAGGATGATGGCGATGATACTAATGTAGATAACAAGAGTAAACAGAAAGACCAGAAGAGTTTTTTGAAAGACAGAACAAATGTCAGTAGTATCAACAGAGTCCATGTCTCGCCACAGAACCTACCAATGGATGAAAAATCACAGAAGAAATGGTCAAATTCCTTTGGTCCACAGTATGTGAATTGTAGAATGAAAGGTACCACCATGGTGTAGGAAATGCCAAAGATCCATCATCCATGGCACAACGATGAGGAGGTTCCCAGCAACAGCTGCAATGTAGATGACTAGTGACAGCAGGAAGAGGAGGGGCTGCAGTTCTGGGCCATTCCCAAATGTGACAAGGATCAATTCCACGATGGGCGTTTGGTTTCTCCCTTCCATAATACGTGTCTAGAAACAGAAAAGCGCCCGATAAGCATGGAGCTCTAAACATTCAGGGGTTTGAAATATCTTCATCATGTCATTTCAGCCAGTCACGAGGACATAACAAGTCAATAGACGGGAAATGGAGACTATTTAAAGCTCAAAGATGGGTTTGTCCATCCTACAAGTGAGAGGTGTCACTCCCCAGCTTTGATCAGCTTGGCAGCATTGAATGAGCAATGAGAACAGGGCAGCAGAGCCAATGTCTGGCGATACGCACCTGTGTCCGTACCTGGGATCTCAGATGGCTGCGGGTAGTTAGTCTGTGCTGCTGAGGCTACGCTGCTAGTTTTAGCATCCGAGCTCACTCAAGGGTCGTGCGTGTCGCTCGAGGTGGGCGGGGGGAGGAAATTACCCTTTTGAGGTTGAGCAGAGAGAAACCCCATGAGAGAAAAACCCAACCCCCCAACCTTTGGTATAAAGTCTAACCGGTATCTGCTCTTGTAGCAGATTCAAGGCAAAACCCACCATTTGAAAGATGCATCTGAAAACAGACAAGGACATGAGAAATCCGTCCTGTACACACCCCAAGGGCAGGGCTGGCCCAAGTCATTCGTGCCCCCCAGGGCCCGGAAGTGCGGCTCATGTGCAGCCCCATCCCCGCCCGGCCCAGCAGCCCGGCTCAGCGCCCCCTACAATGGGGTGCCCTGGCGGTAGCCTGGTCAGCCCATAGCTTGTGCCAGCTCTGCCCAAGGGTTGCTACCTGTTCTCAGATCTGCCAGGGTCAATTGCACCAGTTTATGAGTGTTTGTAGAGGCAGAACCGGGAGCTGCTTTCTAGGGGGAAAACAATTCAATGTCCCCGGTTTGAGAGATTTCAACAATTGTTGGCCAAAGCTCCCAGGTCAGTCTGACCTCTAGACCTGGCTCTCCAAACACCGGCCATGGGAACAAAAGAGTGAATCTCCCTGTCGCATCGGCTCTGAGATTTAAAGGCACATACGCGATTTAGGCACCAACTGCTTTAGAATGTGAATGACAGTGTCAGAATCAGAACGCCACTGTCTCACAAACACACTGATCTACTCTCTGTCTGTCTCACACAAGCACATACACACACACACACACACACACACACACACACACACACACACACAAGCACACACACACACACACACACACACACACACACACACACACACTGACTCATTCACACACACCTCCCAACACACACTTGTGGTGCTTTTGTAACTTCCTGACTATGCAGCACTTTAAAGCAGGGCTGGCTCTAGGTTTTTTACCGCCCCAAGCAAAAAAATTTTTGGACACCCTCCCCCCCGCTGCTGCAGGACAGGCACTGAGGAGGAAAGCATCATTTCACCGTGCAGCTCTTTGACTCCCACCTCACCCTCCGGCCAAACCTAGCCTACGTCCTGT
This sequence comes from Pelodiscus sinensis, assembly GCF_049634645.1. Taxonomy (NCBI): domain Eukaryota; kingdom Metazoa; phylum Chordata; order Testudines; family Trionychidae; genus Pelodiscus; species Pelodiscus sinensis. The sequence goes on along the minus strand of NC_134740.1, from coordinate 9,486,453 downwards.
CTCACCTCCACACACATCCCCGTCCACATGCATCCTAACTCCCCCGCACACTCACCAAATCCAGTTTCCACCTTCTCTCCCCTCCCAGGCAAACTCGACCCCTCACTGACCGGATGCAGTCTGTTCCCCTTTCTGTTCCCCACCTGATCAACTCTGCACCCACTGTTCCCTCCAAGCCAAACCCGATCCCCCTCCCCACCGGACCCAGTCTGCTCCCCTCTCCCACTTTCCCCCACTGACCAAACTCCATGTCCTTCCCCTCTCCCCGCCAAGCCCTCGAGTCCCCTCCCCCCAGCACACATGGAAATGTCGGAGCGCCTTGGGGGAGGGGTGAAAGTGGCTCGGGTCCCTCTGGGGATACACGGGGACACAGCCAGGAAACATAATGGGCAAGGCTAGGGACACCCCCCCCCCAAATCTCTGAGCTGGTGAAAGCGAGGCCCCCTCCAGCGGCTCCTCGCCTCCAGACCAACCATATCGGGCTGCAAAGTCACTCTCCCCTCCCCCCTGCCTAGGCACCTTGGTGTGAATCATCATGGCCCGGGCAGGGCCTTCCTTCCACCCGGTCCCACCAAGGCTGCAGCTCTCCCCTCCCTCCATGCCCAGCACTGAGGGAGAGAAAAGGGGGAGAGAGTCGCCCCCCATTTGCCAAGGTTCGCCCCCCTCCCCATACACACACTCCTGCAAACTCTTTGGCCGAGGGCATCCGCTGCGGCCGGAGGGGTCACTAGTAAGCGCAAGGCAGGCGGAGAGATGACCAAAGGCGCCTGGCTCCCAGCGCGGTCCCTGGCTGCGGAGACCCAGGCTGCCTCTTGTCTGGCCCCGGATCGCTCTGTGCCACCTGCCCCACACAGCCTGGGGAAAGCGGCTCGCCCACTAGGTCCGTAGTGCTCTGGCGCCGCTGCTGTTCTCAAAGCCCATGGCGCCACCTGCACGTCGGGCCGTGCTGGCTGGTGCCAGTCAGAGGAGCGCGAACGATCCCCAGGCGCTGGAGTTTGATTCATGGGAGCCTCCCTCGGGCATTCCCCGCTCCGCGGCCGCTGGGTGCTGGGCAGCTGCAGCTGCGCTGGGAAGGCGCCTGGAGCGGTGTGTGGCTGGTTCTCCACCCTGCCCCGCCACAACGCCCTCTCGCGCTCACTAGACGGCACGTTTTTCTCCCTGGTGTTGAGGGAAGGCAGCAAGGCAGCCCCGGAACTGTGATGTCATGGCACCTCAGCCAATCACTGCGGGGCTGCGAATTATTCTTACAACTGGTCTGCGCAATTCCTCATTGTGTTTCTCTCTCGTACGTCGTTTTAATTCTGTGAATAATGAGTTCTCCAATGCCTGACATGGCCTAGATGGACCAATTACCCCTATGGCAAAGTTTTCAAATCTGCGTAATACCTTGCAGTGAGGGTTCCTCCCAGCTGTGCAGAGACGTACGTTACCTTAATGTTACTCCAAATAAGGAAATTCATTCTGCATAGGAGTAGACAAACACAGGGCCTTCCATGAGAGGGACAGGGCTGTGCATGTAAGATGGGAAAGGCGCAGCTGGATCGCTGTCTCGTGAACACACCTGCCCTCTGCTGCTGGGCATTCTGGGAACGGGGGGGGGGGGAACGACACAGATCCCAGCACAGATCAGATGTGGAGAAAGTAACTGTTGCCTTCCCCCTGCAAAGGAGCTGACCCAAAAAACCCGCCCTCGGTGACTGAGCATCTTTCCCTGAGCTGCACAGGACACATGAATATCAGAGACAAGATGCTGAGTGGTACAGAACGGTTTGGCCATTACCACCCATTAGCAGAGTGATACCGTGTAGAGCAGGGGGCTGGCTGTGGACGGGAAGTTGACTGGTGGGGCAGTATGGATCTGTCCATGCTCACAAAGCAGCCCAACAAACACCAGGCTCCTCTTCGTTGTGTTGCATGGACAGTGTGACATGGAGGGGGATGAATTGAAAGGAAATCGCTGCGCCCAGCTGGCTCAGTGTAAAATACAGTCAAGAGACCACACGACCAATGTCAGTCACGTTGTTTGTTACAACCCAGTGACAGTCCGGCAGGAGAGGAAGGGAAAGAGCGACAGGGGATGGATCAGCTGAGAGGTGCTTGTTTGGTTCATCCTCTCAGAACCACCTGATGTTGGCCAGTTGGGGAACACACGAGCCCTGTATGTAGCTGACATGGTCCCCAGTTCCCCCATCTCCCCCGTGCATTGCCAGAGACGCAGGATCCCTTTGAGCTGTTCCCATTGAAAGGGCTCTCCTGTTCACCGCAGCTACTAGGCAACACACGGCCAGACAAGTGTGGGGAAGGTGCCAGCCCTTTAAAGAAAGCACTTAGGGGGCCCACAGCTCCCCCAGCGTCTAACGCTGTTGCTTGGGTGTCAGACTCAAGCCCTTTTAATGCTTCTATTTAAAGGTCTCCTGCCTTCCCTGCACCTGTCAGGCAACCCTTTGCCTAGCAGGGGAACAGGACAGCCCGTTAAATAGCAAAGCTGAGAGGGCTGGCGGCTGCCCCACCTCTAGCGTGTTGCTAGGGAGCCAGAGACCCTCCGCCCTCAGCTGTGTCTATTTAAAGGACAGGTGCCTTCCCTGGATCGACTGGATCTAAGTACGGGGATGACAAGAGCCCTTTAAATAGAGGTTGTTTGAGGGACTCGTGCCCCCCTCCTGCTCTAGGCAGCGAGCTGGGGCAGAGCCTGAAACTGCCTCACGGGCTGGATCCAAGCCCTAGGTGGGCAGGAATTCGGCCACGGAGAGGCCCACCCCAGAATTAGAAGATTGACAATGATAGACAGATGGACACATCTCATTTCTAACTTCACACCCAAGAAAGACGCGTACCCCACATGAATTGGCGTGCCTCAGTTTCCCTTTTCACACATCAGTGTAACCTTCTTCTGCCTTTGCTGCTACTCCCAGCTCTAAGCCGTGTGCAGAGGTTTAGAAGCACACTCAATATGGGACTCCTCTCACTAGGATGTACCTTAACCGGGCACGTTCCACACTTCCCAGGGGGCGCCTCCACAGGAGTTCCTGATCCAGAAGGAAAAGCCGTAAGGTTCCCAACAAACCAAGGGTGCTTTGCAGTGTCTCCAAAGTGCCGTTTCCATACGTCGTCCTCCGGTCAAAGAGTTTGTGCCCTGTGCTACATCCTACCCCTCCCATCCCTTTTGTGCACCCGTGCGTATTCAGTGATAGGTTTTCTCATCTCATCAGTGGATCGAATGCTCCTTGGTGGATTTGAATTTCCAATGGAAATGCGCCTTTCTCCTGGTGCTGGGCATTCCTGGTCCATCAGCATAAATATTTGCACTTGCAGCCTTCCAGAGATTTCCGCCTTCCCATCTCAGACAGATGGTTTTTGCCTTGTTAGTCCTGTGTCTGGCCCTGGAATGTTTTGGATCAGAAGGTTTCCCATTCTCAAGAAGCTAATAGCAAAGTCTCCTCCGTGAAACCTGACTGAGAGCTGGGCAGCTGGGTTCATAGATACAGCCCAGCCCCCATCTCCCTGCCCTTCCTGCCAAAAATGGAGAAACACCCTTGCCCCCTGCTCTGGGCCACCTGTCTCCTCTCCAGCTGTGGCACCCAGCTCCACCCACGGCAAACTGGTATCTGGGAGACCCTGCTGCCACCTGTTCTCTTTCTTCCTTTTGTTAGCCCAGTTCAGGCGTGGGCAATCGTACTGTGGTCGTGTGGCCAATGGGATCTGTGGCCAATGGGAGCTGTGATTGCTGACTTCTGTCACCAGGCCAGTAAATACAGAGGGGGAGGCCTGGCAAGAGCTCACCCTGGCAGACCAGATCCTGCCAGTCGGTCCATACTTACCCACCTCTGGGCCCACAAATACGGAGGATGAACAAACACAGCAGGAGTCTTAGTGTAGTGAGATTTCATTCCTTAGTGCACTTTTTTCTCACATGTTGGTGGTAAACGTGTTGACGCACCGATTGAATTTCTGCCTGGGAGGAAGGAGGCCCATGGGCGGCTATGAAAGCTGAGATGGGAAAAATTGCCTGGTCCTTTTGGGTGCTCATGTCCCCTTCTGGTGGCATTGGTGAAGCCACATCTGAGTACAACATCTAATTCTGCACCCCCTCCCCCCCCGGTGCGGAAAAGTGAGTGGAGCAAGGAAAATGATTTGGCGGCTAGAGCACATGACCTACAAGGAGAGGCTGAGGGATCTGGGTCTATTAAGTGAGCAGAAGAGAAGAGTGAGGGGGGATTTGAGAGCAGCTTTCACCTACCTCAAAGGGGGTCCAAAGAGGCTGGAGAGAGGCTGTTCTCAGTGGTGGCAGATGACAGAACAAGGAGCAATGGTCTCGAGCTGCAGTGGGGGAGGTCTAGGCTGTCGATTAGGAAAAATTCTTTCCCTAGGAGGGTGGGGAAGCGCTGGGCTGGGTTCCCTGGTGGGGAGGGGGGAATCTCCATCCCTAGAGGTTTTCAAGTCCTAGCTTGACAAAGCCCTGGCTGGGATGATTGAGTTGGGATTGGTCCTGCTCTGGGCCGGGGGCTGGACTCGATGACTCCTGAGATCTCTGCCAGCCCTGGGATCCTGTGATTCTATGATTCTTATTCATTCATTCATTCATTTATTTTTATTTTGATAGTGAGAAAAGTTAGATCTTATGAGCATGGAGTTTGTTGCCAAATGCCTTCAATTTGCATTTGATCTCTCTGTACCAATATCCATAGGGCTGTCAGTATAGGAGGAGACAGAGGTGCCTGGCCTCTGACAAGTGTATGGACACGCAGGAAATGCTACTTGGAGGGACATTTAGACTCCTAATCCCTCACAGAATTTCATTCCTCTTCCATCTGCAGATGTGTTCAATATTTACTCACCGTGGCAGCAAAATATTTCACTTAATTTCCAAACTGTATCAGACAACAGAAGAGCCTTGTCAATGGGATGGGAATGTCGTAGGATTCAGTAGGTGGGGAAGAGATCCGGGGTCACTCAGAAGCTGTTAAGCTCCCGCAGAATCTGGGCACTTGTGTCCCTGTACAGATCAGTGAAGTGGAGCGTGGCAGTAAAACACAGGCCTGATATGAAAGAGAAAAGCTGAGAAAGTCGGAGAACTGTAGGGATAAAGCACGAAATCAAACAAGAGAAAAGGTGAAGTAAGGCCCATTTGGGAGTAACCCTCTTTTCATATAGTTGTCGAAGCAAAAGCCTCACTCAGTTTACGCGGCTAAACAGACAGTTTTATTGGCCAATAAAAGCCAAGTGAGCCAAACGTGGTCCCAGCAGAGCCAGGCCCAGTGAGGCTGGCTAATACAATCAATCCTAGTATTTTATACCCTTAACCAAAAAAGTCTGACGTCAGGGCAAGAAATCAAAGAGAACTTCAAAGAGGAATTATTATCAGCAGAGAAAGAAACAGGATTAGAGGGAGTTCGAGCTTCCGCTCAAAATAGTTCAACAACACATTCCAACAGCGCATCCTTCTGGCCTCTCCCCACCTCAGGGAAGGCCAGTTCACTCCCTCTAGTGTACGTGCAGACACAAGAAACTGAAATGGCTTTTGTTATACAGAATGGCTTCTAGCTAAATATGAAATGGTTTCTACATAGGCAAATGGACTGATGTAAGAGACTACATCAATTCTTTATTTTACTGTTCACATGCCTGAGTCTGAAATCAACCAGTGTCAGAAGAGATTTTCTCAGGGACTGATGGACCTCCTTGTTCCTCAGGCAGTAGATAAAAGGGTTGAGCAAAGGTATCAGGACTGTGCTCAAGAAAGAAAATATTTTGTTCAGGATCGCAGGGGGCCGGAACTGTGAGAGCACATAGATTGTAAATACGCTCACGTAGTAAACTGCAACCACAATGAGGTGGGAGGAGCAGGTGGAAAAGGCCTTTTGCTTCCCGATGGTGGAAGGGATTCTTAGTATGCTGGCGATGATACAAATGTAGGTTGCCAGAGTAAACAGAAAGATGCCAACGGTTATTATGATAGCCAGAATATATGTCAGCCATTGAAGCACTATCGGAAATTTTCTTTTGCTACACAACAGACCATTGGACGAAAAGTCACAAAAGAAATTGTTAAATTCTTTGGGGCCACAGTATGTTGACTGCAGAATAATTATTTGTAACATGAAGGTGTAGGAAATGCTGAATACCCAGCACCCTGCCACTATGGGGGCACACACCCTGCCGTTCATCAGAGCAGGGTAACGGAGGGGGTGGCAGATTGCTAGGTACCGATCGTAACACATGGCCGTGAGCAGCATAAATTCTGCAGAACAAAGGATTCCATAGAAATAGAATTGCACAAAGCAGTTCTGTAGAGAAATGGTCCTGTCTCCAGTCGCGAGGCTGCCAATCAGCCTGGGCAGGGTGGTGGAGACGTAGCAGATCTCCACAGCGGACAAGTTGGCCATGAGGTAATACATGGGGGTATGAAGGTGCCGATCAGGCACCACCAGCACAATGATGAGGAGGTTCCCAGCCACAGCCACAATGTAGATCACCAGAAACAGCAGGAAGAGGAGGGGCTGCAGTTCAGGGTCGTTCTCAAACCCGACAAGGATCAGTTCCACGATGGGCGTTTGGTTTCTTCCTTCCATAATACGTGTCAAGAAACAGAAAAGCATCAGACACACATGGAGCCTTCAACACTCAGGGGTGTGAAATATCTTCATCATGTCAGGGTCCTTTCAACCAATGTCGAGGACATAACATAAGACAATGATCTGGAAATGGAGGATATTTAAAATTCAAATATGGCTTTGTCCACCCTGCAGCTGAGAGGTGTCACTCCCAGATGGAGTAACATGCTCCAGCTTCGAACAATTAGCAGCATTGAATTTGCAATGAGAACAGGGGAGCAGAGTCAGTGGCTGTCGACACACCCCTGTGTCCATATCTGGGATATTAGAGGGCTGCCGGCAGTTAGTCTGTGCTGCTGAGACTACGCTCCTAATTTTAGCATCCAAGCTCAATTAAGGGCAGTGTGTGTATCTCAGGTTGTGGGGGCAAGGAAATTACCCGTTTGAGATTGAGCAGAGATAAACCCCATGACAGGAAAACTGAAACCCCCAAACCTAACTAGTATCCACACCTAGCCGCTATCCACTGTTGCAGCAGATTCAAAGAAACAAACCCACCATTTGAAAGACGCAGCTGAGAAACAGACAAGGACACAATAAATCTACTGAGAACACATCCAGTGGGTTGCTACCTGATCTCAGATCCTCCAGGGTCAATTGCACCAGCTTTATGAGTGTTTACAGAAGCAGAACTGAGAGCTACTTTCTATGGAGAAAAAAACAATTCAATGCTCCCGTTCTGAAAGATTTCAAAGATTTTTGGCCAAAGCTCCCAGGTCAGTCTGATCTCTAAATCTGGAACTCCTAACGCCGGCCGTGTGAAGAAAAATTGAATCTCCTTGTCGCATCAGCTCTAAGATTTAAAGGCACCTAAAGGATTTTTAGGCATCAACTACTTTAGAATGTGAAAGACAGTGTGCTGAAATCACAAACACACTATCTCACAAAAACACACTTAGGGTATGTCTACACTACCCTCCTAGTTCGAACTAGGAGGGTAATGTATGCATACCGCACTTGCTAATGAAGCCCGGGATTTGAATTTCCCGGGCTTCATTAGCATAAGCGGGGAGCCGCCATTTTTAAATCCCCGCTGCTTCGAACCCCGTGTAGCGCGGCTACACGGGGCTCGAACTAGGTAGTTCGGACGAGGGTGCCTATTCCGAACTACCTAGTTCGAGCCCCGTGTAGCCGCGCTACACGGGGTTCGAAGCAGCGGGGATTTAAAAATGGCGGCTCCCCGCTTATGCTAATGAAGCTCGGGAAATTCAAATCCCGGGCTTCATTAGCAAGTGCGGTATGCATACATTACCCCGCTAGTTCGAACTAGCGGGGTAGTGTAGACATACCCTTATATACTCTCCAGCTGTGTCTACATTGGCACCCCTTTCCGGAAAAGGGATGCTAATGAGACACTTCAGAATTGCAAATCCATGGGGGATTTAAATATCCCCAGCGACATTTGCATTTACATGGCTGCCGCTTTTTTCCGGCTTGGGGATAAGCCGGAAAAAAGCGCCAGTCTAGACACGATTCTCCGGAAAATAAGCCCTTTTCCGGAGGATTTCTTATTCCTACTTGAAAGTCTTATTCCTACTTGAAATGCCCATGTGTGCTAACCGAGAGGAGAATTTTCCCCTACACGTTTCACGTAAAGGCTCACTGGTTTAGGTGAAACTACACACAAGTCGATTAACTACAAACAGTAGATTGAAGTGGATTTCAGGGACAGCAAAGCAGATTCTCAGCAGCTAACCAAACACAAGCTCTGCAAAACACACGGGGCAGAGTCAGGAGGAACAAGCAGATTCTCACCTGGAGGGATGGGACCGGCCGTCTGGTGGGTTCTTAAGGCACCACTTGCATTCTTTGCTGTTTGGGATGTTTGGGTTTCCAGACACCGGGTAAGACGCCTTCAGCTTGGTTCCAGCCCTTCCCCCAGGTCAGTCTGTCTTGCTCAGCTCCTTCCCGGTGTCCTCTTGCGTGGGGAGTAAAAACGGCTGATTTTCCCCTCTGCCTTATATAGCTCCGGCAAACAGGGGGGGCGGGGGGGATTCTTTGTTTCAAAACTGCTCCCCAGACCAGGCTTTGGAAAAACAAGATGGGAGGAGTGAGCCCAAAGTCATGTGGTCTGATCCACTGACCTCGTAGAATCACAACAACAGGTAATTTTAGGCTCTCTGGAGCAGTCTCTGGAAAGCTCCCCTGGTGGGATTTCGGCTTCTCCTGAGGCCTGTTGTTCTCCCTAATGTCTCATTACAGGGCTCAGGGATTTGTCTGCACTGACAGCCCCTTCCCCAGTGGGGTACTGCTGTGTGAATACATTGGGAATAAAGATTCATGCTCCGTATTCATAATTTGAGGTACAAAAATGAGGCAGGAATACAGATGTGATAATCAAAATCAGTAAATCCCTTTGTTTCAAATGACACTGTAAATGCGTCGCTTTGCAAAAATGCTTCATATTTCTGCTACAACGACATCACAGGAATGGGTTGGGAGGTTGCGGAATTTGCATATCCTCTTTCAAAACTTCCACGTAGTCTAGACAAGCCCCTACTCTCCATCTATAAAAAGGGAAATAAGAACAACCCAGGCAATTACAGACCAGTCAGTGTAATTTCTGTGTCAGAGAAGATAATGGAACAAGTAATTAAGGAATTCATCTGCAAATACCTGGAAGATAATAAGGTAACAGGTAACATCCAGCATGGATTTGTAAAGGACAGGGCATGTCAAACCAATCTGACAGCTTTCTTGAATAGGAGATCCCAGTACATTAACCGCAAGGGGTAATTCTCCGTGCTCCTGCAGGCCGTGTGTGACCACCAGGGCCAGTTCACAGACATTAATGTGGGCTGGTCAGGCAAGGCACACAACACCAGGGTGTTCCGCAACTCCTCTGTGTGCCAGAGGCTGCAGGCCTGGACCTTCATCCCCGACTGCCACAGCAGAGTCGAGGATGTGGACCTGCCCGTCTGCCTGATGGGGAACACAGCCTACCCCCTACAGCCCTGGCTGATGTAGCCGTACATGGGGCAACTCAACCCCTCCCGCCAGGCCTTCAATGCCAGGCTCACCAGGGCCCGCATCGTGATAGAGGGGGCCTTCAGACGCCTGAAAGCCAGATTTAGGTGCCAATGAGAACAGGGCAGCAGAGCCAGTGGCTGGCAATACGCACCTGTGTCCATACCTGGGATCTCAGATGGCTGCGGGTAGTTAGTCTGTGCTGCTGAGCCTACACTGCTAGTTTTAGCATCCGAGCCCAATCAAGGGTAGTGCGTGTGTGATGGACCGGGCCATTTATGGGCACAACTGAGGGCGTCCGCTCAGGGTGAAGTGCTCAAATCCGGGGCTCCTTACATCCCCTAGACTGGTGACCTTCCCAAATAGTCCACTAACCAGTCCCACAGAGCAATTCAGCTGCCTGCCTGAAGCCTCATGAGCAAAACCCCTCCGACATCTCAGCAATATCCGTGCCCCAGATGGCCCCGGGCCTCATACATAGGTGGGGGGTCCTAGCACCCAATCCCACCTACCCCGAACAAATTCTGTCCGGTTCCAAGGAACCAGCCACAGATCCCTGGTCAATTTACCCTCTGGACATTACCCACAAATCACGCTGAGCCAATCCTTTAGCATCTAACAGCTGAAGGTTTATTACCACAAGAAAGAAAAGCATGAGAGTGAGGTTGTTAAAGGATAGTACATTACAGGCATCGAATCTTCCAGTTCTCGATGTAGGCTATAGCAGAGATGTTACAGCTGCTCGTTTAAAAGTCCTTGTTGCGCATCCTAGGATCAGGATGGGTCCACAGGTCTTTCTGGCTCTTCGATCTTTGCAGTGCTGCGTCTGGGATGAAGTGCTGAGGTTTAATTTGAACTAAACCTCATTGTACGAGGACTAAGCCTAGTTCGAACTTACTAGTTCGAATTAAGGGCTGTGTAGCCCCTTAATTCGAACTAGTGGGAGGCTAGCCCTCCCCAGCTTTCCCTGGTGGCCACTCTGGCCAACACCAGGGAAACTCTATTGCCCCCCTCCCGGCCCCGGATTCCTTAAAGGGGCACGGGCTGGCTACCTCCTCTGCGGTGCTGACTCCTGCCCTTCTCACTGCCCTCAGCCCTCCTGCGACCTGCCCCCCTCCACCAGCCCTTCTCTCCCCCCTGTGCCCACTCCTCCAGTAGCCACACTCTGATCATGTGAGCTACCCCTCTTCTAACACCTCCCTCTACACACCTGCCCTGCCTCTCTCCTCCGGTGCTGGTCCCTCCCCTGCAGGTGTCTGCCCTTCTGCTTCTTCCCAGAATCCTCTTGCACCTGCACCTTCCCTTAGCACTGCACCCTTATGGTTACTCCCACTTCCCTCACTGCCACTGCTCCCTTTGGCATCTTTTTCCCTGATGCCCACCCCCTCATCACTGGCTTAAGAGTCCTTGTTGCACATCCTAGGATCAGGATGGGTTCACAGATCTTTCCTGCTCTTCGATCCCTGCACTGCTGCCTCTGGGATGAAGTGCTGAGCTGAGAACAAGATGGCGTCGACCACATGGCCTATTTATCCCTCCTTCCTGGTCCCTTCTTGGCTGTAGAAGGTCACCTGGCCAGAGGCCAATCTCTGTGTTCCCTGCTGGCAGCTCTCAGGTGACAGCCCCCATTCTTTAGGTGTGTCCTTGGCCCATTGAGAGCCATTGTCCCACAGACCCTCGCTAATTAGCATGTCCACAGGCCCGGCCCTGCCTAATACTCAACCACATGCAGGGAAATCTTCATTATCCATGCAATTACATGCTAATAATTGCACACACAGACATTATACACACATGAACAGTGTACATAGGATTATCAGACAGTGAGCTTCTATTCAATACCTCACATGGCCCCCTTCTATACCATTTTTGGGGCCAACACCCCCACCTATGGGTGCAGCAGTGATCTGGCTGCTCCCTCCAAGGTCCAGTAACGTGACAGCATCCGCCTGGTCTGGTGCAGAGATCGTGGACCACATCGAGGTTTGGGGGGAAGCCTCCAATGTCTGTGATCTCTGCACTAGCCACAGGAATGCGGCCGTCTACAGCCGCATGGCTGACATCCTGGCTGCCAGAGGCCACATGAGGAACCGGGAGCAGGTCCGCAGCAAGGTCAAGGACCTGCGGCAGTCCTATGCCAGGGCCTCCTAGCCAGGGGCCACCCGGAGGCCTGACCCCACTTTGAGGCCCTGGACCGCATCCTGGGGTCTCACGCCATCCATGCCCCCGGGTGGTGATCGACCCTGGGGCAGAGGGACCCATCCTGGACAAGGAGGAGGAGGATGCCGAGAGCCAGGAGCCTGCAGCGAGCCTGCCCAGGGCCCAGGACCCCCGAGGCACCCCACAGAGCACATCGGCTGTGTTGTCCGAGGCCAGGGAGGGCTCCACATGTGAGTGCCATCATGCTCCCCTTATGTGTATGGGAGGAGTGGGGGGATAGGGAGCCCAGGGACCGTGTGCCTGGGCCTTGCCCACCATGGAGCAGCAGCTGGGTGTCATGCAAGGGCCCTGGCCCGTTCCCCATACACCGACCTAGCCTTGCAGAAGGGGGCTGGGTTTCACCCATCGTGTCCCCAGGGAGAACTGACCACTGCTCTTGTTTCACCACAGCCGCAGCACCTGGGACTGCAGGGAGCACCACCCCTCCTGCAACAGCCACCTGCACCCGGGCCAGCAGGCACGCCAGGAACATGGAGGATTACCAGAGGAGGCACCAGCAGCTACTGGAGCACCAGATCTGCATCCAGGAGCACTGGATCCGGGAGGACCTGTGGCTGTGTCAGCAGAGCTTAGAGGTGCTGGAGGAGCAGAGCCGTGCCCTCAGAGGTCACCTCCAGACCCTGGTGGACAGGTTCCTGCCTCCTCCTGCTCCAAACCCTGCGGCCGCCCCAGCTCTCGCTCCTCCTCCAACCCCTGCTTCCCCACCCACTTCCTCCACACCCCCTGTCCCTCCTGTCCTCCCCTCCACACCCGCTCCCCCCCAACACCCCTGCACCCACAGTGTTGTGAGACGGGAGAGCCAGCAGGACTCCCAAGCTTTCCCTTCCCTTCCTCCCCTTCCTCCCCCTTCTAGCTCCCTCCTCCCAGGTTTCCACCTCCCCTCTCCCATCCTCATTTCTCCATCCCCCCATCCCAGTTATGTAAAATTAAAGAGATTTTGGCTGTCAAAAGAGGTGTGTTTATTTGACATTAGGTAGGGAGGTTAGGGAGGGGAAAAGAGTAAGAGGGGAGGATGGAAGACGGCCCCAGTGCGGCATGCAGGGAGAGTTCAGTCCTCATCCTCCACTTCGAAGATCTCCCGCAGGGCTTCCTGTTTCTGGACGGTCCCCTGATGGGATTCCCTGACGGCGGTGTTGTGGGGCTGAGTATAGTGGCCAGCCATGTGCACAGCCTCAGCCGTCCAGGCTGGTAGGAAAGCCTCCCCCTTTCACTCACACAAATTGTGCAGCACGCAACATGCTGCCACCACAGGAGGGATATTGTGCTCGGCGAGGTCGAGGCGGGTGATGAGGCACCTAAATCTGGCTTTCAGTCATCCGAAGGCCCCCTCAATCACGATGCGGGCCCTGGTGAGCCTGGCATTGAAGAGCTGGCGAGAGGGGTTGAAGTGCCCCGTGTAGGGCTTCATGAGCCAGAGCTGTAGGGGGTAGGCCCCATGTCCATGTTCCTGACCCTGATGTGGCGGTCAGGGAAGAAGGTCCCGGCCTGCAGCCTCTGTCACACGGAGGAGTTGCGGTACACCCGTGTGTCGTGTGCCTTGCCGGACCAGCCCACATAAATGTCCGTGAACTGGCCCTGGTGGTCACACATGGCCTGTAGAAGTACAGAGAACTACCCCTTCCTGTTGATGTACTGGGAGGCCTGGTGTTCCGGGGCATGGAAGGGGATGTGCGTCCCGTCGATGGCCCCCCTGCAGTTGGGGAAGCTGAGGGCGCCGAATCCCCGGATGACGGCGTCCGGGTTGGCGAGGCGGACCACCATGCAGAGCAGCACCCGGCTGATGGCCTTGAGCACCTGCAGAGGGACATAGAAAACCACAAATCACTGGGGTGCCCGGGTGACTGGGAGTGTTCGTTCCCTGGCACTTCCCCGCACCCCACTCCCGGAAGCAACCGCAGCAGGCGGCGTGTAGTACGGATGGGACAGGCCGACCCCTCTGGTGCGGGCCAGTTTCACCTCCTCCCCCCATGTTTTCCCTGGGGCAGCTCATCCCCTCCTTGAAGCACCCCTCCATCTCGGCCCAGTGGCTGGTGGGTGCCCTACCTGCATGAGCACTGCTCCGACGGTAGATCTCCCCATGGCGAACTGGTTCTCGACTGTCTGTCTCCCCAGTGCTTCAGGATGATGCAGACCCACCAATTGCTGCTGGAGTCCAGAGGCCAGATGCGGCAGGGCACGCTGGCGTCTGGGCGCTTCTGCCACTCCTCCATGACCCCCGAGGAGGCCAGGGGGAGAGGCAGGGGGCTGACGTGCACCAGGTGGTGCAAGGCAACTTCCACCCATTGCTGGGAGGCTTGCAGCCGCAAGTCCAAAAACTGAAGCAGCATGCCCAGGGTGAGTTCTGGCTCCATGTTGCCAACTGTGGTGGCATCCCCAATGGGAGCTACTGACACAGGCAGGTGCAGAGAAAAAACACTTTGCTGTCCCTCGGCGAGATAGGCAAGCAAGCGGAAAAGCTGAGAACCGGCTGTCCAGGGGGGTCCCTTTAAGCATGAGCCTCAGACAGCAACCACACAAAGCAACTACTGACCTAATGCCCTGCTGGAATCGGTTCCAGCTGCCCTTATATGCGACCCAGCGTCCAATCAGTGTGGATGTGCTAGTTTTAAAGTCTAGATGCCCTAATTCGAATTAACTTACTTCGATTTAACTAATTCGAACTAAGTTAGTTTGAATTAGTGCTTTAGTGTAAGCAAAATGCAGGACAATGTAGCACTTTAAAGACTAACAAGATGGTTTATTAGATGATGAGCTTTTGTGGGCCAGACCCACTTTCTCAGATCAAATAGTGGAAGAAAATAGTCACAACCATATATACCAAAGGATACAATTAAAAAAAATGAACAAATATGTAGATGTAGATGTAGATGTAGCCTGGGAGTCTAAGTAACAGAAAACAAGGAATCCAAAGAGACAGAAGATGACGTAAGGTCATTGAGCGCGAACCCTGTTGTCAGGGTGGCAATGGGCCATGTGTAAGGAAATCTTTCAGTCCATCTCTGACTAATATACAAAGGTGAATGTTTGTAAGATTGTTCACTAATAACTTGGACACTATAAGAGTTACCGCAAGCAAACGTTGCATGGGATAACCTGTCCTCCTGTAGAAGGTTCTATGGTACTCTTGGACCCAATAGGGCCCGATCACAAGCTGTAAAAATAAAAAATAACCTGCGCACTCTGCAGGGGCCGCCGCACCCACCCTACGTTCCATGCCTGCCACCTGCAGCCCCCAGTGCCGACTTCCAACCACAAGGTTACATAAGCGACCCTCTTCCCGCTCCCCTCGCCGCCTCCCGCACCAGCACACAGTGCCTCAACCCTCACGCGCACAGCAACTCGGGCAGCTGCCCTGCTCCCCACGGCACCCGCAGCTCCATTTTTCTACATTTTGTTCCTCCAGTTTCCCGGGCAATGCCGGGTAGGTCCAGCTAGATTTACTCTATGTCAGAATGTGTCCTTTCACACTCCATGCCTGTGTCTGAAAGCAGCCAATGTCAGAAGAGCTTTTCTCAGGGACTGATGGACCTCCTTGTTTCTCAGGCAGTAGAGAACGGGATTGAGCAAGGGGACCAGGACTAGGAACCAGACAGCCATTATTTTGTGGAGGATCGGGACAGGATCAATTGATGATACTGCATAGACTGTTAATACGCTCACATAGAAAACGGACACCACAATGAGGTGGGAGGAGCAGGTGGAAAAGGCCTTTTGTCTCCCAGTGCTGGAAGAGATCCTCAGGATGTTGACGATGATACAAATGTAGGATGTCAAGGTAAGTAGAAAGACCCCAACATTCAATATGATACTGAAGGGAAATGTCAACTGGTGCATAGTCTTGGTGAAGGCACCACAAAACGGACGATTAACACTTCCAAAATCACAAAAGAGAAGGTCAATTTCTTTGGGGCCACAGTATGTTAATTGCAGAAAGAAAATTTGTAGCATGATGGCGTAGGAAATGCCAAATATCCAGGCCGATGCCACCATGTGGCAACAGACCCTGCCGTTCATCAGAGCAGGGTAACGGAGCGGGTGACAGATCGCTAGGTACCGATCAATACACATGGCCGTGAGCAGCCCACTTTCTGCATTGGCAAAGATAATATAGAAATCAAATTGCACAAAGCAATTCTGAAGAGAAATGGTTCTGTCCCCAGTCGCGAGACTGCCAATCAGCCTGGGCAGGGTGGTGGAGACGTAGCAGATCTCCACAGTGGACAAATTGGCCACAAAGTAGTACATGGGGGTGTGAAGGCGAACATCAGCCACCACTAGCACAACGATGAGGAGGTTTGCAGCCACAGCCACAATGTAGATCATGAGAAACAGCAGGAAGAGGAGGGGCTGCAGTTCAGGGCCGTTCCCAAACCCTAAGAGGATCAGTTCCACGATGGGCGTTTGGTTTCTTCCTCCTCTTTTCTCCATAATTCGTATCAGGAAACAGAAACACATCAGACATTCACAGAGCACCTGCAGACTTGTGCTGTTGGCCACATGGCCAAAAACCTGGGATCACTGGGTCTCTCCTCCTGAAAAATGAATTTGTCTATAAGCGGAGGAAGATTCATTTCATTAATAGTTCAAGCTTCCAAGCAAAATCCCACCCAACCGCTTTTAGGCTGGAATTTTTAAATATCGTCATCGTGTCAGTGTTGTTTCAGCCAATGTCAAGGACATAACTAAGGGCAGCAGATTGGAAAGGAAGGATATTTACAGTTCAAACATGGATACATCTGCCCTGCAGCTGGGAGGTGTCATTCTCAGCTGCGGTAACATGCCTCAGCCTTGACCAAGTTAGCAGCATCAAATTAGCAGTGAGAACCCGGCAGCACGAGCAGCAGATTGGGACACACCCCTGTGTGCGTATCTTGGATCTCAGACAGGATCGGGTTGGCAGCAGCTGGTCTGTGCTGCTGAGTCTACACTGCTAATGTTAGCACCAGAGCTCAGTCAAAGACTGTGTGTGTTGCTCTAGGGGAGCAGCCTTTCTGAGGTATAGCTCATCAGACAGAGCAGGTCTTGCTAGTCTTCGCTGCGGCACAAGAGTCAAAAAAAGAAAATTCCACCATGTGGAAAATACAGCTGAGAAACAGAGACAGAAAAGGAAAGAGAAAGGGCCTCACCCCAAACACACACCCTGGGCTGTTACCTGATCTCAGATGTTCCAGGTCAATTCCATCAGGTTTCCATGAAGGTGCACAGGCGGGACTGAGAGCTGCTTTCTACAAGGAAAAAATTCAATGGTCCCAATTTGAAAGATTTCAAAGATACTTCACTAAAGCTCCCAGGTCAGTCTGGTCTGTAGGCCTGGAACTGCAAACACAGGCCACGTGGAGAAAAATTCAAGCCCCTTGTTGACATCAGCCATGAGTTTTCAAGGTATCTAAGGGATTTAGGCACCAACTATCAGTGTGAAAGAGAGTTGGGCACTAGATGGCCTCCTGTGCACCCACACTTCAGATCTTTGTGATACCAGCAAGTGGCTCCTTCAAGGGAGGGTGTGTTCCCATGAAGCTACACATACGGAGTCATTCAGTGTCTCACACAAACACACACACTTTGTGTATCTTACAAACATAATCTCCAACACTACACTCATACGCTGTCTAATTATATCATGCGCACACGCACATGCACACACGCACACACACACCGACACACACACTAACTCTTTCATGCTCACATCACAACACATAATTGAGGTATTCTTGTAATTTCCCAAAAGGTCAACTATATTCTCCATGATTTGATTCTTGCAGGGAGTTCTTCTAGTGGCTTCTGTGCAATTCCTCATTTGGTCTCTCTCTCGTTCTTCCATTTACCTCTTTAAGTGGTGAATTCTACACCGTCTGACATGTCCTGGACGGAGTCATTATTACTAAGGCAAATTTTTAGAATCGATATTATTTCCTGCGCTGGTGGCTCCTACTAGTTGTGCAGAGACGCACGTTACCTGATAGTCCTGCACATAACGAAATTCATTCTGTACTGGAATTAGAAAATCACTGGGGCATTGGGGAGAGGGAAGGGGCTACGTATGTGGGAAAAGAACAGCACAGGTGCCGTTGTGAAACATACCTGCACTCTGCTACTGTGTGCTCTGAGAGTGGAGAGGGATAACTCACGTCCTAGCGCATATCCTGTAAAGGAACACAAACACACACACACACAAAGGGTGTGTCTAGACTACATGGCTCTGTTGATAGAGCCATGTAAAGTAGCCTACCCAACATAGTCAATGAAACGGGGATTAAAATATCCCCGGCTTCATTAAAATAAAGATGACCGCCCTGCTGTGCTAGATCATCTGCTTGTCCGCACAGCACGTGAGTCTAGGCGGGGATCTGCTGACAACAGAAGCCTTTGTCGACCGATCCCTCATGACTCGTGCCTGTCTCCCGGCAGGATAATAGTTTATACAGCAGGGGGCTGCAGATGGGAAGTTGAATGGTGGGGAAGCATGGATCTGACCATGTGCACAAGGCAGTCCGACAAACTCCAGGCTCCCTTTGATTATGCTGCAATCCCCTGAGCCTCTGAGCCCCCAGCCTGGGTTCCCCTCGCACTGTGCTGCTGTGGCCAGCTGCAGACAACATACAACTTCAGAATTCCCTCCTGCATTCAGACAATAGACTTTCCCATCTGCCACTGTGTGCAGGGCTCCCCGACTGACCACTGCCTGAGGGAATCTCCCGGCAGGATAACCACCGGCAGCCCAGTGTGCAACATCAGCCCTGCACCTCTCTGGAGAAGTAGCACTGGCCAGTAGGAGGTTGTTATCCTGTTCGGAGAGTCACATGCACAGGTGTTAGGCAAGGTGAGATCCCCTCCCAGGCAGGTCACTGACGGGCCCACTGGTTCACAGAAAACTACACACAAGCTCAGTAACTACAAACAGGCCATGTGAGCGGTGAGCAGGGACAGCAAACCGGTCAGAGTGGATTATCGGCAAATGAGCCAAACAGAAAATCAGCGTAAGCCCTGGGCTGAGTCAGGGGAACGAGCAGATTCTCACCTCAGTGATGACAGCAACCGCCCGGCAGTGTCTCAAAGCCCAATTTGCCGTTGCTTTGCAGCTTGGGGTTTCCGGGAAGATGCCTTGAGCCTTTGTCCAGCCCTTCCCCCAGGGCAGTCTCTCTCCTCAGCTCCTTCCCAGCGTGCTCTAGTGTGGGGAGTGAAAACGGCTGATTCTACCCCCTGCCTTATATAGCTCTGGCAAAGGGGGGATCCTTGGTTTCAAAATTGCTCCCCACAACAGGCTGTGGAAAAACAACATGGGAAAAGGGACCCAAAGTCATGTGGTCTGGTCCCCTGACCCTGTGCACAGCTGTTAATTGTGGTGTCTCTGGAGCGTTCTTAGGAACAGTTGCCCTGTGGGATTTGGGCGTCTCCTGAGGCCTGTTGTTCTCCCCAGTGTCTCATTACAGGGCTCAGCGATCTGTCTGCACTGAAAGCCCCTTCCCCAGTGGGGTACGGCTGTGTGAATACATTGAGAATAAAGATACACGCTCCGTATTCATAATGAGAGAGACAAAACTAAGGCAGGAATACAAATGGGATCATCAAATGCAGCAAATCTCAATGTTTCCAATGACACTGTAAATGTCCTGGCTTCTCTAAATTGCTTCATATTTCTGCTATAATGATATCTCAGTAATGGGTAGGGATGTTGCATGAGTACCCAGTCAGCGTACCGGTAAGAAGGAGTCTTACAAGTACCCTTACCTATTAGCCTGCTCTAGTCTGTGAACTCCAGAGCTGACTGGCCAGGCCAGACCAGAGCACCCCGCACACAGAGGGACTGGCCAATCGGGTGGTGGGAGCTGATGGCCCCAGTGGGAGTGGGCTGGGATGGACGGTTCAGTGATCTGTGTTACCTCATAACCCAACCGTCCAATCGATGCATTTAGGAGGCAAAGGTGATGTTGGGTTAGCTCAGCCTTGAGGGCCTCTAAGCCCCAGGCTACAGGGGTGGATCTTACTGCTCTGTGGACAGACAGGAAACATTGGGATGGATTCCAAAGTGCCAAAGCCACGTCTCTTCATGAAAGAGAAAGGACAGCTGGCCTGTGGCAGCAGACGAGGGTTCATGGGGCTGTTTCATTGCTGGAACGAGGGATCTAGGCCCAGTGATGTGGAAGGTTCCCAGACTTGGTGTTTCAGCCCCAACTTGAAATTCTTCTCAGCAATAAAACTTCACCTCAATCTGAGTCAGCTGGCAGGGCCAGAGATGGCTTCTCCTTGCTTGGTAGACGTGTCTTACGTCACGTCAGCCATTGCTCATGGTGGGTACTTCAATCGTTCCCCAATGTCTCCAGCGACGGGTTTCTCTGTCCTGTTTGTGGAACATGTGTGGGAAAGATGGAAATACCAGTGATCACAGCTCCCCTTGGCTGTGGGTCCCCAGACCTGGCCAATGGGAGGAGCCGGAAGCAGTGCAGACAAGAACACTGCTTCCCGCAACTCCCATTGGCCAAGAATTGTGATCTTTGTCCAACCAGGGCTGTGATTGCCTGTACCTGTCACCAGCAAGTAAATATGGAGGGAGAGGCCTGCTGGAAGCTAACGCTGGGAGACCAGATCCGGGCTGTGGGCTGGTATTCACCTGTCTCTGGTCCCACAACAGTGGGGTATGAACGAACAGAGCAGGAGACTTAGTGTAGAGAGACTTAATTCTTTAATTCACTTCCTACTGACACTTTGGTAAATGTTTGCAAATTCTTTGCATTTCAGCCAGGGAGGAAGGAGGCCGATGGGCAAAGTTGCCGGTTGCTGTTGGGTGCTCAAGTCCTGTTCTTTTCAATTCATTCGTTTCCTTTTATTTTGGTGGAGAGAGAAGTCAGAGCTAATGATCCCGCGCAAGTTTGTCCCACCCCCTCTGTGTGCATTTCACATCTGCATCAATACCTGTGCTCCTCTGAGTATGAACAGAGACAGAAGTGCCCCGACTGTGGCAAGTGTATGGAAAGGCAGGAATTGACACGGAGAAGGACACTAAAACTCCCATTCCTGCACAGAGTTTCATAGTTTCTTTCCCATCTACAGTTGTGTTCTACTTTCACTCACGGTGGCAGCAAAATACTTCACCTCATTTCCCTCATGTGATTTACAACAGAAGAGCCCACACAATAGAATGGGTATATAATAGGATTCAGCAGGTGGGGAGGAGATCCAGGAATGCTCAGAAGTTAAGCTCCTTGCACAAATTGGGCCTTGGCATTTACGTACAGATCAGTGAAGTGGAGCGCAGCTCAAAAATGCTCGGCTGGTAGGAGAGAGAAAAGCTGAGAAACTAGGAGACTCACAAGCACAAAGCAAGGAATCGAGAAAGAAACAAGGTGACGTGAGGCCATTGAGGGTGAACCCTCTTGTTAGGGAGTCAAATGGGCCACTTGTAAGGAAATATTTCAGTTCATCTCTATTCTACTCTATGTCAAAATTTGTCTTTCTCACTCTATGCCTGTGTCTGAAAGCAACTAGTTAGTGCCAGAAGAGCTTTTCTCAGGGACCGATGGACCTCCTCGTTTCTCAGGGGATGTCTGCACTATAAAGTTAATTCAAACTAACAGACGTTAGTTCAAATTAACTTTGATTGGCGCCACAAATACAAACTGCTAGTTCGAACTTAATTCGAACTAGGTAAACCTCATTCTACAAGGACTAACGCCTAGTTTGAATTAAGTGGTTCGAATTAAGGGCTGTGTAGCCACTTAATTCTAACTAGTGGGAGGTTAACACTCCCCAGCTTTCCCTGGTTGCCACTCTGGGCACCACCAGGCCCCGGAGCCCTTAAAGGGGCATGGTCTGGCTCCGGTGCCCGTGCCAGGTGCAAGTCTGCCAGCACCCAGGCAGCAGACCCTGCATCTGGTACGGCACGAGCCAGCCACCTGCTGCCACCCAGCCCTTCGCCTCTTCCCGGGACCAAGCTGGCAGCTCCTGGGAGCCTGCTCGGGGATGCAACAGGTGGGTGCCGGCCTGGTCTAGTGTGGACATCTTGGACCTCATCCAGGTTTGGGGGGAAGCCTCCAACGTCCACGACCTCCTGGCCACCCAGGAGCAGGTTTGCATGAAAATCAAGGTGGTCGAGTGAGACCCCCGACCCTGAGCCCTGATCTTAGAACATAAAAACTTAAGAATGTCCGTACTGGGTCATACCAAAGGTCCATCTAGCCCAGTAACCTGTCTGCCAAAAGTGGTCAACACCAGCTACCCTGGAAGGGATGGACCGAAGACAACGACCAAGCCATTTGTCTCGTGCCATCCATCTCCAGCCTTCCACAAACAGAGGCCAGGGACACCGTTCCTACCCCCTGGCTAATAGCACTCCATGGACCCAACCTCCATGACTTTCTCTCATTTCTCTTTAAACTCTGTTCTAGTTCTAGCCTTCACAGCCTCCTGCAGCAAGGAGTTCCACAGGTTGACTATGTGCTGTGTGAAGAAGAACTTTCTCTTATTAGTTTGAAGCCTGCTACCCATTCATTTCATTTGGTGTCCTCTAGTCCTTCTATTATGGGAACTAATGCAGAACTTTTCTTTATGCACCCTCTCCACACCATTCATGTTTTTATAGCGCTCTACCATATCTCCCCTCAGTCTCCTCTTTTCTAAGCTGAAAAGTCCCAGTCTCTTTAGCCTCTCATCCTACGGGACCTGTTCCAAATCCCTGATCATTTTAATTGCCATCCCCTCTCCCACCCTCTCTCTTCCCCTCTCCCACCTCCTTTTCCCAGTCTCTCCCAGTTTTGTTCAATAAAGAGAGTTTCTATTTTTGACCACACGTGTCCTTTATTTTGTACATCAGGAAGGGGGGCTAGGGAGGGGTAAGTGGAAGGAGGTGAGGGAGGAATGGGGTACGAGCCCCCGATGAGGAGGACTGGGCTGGCTCTGCGGGCTCCTCGGGGTGGAAGCTCTCCTGCAGCCCCCCGATTGACCGCCCCAGATGGCAGCCTGCGGCAAGTGCAGCCGGGCTGATGGCCGAGTGCAGTGATGTGCCGAGTAGGCGCTTTTTCCGGAGGATCGGGGCCAGTGTAGACGCTCTTTTCCGGCTTTTCTAAAAGCCGGAAAAAAGTGGCGGACATTTTTATTTAAATGCCGCGGGGGATATTTAAATCCTCCGCAGATTTCCCTATTACGATCTCTGAAATTAACATGCCCCTTCCGGAAAAGGGGCCAATGTAGACGTAGCCACACAGACATATTGGCCTTGGATGCTCATAAAACCCAATGGAGAACCAGAGCCAAGCTTGGTGGAGAGGCACATGAGCTGTACAAGTAGGACCAGAAGGCAGATAAATAAGACAGAGACATACTCATTCTGTTCCTCTGCAGCTTCTTCCCCTCCTCCAAGCATCTGTCTCCTTTTCCCTGTGCGCCCCACCAGTCCTTGTATGGCATGTGGCAAAGGGCGCACCCACATCACTGTTTTCAGGATATTTAGCCAACTAGCAGCTTATGAGGTGTCAAAGGAAAACCGGGGATCTCCTGGCCATGAATACTACTGTGTGATGAATGCACGGGTCACTCAGAAAGTGCGCTGGAAATACTTAATGATGGCAGGTGATAAACAAGCCGGCCCTACCCAAAGGAGTGAGGATTTATGTATTTGTCTGGATCAAAGAAACTTGCAGATCAGACACAGGATGGCTTGTGTGACACTGGCAGGCTGGATGCCAGCCCTTTCCTGGGCTTCAGGGATGAGCTCAGAGCTGCCAGCCTCACACCTGGAGACTAAACCAGATCACCTGGCTGAGAGATTGGCTCCATATTGGTTTTAGGGTTACAAGGATGTCTTAGATGTTGAGACTGTCGATAAAAAGGCTTGGATTTTACCCCGGTCTGAGGCCCAGAGGCAGAAATCTAAAACACTTAGTAAATCGGACTGCAGAGAGCAGGATGCAAATTGGGGTTAGATGCTTACAGAATTTGGGAGCAGCTGAGTGGAGGATTAAAGAATCCCACTGGGTCCAAATTCTTGGATTTAGGCACCTATAGTTGCTAAAAACCAGAGTCCATTTGGTGTATTAATCCCCCTGCTGCATTTCAATCTCTCAACAGGGCTATGTCTACACTGGTGCAATCTTGAGCCAGAGCTATGCAAATAAGACTAAGCGTGGAATATCGCTGAGCCTCATTTGCATATCTAATGAACCGCCATTTTTTCGGAAGAGGCTCTTGAGCAAGAAGGAGCTGTTTACACTGCCCCTTCTTGCGCAAGAAAAACCCTCTGTCACATTGCTGCTACGCTGATTATTTTTGGGAATAACGGCATTGCACAAGAGGGTTTTTCTTGCACAAGAAGGGGCAGTGTAGACAGCTCCTTTTTGCGCAAGAGCCTCTTCCGCAAAAATGGCGGCTCATTAGATATGCAAATGAGGCTCGGTGATATTCCACGTTTAGCCTCATTTGCATAGCTCTGGTGCAAGATCGCACCGGTGTAGACATAGCACAGGTTCTTACCTGTGCATTCTAACCCTCAGTCTTCAGCGATAAAGGACCAGGGCTCTAATCCCTCTTCCACCTGTTGGTTTCCACCATCTGTAGAGTTTGGAGAGTGAACAATGGCCCAGGGTCTCGTCTCAGTAACGCTGGTGTAAATAAAGAGCAATTCAATGTATTCCAGCTCATTTCTGTTATCACGACGGGGCTCAGAATCTCTGTGTTAGAAATCACCTGGGTTCAGACATAGCCCTGGAGTAACAGTAATGAAAAGAGAGGAGGTTACTACAGAGAACAATTTGGTCCATGCTGTGGGAACTCACGACAACTTCCTTTCTGTATTTCAAAACATGCAACCAAGGTTGCTGTTAATGAATCCCCAAAGGTCCTCTTTGCAAACCATCCGCCCCAGTGGGATGTATTACTGAAGACACAGTTTAGTGTACATCCTGGAATTCTTGAGTTGTGTTTACACATCAGTGATGTAAATTCTGAATTCCCCAGTTGTTGAAAACAGATGAGCGCAAGGGGCTTCGAACACTCAGCTGGACTTTTCACTGGCATGAATCCAGGGGCTTTTGCTTCAGTCTAAGTTTCATACAACATGATGACACCTTGACCCATTTCCTAGTGGACACGTGCTCCAGGCCTAAGCAACAGGTGCAGCATGAAAACTTCTCAGTTTTTTTATCCGCTGCTCATCATTGCTTTGTTTATCCATCTGTAACCTTAGATTGTGTAGGACTAAATACACCTGGGTAGCGCCTACTTGGCAAGAGGATTTCATTGGATATAGGTGGATGGGAAGGGCCTGTTCATGTTAATGAGTCATCAGGGGAATCTATAGGCCTGAAGAAAAGTTTATCTCCCACCACGTTAGGCTTCCAGAGACACCTGTAAACAATGGTTGCGATGACTCTCCCAGGGCAGGGGAACCAGGAGAAATAATGTTGGACTCCCTCTTGGGACTTCTGTATTTTGCCACACACTGATGTGGGTATCAAGTTTGAGAACAAAGGGTTCCCCAACCTTATATAAGGCAGGGAGTGGATCTCATCCGTTGATTTTTAATCCCCACACGAGGACTTCTGGAAACAGCAGGGAAACACAGAATGAGCTGGGGGAACATTCTTGACCAAGACTAAAGGACATTCCAGCCTGTGTCTGGAAACCTGAGACTCAGGAGCAGCAAAGCCAATGGCGCCTGTGCCTTGAGAGCTTGCCCGCCTGCCGGCTTCCTCCAGCAGGGTGAGGAAATGCTCATTGACGGTCAATGTAACCAGCCTGTTGTACTTAACTTTAGCTTTGCTTCTTTTGGGTAAACTGCTTCAGTCTCTTAGATAGCCTTTATCATCACTTAATTTAACCTTTCTTAATTAATGAACTCATTCGCGGAGTAATCTAATGCGCCTTTAAAGTGAAGTATCTGGGGAAAAATCTCAGCTTGTTTAGTAGGTGATCGCTTATTCCTCTCCACATTGAGGGAGGGCAAACTCAGAAATTCACTCAAACTGATCAGCAATTTGACCAGAGCAGGGCTGTACAGCTCTGGGGTCTTAGACGTGGGAGATCATTTATGTTTAACAGTACAGATATCCACCTTCTTCTTTCTCATCCCACGTCCCAGATATGTGTGAGAGTGCAAAAAACCAGTGTGTGTTCTTGTGAGAGAGATACTGCGAGAGTGTGTTGGTGTGTTACACAGAGAGAGACACGAAGAATGTGCGTGTGTGTGTGCGTGTGTGTATGTGTGTGTGCTGATTGCTAAAGACGTGTTTGAGCGATAGTGTCTTTAACATACACCACAAATTTCAGAGCTGACCACCTGAGCTCTCTGGCTCCCAAGCTCTGGCTTCTGTCCCTTGCTTTGCAGACATGGGGCACATGGGCAGGAGGGAAAGGGAAGAAGAGGAAACTCCAATTTGGGGGCTGGTGTTAGAGGCAACAGGAGGCAATGCCTCCCTTGGGTATTAGTGGCCAACCCCTCCACTCTTCCTATCTCTGTTCTGACCCTGCGGGCTCCCACAGCGGGCCAGATTGATTCCTTTAGTATGCAAAAAAGTGAAAAACATTTTTCAGCTTGACCCACCAATTAGCATAACACTGAGTTATTAAATGCTAAGGAAGCCAATTAACAGGCATGTGACAAGCTGAACCTACCTACTGCCAGGATCTGAATTTACTGGCAAAAACAGTATAGCTTGAGCACTGTATTACAGTAATAAATGTCAGGTATCAGAGGGGTCGCCGTGTTAGTCTGAATCTGCAAAAGCGGCGAGGAGTCCTGTGGCACCTTATAGACTAACTGAAGTATAGGAGCATAAGCTTTCGTGGGCAAAGACCCACTTTGTCAGATGCATGGCAGTAATAAATGTGTCTGCTGGACCTTATTTGAAACATTGGATTTATTTGTTTGTTAGCCCTAGGAATTGATTATAAAATCACATCTCTAAAAAGCCCTTGTGCAGATATTTAGGGGCACAATCCTCTTTATCCTTAAATGCTTGGCTCTTCAGACATGTAATTCTTTAAATACTTCAAAAATAGCCACCTTTATTTCAAAGGCTACGTCTAGACTGCAAGCCTCTTTCAAAAGAGGCTTTTTCGAAAGATACTTTCGAAAAAGCCTCTTTTGAAAAAGAGCGTCTAGACTGCAAGCAGTACTTTTGAAAAAGCAAGCCGCTTTTTTGAAAGAAAGCACCAAGGGAGTCTGGATGCTCTCTTTCTAAAAAGCCCTGTTTGTTTTCAAGAACGCCTTTTTTCGAAAGAGCACTTTCGAAAAAAGGCGTTCTTCCTCGTGCAATGAGGTTTACCACCGTCGAAAGAAAAGCCACATTCTTTCGATTTAATTTCAAAACAACGCGGCTGTAGTCTAGATGCAGGTGAAGTTTTTTCAAAAAAAGGCTACTTTTTTCAAAAAAAAACCTGAGTCTGGACACAGCCAAATATGCATTTGTTTCCTCCCTCCCTGCCCCCTGGAGAAGGTGGTTAATGAGCGTAGCGAGCAAGCAACTCTGACCCCTACTAAATCCTTTCAATAAATCCCCCTCATCTCATATCTGACTGTTATTTCTCATAGTACAAATATTTGCTCCCAAAGTCTCTCTGCCCTTTCTGTCCATCCGTGCGCCTCTTTTGTACCTCATCCTCCTACAAGACAGCTCCCTTAATGGGCCCCTGGGTTGGTGCCTGATTTTCTAGATTTCAGCGTTTCCGTCACACATATATGTGGCACTGATGCACATGTACCGTTGTCACTGCTGGTTTAGATCTAGTGTCTGTGGGCACAAAATACGTCTGTGGAAGAAGAGGTTCACAGATAAGATACATTGGAAGTGTAGAGAGGAAAATCAAGGAAGGCCCAATGTCAGTGACACTTTTGTGCGAGTAGCAGGGATGTGCTACTCCTATGGAAACAGGTCTGTTCACAGAATGCTCATAAAATTTGGAAGAATAAACTGCCACCATCTCTCAAATTTTGTCTCCTGTCTCTACATCTCTCCCATTTTACATTGTTCTCCAGGCACTTTCTCCCTTCTGGATGAAAAACCTACGTAGTTTCTCTTATTTTCTTTTTTATTTCTCTTATATTTCTTCATATGGGTTTGATTTCGGATCTCAATTCTGCCTCTGTAAATCCACATAAACCTAATTCAATTTACCAGCAATTTTCCAAGACCAGTGTCATGGGCTCTTTTTGAGGGGGTTTTTTCTGTCCTTGTTTCTCAGCTGCATCTTTCAAATGGTACAATTAATTTTTTTTTTATCTGCTGTGATAGCGGATAGCTGGACAGAACTTCAGGAAACTGTGGCCTCATTGGTATTTTGGTTTTTGTCTCATGTGGTATATAGGCTCATAGGCTACGTCTACATTGGCATCCCTTTCCAGAAAAGGGATGCTAATGAGACGGGTTGCAATTGCAAATCCACGGGGGATTTAAATATCCCCCGCAGCATTTGCATTTACATGGCTGCCGCTTTTTTCTGGCTTGGGGATAAGCCGGAGAAAAGCACCAGTCTAGACGCGATTCTCCGGAAAATAAGCCCTTTTCCGGAGGATTTCTTATTCCTACTTTCAAGGGCTTATTTTCCGGAGAATCACGTCTAGACTGGCGCTTTTCTCCTGCTTATCCCCGAGCCAGAAAAAAGCGGCAGCCGTGTAAATGCAAATGCCGCGGGGGATATTTAAATCCCCCGCGGATTTGCAATTGCGACCCGTCTCATTAGCATCCCTTTTCCGGAAAAGGATGCCAATGTAGACGTAGCCATAGACTATAAGGTCAGAAGGGACCATTATAAATATCTAGTCTGACCCCCGGCACAGTGCAGGCCACAGAATCTCACCCACCCACTCCTGGAATAATCCTCTCACCTATATCTCAGATATTGAAGTCCTCAAATGATAGTTTAAAGGCCCCAAGATGCAGAGAGTCCTCCCATAAGTGATCGGTGCCCTATGCTAAAGAGGAAGGTGAAAATCGCCCAGGGCCTCTGCCAATATACCCTGTAGGAATATTCCTTCCAGACCCCAAATATGGTGATCAGCTGAATCCTGAGCATGTGGGGAAGACTCACCAGCCAGACACCCAGAAAAAATTCTCTATGGTAACTCCTATCATCCCACCATTGGCCTATTTACCACTGATAGTGAAAGGTCAAATAATTGCCAAGATCATGTTATTTCATCAAACCATCCCCTTCATAAACCCATCTAACTGAATCTTGAAGCCAGATAGGTCTTTTGACCCCACTGCATCCCTTTGAAGGCTGTTCCAGAACTTCACTCCTCTGATGGTTAGAAACCTTTGTCTAAGTTCTAGTCTAAACTTCTTAATAGCCAGCTTATATCGATTTGTTCTTGTGTGCACATTGGTATTGAGCTTAAATAATTCCTTTTCCTCCCTGGCATTTATCCCTCTAATATATTTAAATAGTGCAATCATGTCCCCCCTCAGCCTTCTTCTGGTCAAGGTAAACAAGCCAAGCTCCCCAAGTCTCCTTTCATAAGACAGGTTTTCCATTCCTCGGATCATCCTAATGGCCCTTCTTTGTACCTGTTCCAGTTTGAATTCATCCTTCTTAAACATGGGAGACCAGAACTGCACACAGTATTCCAAATGGGGTCTCACCAATGCCTTGTATAATGGCACTAACACCTCCTTATCCCTACTGGAAATACCTTGCCTAATGCATCCCAAGACCGTATTAGCCTTTTTCACGGCCATGTCACATTGATGGATCATAGTCATCCTGTGATCAGCCAGGACTCCAAGGTCCTTCTCCTCCTCCGTTACTTCCAACTGAAGTGTCCCCAGCTTATAACTAAAATTCTTCTTATTAATCCCTAAATGCATAACCTTACACTTCTCACTATTCAATTTCATCCTATTGCTATGACTCCAATTTACAAGATCGTCCAGATCTTCCTGTATGATATCCCGATCCTTTTCTGAATTGGCAATAGCCCCCAACTTTGCGTCATCCGCAAACTTTATCAGGACACTCCCACTTTTAGTGCCGAGGTCAGTAATAAAAATATTAAATAATATCGGTCCCAAAACTGATCCCTGAGGAACTCTGTTAGTAACCTCTCTCCAGCCTGACAGTTTACCTTTCAGTATGACCTGCTGTAGTCTCCCCTTTAACCAGTTGCTTATCTACCTCTCAATTTTCATATTGATCCCCATCTTTTCCAGTTTAACCATTAATTCCCCATGTGGTACTGTATCAAATACCTTGCTGAAATCGAGGTGGATTAGATCCTTTGCATTGCTTTTATCTAAAAAATCTGTTATTTTCTCAAAGAAGTAGATCAGGTTGGTTTGGCACGATCTACCATTTGTATAACCATGTTGTAATTTGTCTCAGTTGCCATTAACCTCAATATCTCTCACTATTTTCTCCTTCAAAATTTTTTCCAAGACCTTGCATACTACAGATGTCAAATTAACAGGCCTATAGTTACCCAGGTCACTATTTTTCCCTTTCTTAAAAATAGGAATTATATTAGAAATTCTCCAGTCAAATGGTACAACCCCTGAGTTTAGAGATTCATTAAAAATGTTTGCTAATGGACTTGCAATTTCATGTGACAGTTCCTTTAATATTCTTGGATGAAGATTATCTGGCCCCCTGATTTACTGCCATTAAGATGTGTGGAGGGAGGGGGGAGGTAAATGTCTGTGAGCTAATGATAGTAGAGGTGATAATTGGGGAAGCTATCTTTGTAATGGGTAAGATAACTAGAGTCTTTGTTAAGACCCCGGCGTAAAGTGTCGAATTTTAGCATGAATAACAGTTCAGAGGATTCCCTTTCAAGTGCAGTCTTAAAAGGCTTTTGAAGCAGAATGCAGGTAATTAAGTCGTTGAGACAATGTCCTTTCTGGTTGAAATGGCAAGAAACTGTTTTTTCTTTGTTATCCTGTCTAATATCTGTTTTGTTGGCATTGATCCTTTGGCAAAGTGTCTGAGACGTTTGTCCAATGTACATAGCAGATGGACACTTTCGGCACATGATGGCATAAATTATACTTCTGGATGCGCAGGAATATGTGTTCTTGATCTTATAACTCACTTGGGGTATGTCTACACTACCCCGCTAGTTCGAACTAGCAGGGTAATGTAGGCATACCGCACTTGCAAATGAAGCCCGGGATTTGAATTTCCTGGGCTTCATTTGCATAAGCGGGGAGCCGCCATTTTTAAAACCCCGTTGGTTCGAACCCCGTGCAGCGCGGCTACACAGGGCACGAACTAGGTAGTTCAAACTAGGCTTCCTAGTTCGAACTACCGTTACTCCTCGTGAAATGAGGAGTAACAGTAGTTCAAACTAGGAAGCCTAGTTCGAACTACCTAGTTCGTGCCCCGTGTAGCCGTGCTGCACGGGGTTTGAACCAGTGGGGTTTTAAAAATGGCAGCTCCCCGCTTATGCAAATGAAGCCCGGGAAATTCAAATCCCGGGCTTCATTTGCAAGTGCGGTATGCCTACATTACCCTTCTAGTTCGAACTAGGAGGGTAGTGTAGACATACCCTTGGTTAGGTCTAATAATGGTATCAGCAGTGTGAATATGTGGACAAAGCTGGCAACGGGGTTTGTTGCAAGGGAAGGTACCAGGGTTGGTATTAATGTGGTATGTCCCATGGTTGTTGGTAAGAATCATCTTGAGATTAGGTGGTTGTTTATAGGAGACCATGGGTCTGTCTCCCAGAGCCTCTAGGAGTTTAGTATCCTGTTCCAATATAGGCTGTAGATTATTGATAATGTGTTGGACAGGTTTAAGTTGGGGGCTGTAGGTGATGACAAGTGGTGTTCTATTGTTGGTTTTCTTGGGTCTGTCTTGAAGTAGATGGTTTCTAGGTATTCGTCAGGCTCTTTCAATTTGCTTTTTTATTTCTCCGGGTGGGTAGTTGAGGTTTATAAATGCTTGGTAGAGATCCGGATGTTTCTGGTCTCTGTCAGTGGCATTAGAGCAGATGCGGTTTGATGTTTGAGTTTGGCTTCTACATTAGATTTGGTAATATCTTCCTCCATATCCTTATTCCCATTTGTTATGTTGCCATTATCCCTAAGCTCTTCATTAGCCTCATTAAAGACTGAAGCAAAGTATTTGTTTCGATATTGGGCCATGCCTAGATTATCCTTAACCTCCACTCCATCCTCAGTGATTAGCTGTCCCACTTCCTCTTTTTGTGTTTTCTTCTTATTTATATGGCTATAAAACCTTTTACTATTGGTTTTAATTCCCTTTTGTAAGGTCCAATTCAACATGACTTTTAGCCTGTCTCACTTTGTTCCTACATGCTCGAACCTCAATAAGGTAGCTTTCTTTGCTGATCCCTCCGATCTTCCACTCCTTATATGCTTTCTGCTTTTTCTTAATCACCTCCCTGAGATTCTTGCTCATCCAACTTGGTCTAACACACCCACCTATACATTTTTTCCTCTTTCTTGGGATACAGACTTCTGATAGCTTCTGCAACTTTAAATTAAAATAATCCCAGGCCTCCTCCACTTTTAGATCCATAAATTCTTTAGTCCAATCCACTTCCCTAACTAATTTCCTTAATTTATTACAGTTAGCCCTTTTGAAATCAAAAACCCTAGTCTCAGATTTATTTTTGTTTATCCTTCCATTTAATATGAACTGAATTAGCTCATGATCTCTCGAGCCAAGGTTGTCTCCTATAACCATTTCTTCTATGAGGTCCTCACTACTCACCAAAACCAAATCTAAAATGACATCTCCCCTTGTTGGTTCAGCAACTACTTGATGAAGGAATTCATCAGCTATCACATCTAGGAAAATCTGAGCCCTATTATTATTACCAGTACTTGTTCTCCAGTCTATATCTGGAAAGTTGAAGTCTCCCATGACTATGCAGTTTCCTTTAGTATTTACTTCTTTAAAAACATTAAATAGATCTCTATCCATATCCAGACTAGATCCCGGTGGTCTATAGCACACCCCAAGCACTATCCCAGGGGAGGATCTAATAGTTTTTTTCCCTGATGTGATTTTTGCCCAGACAGACTCTGTCTTCTCCATTCCTTCAATTTTTAATTCTTTACAATCTACCTCATCATTGATATACAATGCGACTCCACCACCTTTACCTTTATTTCTGTCTTTCCTAAACAGCACATACCCTTCAATACCTGTACTCCAGTCATGCCTAGTAGTCCACCATGTTTCTGTTATTCCTATAATATGTGGTTTCACTTCCTGGACCAGTAGCTCTAGGTCCTCCATTTTGTTACCTAGGCTCCTCGCATTGGTGTTCAAACATCTTAATTTTTGCTGTTTGGCCTCACTCGCATTCTTTATGCCATTTGGCACCGACGTTGTACCCTTGGGTTCAATCTCGAAAAGCAGCGGCAGATATAGGGCAGGGCGAGCGGGGCGGCTGCCCGGGGCCCCGCGCTTCCATAGGCCTCGCTTTGACGTGTCCTTGAGCCCTTGAGCGCTTTGATGCGGCTTTTGTTCCTCTGGACCCCAGTCAGGCCCGCTCCTTCTCGATGGCCGCCAAGGAGAGGCCCTTGCGGTTCCTGGAGAAGTCCACGCTCCACAGGAGGAGCTGGGCGAAAGCCGCCGCTGTCTTCTGGGCGGCTTCTTTTTTCTCCTTTTCTTTTGGCTGCCTGGGGTTGCAGATGCCGCAGGAGCAGCCGCGCCCGGTTGAGCTGCATTCATCCCAGCGCAGACGGGGCGCAGCTTCTCCGGCCGCCAGCACTGCCCGCCCTTCTTCTTTAGAAGCCAGTTGGCTCTGCACTGCCAGGCGCTTCCAGCGGAGCCGCTCTCGCCCACTCACCACCCACTGTGTAAAGAAATGAACTTTAATGACATAATTGAAGAATGTGCTGCCAAAAGAGCTGGACAGGTACAATACATTTAAATACAAATGACAAATTTTAATTATTAATGCAGAATTTTGTTTAAGAATGAATTACATAATAATTAAAATAGAAATTATCCAGCTAAATTAAGTTTCTATCAAATTTACCCAATTCACATTTAATATGAAAATAGCCTGCAATTTGCGCATTTGACGCCTTTTTTCTATTTTTTCTCCAAAGGGGGCCCCTGCAAAATTGTGCTGCCCTGGGCTCCACAAAACTCTCATCCGCCCCTGTCGAAAAGGGTAACACCCTGCTCCTTTAAAGCTACGCACACAACCTTTGATTGAGCCTTGTGTTTAAAATAGTGTAACTCCGGCAGCACAAACTGTCCCAACCCAATTCCACCTGAGTTCCAAGCTACACACACAGGTGTGTGTCCCAAACCACTGTCTCTGCTGCTCATTGATTATTTTACCTTGTTCATTTGATCAAAGCTCGTGCATGTTACCCCAGCTGGGAATGACACTTCCCAGCTTCAGGGAAGACGTACCCATGGATGAACTTTAAATATCCTTCTGTTCTATTGATTTTTGTTATGTCCTGGACATTGGCTGAAATGACACTGCAATGATGAAGATACGCCAGAACCCCAACCTAAAAGACTTTATTTGTTTGTGAACTCATGTATGTAACCAGTCAGACATGACCGCCCCGCGCTGGCGTCTAGCTGACTGGACATACTTCTCTCCTTTCCCTTTTTCCCTTCACCCTACCTCTCTTAGGCTACATCTACACTACAAGATTATTTTGAAAGACAGTGTCTAGACTGTGACCACTTCTTTCAAAAAAGTTAGCTGCTTTTTTGAAAGAGAGCACCCAGGCAGTCTGGATGCTCTCTTTCGAAAAAGCCCATTTTGTATTCCAGAATGCCTTTGTTTGAAAGAGCACTTCCTTGTAAAATGGGAAAAGGCATTCTTCCATGTCAAATGAGATATAGGGTGGTCGAAAAAACAGACATGTTCCTTTGATTTAATTTTGAACATGGTGGCAGTCTAGATGCCAGGTAAGAATAAAAAAAACCCCTGCAGTCTAGACACACCCTGAGTTACAGGGTTACGTTAGTTGGGATTGTTCCTGCCTAGAGCTGAGGTCTCTTCCAGCTCTATGGTTCTATGATTCTATGAACTTGTTTGTCATGCCTTTGGTATGTTAACCCATTTTATTCATATCAGGTCCTTTAATATGTCAAGTAATCCAGATTATGGTAGTTTCTGGTTACTTAAGGCCATAAAGCTGAATTTTACCTGAAAACCTTATTGCTCATGCATGTGTGTGTAACCTGTGGAATGTGTGTATGTGAATGAGAAATACCCAACCCAACCAAAAAGGTAGTTGAGAATCAGCAGACAAAGCCCCTGCAAGCAGATACATTAACTGAGAAACAGTCAGAAAATCCCTCTCTCTCTTGGACAAAATGTAACATCATAGCAGAAATCTGAGACCAGCCTGGAGGAAGTAAAGCCTCCCGCAGATCCGAGGGGATTTCCCAAGTAACATCATGACCAAGTCTCCGAGAAGCTGACCCCTGGCCAGCACTCCAGCCACGTGCAAAATCAAAAGTAACGTGCACCGCACTTGCAGCCTGCCTCCAAACTGCCAGCGTGAATGTGAGTGTGTGTGAGAATCTTAATAATCTGGACCAATAAACAACTCCAGAGCAATCTTGCTCCAGCCCATCCTTTGTCTGGGTTTGTTCCTCAGCAAGTCTGAGGAAGTGCCACATTTTATATTAAATGTTCTTGCCTCACCTCTATTGGAAACTCTGCCTCTAACTGAAATGAGTCTTCCTCTGGATATTTATAAGTTACTTTTTCAGAGAAGAGACACAGTAGCATGTGGCTACAGATCCCAGGTTTCTGACCAGGTAGCAAACAGCACAAGCTGTCTGCATGTGCTCACAGAATATCTGATCCTTTTGTGTTTCTAGATACGAATTATGGAGAATGCAGGAGGAGGAAATCAAACGCCCATTGTAGAACTGATCCTCTTAGGATTTGGAAACGGCCCTGAACTGCAGCCCCTCCTCTTCCTGCTGTTCCTAGTGATCTACCTGGTGGCTGTGGCTGGGAATCTCCTCATTATTGTGCTAGTGATGGCTGATCGGCACCTTCACACCCCCATGTACTACTTTGTAGCCAACTTGTCCACTGTGGAGATCTGCTACGTCTCCACCACCCTGCCCAGGCTGTTGGCCAGTCTCATAACTGGGAACAGAAACATTTCTCTTCAGAACTGCTATGTGCAATTCCATTTCTATGTTATCCTGTCTACTGCGGAATGCCAGCTGCTCACAGCAATGTGTTGTGATCGGTACCTAGCGATCTGCCATCCCCTCCGTTACCCTGCTCTGATGAACGGCAGGGTTTGCTGCCACATGGTGGCCTGGGCCTGGATAATCGCCATTTCGTACAGTATCATGCTGGAAATGTTAATTTTGCAATTAACATTCTGTGGTCCCAAAGAATTTGATCATTTCTTTTGTGATTTTGCACCCACAAACTCATTCTGTGGTGAGTCCAAGACACTGTCAATTGGAACAAATTATGTGTCTATCATATTGACACTTATGAATTTTCTACTGTCCCTGGCATCCTACACTTGTATCATCATCTCCATCCTGAGAATCAATTCCAGCACGGGGAGGCAAAAGGCCTTTTCCACCTGCTCCTCTCACCTCATTGTGGTTACAGTTTACAATGTGTGTATAATTATAACGTATGTGGTTCCAGAGTTTAACCCTCCCCCACTCCTATACAAAACATTGTCTGTCTTGTACGGAATGCTGGTACCTTTGCTCAACCCTGTCCTCTACAGCCTGAGGAACAAGGAGGTCAATCAGTCCCTGAGAACAGCTATTCAGAAACTGTCTGATTTCAGACACAGGCACAGAGTGTGAAAGGTACGTTTTAGCATATTGTAAAACAGAGATGAACTAATGTGTTTCCTAACTTATGGAAATCTCTTTTGGCACACGTCTCACTACATTTCTGTTTCTCTTCAACCTTCTCTTTCCCTCAACTCCACTCTCTTTGACTGTCTCCCTGTCTGTGTTCTAATTAGATGTTATAGTTTTTACAGAAACTTCCAAAAGCGAAAGCATTTAAAAACAAACAAAAAACCCCCCATTAAAACAAAGATAAATGAGGTAAAAGCTCTGTTTTAAATAAGCACATTCCAAAGGGGTTGTACCAGGACACTTTGGGTATGTCTAGACTGCATCCCTCTGTTGACAGAGGGATGCAGATTAGGCAAGTTGACATTGCAAATAAGACAAGGATTTAAATATCCCATACCTAAATTGCATAAAAATTGCCACTACGTTTGCCGACTCAGCACTTTCTCAGCAAAAAGTGGCAGTCTATAGGGGGATCTGTTGAGAAAGAAAGCCTTTTGTGACAGATCCCTTATGCCTCCTGCAAAGCCTTCTTGGCCTGAAGGCCGCATATTTTGTGCACATGGAGCGCCAGTTAAGGGAAGACAAACTCATGAAGCTGCCACACTGGAACCAGTCGCTCCTTCTCAAAAGGGTTCTGCATAGATCTGCCTTACACCCAACCCCGAGTTGGGATGCCTTCCCACTGCAAATCACCACTAAGGAGTTTGGGGTCATGGAAACACACAGCATAGGCTGATGCATGCACTTTAGGGGCAGCAACCTAAAAAGTCCCTGCAACTTCCTTTCAATATTTCAGAACATGCAAAGAAGGTTGCTGTTAATTAATACCCAAAGGTCCTCACTCTGCTGGGCTTTTCACTGCTGTGAATCCAGGGGCTGTTGCTTCAGTCTAAGTATCATAAAATGTGATGACAATTTAACCCATTTCCTAGTGGACACGTGTCAAAATTACAGTTACAGCTCCAGGTCTAATATACTTGAGAGTAACAGTGTAACACCAAATAAACTTTCAATCATACTCATTAACCAACAGGGCATTTTCTATGAAAAGACATTCAGAAATTCCTGATTCTTTATGGCTGAGATTTTCAAACAAACCAAAAGGAATTTGGCACCCAGTTGTCACTGGAAATCTATGAGACTTGAGCTTCTAATTCTCATAGGTCCCTTTAAAATCCAAGGTGATTGGATGGGTAAACATCAAATTATGTTTATAAACAAAGTGTTTTTGGATAACAAGAATTGTTTGCAAGAGTTATTTTGGTCTGTGTGACATTGCCTATTATTTTGTGGCACATACGCACCTATGTTACAAGCTTCACAGAAAATTGTCATTCCATAATTAATAAGTTCATAATCCCAATGCATGACACTATAAAATGTATAAAATCAGCTGACATATGCATGTGATAAACTGTGTATTTCTTAGCTAGATGATCTATATATGGACTTGGATCTGTTTACCGCAGTTGAATGACTGCTGCTTTCCACTGGTTTAAGTCAGAGGCAAAACTGGACTATTGACTTGAGAGAATTTTTCATAGAATTGAATGTTTTTGCGCAGTACTACCAATAGTAGGGGAGACTGAAAATGCAGTGCATAAACTCTTAATGTCTCACAGGATACTTGATAGAATGAGCAGCATTAGAATGCAAATGACAATAGATTATCAGCGTGAAAAGTTGAGCAGTGTAGTTTCCCTTACGCCTCCCCCTCCCACGGAGTGAGTGCTTTGGCTGGCAGGCGGAAGCTGTGAATTTCTAATCAGGGTTTGAAATCTAGAAGCCTCTGCTCATTGGTTGAGCCTTAATCAGGGGGAAGGGTTATCAGGCAGTCCAGGGCTTTAAAAAGGAGTGAGTCAGTGACCAAGGAGCTTGTGAATAGGGACCACTACCAGGGAGCTAGGAAGGGGAGTGGGAAGGGGGCGAGATACACTCACCATTCTTTAAATCTTTCTGCTACATTGCTTCCCTTCAAGGAGGCATTGAATAACATCTCAGGAATCTCTCAGAAGGAAGGCAGGGATGGATGGTGACAGGTCTGCTGTTGTTACCTGCACAGCATGGGCCATGTTTGTATTCCTCCCAGAAGAAAGAAGGGATTTCATCTGCACCAAGTGCAAGCTGGTCATCATTTTGGAAGAAAAAATTAGAGGACTTGAGGCCCAATTATCGACCCTATGTTCTATCAGAGAGGACAAAGACTTCCTTTATAGAAGGCAGCGTTTAATCCTGCAGGCACAGCAGGCTGAAGAGCCAGTCAGGGCAGTACAGGACAAGGAAGAAAACTGGCATCATGTAAACACTAGGGCTACATGCACAAAAACTTGCTGCCTGTCTACACTGGCGAGGAGTTCTTGCGTAAGAACACTGATGTTCTAATGTGTGAAATCAGGGCTTCTTGCGCAAGAACTATGACGCTCCCACTCAGGAATAAGCCCTCTTGCGCAACTGTTCTTGTGTAGGCAGGCAACTCGAATTTCTTGTGCAAGAAAGCCTGCTGGTTAAAATGGCCATTGGAGTTTTCTTGTGCAAGATAGTGTCCACACTGGGCATGGATGCTCTTGTGCAAAAGCACATCTCTTGAGTAAAGGCACATGCCAGTGTAGACACTTTCTTGCGCAAATTCTCTAATGCAAGATCTCTTGCGTTAAAGAGTATTTGCACAAAATCATGCGGAGGTAGACTTAGCATCAAAGAAGAAGAGCAACTCAGATGTCCCTCATTCCTGTAGAGGTAAGTACCTGCTATCAGGCTCTCTCCACAGGCCCTGCGGGGGACAATGCTTTGGAAGGGGCCTTTCAGGGAAGATATCAGAAAGGAACATCATCTAGCGGAAGGCATGGGATGCGTAGTCCTGGTGAATTTCCTTTTCTGATGAACTGCTACTTAGACAATCGGTTCCCAGCCTATAACAGTGCTTGGAATTCTTCTGTCCCAAGTGCAGGACTCTGCACTTGTCTTTGTTGAACCTCATCAGATTTCATTTGGCCCAATATTCTAATCTGTCCAGGTTACTCTTGACTCTATCCTTGCCCTCCACCATATCTACCTCTCCCCCTAGCTTAGTGTCATCTGTGAACTTGCTGAGGGTGCAATCCATCCCCTAATCCAGGTCATTAATAAAGATGTTGAACAAAACTGGTACCAGAACAGATCCATGGGGCACTCTGCTAGAAACCGACTGCAAACCTGACATCGAGTCATTGCTCACTAATGGTTTGGCCTGACAGTCTAGCCAGCTTTCTATCTGACTTACAGTCCATTTATCCAATCCATATTCCCCTAACTTGCTGGCAAGAATATTGTGGGAGTCTGCATCAAAAGCTTTGCTAAAGTCAAGGTATATCACAGCCACTCACTTTCCTATATCCACAGAGCCAGTTACCTCATCATAGAAGCTAATCAGATTAATCAGGCACAACTTGCCCTTTGTGAATCCATGTTGACTCTTCCTGATCACTTTCCCCTCTTTCAAGTGCTTCAAAATGGATTCCTTGAGGATCCTCTCCATGATTTTTCCAGGGACTGAGGTGAGGCTGACTGGTCTGTAGTTTCCTAGATTGTCCTTCTTCCCTTTTTAAAAGATGGGCACTCCATTTGCCTTTTTCTAATCATCGGGGATCTCTCCCAATTTCCATGAGTCAACGATAAGGGCCAAAGTCTCTGCAAAGATATTTTCCAACTTCCTCAGTACCCTTGGATGCATTAGATACAGCCTCATGGATTTGAGTATGTTTAGCTTTTATAAATAGTTCCTAAATTGTTCTTTCTCGACCAAGGACTTTCCACTTCCTTCCCATACTGTGTTGCCTAGTGCATTTGTCTGGGAGCTGACCTTGTCTGTGAAGACACTCAAAGAAAGCATAGAGTACTTCAGCTTTTCCCACCTTATCTGTCACTAAGTTACGATCCTCATCCAGTAAGGACCCCACACACTCTCTAATCACCCTCTGTATTCCTAACATGCCTGTAGAAACCTTTCTTGTTATCCTTCATATGCCTTGCTAGCTTCAATTCCAATTGTGCTTTCCCCTTCCTGATGACTTCCCTGCATTCTTGAGCAATATATTTATACTCTTCTCTAATCATCCCTCCATGTTTCCACTACTTGTCTGCTTCCTTTTTGTGTTTAAGCTCACCAAAGATGTCCCCGGTAAGCCAATCTGGTCTCCTACCATGTTTGCTTTTCTTGCTGCACATCGGGATGGTCTCCTCCTAAGCCTTCAATAAAGCTTCTTTAAAATACTGCCAACTCTCCTGGATTCCTTTCCCCTTCATGTAAGCATCCCAGGGAATCCTGTCAGGCGTACAGCTAGTTCGGAATAGGAAGCCTAATCCAAACTAGCTAGTTCGTGCCACGTGTAGCCACGGGCACGGAGTCCACACTAGCGGACATTTAAAAATGGCGGCACCTGGCAGCATGCAAATGAAGCCCGGGAAATTCAAATCCCGGGCTTCATTTGCAAGTTCGTATGACTACATTAACCACCCTCGTTTGAACTAGGGTGGTAGTGTAGACATACCCTCAGTTCCCCTTTCCCCTTTGCGCAGCATTTCCAGACGTTCGGGCATGACATAATATCACAGCCCAAGACTTTAAAAGTGTTTGGTGGCACATGGTAGGCTACGTCTACACTGGCCCCTTTTTTTGAAGGGGCATGCTAATTTTGAAAGTGGGAATAGGGAAATCCACGGGGGATTTAAATATCCCCCGCGGATTTAAATAAACATGTCCGCCGCTTTTTTTCTGGCTTGGGGAAAAGCAAGAAAAAAAGCGTCTAGACTGGCCCGATCCTCTTGAAAGTAGGAATAAGAGATCCTCCGGAAAAGGGCTTTATTCCGGAGGATCACGCCAGTCTAGACGCTTTTTTTCCGGCTTTTCCCCAAGCCGGAAAAAAAGCGGCGGACATGTTTATTTAAATCCGCGGGGGATATTTAAATCCCCCGTGGATTTCCCTATTCCCACTTTCAAAATTAGCATGCCCCTTCCAAAAAAGGGGCCAGTGTAGATGTAGCCTTAGTGAATGGGGGAGAGGAGGCATGGATTCATGCAGAGCAGTTCAAACCGAACCACAAAAATAACCCTAACCGTGATTAAGTACATGTTTCCTTTTATTCACTCATGATCCCTTTCTGGTTCAATCCACGTCCATGCCCTGAATTCCTTGGAGGCACAGTAGTCCTGCCTGGGTGTAAATCATACTGTGTCTCTCGTCTCCTGGCTTAGCTTTCCCACACAAACAAAACAGGCAAAGTATCTTATACAGTTCAAATGTTAGCACCATATCCCCATTGGTTCTTCTGGCCCCCTGCTAACACCCTTGCTAGCGACCTGAGTTTAACCCCTTAGACACCTGGTCACCTCCTATCCATCACATTATTATAAAAGAGCCAGCTGTATTATAGCATGGAAGCCGTGAAAGATTTTCATAGACCTTTGCTAAGCATATCCAGCTCATTTCAGTTAAATTCGTGAATCACCTCACGCTGTACAAATCAATGATCCATCAATGCAAATCTTGATAGAGAAGACCGCAAACTATATATACCTCTGTCTACCCACCCCACAGGGG
Organism: Pelodiscus sinensis; assembly: GCF_049634645.1. Classification (NCBI taxonomy): domain Eukaryota; kingdom Metazoa; phylum Chordata; order Testudines; family Trionychidae; genus Pelodiscus; species Pelodiscus sinensis. The sequence continues at coordinate 9,444,347 of NC_134740.1, read as the reverse complement.
CCTGTGTCGGGGACTGCAGGAGTGTAGGGGGTGATTAGGGGAGCAATGGGCACCTACCTAGTTAAAAGGAGAGAGGAGGAATCAGGATTTCTTTACTGAAAAAATAAGATACAAAATTGTGGAGAAAGACCAAAAGTATCAGTCAGACTCGGATTTCACTCTTTTGCTGGTAAAGTGTAATTGCAAGAATGTCCCGTTTCTGTCTGGGTGAGGAGGGCCCCTGTGAAAATATGTAGGCAGAGATTCGTAAAATTGCCTTGTGTTTTTGGGGCTAATTTTCTGATCTTTTAATTCATTCACATATTTTTACTGAGGTAGTGAGGGAACCAGGGTCTTCTGAGCTCGGAAAATTGTTGCCTTACATCTTGGCTGCGTCTAGATTGGCATGATTTTCCGGAAATGCTTTTAACTGAAAAGTTTTCCGTTAAAAGCTTTTTCGGAACAGAGTGTCTAGTTTGGCATGGACGCATTTCCGCAAAAGCCAATCTTGATGCGCTTTTCCGCAAAAAAGCCCCGATTGCCATTTTTGCGATCGGGGCTTTTTTTACGGAAAACAAATCTGAGCTGTCTACACTGGCCCTTTTGTGCAAAAGCTTTGCACAAAAGGGACTTTTGCCCGAACGGGAGCAGCATAGTATTTCCGCAAGAAGCACTGATTTCTTACAGTAGGAAGTCAGTGCTTTTGCGGAAATTGAAGCGGCCAGTGTAGACAGCTGGCAAGTTTTTCCGGAAAAGCGGCTGATTTTCCGGAAAAACTGGCCCGTCTAGACACAGCCCTTCTGTATTTCATCCTATATCAACATTGATATTGTAGTGATATCAGTAATGAGAAAGACATGGATTTCAATATTTCCTTGATTCTGCAAAGATGTATGACTGTGCAGGAAATGTCACATGAAAAGGCTTAAATTCCCAAACCCCCACCATTTTTTTAAACCCAGCTACAGGTCTGCATGGAAGCAAAATTTTTCACCAAATTTTCAGAGTTGTAATTGACAACAGAGGTTCCCAGTCAATGGAATTTAAATGTCATTGGATTAAGTGGGAGAGGAAAACACCCAGAACCACTCAAAAGATGCTAATCTCCTTGCAGAATTTGGGCACTTGTGTTCATGTTCGGACTAATGAAGCAGAGTGCTTCATTGAAATGTGTATGTTCACAAAAAATCTCCCTGAAGTATCAGGTTTGGTGTTAGAAAATGTGTCTTCACTATATGAAAGATGAATGTTCAGAAAGTAGTAGAGTGGATGAGTAGCAGAAGAAAGCAAGCAAGCAAGCAAGAAAGATGATGTAAGGACGATAAGGTATGGCCCTGTTTTCCTGTTCTCAAGGACTCAAATATGCCAAGAAACAATATAATTTCATCTCCATTTTACTACATTTGGTCCTTCTCAGTCTATGGCTCTTTCCCAAAGCAACCAGTTTCAGAGTAGTTTTTTCAAGGACTCATTCACCTCCTTGTTTCTCAGCGAGTAGATGACAGGGTTGATCAGGGGTACCAAGACGGCATACAAGACAGAAATTACTTTGTGTAGGATCGCAGGAGGGTTGAGCATTGGAACCGCATAGATTGTAATTACACTTACATAGTAAACTGTGACCACACTGAGGTGGGAGGAGCAAGTGGAAAAGGCTTTTTGCCTCCCGGTGGTGGAAGGGATTCTGAGGATGTTGGTGATGATAAAAGTGTAGGATGCAAGGGTCAGTAGAAATTGCACAACTATAAATACAACAGAGAAAATTAATGCCAACAATGTCAGAGTTTGGGCATCACCACAGAATGGATCTTTCATGGGCGCAAAATCACAAAAGAAATGGTCAATTTCTGCGGGACCACAATATACTAATTGCAAAATGACAATGTGTAGTGAGATGCCAATCAGAATGCTGATAATCCAGCATATGGCCACTAGGTGGAAACAAGTCCTGCCATTCATCAGAGCAGCATAATGGAGAGGATGGCATATGGCTAAATACCGATCATAGCACATTGCCGTGAGCAGCAGAGACTCAGTATTGGACAGGATAACATAGAAATCGAATTGCACAATGCAGTTCTGCAGAGAAATGGTTCTGTCCCCAGTCACAAGACTGCCAATCAGCCTGGGGAGGGTGGTGGAGACGTAGCAGATCTCCACAGCGGACAAATTGGCCACGAAGTAGTACATGGGGGTGTGAAGATGCGGATCAGCCACCACTAGCACAGTGATGAGGAGGTTCCCAGCCACAGCCACAAGGTAGATCACTAGAAACCCCAGGAAGAGGAGGGGCTGCAGTTCAGGGACATCCACAAACCCGACAAGGATTAATTCCATGATGTGCGTTTGATTTCTTCTTTCCACTTTCTCCATAGCCTGAAAGTAGAAACAGAAATGTGTTAAATGTTCATGGACCACATGGTGTCAGGTTGTGCTATTGGCTATATGGCCAATAACCTTGAAGTGCTTCTTCACTCTACTAGAAAAAATGAAGTGGTCCATTAGCAGTGGAAAACTCATTTCATTAATTTGTTGAGCTGCCAATATAGGTGAGCAAAACTCATGGAAACCTTACGGAATTCCAGAAATGTCCTAACTATCTCCCTTACACTCTCTTGAACTTTAAGTAAAGACTTTTAGGCTGGGATTTTGAAATGTCTTCATGATATCACTATTGTATTTGCTCTCATAGACCTACATCTATACTACAAGCCTCTTTTGAAAGAGCGTCTAGACCACAAGCAGTACTTTCGAGAAAGCAAGCCTCTTTTTCAAAAGAGAGCACCCAGGCAGTCTGGATGCTCTCTGTCGAAAAAGCACAGTTTGCATTACATAGCGCCTTTTTTCAAAAGAGTACGTTCGAAGAAAGATGCTCTTCCTCGTAAAATGAGGTTTTCCGTGGTTGAAAAAAAATGGCACGTTCTTTTGGTTTACTTTCAAAAGAATGTGGCAGCAGTCTAGATGTAGGGGAATTTTTTTCGAAAAAAGGCCACTTTAAAAAAAAATCCCCTGTAGTCTAGACACACCCATAGACTTCCCCAGCAGCAACTCCTCCCCCTCCACACACACAGGATGTGTCTACACTGCACCCCTTTTCCAGAAAAGGGATGCAGATGAGACAAGTCGGAATTGCAAATGAAGCAGGGGATTTAAATATCTCCCGCTTCATTTGTATAAACATGGCTGCCGCTTTTTTCCGGCTCGGGGCTTTGCCGGAGAAAAGCGCCATTCTAGATGGGATCTTTTGGAAAATAAAGACTTTTCAGAAAGGTCCCTTATTCCTGATTTTAAGAGGAATAAGGGATCTTTCGGAAAAGGCTTTATTTTCCGAAAGATCCCGTCTAGAATGGCGCTTTTCTCCGGCAAAGCCCCGAGCCGGAAAAAAGCTGCAGCCATGTTTATACAAATGAAGCGGGGGATATTTAAATCCCCCGCTTCATTTGCAATTCCGACTTGTCTCATCTGCATCCCTTTTCCGGAAAAGGGGTGAAGTGTAGACACAGCCACACTGTTTAAACAGATGGGGGATAAGAGTCGGGAAGTTAATGTCTATGAGATAATGATATTAGAGGTGATAATATCATAGACATTGACCTCCCCCCCTCCTCATCCTCCCTCTGTTCTAAAATCTGATTTGTCTATTTTATATGTGTTCACTTTTTTTTATTGTATCCCTTTGGTATAGTTGGCCATTCCAATTTTCTTCCACAATTTGATCTGAGGAAGTGGGTTTGGCCCACGGAAGCTCATCACATAATAAACCATCTTGTTAGTCTTTAAAGTGCTGCATAGTTCTGTCTTTTGTTTCAGCAAGACCAGACTAACATGGCTACATCTCTATTACTATACACTGTTCCTTACATTCACAGCTACTTTGAATTTTTCTGTGTCTCTCACACACACGCACACACTCATAATGTCTCTATGTCTCTTCACCATTCATACACACATCTCTTCCTCACACACACATACAGGCTCTCACATCCACACATTACCTCAGTATTGGTGCACAAAACAAAATTCTCTCCACACAGAAACGGAGGGGAAAAAAGCGCTTTTATTATATTTGTTGACTGCGCTATGCCTTTCATAATTATCCTGCTCTCTTGTGCTTAATTTGAATTCTTTTCGTAGTGAGTTCTGAAATGCCCAACTTGGGTGGAGTATGAATCTCTATGTTAACATCTACAAAAATATTTATACCATAAATAGGGCTGTTGTTCTGTGGGAGGAACACATCCCCACATTACCTCCGTATTGGTGCACACAACAAAATTCTCTCTGCACAGAGACAGAGGAAAAGAAAGGCAATGCTGGTGTCAGGGGACAGGCTGAATGTGTGGGATGGCGAAGGAGGAGGTGGATAGCTGTATTGTGAAACACAGATGATCTCAGTTTAGGACCCCAGAGCTGTACAGCCTTCCTCTGGTCAAATCACTGGCCAGTTGGTACGTATTGCTGAGTTTGCCCTCCGTCAATGTGAAGAAGAATAAGAACATTTGTGCAAAGCAAGAGATATTTCCTCAAACACTTCACTTTAAAGGCACATTACATTAAACTACAAACAAGATTAACCAGAAAAAATGGATTTTAAGTCATTGTAAGGGATCCAAGCAGCTTATCCACAAATAAGCAACACCGGACGCTAAACAAAACACCCTGGTAACGTTGAGCGGGAAAGAACATTTCCTCACCCTGACGGAGGACGCCGGCAGAGGGGCAGGCTCTCATGGTGCAGGCGCCATTGGCTTTGCAGATCAGATTTCTCTTGTTTCGAGACACAGGCTGGAGTGTCCTTTAGTCTTTGTCGAGCACGTCCCCCCACTCATTCCGAGTTTCTCTTCCGTTTCCTCTTGTATGGGGAACGAAAAGCAGCCGATGAGCTCGCTCCCTGCCTTATGTAGGGTGAGGATGGGGCAGGACCCTTTCTGTTCAGACTTGATTCCCCGACAAGGGTGTGGGAAATGCAGAAGTCCCAAGATGGGGTCTGGCGTCATTTGGCCTGGTCCCCTGCTCTGGGAGAGTCACAACAACCATTATTGGCGGACTCTGGAGTGTCTCTGGCAGCCAAACCCAGTGGGAGAGAAACTTCTCCTCAAGCCCTTTGATTCCCCTAATGGCCCATTAACATCTTCCCAATCCCCTTCCTCCAAAGGAAGCGTCTTGCTTAAGGGGCTCTCCCCAGGTGTAAGTACATTGCACAGGCAGACACATCACTTCCGCTGCAAACATGAGATGCGCATTCAGATCGCTCCGTCTGAATCAGAAAATCAGAATTCTTCCGATGTCACCTTAAATGACACAGTGGGGTGCGAGGCTTAGGGCAGGGTGTGTAGCACAGCAGTGAAGGCAAGGAGTTGGGAGGGGTGGGGGGCTCAGGGCATGGGGTTGGGAGCCTAGGAGTCCTTGCTGGGAGTGGGCAGTGGGAATGGGGCGGGGGGAGGGTGGCCCGTGGCTATAGGCGGACTCGACTGCCACCAGGCGCCCAATGATGATGTGAGTCCATTGACGGCTCTGCAGGCGTGGGTGCCAATCGAGCACTCTACCTGGGGCACCAGCTGCAGCAGCCGGTCTCAGGCCACTCCTGGGAGGAGGGGGGGTCAGGGATGTGAGTCAGGGCAGGGGGGTGGGTTTGTGGTTGGCTCAGGGCAGGGATCAGGGGATGCAGGAGTCAGGGCAGAAGGCTGTATGTGTGGAGGAGCGCAGGGTGTGCAGGGCAGGGCGTGGAGGGTTTTAGAAGGCAGGGTGGTGGTAGAGGGTCAAGGTGCCTGGTTGGTGGCACTCTGTGGCACACTGGGGATGCGTTTTTCCAGCTGGCAGCTTCTCCTGCAGGGTCGGGGCTGTGGTCCCAGTTGGTAGGTGCCTGGTGGGTGTGACCACCATGGCATAGCCTTGGCCAACAGACTCTTGTGGCCTGTGGCCTCTCTGGGGGTTAGGCTTGGGGGACTGGACTCAGCTGCTAGAGCTCTAGGGGCCAGCCCAGGCCTGCTGTGCTCCCCCACCCCCCATACACAGCCTGCAGGGTGGGGGGTGCAGGGTTCAGGGGCTGTCCCTGACCTGCAGCAACCACAATGCAGCCTTCAAGCTGTCTGTGGGTGGAGGGGTGGGGGGGCAGGCTCCAGGGCCACCTTCAGCCTGCAGTGGGCACTCCTATGGCCTGCAGACTCTGTGGGCTCCCCTGGCCTGCAGCTCCCCCCTCCTGTGCATAGCCTGCAGGCTCTCTGGTGAGGAGGCTCTGGGGGTGACCTGCATCCTGCAGCGGCCCCCAGCAAGCTGCAGTCTGGCCTTGGAGGGAGCAGGCTCTGGAGGCCGACCCTGGCCCACAGTGGCCATGGACTGCAGCCTGTGGGGTGTGCAAGGCTCCAGGTGTCCGTCCCAACCTGCAGTGCACCCCACCTTCGGGCCCTGCAGCCTGTGCACTTGGACATGAGGTACAGGCCTCCCGTGACCCACCCTAGGCCTGCAGCCCTTCCTGGGAAGGTGCGGAGAGGCTCTGAGGTCCTGTCCCAGCCTCCAGTGCCTCCCACGGCTTGCAGCCTATAGGGCGCATGAGGTTCCAGGGCTGACTCTGGCTTGCAGCGGTCCCCCGTGGCCTGCTGCCTGTTTGGGCTGAAGGGGATGAAGATCCGAGGTCTGACCCTGGCCTCCAGTTCCCTCCCAGCCTGCAACCTGTGACGCGGGGTGCAGGGCTGTGGGGGCCACTCCTGGGCTGCAGAGCACCCCCTCCCAGCCAGCAGGTCTGCCATGGCGGGTGGCTCAGGAGGCTGCTTCTGGCCTCTCACAGCTTGGAGGTCCAGGCCTCTATTGGGAGTGGGGTAAGGGGGGGGGGGGGTCCCTGAGGGGTTTGAGAGTTGGGGGCGGAGGGGAGGGTTTGAAGAATTTCTGTTCCTTTGTTGGACTCTTTGTTTAACCCCAGAAGAGAGGAGACAGAAAGTGTCCCGGCTAGCGGGGCCAGTCACAAATAAAGGGACCACTCACAGGCCTGAATGGCATCGGGTGGACGTCACCACGGAAACCCCCAAGCAGCCCTGTGCCCAGTGATAAAACTGGATTGAAGCTTCCAGCATGTAACGTGGGTTCGTTTCTTAGTCTTCAGACCCCACGTTTCTACAAGGCAGGCTGGTCCCCTAAGCAGGGAGGCGGGCAAGTGCGAGCTTGTCATTGTAACGCAGTTTCCAATACATCCCGGTCCTTAGAAAGACGAATTAGTTTGTGATAAAGTTTCTTGTCTACAGGCAGTAGGTGGCAGTTCTAGGAAGAAAAATCAAAAGTCCTGATTCTCACACCTGTGCCTTGACCACACCCAGCCCTTGATGGAGAACCCATTCAGGGTGTATTTCGGTCTTGCCTGCTGCTCTGTGGCAGAAGATGGCAATTAGAGATCAGTGAACCCCCTGGTTTTTCAATTCTCTGGCAGTTCTGTGAAAGAAAAGCCTGACCTTTAAGAGCAGATTAGATAGATAGCTATCAGGGATGGTCTAGATGGTGCTCGGTCCTGCTGTGAGGGCAAGGGACTGGACTCAATGACCTCTCAAAGTCCCTTCCAGTTCGTGGGTCTGGCCCACAAAAGCTCCTTGCCTAATAAACCATCTTGTTAGTCTTTAAAGAGCTGCATAGTCCTGTTTTTATTTCAGCAAGATCAGATTAACACAGCTACATCTCTATTACTATTCTTCCAGTTCTAGTGTTCTATGATAATACGATCTCTTCAGACTCTGCCCCATACCCCACACATTCCTGGACCCCAATCACTTACCACAATCTCCCTTCTGCACACAACTTTCGTCCCAGACCCTGCACCTCTTCTATCAATATTATTAAAGAGCGTGGCCCCTGACCAGTTTCCAAATTCTTAGAGTGCCCCACATCAAACACTATTGTCCACCCCTGGCTGGGCAAGTTTTAATGGATGCTCATTTGGGACACATTTCATATTCATTTTGGGCTTCCATGAGTCCACAAATGATACATACCTCTGTGTAGGCACCCACATGGCACTGCTTCAGTGAACAGCTGCAGGGTGGGGATGGTTGGTCAGGGAAGTAGTTGGCACCTAACCTGGAGAATCAAGGCAACCAGGAGAATGGGAATATATTTTGGAGAAAAACGAGGCTAAAAAATGGGTTAGAAGAACAAAAATTCCAGGGAAACACCATGAGCTTTTATTCTTTAATTCAATTTTTCATCAAACTAGTGCGAAACATTTTTATGCATATAGGCTACGTCTAGACTACATCCCTTTTTCGTAAAAGGGATGTAAATTAGACGTATCGCAATTGCTTTTTTTCCGCACGGAGCTTTGTCATAAAAAAGCGCCACTCTAGACGCTGATCTTGCGGAAAATAAAGCCTTTTCCGAAAGATCCCTTATCCCTTATTTCATAGAGGGATAAGGGATCTTTCGGAAAAGGCTTTATTTTCCACAAGATCAGCGTCTAGACTGGCGCTTTTTTCTGACAAAGCTCTGTGCGGAAAAAAAGCAGCAGCCATTTTTATGCTAATGAAGCAGGGGAGATTTAAATCCCCGCTTCATTAGCAATTGCGATACGTCAAATTTACATCCCTTTTACGAAAAAGGGATGTAGTCTAGATGTAACCCTAGAGTATTTCTTCCTCGGGCAAGGAAGCCCCGTGGAGCAATATGTTGGCTGAGATTTGCCAAGTCGGCTAGTGGTTTTGGGTGTTCATTTCCTGCTTGTTTTAATTCACTCATTTCTTTTTCATTTGGGTAGGGAGGCAAGTTGGGTCTAATGAACCTTGAAAATTGTGGCCTTACATCTTATATTTGCATTTTACATATCCATATCTGTAAGAGTATATACATTTCTTTGTTTTGTTAACCCTGCAAAAGGTATGAAAGGGCAGGAAATTTCACATAGTAGGGCACTGAGAACACCATACCTCTAAAGACTTTAATTTTTGTTTGTTTGTTTTCCCAAATATACATAAAATGTTGCCCGGTCAAAGGACAGTGTGGACACAACACAGAGAGTATTAATCAGTGGAGAATGAATATTGTTGGATTCAGGGAGACTGCAGAAGAATCTGAACAACTCAAAAGATGTTAAGATCCAGAAGGAAGGAAGGAGGGAAGGGCTAATCATTTTCTCAATAACTCAAATGGGCTAAGTGTAAGAATGTATATCAATTCATCTCTACCTTACTCTGGGCTAACATTTGTCCTCTCACATTCTGTGCCTGTTCCTGTAAGCTGCTAGTTTCAGAATAGCTTTGCTCAGGGACTCTTTGACCTCCTTGTTTCTCAGGCTGTAGATAAGAGGGTTGATAATAGGAGTCAGGACTGTGTAGAAGACAGAGAATATTTTCTGTAGGACCTTGTGACTCTCGGGTATTGGAACCACATAGACAGTTAACACAGTCACGTACAAAATTGCAAGCACAATGAGGTGAGAGGAGCAGGTGGAAAAGGCCTTTTTCCTCCCAGTGTTGGAAGGGATTCTCAGGACATTGATGATTATACAAATATAGGATGTCAGAGTCAGTAGAAAGGGAAGAAACGTGCCTATGACAGCAAGAATAAATGTCACCAATTCTAGAGTCTGGGTGTCGCTACAGGACAAATTTAAAATGGGTGAAAAATCACAGAAGAAATGGTCGATTTCTTTGGAATCACAAAACGTGAATTGCCACAAGTAAATCTGTACTATGGTGCTGCTCAGTAGGCTACTTATCCAGCCCCCTGCCACTAGCAGGCAACAAACCCGGCCATTCATCAGAACAGTGTAACGCAGGGGGTGGCAGATCGCTAGGTACCGATCGTAAGACATGGCCGTGAGCAGGAGATTTTCTGTATTTGTCATGACACCAAAGAAATACAATTGCACCAGGCAGCCCTGGACAGAGATGGTTCTGTCACCAGTCAGGAGACTGGCCAGCAGCCGGGGCAGGGTGGCTGAAGTGTAGCAGATCTCCAAGCAGGACAAGTTCCCCAGGAAGAAATACATGGGGATGTGAAGATGCTGATCAGCCACCACTAGTGCAACAAATAGCATGTTGCCAGCCACCGTCACAATGTAGATGACTAGAAACAGCAGGAAGAGGAGGGGCTGCAGTTCAGGGCCATTCCCAAATCCTGGGAGGATGAATTCCACGATGAACGTTTGGTTTCTTCCTTCTGCTTTCTCCATAAGATGTGTCTAGAGACAGAAAACCATTAAATATTGATGGAGCGCACACAGACATGTTGTGTTGTCTGCCACGCTGGCACAAACCTCACACTACAGCATCTCTCTACTGGAAAAATGATGTTGTCCATAAACAGAGGAAGACTCATATCATTAAGAGCTTCCAAAGTAGGTGAACCAAGAGCATGGAACCTGACTGAATGACAGAAACGTCCCAACTAATTCCCTTAAAATCTTTTGAACTTTAAAGAAAGACTTATAGCTTGGGATTTTAAACATCTTCCTCATATCAGCATCATATCAGGAAAATGTAGAAGACCTGACAAAAGTGATTAGATTAGAAATGAAAGATATTTAGAGTTCAGCCTTCCACTCTGCAGCCGGAAGGTGTAATTCCCAGCTTGGAGACACCAACACGCACTAGGTTGGATCAAGCAGCAATACCCAAAATACCAAAGAGTCTGTGCTTCATATGAAGGTCTCTCCAGCTGTCCTCTGTCCCAACAGATTCTGAGAAAATGTGAACCATTTGAGAAATGAAGCTGAGACCCACAAAAAGCCCCCAAACACACACCACGAGCTGTTAGTTTATTGCAATTATACCATGAAAAGTTGAACCAGATTCATATGTATTTCCTCAATGCCCGGTCCGCACTGGAGTGGAAGGTTGACCTAAGATAAGCAACTCCAGTAGCAATGCCTCACTGCCCTGTATATTGGCCAAACTGGACAGTCTCCATGGGAAAGAATTAATGGATACAAATCAGATATCCAAAAAGGCAACACACTGAAACCTGCTGGAGAACACATTAACCTGCATGGGCTCACAGACATGGATCTCAAGGTCACCATGTTGTTTCAAGCCAATTCCACAAGCCAAATACACAGGGAAGCTTTGGAACTTAACTTCATTTACAAGTTTGGGACCCATCTCAAAGGTACAAACAAAGACATCACCTGGCTAGCACCCTACCTTCCACATCCTAAGGACTTATCCACCCAATAATGGGTACTTAAGAGCAATTTGCACCTTCTCTATTGGCTTCACGTAACATGAGCACTCTAATTCACTACTATTTTTCCCCTTCCCCTCCCCCCCCCAACCACTATTTGTTTTGGAACTTGACTTTTATTTCTCCATTCATTTGAAGAAGTGGGTTACACCGGTGAAAGCTTGTGATACCATCTGCATGTTTTATTAGTCTTTAAGGTGCTGCTATTTTTAAAAGATTTTCCAGTTACAGACTAACTCAACTCCCCCCTGCTTTTGTACATTAATTGTATAACTGAGTCAAATCACCATCCACACAGCAAATGCTCCTGTTGGCTTCCCTTACTCTCACAAAGAGCAGGAGTACAAGTGCTGATGGGGGCAACCCCTAAGTTCAATTTAGCAGGTCTTCACTAGACCTGCTAAATAAAACCCCAGAAGATTGATTGCGCATCCAATGAAAAACTGGAGAAAAAAACGGGGAGATTTATAAGTACAGAATAAGATAAAAATACTGATAGAGACACAAAAAGAGACTCTTTATTTCTTCCAATGTCGAGATCAATAAAATACAAACATATATAAATAGAAATAGCAGATCCTTGCTGTTATAAAAAAGGTATTAGAGCTGTGCTTTCTCCCCACACGCTTCTTTCCATATTCTGCCGTCTGATCTCTTCACCCTCTGATTCATTGTTCACCCATGTAAACTGTCTCTACGTCAGCAGTGGCAATGGTGCATTGATACTGGTATGTTGTGTAATGGTACAATGATAAATGTTATGAAAGAAAAATGGAAATCTATAAAAACACATAGAAGAGAGACCATGATTTGATTTCCAAAATGTTTGTGAGCAATAAAACTCACTCTGTTAAAAATAAAACACACACAATATGAGTCAATGAACTAAATAACTTCATGGAGGTTAGGTCCATCAAAGTCTATTAATCAGGATGGGCAGGGATAGTGTTCCTAGTCACTGTGTGTCGGAATATGAGAAAAGGTCATAGAAAATAGGTAATTTGATTGCTTCTTGGGGTGTGTCTAAACTACATGGCTCCATCGATGGAGCCATGTAGATTAGACTGATCGGCAGAGGGAAATGAAGCTGTGATTTAATTAATCGCAGCTTCATTTAAATTTAAATGGCTGCTGCACTCTGCTGACCAGCTGATGATCAGCTGTTCGCCAGCAGATCGGGGCAGTCTGGATGTGCTGAGGTCAACAACGAAGCCTTTGTGAACTGGCGCAGGTATGCCTCGTAAAACTAGGGTTACCAGCGCTGGTCAACAAAGGCTTCCTTGTTGATTGCAGCGCGTCTAGACTGCCCCGATCTGCCGACAAACATCTGATCATCAGCTGGTCGGCAGAGCGCTGCAGCCATTTAAATTTAAATGAAGCCGCGATTAATTAAATCGCAGCTTCATTTCCCTCTGCCGATCAATCTAATCTACATGGCTCCATCGATGGAGCCATGTAGTTTAGATACACCCTTGTTCTCTTCTTTCCGTATGAAGCAGCTGGCTTTGGTCACTGTCAGAAGACAGGATACTGGGCAGGATGGACATTTGGTCTCGTGATATGGTTGGTTTTTATGTTCTAAATCGGAGAGATTGCTCTTTCTTAGCCATGTTTTGTTCAAGCCCATCTATGTTCCTACACTTTCTCCATGGATTGAACAAACAATCATTTTCTTTCAGATTATTTCATTTCAATGGTGGTGCCTTTTCCCTTCTCACTCATCATCCCTTGCCAGCTTCACTCACTCCTTAGCCCTTCCTTCAGATGTTCTGCCATAAGATGATAGTGCTTCCATTGGATTTCCCTCTCTCTTCTACCACAAGGAGAACCTCTCTTGTCCGGCATCTTTGGGACCTGACTGGTTCCGAACCAGAGAATTTCCCAGGCCACAGGAGATCAGTACTGTCTGGTAGCATCACTCACACGTCCATTGCTTACTGGGCTCTTAGAGGACATTTAGGGGTAAAGCAAAAGGAAGAAATATGAGCCAGGTCAAGGTTTGTCTGCTTTTGTGCTAGATCCTCAGCTATCTACTGCCCTGCCCTGGTTGAAACACCAATCAGTATGAACGTGTAACCCGGTTCACCTATCCTACGATACGGAGAGTGATATGCATACTTGTCCAAGGCCTAGACACTTGTTCAAGTTTTTTTTTTACAAAAAATAAGAGTTGAAATTATTATAACTGAGAGCAAAGAGAGCAAAGCTGATTACCAGCAACTAAACAAACAAACAACAAAAGAAGCACAACATAATGGCGAGACTGAGTAGAAACGAGCACCCTGACTGATGATACCAGCCCTCTGGCAGATTCTCAAGGCAATAGCCACATTTGCTTTGCAGCTTTCATTTCTCAGGCTCAAATACATGAGCTAGAAATTACTTTAGCCTGGGTCCAGCATATCCCCCAGTCTTTATTCCTTAGGTCTTTCCAGGAGTCCTCTTGTGTGGGGAGTGGAGAGGGACAGGAGAGATCACTCCCTGCCTTATAGAGCTTTTTGTTTCAAACCTGTATTCCCAGAACTGTTTATGGAAAAACACAGACTTCCCAAGATGGAGTCCAGACACGCACTCTGGTCACCCATAGAGTCTATAACAACCACAAAATCACAGGCTCTCTGAGGCATTCTCAGGAAGACTCAGCGGGTGGCAGATAAGCTTCTGATTTTCCCTAATGGCTCGTTACTCTGAATTCCCAAACTCTTGAGTTGACTGAAAGCCATTCCCAAACTCTTGAGTTGACTGAAAGCACTTTCCCTTGTGGGAGTTACCTACGTGCAGTTACTTTGGAAATACAAATACAGAGTCAATATTCAGAGCTTGAGATAAAAATGATACATACAAATAGGATAATCATGTTCAGTACAACACAACTTCTCCAGTGACACCTCACATGACCCATCTTGCATAAAATGTGTAATTATGTTATAATCACATAATAATAACATCACTATGAATGATATGGCGTCCGAACTCACACCATCTACTTGTATTTTCTTTCCTTGATGGTACAAGCAAGCCTATTGTTTCTGACATGGAGTTGTCTAAGGCTGTGTCTAGACTACACCTCTAGACTACACCTCTCTGTCGACAAGACACATGTAGATTAGGCACATCAAAATTGCTAATGAAGCAGGGATTTAAATATCCCATGCTTCATTAGCATAAACATGGCCACTGCTTTATTTTACACTGACTTTTTTCGGAAAAAAGGCAGTCTAGATGCATATCTATCAACAATAAACCCTTTTCTGACAGATCCTGTATGCCTCAAAAAATGAGAGCCAGAGGGGTCCCTCTAAGCATGCATCTCAAGCTATTGGGCCAAAAAGCAAGCTATTCCGCTGTGTCGGAAAAATAGAAAATATGGCAAAAGACCGCCTTGGCTTAACCACGAGATCTTGCATGATCTAAAAATAAAAAATAGCATCCAATCTGTGTTTTTCTTTGAGCTTTTGCTGTGTGCATGCTTTTATTCCAAAAGAAGCTTGCAGTCTAGACGAAGCATAAGGCACACCAATATGCCATTAGCGTTGGCTACAAAGGCACCCTGTTGACTCATATTCAGCTTCTTATCCACTGTAATCCCCCTGTCCATTTCTGCTGAACTGCTTCTTAGCCAGTCTTTCCTCAGCCTTTAGCCCTGCTAAGAATTCCTCCGTATTCAGTGGAGGACTCTGCACTTGTCCTTGTGGAACCTTGTCACCCTCTCCTCCAGTGTGTCAACCTCTCCCCACAGCTCAGTGTCCTCTGTGAACTTGCTCTGGGTGCAAACCATCCCCTCATCCAGACCATGAATGAAGCTGTTAAACAAAACCAGCCCTAGGACCAACCCCTGGAGTTGATATCAGCTTGATATCAGCTGCCAAAAATATATTGAACCATTGATTCTGGACTGTGCTGGACTATGCTTCACCATGACAATGTGAAACCTTTTTTGGGAAGCCAACAAAAAATGGTCTTTTTACTGAAAATTCTATTTCTTTAATGGGAAAAAATGATGGGAAAAAATGAAAACCCCTTGAGTGAACAAGAGCTGGTTTTCGCAGCCTCTGAGGGTATGTCTACACTGCAAAGTTAATTCGAACTAACAGCCGTTATTTCAAATTAAGTGTAATAGCATCTATACATGCAAACTGCTATTTGAAAATTAATTTGAAATAGCAGAGTGCTTAATTCGAATTTGGTGTACCTCATTATACGAGGAGTAATGCCAAATGTGAAATAGATATTTTGAATATCTGCTGTGTAGACACTTAATTCGAAATAGGGGGCCTCCAGCCCTTCCCAGGGAGCCCTGGTGGTCACTCTGGGTACAACCAGGAAAACTTACTCTCCTCTCCCCCAGCCCCGGAGCCATTAAAGGGGTAGACTCTGTCCACAGCGCTTGTGCCAGCTCCAACTCTGCCAGCCCAGAGCCAGCACTGGCCACCAGGGCCCCTGATCCAGAGGCCCCAAAATATGAGCCAGCAAGCCACTGGAGCAGTCTGCCAGCTCCCAGGAGTCTGATGGGCTAGAGAAGGCCGGCGCCTTCCTGGTCCAGGGTGGAGATCATGGACCTTATTCAGCTTGGCAGGGGAGGTCCCCAATGTCCATGATCTCTGCACTAGAAGGAGGAATGCGGCTGTTTATGGCAGGATAGCTGGCAGCCTGGCCACTAAAGGCCATGTGCGAACCCAGCAGCAAGTTTCCATGAAAATCAAGTTGGTCCAGGGATACCCCCAATCCTGGGCCCTGAGCTTCCACTCCCCCTTCTTCCCCTTGCATCTCCCTTCCAGCTCCCTCCTCCAAGTTTTCCCTTCCCGTCTCCCACCACTCTTCCCCGGTCTCCCCAGATATTCATTCCTCCCCCTCCCCCCAGTTTTGTTCAATAAACCCAGTTTGTATTTTTGAACATATATGACTTTTAGTTGATATCAGGGAGGAGGGCTAGGGAGGGGTAAGGGGAAGGACGTGAGGGAGGATTGGGGCATGAGCCCCCGGTGGGGAGAACCAGGGAGGCTCTGAGGGCTCCTTGTGGTGGACGCTTTCCCGCAGGGCCTCCTGGATCCTGACAGCCCCCCAATAGACCCCCTGGATGGCAGCCTGCAGCAAGTGCAGCCGGGCTGATGGCAACGACCCCACGAGATGCACCGGCATGCCCAGGGGCAGCTCTGGCTCCATGTGGCCGAGTGCTGTGGTGTCCCGAGTGTGGGCACTCAGGGCACTCCAAGACAGGACTGCTTTGCTGTCCCTCATCGAGGTAGACAAGCAAGCGGGAAACCCTGAGAACTGTCTGTCCGGGGTGGGGGTAGGGTCCCTTTAAGCATGAAACTAAGTTAGCCTCAGGCAGAAGCCCCACACTCTAAGTCCTAATCTGATGCCCTGCCGGCAGTGGTTCTGGCCAGCCTTAACTTCGGTTCAGGGTCCACTCAGTGTGGACGCGCTATTTCGAAATAGCAAAACCCTATTTTGAAATAGTTTTTGTGTATAGGTGCGTTATTTCAAATTAGCTTAATTTGAAGTAAGTATTTTGAATTAAGTTAATTTGAAATAGCACTGTAGTGTAGACATACCCTCTGTGTGTTGGACTCACACTTTCCCCCCAAAACACACTAGTACACTATCCACTCTCTCTCTCTCTCTCTCTCTCTCTCTCTCTCTCTCTCTCTCATACATACACACACACACACACACATTGGCTGTATCTACATTGGCCCCCTTTTCCGGAAAAGGGATGCTAATGAGACCAGTTGGAATTGCAAATGCCCCAGGGATTTACATTTTCCCCACAGCATTTGCATGAACATGGCTGCCGCTTTTTTCCTGCTCGGGGCTTTGCCTGAAAAAAGCGCCAGTCTAGACAGGGATCTTGCGGAAAATAAAGCTTTTCCAGAAGATCCCTTATTCCTCTTTAATAAGTGGTTTGAGAAATAGGAACATCAGTGAGAGGGACCAGGTTGCATATATAGGATGGGAAAGGCGGAGGTGCATTGCAAAACACACCTGCACTCTGCTGTTGGGCATTCTGGACATTGGGAGGGGAGACACAGATCCTAGCAAAGATCAGATGTGGAAAAAGAACTGCTGCCTTCTCCCTTTAAAGGACCTGACCCAAAAACCTTCACTCAGTGACTGAGCATCTTTCCCAGAGCTTCAACGGACAAATGATTATAAGATGCAAGATGTTGTGCGGCACAGTACAGTTTGGCCTCTAAACCACATTAAACCATTTGGCCTCTAAAATCAGTATTACATGCTAGCAGCATAATAATGTGCACAGCGGGCTACGGACTGGAAGTTGACTGGTGAGAAAGTACCGATCTGTTGATGCGCACAAAGCAGCCCAACAAACACCAGGCTCCCTTTCATTATGTTGCAACCCAGACAGTGTGACACGGAGTATGATGAATTGTAAAGGGAATTGCTGAGCCCAGTCAGTTCACTGTAAAATATAGTCAAGAGATCACACGACCAATTGCAATCACATCGTTTGTTATGACCAAGTAACAATACGGCAGGAGAGGAAGGGAAAGAGCGACAGGAGATGAAGCAGTTGAGAGGTGCCTGTTCGGTTCAGTCCTTGAGGACTTCCTGACTGGCCAGTGCTGGGAGACAGGGCAGTGAGTCAGATGGCCCAATCTGGCCATTTTTACGTTCCAAATCCGAGAGCCGCTCATTGCTCTGTCCTAGGCAGGTTTTCCTACAGCTCGTCTGGGCTGGGTTGACCCCCAAGGTTCTACCTGGAGCTGAGGATCCCCTGAGCCTCTGAGCCACCAGCCTGGGATCCTGCTCGCACTGTGCTGCTGTGGCCAGCTGCAGACAACTCCCCACTCCTACACTTCCTCCTGCACCCACCCAATATCGTCACAGCCATGTGCTGGTACGTGCAGGGCTCCATGGCCAGCCATGGCATGAAGTGAGCTACAGTCAGTGTAACCAGCAGCAGCCCTGTGTACGGCCCCAGAACCCTGGTCTGGTCAAACCGCCAAACCATGGAGATTTGTTCTCCTGGCAGCACCTCCCTCAGGCACGTGGAGCGGAAAACACACACGTGTGCTAACTGAAGAGAGATCTCCCCCTCAGACACTTCTGCTTGAGATAAAACTGCACACACACGTATTAACTATGCACAGGAGATGTCAGTGGCTGTAAGAGACTGACAACTAACAAACACAAACTCCGGGTCAGAGTCAGTAGGAACGAGCAGATTCTCACCCTGAGTGATGACTCCGGCCGCCGGGCAGGTTCTCCAGGCAACGTTGCACTCGCTTTGCAGCTGGGGGCACTTGGGTTTCCATACGCTGGGGAAGACGCCTTCAGCCTGGGTCCAGCCCTAACCCCAGGTCAGTCTGTCTTCCTCAGCTCTCAACCAGTGTCCCGTTGTGTGGGGAGTGAAAATGGTTGTTTCCCCCCCTTCCTTATATAGCTCCGGGAAACAGTGAGAATCCTTTGTTTGAAAATTGCTCCCCGGACTAGGCTGAGGAACCAATTAGCACCTCTTGAAATGGGCCCAGAGTTGTGTGGACTGGTCCCCTGGCCTTCTCGAGTCACAACAACGGTTCATTTCAGGCTCCCTGGAGCTTTCTTTGGAGAGATCTCCCTGTGGGAATTGGGCTTCTCATAAGGCTTGTTGTTTTCCCTAATATCTCATTTCACATGTCAACAGTTTGTCTGGGCTGAAAGCACCTTCCGAAGTGGGGGTACTGCTGTGTGAATACATAAAGATACATGCTCCTTATTCAAAATGTGAGCTACAAAAATAGGGTATGTCTACACTAAAGCACTAATTCGAACTAGTGCATCTAGACCTAAAAACTAGTTCGAATTAGCATTTTGCTAATTCGAACTAGCATGTCCACATTGAGTGGACCATGAACCGAGGTTAAGGATGGCCGGAAGCAGTGCCAGCAGAGCATCAGGTTCAGACTTAGAGCATGGAGCTGCTGTCTCAGGCTAGCTGAGGGCTGTGCTTACAGGGATCCGACCCCCATCCCGGACAGACACTTCTCAGGGGTTCCCCGCTCACTTGTCTAACTCGATGAGGGACAGCAAAGCAGTCCGGGCTTGGAGTGCCCTGAATGCCCACACTCAGCACATCACAGCACTCGACCATCAGCCCGGCTGCACTTGCCGCAGGCTGCCATCTGGGGGAGGCACTCGGGGGGCTGCAGGAGAGCTTTGACCCCGAGGAGCCCGCAGAGCCACTCCAGTCCTCCCCATTGGGGACTCATACCCCATTCCTCCCTCACCTCCTTCCCCTTACCCCTCCCTAGCTCCCCTTCCTGATGTACAAAAAAAAGGACACGTGTGTTCAAAAATAGAAATTCTCCTTCTTGAACAAAACTGGGGGAGACTTGGAAAAGGTGGTGGGAGAGGGGAAGAGAGAGGGTGGGAGAGGGGAGGGCAACTAAAATGATTAGGGGTTTGGAACAGGTCCCATATGAAGAGAGGCTAAAGAGACTGGGACTTTTCAGCTTAGAAAAGAGGAGTCTGAGGGGGGATATGATAGAGGTCTATAAAAACATGAGTGGTGTGGAGAGGGTGCATAAAGAAAAGTTCTTAATTAGTTCCCATAATAGAAGGACTAGAGGACACCAAATGAAAGGAATGGGGAGCAGGCTTCAAACTAATAACAGAAAGTTCTTCTTCACAAAGCAAATAGTCAACCTGTGGAACTCCTTGCTGCAGGAGGCTGTGAAGGCTAGAACTAGAACACTGTTTAAAGAGAAGTTAGATCAAGTCATGGAGATTGGGTCCATGGAGTGGTATTAGCCGGGGGTAGAAATGGTAGGAACAGTGTCCCTGGCCTCTGCTGGTAGAAGGCTGGAGATGGATGGGATGAGACAAATAGCTTGGTCATTGTCTGCGGTCCATCCCCTCCAGGGTACCTAGTGTTGGCCGCAGTCGGCAGACAGGCTACTGGGCTAGATGGACCTTTGTTCTGACCCAGTATGGCCATTCTAAGCTCAGGGCTCAGGGTAGGGGGTCTCACTGGATCACCCTGATTTCATGTAAACCTGCTCCTGGCTGGCCAGGCTGGCAGCTATCCTGCCCTAGACGGCCACTTTCCTGTGCCTAGTGCGGAGGTCGTGGATGAGGTCCATGATCTCTGCACTAGACCAGGCGGGCGCCCACCTCTTGCAGACCTGGGCAGGCTCC
Organism: Pelodiscus sinensis; assembly: GCF_049634645.1. Taxonomy (NCBI): domain Eukaryota; kingdom Metazoa; phylum Chordata; order Testudines; family Trionychidae; genus Pelodiscus; species Pelodiscus sinensis. The sequence goes on along the minus strand of NC_134740.1, from coordinate 9,424,070 downwards.
CGGGAGCCGCCAGCCTGGTCCCGGGAAGAGGCGGAGGGCTGGGTGGCAGCGGGTGGCTGGCTCGTGCTGTACCAGGTGCAGGGTCTGCTGGCTGGGTGCTGGCAGGCTTGCACCTGGCACGGGCACCATAGCCAGCACGTGCCCCTTTAAGGGCTCCAGGGCCGGGAGGGGGGCAGAAGAGTTTCCCTGGTGGTGCCCAGAGTGGCCACCAGGGCAAGCTGGGGAGGGCTAGCCTCCCACTAGTTCGAATTAAGTGGTTACACAACCCTTAATTCGAGCTAGTTAATTCGAACTAGGCGTTAGTCCTCATGGAATGAGGTTTACCTACTTCGAATTAAGCACTCCGCTAGTTCGAATTAAGTTTGAACTAACAGTTTGCATGTGTAGTGCCTATCAAAGTTAATTCGAACCTACGTCTGTTAGTTCGAATTAACTTTGTAGTGTAGACAGGCCCATAAGGACAAAAGCAAATAGGGTAATTCAGCACATCATAACATTTCACAACAATGACACCTTAGTGAGCCATCTTTCACAACATGTGTCATATTTATGCTATAATGATCTCATAAGAACAGTTTGGGATGTTATATTAGTAACTGTGATAGAAATGTAGCCGTGTTAGTCTGGGGTAGCTGAAGCAAAATGCAGGACTATGTAGCACTTTAAAGACTAACAAGATGGTTTATTAGATGATGAGCTTTCGTGGGCCAGACCCACTATTTGATCTGAGGAAGTGGGTCTGGCCCACGAAAGCTCATCATCTAATAAACCATCTTGTTAGTCTTTAAAGTGCTACATTGTCCTGCATTATATTAGTAACTGGTATGCATACCGGTGATCATCTAGGAGAAGACCCAGGACCACAAAAGTTAAACTTCTTGCACAATTTGGTAGAGTAGAGGCAGTAGCTGGCAGGGTTGAGCAAGGGTATGAGGACTCCAAACAAGACAGACAATATTTTGTACAGGATCGCGAGAGTTACCGTAATTTGACAACCAGAATGAGGTGACAGGAGCAGGTGGAAAAAGCCTTGTGTCTTCCCATGGTGGAAGGGATTCTCAGGATGTTGGTGATGATACAAAAGTAGGACGTCAGCAGAAATTCCACAATATTCAATATAAGAGCCAAAAAAAAATTCACTACTTGCAAAGTCTGGGTCTCACCACAGAATGGATCTATAACGGATGCAAAATAGTCAGTTTCTTTGGGACCACAATATACTAGTTGGAAAATTAAAATTTGTACCATGATGGAGATGAGAAAGCTAGTGATCCAAATCCCGGCCACCAGATGGCAGCAAACTCTGCCCTTCATCAGAGCAGCATAAGGGATGCTTGAGCGGCAGTTGGTCCTGCTTTGGGCAGGGGCTGGACTCGATGACTCCTAAGGTCTCTGCCAGCCCTAGAGGTATGTCTAGACTACAGGTCTTTGTCAACAGCAGTTTTGTTGACAGCTACTGTCGACAAAGCTTCTGTTGACAAACAGTGTCTAGACTACATCCAGTTCTGTTGACAAAGTAAGCTGTCAATAGTGTAGACGGAAAGGACAGTGTAGATGCAATAACAGAACTCTGTCAACAAAAGGCGTTACTCCTCGTAGCATGAGGTTTACAGCCGTTGACAAAACTGCTGAGTTCTGTCAACGTTATGTTGACAGAACTCGGTGGCAGTGTAGACACAGGTACAGTTTTGTCAACAAAAGTCCACTTTTGTCGACAAAACCCTGTAGTCTAGAATTCTATGACTCCATTTGTCTCCCTTTAAACACAAGTATGATACAAACACCCAAATGAGACAAATAGACCTAGTGGGTTACGGCATGAAAATTGATGGGTGACATGAAATTATTTACCCAAAGAAACTCTGAGTTTTCTATATTTATGTGCATAAGCCCATTTCATAAGGCATGTGTGGGCCTGAGGTTGGGATGGGATCGTTTTCCATACTATCAAAAGGGAGGGGGCTGATTAAAGGTTCAGCGATACTGCAGAGTGACCACCGGGGGCAGCGAGTGCAGGGGACATTACACTTCAGAGAGACCACCGGAGGTCATGGACGTTGGGGGCATCCCCCTCAAACCTGAATAAGGTCCATGATCTCCACCCTAGACCAGGAAGGTGCCCACGTTCTCCAGCCCCTGTCAGGCTCCTGGGAGCTGGCAGACTACTCCTGGGGAGCAGTGGAGGGCTGGATGCAAATGGCATGCTGGCTCCTGTTTTGGGGCTACTGAGTCAGGAGCCCCGGTGGCCACTGCTGGCTCTGAGTTGGCAGGCTTGGAGCTGGCACAGGCACTGTGCCCAGGGTCTACCCCTTTAATGTCTCCGGGGCTGGGGGAGAGGAGAGTAAGTTTTCCTGGCTGTGCCCAGAGTGGCCACCAGGGCTCCCTGGGAAGGGCCAGAGGCCCCCTATTTCGAATTAAGTGTCTACACAGCACTTAATTCAAAATAGCTATTTCGAATTTGGTGTTACTCCTCATAGAATGAGGTTTACCAAATTCGAAGTAAGGGCTCCACTATTTTGAATTTATTTCGAAATAGCAGTTTGCCTGTGTAGATGCTATTAAAGTTAATTCAAAATAACTGCAGTTATTTCAAATTAACTTTTTAGTGTGGACATACCCCTTGAGACAGATGATGTGGGGAAAGCTGAAGTACTCAATGCTTTCTTTGCGTCTGTATTCAAGGACAAGGTCGGCTCTCGGACTAATGCGCTAAGTGATGTAAGATGGGATGAAGATGGACAGCCCTTGGTGGGTAAAGAACAGGTTAGGAACTATTTAGAAAAGCTAAACATACACAAATCCATGGGTCCGGACTTAAATCATCTGAGGGTATTGAGGGAGTTAGCAAATGTCATCACTGAGCCTTTGGCCATTATCTTTGAAAAATCATGGAGATTGGGAGAGATCCCGGATGATTGGAAAAAGGTAAATGTAAGTGCCCATCTTCAAAAAAGGGAAGAGGGATGATCCAAGGAACTATAGGCCAGTCGGTCTTACCTCAGATCCTGGAACAATCATGGAAGGGATCCTTAAGGAATCTATTTTGAGGAACTTGGAAGAGGAGAAAGTGATCAGAAAGAGTCAGCATGGATTCACAAAGGGCAAGTCATGCGTAACCAATCTGAGTAACATCTATGATGAGGCTCTGTGGACATGGGAAAGTCAGTGGATGTGATATACCTTGACTTTAGCAAAGCGTTTACTACGGTCTCCCACAATATTCTTGCCAGCAAGTTAAGGGAATGTGGATTGGTTAAATGGACGAGATGAGCTGCATAAGCTGACGAGAAGGCCGGGCCCAGCGGGTCGTGATCAACGGCTTGATGTCAGGATGTCGGTCAGTTTCTACCGGAGTGCCCTAAGGTTCGGTTCTAGGACTGGTCGTGTTCAATATCTTTATTAATGACCTGGATGAGAGGATGGATTTCACCCTCAGCAAGTGTGCGGATGACACTAAGCTAGGGGGAGAGGTAGATACTCTTGAGAGTAGAGATAGGGTCCAGAGTGATTTAGACAAATTGGAGGGTTGGGCCAAAAGAAATCTGATGAGGTTCAACAAGGACAAGTGCAGAGTCCTGCACTTGGGACGGAAGAATCCCAAGCATTGTTACAAACTGGGGACCAACCAGTTATATAGTAGTTCTGCAGAAAAGGACCTGGGGGTTACAGTGGATGAGAAGCTGGATATGAATCAACAGCAGGCTGCCATCTGGGGGATCCATCAGCAGGGCTGTCAGGATCCAGGAGGCCCTGAGGGAGGGTGTTCACCCCAAGAAGCCCTCGGAGCCTCCCCAGTCCTCCTCACCCGGGGCTCATGCCCCATTCCTCCCTCCCATTCCTTCCTTCCACTTACCCCTTGCCAGCCCCCCTTCCTGATGTCAAACAAAAGACACCTATGTTCAAAAACACAAACTGGGTTTATTGAACAAAACTGGGGAGGAATGGACCTCTGGGGAGACTGGGAAAAGGAGGCACAACTGAAACATTGTAGGGGGCGCTGAGCCGGGCTGCTGGGCTGGGCGGGGATGGGGCTGCACATGAGCCGCACTTCCGGGCCCCAGGGGGCATGAATGACTTTGGCCAGCCCTGCCCTTGGGGTGTGTACAGGACGGATTTCTCATGTCCTGGTCTGTTTCTCAGCTGCATCTTTCAAATGGTGGGTTTTTGCCTTGAATCTGCTGCAACAGCAGATACTGGTTAGACTTATACCAAAGGTTGGGGGTTTGGGTTTTTCTCTCATGGGGTTTCTCTCTGCTCAACTTCAAAAGGGTAATTTCCTCCCCCCGCCCACCTCGAGCGACACGCACGACCCTTGAGTGAGCTCGGATGCTAAAATTAGCAGTGTAGCCTCAGCAGCACAGACTAACTACCCGCAGCCATCTGAGATCCCAGGTACGGACACAGGTGCGTATCACCAGCCACTGGCTCTGCTGCCCTGTTCTCATTGCTCAGTCGATGCTGCTAAGCTGATCAAAGCTGGGGAGTGACACCTCTCACTTGTAGGACGGACAAACCCATCTTTGAGCTTTAAATAGTCTCCATTTCCCGTCTATTGACTTGTTATGTCCTCATGACTGGCTGAAATGACATGATGAAGATACTTCACACACCTGAATGTTTAGAGCTCCATGCGTATTGGATGCTGTTCTGTTTCTAGACACGTATTATGGAGGGAGAAACCAAACGCCCATCGTGGAATTGATCCTTGTCACGTTTGGGAATGACTCTAGAGGGAAATCTAGAGGATTTCTGTAAAGGGAAATCCTGTCTTACTAATCTGTTAGAGTTCTTTGAAGGGGTTAACAAACATGCGGACAAGGGGGATCCAGTAGATATAGTATACTTGGATTTTCAGAAAGCCTTTGACAAGGTCCCTCACCAAAGGCTCTTGTGTAAATTACATGGCCATGGGATAAGAGGGAAGGTCCTTTCTTGGACTGAGAACTGGTTAAAAGACAGGAAACAAAGGGTAGGAATAAATGGTACATTTTCAGATTGGAGAGGGGTAACTAGTGGTGTACCCCAAGGGTCAGTCCTGGGACCAATCCTTTTCAACTTATTCATAAATGATCTGGAGAAAGGGGTAAGCAGTGAGGTAGTAAAGTTTGCAGATGATACCAAACTGTTTAGGATAGTCAAGACAGAAGCAGACTGTGAGGGACTCCAAGAAGATCTCACCAAACTGAGTGATTGGGCAACAAAATGGCAAATGAAATTTAATGTGGATAAGTGTAAAGTAATGCACATCGGGAAAAATAACCCCAACTATACGTACAGTATGATGGGGGCTAATTTGGCTACAACAAATCAGGAAAGAGATCTTGGAGTTATCGTGGACAGTTCTCTGAAAACTTCCACACAGAGTGCAGCGGCGGTCAAAAAGGCAAATAGGATGCTAGGAATTATTAGGAAAGGGATAGAAAATAAGACACAGAATATCTTACTGCCCCTGTATAAAACTATGGTATGCCCACATCTTCAATACTGTGTATAGATGTGGTCTCCTTACCTCAAAAAAGATATTTTGGCCTTGGAAAGGGTTCAGAAAAGGGCAACTAAAATGATTAGGGGTTTGGAACGAGTCCCATATGAGGAGAGGTTAAAGGGACTGGGACTTTTCAGTTTAGAAAAGAGGAGACTGAGGGGGGATATGATAGAGGTCTATTAAATCATGAGTGGTGTGGAGAGGGCTGATAAAGAAAAGTTATTTATTAGTTCCCATAATAGAAGAACTAGAGGACACCAAATGAAATTAATGGGTAGCAGGTTTAAAACTAATAAAAGAAAGTTCTTCTTCACACAGCGTGTAGTCAACCTGTGGAACTCCTTGCCAGAGGAAGCTGTGAAGGCTAGGACTATAATAGGGTATGTCTACACTACCCCGCTAGTTCGAACTAGCGGGGTAATGTATGCATACCGCACTTGCTAATGAAGCCCGGGATTTGAATTTCCCGGGCTTCATTAGCATAAGCGGGGAGCCGCCATTTTTAAATCCCCGCTGCTTCGAACCCCGTGCAGCGCTGCTACACGGGGCTCGAACTAGGTAGTTCGGACTAGGGTGCCTATTCCGAACTACCGGTACACCTCGTTTCACGAGGAGTAACGGTAGTTCGGAATAGGCACCTAGTCCGAACTACCTAGTTCGAGCCCCGTGTAGCAGCGCTGCACGGGGTTCGAAGCAGCGGGGATTTAAAAATGGCGGCTCCCCGCTTATGCTAATGAAGCCCGGGAAATTCAAATCCCGGGCTTCATTAGCAAGTGCGGTATGCATACATTACCCCGCTAGTTCGAACTAGCGGGGTAGTGTAGACATACCCATAGAGTTTAAAGAGAAGCTGGATAAATTCATGGAGGTTATGTCCATAAAAGGCTATTAGCCAGGGGATAAAATGGTGTCCTTGGCCTCTGTTTGTCAGAGGCTGGAGAGGGATGGCAGGAGCCAAATCGCTTCATCATTGTCTTCGGTCCACCTTCTCTGGGGCACCTGGTGCTGGCCACTGTCGGCAGACAGGATACTGGGCTAGATGGACCTTTGGTCTGACCCAGTACGGCCGTTCTTATGTTCTTATGTTATGTTCTTATGTTCCTATTTTCTCAGCTTTTCTCTCTCCTACCAGCCGAGCATTTTTGTGTTGCGCTCCACTTCACTGATCTGTACGTAAATGCCAGTGACCAAATTGTGCAAGAAGCTGATCTTCTGAGCATTCCTGGATCTCCTCCCCACCTGCTGAATCCTATTATATTCCCATTCTATTGAGTGGGCTCTTCTATTGTCAATTACATGAGGGAAATGAGGTGAAGTGTTTTGCTGCCTCCTTGAGTGAAAGTAGAACACAACTGTAGATGGGAAAGAAACTATGAAACTCTGTGCAGGGATGGGAGTTTTAGTGTCCTTCTCTGTGTCAATCCTGCCTTTCCATACACTTACCAGAGTGGAGGCACTTCTGTTTCTGTTCATACTCAGAGGAGCACAGGTGTTGATGCAGATGTGAAATGCACACAGGGGGGATGGGACAAAATTGTGCGGGATCATTAGCTCTGACTTCTCTCTCCACCAAAAGAAAAGGAAATGAATGAATTGAAAAGAACAGGACTTGAGCACCCAACAGCAACCGGCAACTTTGCCTATCGGCCTCTTTCCTCCCCGGGTGAAATGCAAAGAATGTGCAAACAATTTACCAAAGTGTCAGTAGAAAGTGAATTAAAGAATTAAGTCTCTCTACACTACGTCTTCTGCTCTGTTAGTTCATACCCCACTGTTGTAGGACCAGGGGCAGGTGAATAACAGCCCAAAGCCCAAATCGGGTCTGCCAGCATTAGCTTCTTGCAGGCCTCTCCCTCTATATTTACTTGCTGGTGACAGGTACAGGCAATCACAGCCCTGGTTGGACAAAGATCACAATTCTTGGCCAATGGGAGTTGCAGGAAGCAGTGTTCTTGTCTGCACTGCTTCCGGCTCCTCCCACTGGCCAGGTCTGGGGACCCACATATGTTCCACAAAGAGGACAGAGAAACCCGTCGCTGGAGACATTGGGGAACGACTGGAGTACCCAATGGGAGCAATTGCTGAAATGACGTAAGACACGTCTACGAAGTAAGGAGAAGCCACCTCTGGTCCTGCCAGCTGACTCAGACTGAGGTGAAGTTTTATTGCTGAGAAGACTTTCAAGTCTGGGAACGTTCCACATCACTGGTCCTAGATCCCTCGTTCCAGCAATGAAACAGCCCCATGAACCTTCGTCTGCTGCCACAGGCCAGCTGCACTGTTTCTCTCATGCAGTTCTTCTTTCATGCACTTTTGAAATCCACCCAAAATTGTCTTGTCTTTCCATTGTAGTAGTGACATCCCCCGCTATAGCCTCATGAAGAGAGGCAGAGCTAACCCCGCATGACCTTTGATCCTAAATGCATTGATTGGACGGATGGGTTATGAGGTAACACAGATCACTGAACCGTCCATCCCAGCCCACTCCCACTGGGGCCATCAACTCCCACCACCCAACCGGGCAGTCCCTCCGTGTGCTGGGTGCTCTGGTCTGGCCCGGCCAGTCCGATCTGGTGTTCACAGACAAGAGCAAGCTAATGAATAGAGAGTATTTTGGCAAGACGGTGTCATTGGAAACATTGGGATTTGCTGCATTTGATGATCCCATTTGTATTCCTGCCTTAGTTTTGTCTCTCTCATTATGAATATGGAGTGTGTATCTTTATTCCCAGTGTACTCACACAGCCGTACCCCACTGGGGAAGGGGCTTTCAGTGCAGACAGATCGCTGAGCCCTGTAATGAGACATTAGGGAGAACAACAGGCCTCAGGAGATGCCCAACTCCCACAGGGCAACTGTTCCTCAGAACGCTCCAGAGAGACCACAATTAACAGCTGTGCCCAGGGTCAGGGGATCAGACCACGTGACTCTGGGTCCCTCCTCCCATGTTGTTTTTCCACAGGCTGGTCCAGGGAGCAATTTTGAAACAAAGGATCCCCCCTTTGCCAGAGCTATATAAGGCAGGGGGCGGAATCAGCCCTTTTCACTCCCCGCATGAGGGAACGCAGGGAAGGGGCTGAGGAAGACAGACTGAGCTGAGGGAAGGGCTGGACCCAGGCTGGATGTGTCGTACTAGGTGTCTGGAAACCCGAGCGCCCCAAGCTGCAAAGCAACAGCAAATTGGGCTTTGAGACACTGCCTGGCGGCTGCTGTCATCACTGAGGTGAGAATCTGCTCGTTCCCCTGACTCAGTCCAGGATCGGTCGACAAAGGTTTCTGTTGTCAGCAGATCCCCGCCTAGACTCACGTGCTGAGCCAACAATCAGATGATCTAGCACAGCAGGGCGGCCATCTTTATTTTAATGAAGCCAGGGACATTTTAATCCCCGTTTCATTGACTATGTTGGGTAGCCTAGTTTACATGGCTCTATCAACAGAGCCATGTAGTCTAGATACACCTTTGTGTGTGTGTGTGTGTGTGTTCCTTTACAAGATATGCGCTAGGACGTGAGTTATCCCTCTCCACTCTCAGAACACACAGTAGCAGAGTGCAGGTATGTTTCACAACGGCACCTGTGCTGTTCCCTTCCCACATACGTAGCCCCTTCCCTCTCCCCAATGTTCCTGTGATTTTCTAATTCCAGTACAGAATGAATTTCATTATGTGCAGGACTACCATGTAAAGTGCGTCTCTGCACAACTGGTAGGAGCTGCCAGCGCAGGAAATAATATCGATTCTAAAAATTTGCCTTAATAATAATGACTCCGTCCAGGACATGTCAGACGGTGTAGAATTCACCACTTAACGAGGTAAATGGAAGAACGAGAGAGAGACCAAATGAGGAATTGCACCAAAACCACTAGAAGAACTCTTTGCAAGAATCATATTACGAAGAATATAGTTGGTCTTTTGGGAAATACCACAAGTATGTGTTGCGATGTGAGCGTGAAAGAGTTAGTGTGTGTGTCGGTGTGTATGCGTGTGCGTGTGCGCATGATATAATTAGACAGTGTATGAGTGTAGTTTTGAAGACTATGTTTGTAAGATACAAAAACTGTGTGTGTTTGTGTGAGACACTGAATGACCCTGTGTGTGTAGCTTCATGGGAACACGTGCTGGTATCACAAATATTTGAAGTGTGGGTGCACATGAGCCCACCTAGTGTCCAACTCTCTTTCACACCGATTGCTGGTGCCTAAATCCATTAGATTCCTTGAAAACTCATGGCTGATTTCAACAAGGGGCTTGAATTTTTCTCCACATGGCCAGTCCTGCAGATCAGACTGACCTGGGAGATTTAGTGAAGAATCTTTGAAATCTTTCAAACTGGGACCATTGAATTTTTTCCTTGTAGAAAGCAGCTCTCAGTCCCACTTCTGCACCTTCATGGAAACCTGCTGGAATTGACCTGGAGCATCTGAGATCAGGTAACAGCCTGTGTTTGGGGTAAGGCCCTTTCTCTTTCCTTTTCTGTCTCTGTTTCTCAGCTGTATTTTCCACATGGTGGAATTTTCTTTCTTTGAATCTTCTGCCGCAGCGAATACTAACAAGACCTGCAGGTGCTCTGTGAATGTCTGATGTGTTTCTGTTTCCAGATACAAATTATGGAGAAAACAGGAGGAAGAAACCAAACGCCCAACTTGGAACTGATCCTCTTAGGGTTTGGGAATGGCCCCGAACTGCAGCCCCTCCTCTTCCTGCTGTTTCTCATGATCTACATTGTGGCTGTGGCTGCAAACCTCCTCATCGTTGTGCTAGTGGTGGCTGATGTGCACCTGCACACCCCAATGTACTACTTTGTGGCCAATTTGTCCATTGTGGAAATCTGCTACGTCTCCACCACCCTGCCCAGGCTGATTGGCAGTCTCGCGACCGGGGATAGAAACATTTCTCTGCAGAATTGCTTTGTGCAATTTGATTTCTATATTATCTTTGCCAATGCAGAAAGTCTGCTGCTCACGGCCATGTGTATTGATCGGTACCTAGCGATCTGTCACCCGCTCCGTTACACTGCTCTGATGAACGGCAGGGTCTGTTGCCACATGGTGGCATCGGCCTGGATATTCGGCATTTCCTACACAATCATGCTACAAATTTTCTTTCTGCAAGTAACATACTGTGGCCCCAAAGAAATTGACCTTCTCTTTTGTGATTTTGGAAGTTTTAAACGTCCGTTTTGTGGTGCCTTCACCAAGACTATGCAACAATTGACATTTGCTTTCAGTATCATATTGAATGTTGGGATGTTTCTACTGACCCTGACATCCTACATTTGTATCATCGTCAATATCCTGAGGATCCCTTCCAGCACTGGGAGACAAAAGGCCTTTTCCACCTGCTCCTCCCACCTCATTGTGGTTTCAGTTTTCTATGTGAGCGTATTAACAGTCTATGCAGTTTCAGCGATCGATGCTCTCCCGATCTTCCACAAAATAATGTCTGTCTGGTTCCTAGTCCTGGTCCCCTTGCTCAACCCCGTCCTCTACTGCCTGAGAAACAAGGAGGTCCAGCAGTCCCTGAGAAAAGCTCTTCTGACATTGGCTGCTTTCAGACACAGGCATGGAGTGTGAAAGGACACATTCTGACATAGAGTAAAACTAACTGGACCTACCCAGCATTGCTCGGGAAACTGGAGGAACAAAATGTAGAAAAATGGAGCTGCGGGTGCCGTAGGGACCAGGGCAGCTGCCTGAGTTGTTGTGCACGTGGGGGATGAGGCACTGTGTGCTGGTGCGGAAGGCGGCGAGGAGAGCGGGAAGAGGGTCGCTTATGTAACCTCGTGGGTAGAAGTCGGCACTGGGGGCTGCAGCTGGCAGGTATAGGACGTAGGTTGGGTGCAGTGGCCCCTGCAGTGTGGCGGGTTATTTTTTGTTTTTACAGCTTGTGATCAGGCCTGATTGGGTCCAAGAGTACCATAGAACCTCCGGGAGGACAGGTTATCCCACACGACGTTTGGTTGCGGTAGCTCTTATAGTGTCCAAGTTATTAGTGAACAAACTTACAAACAGTCTCCTTTGTGTACTAGACAGAGATGGAATGATATATTTCCTTACACATGGCCCATTGCCACCCTGACAACAGGGTTCACCCTCAATAACCTTACGTCACCTTCTTTCTCTTTGGATTCCTTGCTTTGTGTTAGTTAGACTCCCAGGCTGCGTCTACACTGGCATGATTTTCTGAAAATGCTTTTAACAGAAAAGTAGTCCGTGAAAAGCATTTGGGGAAAAGCACGTCTAGATTGGCTGGATGCTTTTCCGCAAAAGCACTTTTTACGGAAAAGCGTCCGTGGCCAATCTAGATACAGTTTTCCGCAGAAAAGCCCCGAACGCCGTGTTCCCGATCGGGGCTTTTATGCAGAAAACACTACTGTGCTGTATCCACTGGACCTTTTGCGCAAAAGTGTTATTGCAGAAATTCAAGCGGCCAGTGTAGACAGCTGGCAAGTTTTTCCGCAAAATCATCTGATCCACACTGATTGGACGCTGGGTTGCATTTAAGGGCAGCTGAAACCGATTCCAGCAGGGCATCAGGTCAGTAGTTGCTTTTTGAGGCTCATGCTTAAAGGGACCCCCCTAGACAGCCGGTTCTCTGCTTTTCCGCTTGCTTCCCTATCTCACCGAGGCAGAGCAAAGCGTTTTTCTCTGCACCTGCCTGTGTCAGTAGCTCCCATTAGGGACGCCACCGCAGTTGTCAACATGGAGCCATAACTCATCCTAGGCATGCTGCTTCAGTTTTTGTACTTGCTGCTGCAAGCATCCCAGCAATGGGTAGAAGCTGCCTTGCACCACCTGGTGCACGTCAGTCCCCTGCCTCTCTCCCTGGCCTCCCCGGGGGTCGTGGAGGAGCGGCAGCAGCGCCCGGACGCCAGCGTGCCCCACCTCATCTGGCGTCTGGACACCAGCAGCAACTGGTGGGACTGCAACGTCCTGGAGCGCTGGGGAGACAGACAGTGGACCCAGAACTTCAGGATGAAGAGGGACACCTTCATGAAGCTATGAGAATGGCTCGTCCCTGCTCTGCGGTATTGGGACACTCGCATGAGGCCCGCCATCCCCCTCCAGGGGGGAAGCGTGTGGCCATCGCCCTCTAGAAGCGCTCCATGCCGGACAGCTACTGATCTGTCGCGAACCAGTTCGTCATGGGGAGATCCACCGTGAGAGCAGTGCTCATGCAGGTACGGCACCCACCAGCCACTGGGCCGAGAGGGAGCGGTGCTGCAAGGAGGGGACGGGCTGCCCCAGGGAAAACGTGGGGGGAGGAGGCGAAAGTGCCCCGCACCAGAGTGTTCGGTCTGTCCTGGCCGTACTACACACCACCCGCTGAGGTTGCTTCCGATAGTGGGGTGCAGGGCAGCGCTAGGGACCGAACACTCCCAGCCACCTGGGCACCCCAGTGATTTGCGGTTTTCTGTGTCCCTCTGCAGGTGGTAAAGGCCATCAACCAGGTGCTGCTCTGCAGGGTGGTCCACCTCGCCGACCCGGATGCTGTCATTCGCGGATTCGGTGCTCTCAGCTTCTGCAACGGCAGGGGGGCCATCCATGGGACGCACATCCCCATCTGTTCCCCGGAACATCAGGCCTCCCAGTATATCAACATGAAGTGCAAGGGATACTTCTCCATCCTCCTGCAGGCTTTGTGTGACCACTGGGGCCAGTTCACGGACATTTATGTGGGCTGGTCCGGCAAGGCCCATGACAAACGGGTGTTCCGGAACGCCTCCGTGTGCCAGAGGCTGCAGACCGGGACATTCTTCCCTGACCGCCTCATCAGGGTCAGGAACATGGACATGCAGCCTACCCCCTACAGCTCTGGCTCATGAAGCCCTATACGGGGCACCTCAACCCCTCTCACCAGGCCTTCAATGCCAGGCTTACCAGAGCCCGCATCATGACTGATTTAGGTGCCTCCTCACTCGCCGAGCACAATATCCCTCCTGTGGTGGCAGCATGTTGCGTGCTGCACAATTTGTGTGAGCGAAAGGGGGAGGCTTTCCTGCCACCCTGGATGGCTGAGGCTGAGCACATGGCTGGCCACTATGCTCAGCCCCACAGCACCACCATCTGGGAAGCCCATGGGGGGTGGGGTGTCCAGATACGGGAAGCCCTGCGGGAGATCTTCCAAGTGTTGCAGGGGGACTGAACTCTCCCTGCATGCCCTACTGGGGCCTTCTTCCACCCTCCCCTCTTCCTCTTTCCCCTCCCTAAACTCCCTTCCTAATGTCAAATAAACACACCTGTTTTGACAACCAAAATCTCTTTTACTTTACATAACTGGGGTGGGGGGGATAGAGAAATGAGGATGGGAGAGAGGAGGGGGAAACCTGGGAGGAGGGAGCTAGAAGTGGGAGAAAGGGGAGGAAGGGAAGGGAAAGCTCAGGCTTGGGAGTCCAGCTGGCTCTCCTGTCTCACAGCACTGCGGGTGAGGGGGTCTCGGGGGGGGAGTGGGTGTGGAGGGTGGGGCAGGAGGGACAGGGGGTGCGGAGGAAGTGGGTGGGGAAGCCGGGGTTGGAGGAGGAGTGCTGGGGTGCCCTCAGGGTTTGGAGCAGGATGAGGCAGGAACCTGTCCACCAGGGTCTGGAGGTGACCTCTGAGGGCATGGCTCTGCTCCTCCAGCATCTCTAAGCTCTGCTGCCACAGCAGCAGTCCTGCCCGACCCTCCCTGGCCTCGGACAACACAGCTGATGTGCTCTGTGGTGTGCCTTGGGGGTCCTGGGTCCTGGGCAGGCTCCTGGCTCTCGGCGTCCTCCTCCTCCATGTCCAGGACAGGTTCCTCTGCCCCAGGGTCGATCACCACCCGGGGAGCATGGATGGCGTGAGACCCCAGGATACCCGCCTCTTGCGGTCCCGGGCAGTCTTCTGGGAACTGCCAGCCTGGTACTGGTAAGAGGGGGAGGATTGGGTGGCAGCTGGTGGCTGGCTCATCCCGTGCCAGGTGTAGGGTCTGCTGGCTGGGTGCTGACAGGCTTGCAAGTGGCACAAGCAGTGTAGCTAGACTGTGCCCTTTTATAGGCTCCGGGGCTGGGAGGGGTGCAGAAGAATTTCTCTCGTTGTGGCCAGAGTGGCCACTGAGGCAATCTGGGAAGGGCTAGCCTACCACTAGTTTGACTTAAATGGCTACACAGCTCTTCATTCGAACTACTTAATTGGAACTAGGTGTTAGTCCTTTTAAATTTGAAAGAATGAGGGTAACCTACGTTCGAATTAAGCGCTCCGCTAGTTCAAATTAAGTTCGAGCTAGCGGTTTGCATGTGTAGCTCCTATTAAAATTAATTCGAACTAACGGCTGTTAGTTCGAATTAACTTTGTAGTGTAGACATACCCATAGAGTCTTTTGTCCAGTTCTGGGCACCACATTTCAAGAAAGATGTGGAGAAATCAGAGAAGGTCTGGAGACAAGTACCAAGAATGACGAAAGGACGAGAGAACATTAATTATAAAAGAAGACTGAAATAACTGGGCTTGCTTAGTTTGGAAAAGAGAAGACTGAGAGAGGACATGAGAGCGGTTTTCGGGTATATAAAAGGGTGTCACAGGGAGGAGGGAGAAGAATTGTTCTTCTTGTCCTCTGAGGACAGGACAAGGAGCAGTGACCTAAAACTGCAGCAAAGGTGGTTTAGGTTTGACATTTGGAAAAATGTCCTCTTGGGGTCAGGGCTGGCCTTAAGCCTAAGGGGGCCCCGCGCCCCTGAACCCGGAAGTGCCTGCGAGTTACAGAGCCGGAGGCCGTGCTCCACCAATATGTGGAGCTGGGTCTCTCCCCTGACTCTGCCTGGAGCAGGCCCCGGACCCACCCTGCCGCGGCCCCTGTGCATCCTCCCACCCCGCCCCCAGAGCATCCCCCTCAGCCCCGGACCCTCTTTACCGTACATGGCTCCCCCTTGCTGTCTGCTGCTTTTTCTTCCAGACTCTTCGGAGGCACGATGTATCACTGCCTCCAGGTTCAGCCTCCAGGGCCTGAGCGCAGACTGAGGCCCCGCAACATGGAAGGTAGGAGATAGGGAATGGGAAGGGGTGGGGCCGGGGGAGGGGAAGGGAGAAGAGACAAATGGCAGGGGGGCAAGTGCAGACAATGAGGGAAAGGTCAGGGGGGAGGTGTCAGTGGGGGGAAGAGAGAGATGCTGGGAGTGGAGAGGGGAAGGGCATTAATGGCTGGAGGGCAAGGTTCTGGGAGAAGGCTTGAAAGAAGGGGTGGGCATGAGAAAGGTGGGGATGGAGCAGGTCATGTGTGAGGGCACAGAGGGACAGAAGGGGAACAGGACAGAGGGTGGTGAGGGGGTGGGCATCAGGGAAAAATAGGGTAAAGAGGGTAGGGGTAGTGAGGGAAGTGGGAGGAACCAGGAGGGTGCAGGGCTAAGGGAAGGTGCAGGTGCAAGAGGATTCTGGGGTGAAGCAGAAGGGCAGACACCTGCAGGGGCGGTACCAGCACTGGAGGAGAGAGGCAGGTCAGGTGTGTAGAGGCAGGTGTTAGGAGAGGGGATGAGGAAGGGTAGCTCACATGATCAAAGAGGGGCTACTGGAGGAGTGGGCACAGGGGGGAGAGAAGGGCTGGTGGAGGGGGGCAGGTCGCAGGAGGGCTGAGGGCAGTGAGAAGGGCAGGAGTCAGCACCGCAGAGGAGGGTGAGGAGTTGGGGGGCAGGAGGCCCCAGGGGAGTGATGGCGCAAGGAGAGGAGACATGGCAGCAGAGAGAAAAGGTAAAGGGTTAAAAATATTTATTAAGAACTTGGTATGCTGCCCACGGACTGTTAGTTTGCGCCCCGCCCAGCTGGGTCCTAATGTAGATACCTCATTGGGGACATGAGACTGGGTGGGTTAATTTCCAATCCTCCTGTTTATTCTTTTCCTAAGCCAGGAGCGCACAGTAGTTCTGACGGGGGATATACTGGAAGGCAGTTTAAACAGCTGCCCAGCCCAGCCTAGAGGTGACTGCATTTCAGCGTGCCTGAAGCCACACAGCACCAACAATGGAAAGGAGAATCGCTCCCAGGCATGGCTTGCTCATGACTGCTTCAGTCCTGTTGATGGGCCTCAGCCTCTTTCCTTCCACTCCCCCGCTTTGCAGTGGGGCTGTAGACTCTGGGGAGAGGGGTGGAGGCAGGCAGAGGCGTCTCCCTGCAGCAGATGTCGACATGTCTCTGTATTAATCATTCTCTCATTAAAGTTTTGAGCTTTACATGGAAACTTTGTATTACGTCTTGGTAGAATTGTCCCCAGGACTTACGGCTTTTCCTGCAACCCTTCTGGATCAGGAACTCCTGTGGAGGGCGTCCCCTGGGAACGCGCCCAGTTAAGGTACATCCTAGTGAGAGGAGTCCCGTATTGAGTGTGCTTCTGAACTTCTGCACACGGCTTACAGCTGGGAGGAGCAGCAAAGGCAGAAGAAGGTTACACTGATGTGTGAAAGGGGAAACTGAGGCACGCCAATTCATGTGGGGCACGCGTCATTCTTGGGTGTAAAGTTAGAAAAGTGACGTGTCCATCTGTCTGTCCTTGTCAATCTTCTCATGCAGGGCTGGGCAAAAGCCTCTCCGTGGCCGAATTCCTGCCCACCTAGGGCTTGTTTTAGGCCCCACCCCTAGCTCGCTTCCTGGAGCAGGAACGACTACTATTTAAAGGGTTCTTGTCATCCCCATACTTAGATCCAGTCGATCCAGGGAAGGCACCTGTCCTTTAAATAGACACAGCTGAACGTGCAGAGGGTCTCTGGCTCCCTAGCAACACGCTAGAGGTGGGAGAGCCGCCAGCCCTCTCAGCTTTGCTATTTAAAGGGCTGTCCTGTTCCCCTGCTAGGCAAAGGGTTGCCTGTGATGGAGAATTTAATCTGAGGGTTCGCTTCTCTGGCCGTGTGTTGCCTAGTAGCTGCAGTGAGCAGGAGAGCCCTTTCAATGGGAGCAGCTCAAAGGGATCCTGCGTCTCTGGCAATGCACGGGGGAGATGGGGGAACTGGGGCCATGTCAGCTACATACAGGGCTCGTGTGTTCCCCAACTGGCCAACATCAGGTGGTTCCGAGAGGATGAACCAAACAAGCACCTCTCAGCTGATCCATCCCCTGTTGCTCTTTCCCTTCCTCTCCGGCCGGACTGTCACTGGGTTGTAACCAACAACGTGACTGACATTGGTCGTGTGGTCTCTTGACTGTATTTTACAGTGACCCAGCTGGGCACCGAGATTTCCTTTACCATTCATTCCCCTCCATGTCACACTGTCCAGGTTGCAACACAATGAAGATGAGCCTGGTGTTTGTTGGGCTGCTTTGTGTGCAGATGGAAGCGGGGTCCGGGTGAACTCTACCCTGACATCTGGTGGTGATATGTTGCATGTGGTGAAAAGACACTTCAGGGGCTGATCCCAATTTGCATAGACACACCCACCCTGTCTAGTATGTGCTCCCAGCAGCCCAAATGGCCACTTTGGCCCCTGTGGGATCCCCAGTCTCTCTGTTATTGAGGCAGGGGGGATAAAAGTGTTGTTACCCTGATTATGCGAATCAAGGACAATGGAATGGTGGAACCATTTGGCTGTGTCTGCACTGGACCCTGATTTTAAGAGGAATAAGGGATCTTTTGGAAAATGCTTTATTTTCCGAAAGATCCCCGTCTAGATTGGCGCTTTTTTCTGGCAAAGCCCCGAGCCGGAAAAAAGCGGCAGCCATGTTTATACAAATGAAACGGGGAAAATTTACATCCCCGCTGCATTTGCAATTCTGACTTGTCTCATCTGCATCCCTGTTCCGGAAAAGGGGTCCAGTGTACACACAGCCTTTATGACAGAGGGATGTGCCATAAGCTAAGTAGCACTCGCTAGACAAGGGGCCTGGGTTCTAAACCCAGTCAGATGGAGAGAGGCTGGGGACAGGTCTTTGTCCCTGGGGGTGGGGTCCTGTCTGAGGCCTAAACAACGCCGATTGCAGCCCCTCCCCTCTCCACTGCGGAATAGCATAATTAATTTGGATTCCATTAGGAGCCTAGTTGTGAGCTGTGGAGTTAACTTCACTCTAGGCCAGTGGAGCACTAGTGCTGAGGCGCCTCTGTCCTAAGCTGAAGAGCTGAAATCCCCGTTGCTGAGGGGAGCCTGGTGCTATACTGAGGACGAGCTGAAATCCCCGTTGCTGAGGGGAGCCTGGTGCTATACTGCGGACGAGCTGAAATCCCCGTTGCTGAGGGGAGCCTGGTGCTATACTGCAGACGAGCTGAAATCCCCGTTGCTGGGGGGAGCCTGGTGCTATACTGCGGATGAGCTGAAATCCCAGTTGCTGGGGGGAGCCTGGTGCTATACTGCGGAAGAGCTGAAATCCCTGTTGCTGAGGGGAGCCTGGCGCTATACTGCGGAAGAGCTGAAATCCCTGTTGCTGAGGGGAGCCTGGCGCTATACTGCGGATGAACTGAAATCCCAGTTGCTGGGGGGAGCCTGGTGCTATACTGCGGAAGAGCTGAAATCCCTGTTGCTGAGGGGAGCCTGGCGCTATACAGCGGACGAGCTGAAATCCCTGTTGCTGAGGGGAGCCTGGTGCTATACTGCGGATGAGCTGAAATCCCTGTTGCTGAGGGGAGCCTGGTGCTATACTGCGGATGAGCTGAAATCCCCGTTGCTGAGGGGAGCCTGGTGCTATACTGCGGATGAGCTGAAATCCCTGTTGCTGAGGGGAGCCTGGTGCTATACTGCGGATGAGCTGAAATCCCCGTTGCTGAGGGGAGCCTGGTGCTATACTGCGGAAGAGCTGAAATCCCTGTTGCTGAGGGGAGCCTGGCGCTATACTGCGGAAGAGCTGAAATCCCTGTTGCTGAGGGGAGCCTGGCGCTATACTGCGGATGAACTGAAATCCCAGTTGCTGGGGGGAGCCTGGCGCTATACAGCGGACGAGCTGAAATCCCTGTTGCTGAGGGGAGCCTGGTGCTATACTGCGGATGAGCTGAAATCCCTGTTGCTGAGGGGAGCCTGGTGCTATACTGCGGATGAGCTGAAATCCCCGTTGCTGAGGGGAGCCTGGTGCTATACTGCGGATGAGCTGAAATCCCTGTTGCTGAGGGGAGCCTGGTGCTATACTGCGGATGAGCTGAAATCCCCGTTGCTGAGGGGAGCCTGGTGCTATACTGCGGACGAGCTGAAATCCCCGTTGCTGAGGGGAGCCTGGTGCTATACTGCGGATGAGCTGAAATCCCCGTTGCTGAGGGGAGCCTGGCGCTATACTGCGGACGAGCTGAAATCCCCGTTGCTGAGGGGAGCCTGGCGCTATACTACGGACGAGCTGAAATCCCTGTTGCTGAGGGGAGCCTGGCGCTATACTGCGGACGAGCTGAAGTCCCCGTTGCTGAGGGGAGCCTGGTGCTAAACTGTGGATGAGCTGAAATCCCCGTTGCTGAGGGGAGCCTGGTGCTATACTGCGGATGAGCTGAAATCCCCGTTGCTGAGGGGAGCCTGGTGCTATACTGCGGAAGAGCTGAAATCCCCGTTGCTGAGGGGAGGCTGGTGCTATACTGCGGACGAGCTGAAATCCCCGTTGCTGAGGGGAGCCTGGTGCTATACTGCGGATGAGCTGAAATCCCCGTTGCTGAGGGGAGCCTGGTGCTATACTGCGGACGAGCTGAAATCCCAGTTGCTGAGGGGAGCCTGGTGCTATACTGCAGACGAGCTGAAATCCCCGTTGCTGGGGGGAGCCTGGTGCTATACTGCGGATGAGCTGAAATCCCAGTTGCTGGGGGGAGCCTGGTGCTATAATGCGGTAGAGCTGAAATCCCTGTTGCTGAGGGGAGCCTGGCGCTATACTGCGGAAGAGCTGAAATCCCTGTTGCTGAGGGGAGCCTGGCGCTATACTGCGAATGAGCTGAAATCCCAGTTGCTGAGGGGAGCCTGGTGCTATACTGCGGACGAGCTGAAATCCCTGTTGCTGAGGGGAGCCTGGCGCTATACTGCGGACGAACTGAAATCCCCGTTGCTGAGGGGAGCCTGGTGCTATACTGTGGATGAGCTGAAATCCCCGTTGCTGAGGGGAGCCTGGTGCTATACTGCGGAAGAGCTGAAATCCCTGTTGCTGAGGGGAGCCTGGTGCTATACTGTGGATGAGCTGAAATCCCCGTTGCTGAGGGGAGCCTGGTGCTATACTGCGGATGAGCTGAAATCCCTGTTGCTGAGGGGAGCCTGGGGCTATACTGCGGAAGAGCTGAAATCCCCGTTGCTGAGGGGAGCCTGGTGCTATACTGCGGATGAGCTGAAATCCCTGTTGCTGAGGGGAGCCTGGCGCTATACTGCGGATGAGCTGAAATCCCCGTTGCTGAGGGGAGCCTGGTGCTATACTGCAGACGAGCTGAAATCCCCGTTGCTGAGGGGAGCCTGGTGATGAGAAGACAGACCCTCCAGGATCTACATGCCTTGCCCCCCTGCTTTCTGCAATTTGATTTCTATATTATCATTGCCAATGCAGAATGTCTCTTGCTCATGGCCATATGTATTGATCAGTATCAAGCGGTCTGACATCTCCTCCTCTATTGTCAGCCGACGGTCAGGGCAGTGTGTTTGTGTGTGTGTGTTTCCTACAAAGGGTTTAACGTCCGTGTCTTTACTGCTAGGACTGGGGTCCCGTCACAGAGGGTAGCCAGCAGGCCCACAGACGCCCCTTTATAGGAAGAGCTTATTACACCTAAGATTGTAGCTGCTAGAACACAGGGTTCCTTCACAGCGGGCAGCCTTGGGAAGGCTCAAAGGTGCTCCAATGCCTCTGTCACCTGGGAGTGACACAGATCCAAACGCCCAAGCTCTTCCTATAACTGTCCCTTTATGACCGGCTGAAGTTCTTTTAAATTGTGCTTGATTCTATTACAGCAACTGAAGGAGTCAGGTTAAAAACTTAAACAGTTACAGGTTTATTAAAAAGAGTTATAAAAGCATATGGTTACAATGGCTATTGCTCTATTTCTTAAATGTTAGCAAATATATAGAGATCTTAAAAATGGTTACAGGAAAATAAAGATAGAAAGTAGAAATAATGGTAGCAAGTGACAGCTTAATCTTTAAAGCACTCTAACACTATGTATATATATATACTTAAACAAAGGACCACATCCAGGTACAATTTTTACCCCCTTCTGTGCCTCTCGACTCCAGCAGGTCAAGCCAGGGCCGGTCTCTCAATTCCTAGGAAAGACAAATACCCCGTTGAACCTCGGAAGATCAAACACCAAACCCGACCACCAGATAGATGGTAGATTGACACTCAGAGAAAATGTGCTGCTAGACCCATCTTTATACCCCTCAGGGCCCGTATCCTCTTTCTTATCTAAGATGCCAAATTGTACTGGTCCATTTTGTGGCGCCAAATTTTACAAGCAAGTTTCAAGTTAATTTACACTTGCAAGAGAGATAACTAAATTGTGAGTAATAGACATTTTTTTACTGGGCGAGAGATTTCTCCCGCCGTGGACGGCTGTGTGTTCGTATCAATATGGGTTTGAGTCAAGGGCACTCTTCAGCAGCCTCTTGGTCAGCAATTGGCATATCTCTGTTTACAGACATTCACTGTCACAGCAGCCTGGGCCTTCTGTTCTGTGTGCCCTGTATGCTCTAGGCAAGCAAAAATGGATGTTACAAGGGGGATTCCTGTCTGGCTACAGCTATGCTGTTCTGATGAAAAGGCAGGTTCTGTTGCCACATGGAGGCATGAGCCTCGATATTAGGCATTTCCTACTGCATCAGGCTACAAATGATCATTCTGCAATGCAGATATTGTGGTCCCAAAGAAACTGACATTCTCTTTTGTGATTTTGCAGCTATTAAAGGGGCGTTCTGTGATGTGCACACTAAGACTCTGCAACTGATGTCATTTGCATTCACTATCATATTGAATGTTGGGATCTTTCTACTGACCCTGGCATCCTCCATTTCCATTATCACCAACATCCTGAGAATCTGTTACAGGATGGGGAGGCCGTTTCTACCTGCTCCTCCCCTACCTCCCTGTTTTTGTCATTTTTATGTGATTGTAAAGGCGGTCTATATAGTTACAGTGATTGACCCTCTTCCGATCCTTCACAAAATAATGTCTGTCTGGTTCCTATTCCTGGTCCTTTTGCTAAACCTTATCCTCTACTGTCTGAGAAACAAGGAGGTCCATCGGTCCCTGAGAAAAGCTCTTCTGCCACTAGTTGCTTTCATACACAGGCATGGAGAGAGAAAGACAAATTTTGACATAGAGTAGAATAGAGATGAACTGAAATATTTCCTTACACGTGGCCCATTTGACTCCCTAACAAGAGGGTTCACCCTCAATGGCCTCACGTCACCTTGTTTCTTTCTCGATTCCTTGCTTTGTGTTTGTGAGTCTCCTATTTTCTCAGCTTTTCTCTCTCCTACCGGCCGAGGATTTTTGTGCTGCGCTCTACTTCACTGCTCTGTACGTAAATGCCAATGCCCAATTAGTGCAAGGAGCTTAACTTCTGAGCATTCTTGGATCTCCCCGCCCACCTGCTGAATCCTATTATATTCCCATTGTCTTGAGTGGGCTCTTCTATTGTCAATTACATGAGGAAAATGAGGTGAAGTATTTTGCTGCCACCGTGAGTGAAAGTAGAACACAACTTAAATGGGAAAGAAACTATGAAACTCTGTGCAGGGATGGGAGTTTTAGTGTCCTTCTCCGTATCAATTCCTGCCTTTCCATACACTTGCCAGAGTGGAGGCACTTCTGTCTCTGTTCATACTCAGAGGAGCACAGGTATTGATGCAGATGTGAAATGCACACAGAGGGGATGGGACAAAATTGTGAGGGATCATTAGCTCTGACTTCTCTCTCCCCCAAAATAAAATGAAATGAATGAATTGAAAGGAACAGGACTTGAGCACCCAACAGCAACCGGCAACTTTGCCCATCCGACTCCTTCCTCCCCAGCTGTAATGCAATGGATGTGCAAACATTCTACCAAAGAGTCAGTAGAAAGTGAATTAAAGAATTAAGTCTCTCTACACTAAGTCTTCTGCTCTGTTAGTTCATACTCCACAGTTGTGGGACCAGGGGCAGGTGAATACCAGTCCACAGCCTGGATCTGGTCTCCCAGCGTGAGCTTCCAGCAGGCCTCTCCCTCCATATTTACTTGCTGGTGACAGGTACAGGCAATCACAGCTCTGGCTGGACAAAGATCACCATTCATGGCCAATGGGAGTTGTGGGAAGCAGTGTTCTTGTCTGTACTGCTTCCGGCTCCTCCCATTGGCCAGGTCTGGGGACCCACAGCCAAGGGGAGCTGTGATCACTGGTATTTCCATCTTTCCCACACATGTTCCACAAACAGGACAGAGAAACCCATCCCTGGAGACATTGGGGACCAATTGAAGTACCCAACATGAGCAATGGTTGACGTGACATAAGACACGTCTACCAAGCAAGGAGAAGCCACCTCTGGCCCCGTCAGCTGACTCAGATTGAGGTGAAGTTTTATTGCTGAGCAGACTTTCAAGTTGGGGCTGCAGAACCAAGTCAGGGAATCTTCCATATTACTGGGCCTAGATCCCTCGTTCCAACAATGAAATAGCCCCATGAACCCTCGTCTGCTGCCACAGGCCAGCTGCACTTTTTCTTTCATGAAGAGACGTGGCTTTAGGCACTTTGGAATCCATCCCAATGTTTCCTGTCTGTCACCGCAGCAGAAAGATCCACCCCTGTAGCCTGGGGTTTAGAGGCCCTCAAGGCTGAGCTAACCCAACATCACCTTTGCCTCCTAAATGCATCGATTGGACGGTTGGGTTATGAGGTAACACAGATCACTGAACCGTCCATCCCAGCCCACTCCCGCTGGGGCCGTCAGCTCCCACCACCCGATTGGCCAGTCCATCTGTGTGCGGGGTGCTCTGGTCTGGCCTGGCCAGTCAGCTCTGGAGTTCACAGACTAGAGCATGCTAATAGTTAAGGGTACCTGTAAGACTCTTCTTACCGGTACGCTGACTGGTTACTCATGCAACATCACTGCCCATTACTGAGATACAGTTATAGCAGAAATATGAAGCAATTTAGAGAAGCCAGGATATTTACAGTGTCATTGGAAATATTGGGATTTGCTGCATTTCATGATCCCATTTGCATACCTGCCTTAGTTTTGTCTCTCTCATTATGAATACGGAGCGTGTATCTTTATTCCCAATGTACTCACACAGCCGTACCCCACTGGGGAAGGGGCTTTCAGAACAGACAGATCGCTGAGCCCTGTAATGAGACATTAGGGAGAACAACAGGCCTCAGGAGATGCCCAACTCCCACAGGGCAACTGTTCCTCAGAACGCTCCAGAGAGACCACAAGTAACAGCTGTGCACAGGGTCTGGGGACCAGACCACACGACTCTGGGTCCCTCCTCCCATGTTGTTTTTCCACAGCCTCTTATGGGGAGCAATTTTGAAAAAAAGGATCCCCCCTTTGCCTGGGCTATATAAGGCAGAGGGCGAAATCAGACCTTTTCACTCCCCACAAGAGGGAACGCAGGGAAGGGGCTGAGGAAGACAGACTGAGCTGGGGGAAGGGCTGGACCCAGGCTGGATGTGTCGTACACGGTGTCTGGAAACTCGAGCACCCCAAGCTGCAAAGCAACAGCAAACTGTGCCTTGAGACACTACCAGGCGGCTGCTGTCATCACAGAGGTGAGAATCTGCTCGTTCTCCTGACTCTGCCCAAGGGCTTACGCTGATTTTCTGTTTGGCTCATTTGCCGATAATCCGCTCTGACCGGTTTGCTGTCCCTGATCACCGCTCACATGGCCTGTTTGTAGTTACTGAGCTTGTGTGTAGTTTTCTGTGAACCAGTGGGCCTTTCAGTGACCTGCCTGGGAGGGGATCTCACCTTGCCTAACACACGTGTGCATGTGACTCGTGCACATAGACAGGGGTCCGAACAAGATAACAACCTCCTACTGGCCATAGCTCTGTCACCAGGGAGGTGCCGGTGGTACCAGTTTTGCCCAATACTCTGGGGTGTGCTCATTTATCAGGGTTACCCTTATAGGACTGGGGATATTTTGCTAGGGTACAAGAAGCGTTGTTGCAGAGCGAATGGGGAAGCCAAAACAATAGCCCTTAAGGAAGAGTGAGCAAAAGAGAAAGAAAGAGAGAGAAGCAACCAGCTTAACAATGAAAGTGATTTATTTCTGAGTGGTGAATAGATATCAAACAGTTACAATATTAAATCTAACAATTACAATATTAAATCTAAATTGAAACTGATTACAAATGTTAGGTAACCATAGAACAGTTTACATAGGGCAGGAGGCTATGCTTAGAGGGATAGTTGATGAGACAGAAATAGAGAGAGAGAGAATGAGGGGTAACGGTAGTTCGAACGAGCGGGAATTTAAAAATGGCGGCGCCCCGCTTATGCAAATGAAGCCCGGGAAATTCAAATCCCGGGCTTCATTTGCAATTGCGGTATGCCTACCTTACCCCACTAGTTCGAACTAGCGGGGTAGTGTAGACATACCCAGAGAGAGAGAGACCTCACAATTCCACGGAGCTTGCACTGATCAGGGTTCCCACGTGATGATGGTAGCCAGAGGATCCAGAGGGCAGGAGACAAGCAGAACAGAGCCCCCAGCACGATCAGAGAGGAGATGAAGAAGTTTCCATGGAATTGATGCAGTTTAAGTCCAGGTATCAGAACAGTTTTTCTTCGGGCAAAGATAGGCGTTTTTATAGGGATAGTTCAAAGAGACAGAGGAGAGACAACAGAGACTGGTCACCCCTGGTTATGGGGGATGTTCCTTGAAGGAGCTCACAATGCAACTAGGCAGTTTCAGTATTTTAGATGTCAACAGGATCGTTACTAGAATTGGTCTGATAATGACTAATTTGGGTGTGATCAGGCCTGGGTTCATTAGCCGGGATTTCTCATCAGGCAATGCTTCTCTGCTTTCGGTGTCCCATAGTTCACTGCGGTTCCTGCCTTGGAAGAGCTGCTCTCCATTCTGTATGCTAATGAGATGTCCCTCTGTTCCATCTTTAATGTAAATGAGGCTGGGGTGTTTCCTTAATTGTATCACCCTTGTCTGAAGCAGTTTAGCTGTGTCTTCCCCGGCCTTTTGGATGCTTTGTCAGATTCCAGCAAAGGCTCGGTGTGTGGTTTTCCATGACTGTCACTCCCTGGCTCCCAAAAGCACAGGGCTGGTATGTAACTAGTCCCCCCGTTGATGGGGTGCTTGGGCTGAGCAAGTATCCCCATCACATCCTTAGTCCATAGTAGTGAGTCTGGTCTTTAATCCATTGTAGTTGTCGCATCAGTCGTTGGATCCAACAAAGCAGTAGAATCAGACCAATTGCTAGTAGAATTTTGAAACCAATGATCACCACAATGGGGTGAAGCATAATATTTAAAAGTCAAGTTGCACTGGGGCTCCACCCAAGCAATGTCTACCCCCCAGGAGTGATCGCCTGTACCTGCAACTGTAGCTGCTAGCCTAGAGATCTGAAGAGTTTGGAGCTTCTGAAGCGCATGTTGTATAACTCAGTGTAGGCTTAGAAATGCTGGATAATCCATAGAGGCACGGTAAACTTGCTATCACAGCTAATATTTGTGGTTACATCTAACAATTGTGGGTATATCACAGAAATGGCGATTAATGTCAGGCACCATGAGTTGGGTCCAATGTCCATTAATTAATACAATAGTACAATCATTGCAAAAGTAATTAGTACAGTCTTGTTTTTACACGCACACATGCTATAACAGTACAGACAGTAACAAACCCGTCTTGCTAGACAACATCAAAGGAACAGTGCGATTTATTTCCCAGTTGTGGGAAGAAACAATCATGTTCCTCCAATGCTTGGTCTCCACAACCCTGTTTGGGGCACCTTGCTGAATGAGGTTATGCCCCGCTCCAGACCAGTTCAGTGGTTCCCAGTTTCCAAGGGACCGTGTCATATACTTGCCGGTGGGTGTGACTGGAGACCGCTGCAGCTCCATTGAGGGTAATGGAGGTGTCTGGATGCCAGTGACAATGATGACATGCAAGGGCATGGCTGGTACCCAAACTTCTGAAGAAACCAGGATTCCTCAGTACCTTTCACCACCTGGACGGCTGTCAGTAGTGGCATCACTAACGGTGTCCCTTTCGAGACCACAACGGCTTCCAGAATAAGGGGATGGAGTCTGCTGTGGTCTTAGTTTCATAGCAAAACTCGAGTGACTCTCCGGTGGCCACCTGTGTACAATTGGCCAAACTTTCCCAGGAGTACCCAGAGGAGTTGCCAATAGCATGGAATTGATAGTGACACTGCAGGGCCAGGGGGTTGCTCCCATTTCAGCAGGCAGGCACCTCCATAGGTTCCACGAGGCGTACAGATAGTTCGGAATAACTACATAGTTCGAACTATCTAGCCCGTGCCGCGGGTAGCCGCTCGGCACGGCGTTCGCACTAGCCGGCTTTTAAAAATGGCAGCGCCGCCTTTATGCTAATGAAGCCCGGGAAAATCAAATCCCGGGCTTCATTAGCAAGTTCGGTATGCATACATTACCCCGCTAGTTTGAACTAGCGGGGTAGTGTAGACATACCCTCAGTCCCCTCTTCATTTTTGTCACCCTCTGCTGGACCCGCTCCAATTCATGCACATCCCTTCTATACTGGGGCGCCCAGAACTGGACACAATACTCCAGATGTGGCTTGACCAGAACCAAATAAAGGGGAAATATCACTTCGCTAGATCTGTTGGAAAGTCTCCTCCTAAACCACCCTAATATGCCATTAGCCTTTTTGGGTACAAGGACGCCCTGTTGACTCATCTCCAGCTTCTCAATCTGCTGTAACCCCAGGTCCTTTTCTGATTAATTGCCAATTAGCCAGTCAGTGCACATCCTGTAGCAATGCTTGGGATTCTCCCATCCCCAGGAGGACTCTGCACTTGTCCTTGTTGAACCTCATCAGATTTCTGTTGGCCCAATCCTCTAATCAGTTTAAGTCAGTCTGGACCCCATCCCTGCCATCCAGCGTATCCCTGCCTTCTCCCTATCTTAGGGTCATCTAGATACACACTGAGGGTGTAATCCATCCCCTCATCCATGTCATTAATAAAGAAGTTGAACAAAACCGGTCCTAGAACAGATTCTTGGGGCACTCCTCTAGAAACCAATCATCAACTTGACATCGACCCGTTGATGAGTAGCCGTTGAGCCTGAAAGCCTAGCCAGCTTTCTATCCATCATATAGTCCATTTATCCAATCCATACTCCCTTAATTGCTGGCAAGGATATTGCGGGGGACCGTATCAAAAGTCTTGCTAAAGTCAAGGTATCTCACATCCACTGACTTCCCCATGTCCACAGTGCAAGTTACCTCATTGAAGAAGCTATTCAGATAGGTCAGGCACGACTTGCCCTTTCTGAATCCATGTTCACTATTCCTGGTCACTTTTCCCTCTTCCAAGTGGTTCAAAATGGATTCCAGAGGGATCCCCTCCACGATTTCTCAGGGGACTGAAGTGAGGATGACTTGTCTGTAGTTCCCTGTATTGCTCTTCCTTCCTTTTCTAAAGATGGGCACTACATTTGCCTTTTTCCAATCATCGGGGATCTCTTCCTATCTCCACGACTTTTCAAAGATAATGGTCAAAGGCTCCGCAATGACATTTGCTAACTGCCTCAGTACCCTCGGATCCATTAAATCCGGGCCCAGGGATTTGTGTATGTTTAGCTTTTATAAATACTCCTAAATGGTTCTTTACCCACTGTGTACTGCCCACCTCCTTCCCATACTGCCTTGCCTAGCGCATTAGTCTGGGAGCTGATCTTGTCCATGAAGACAGAGGTAAAGAAAGCATTGAGTACTTCAGCTTTTTCCACATCATCTGTCACTAGGGCTGTGTCTAGACTACATGCCTCTGTCGTCACAGGCATGTAGATTAAACACATAGGCAAAGTCAAATGAAGCCGCGATCATTTAAATCAAAACAACAAATGTACATGACTCGGTCGACAGAGCTATGTAGTTTAGATGTACCCTAGGAGTGTGTCTAAACTACATGGCTCCATCGATGGAGCCATGTAGATTAGGCTGATCGGCAAAGGGAAATGAAGCCACGATTTAAAAAATCGCGGCTTCATTTAAATTTACATGGCTGCCGCGCTGAGTTGACAAACAGCTGATCAGCTGTTTGTTGGTTCAGCGCGCTAGTCTGGACGCTCCCGTGCCGACCTGAAAGCCCTTTATCGACCTCCCCGTTATGCCTCGTAGGATGAGGTTTACTGGGGAGGTCGATAAAGGGCTTTCATGTTGGCAGGGGAGCATCCAGACTAGGTTACCTTCCTCATCAAACAAGGGCTCCTCACCCTCTCTGATCACCCTTTTCTTGCTTACATGCCTGTAGAAACCTTTCTTTTTACCCTTCACATCCCCTGCTAGCTGTAATTCCAATTACTCTTTCGCCTTACTGAGAACTCCCCTGTATTCTTGAGCAGTACATTTATACTCCTCCCTATTTATCTGTCCAAGTTTCCACTTCTTGTAAGCTTCCTTTTTCTGTTGAAGCTCACCAAGCATTTCCCTGGGAAGCCAGTGTGGTTGCCTACCATATTTGCTTTTCTTACTGTGCATCAGGATGGTTTCTTCCTGTGCCTTTAATAAGGCTTTTTTGAAATACTGCCAGCTCTCCTGGGCTCCTTTCCCCTTCATGTACGCGTCCCAGGAATCTTGCCCATCAGTTCTCTGAGAGAGTCAAAATCTGCTTTTCTGAAGTCCAGGGTGTGTATTTTGCTACTCTCCTTTCTTCCTTTCATCAAGGATCCTGAAATCTGCCATCTCATGATCATTGCTTCCCAGGTTGGCACCCTCCTCTACTGCCCCTACAAATTGCTCCCTATTTGTGAGCAGCAGGTCAAGCTGCGCACGGCCCCATGTCAGTTCCTTGGGTACTTGTACAAAGAGATTATCTCCAATATTCTCCAAAAACTTCCTGGATTGTCTGCGTACTGCTGTATTGGTCTCCCAACAGATGTCAGTGTGATTAAAGTCCCCCATGAGAACCAGGGACTGCAATCTGGAAGCTTCTCTCGGTAGTCTGAAGAAAGCCTCGTCTACCTCATCCACCTGATCTGGTGGTCTTTAGCAGATACCAACTACAACATCAACACTCTTGCTTCCACCTCTAATTTAACCCATAGACTCTCAACAGGCTTTTCCCACTTCCCCAGTGCCCTGTCTTCCAACACTGGGCAACATCAGATGCTCCTGAGGGGATGAACAGAACAGGTACGTATCAACTGATTCAACCCCTCTCGCTCTTTCCCTTTCTCTTGTGCCATATGGTTACTGGGTTATAGGAAACGATGTGACTGACATTGGCCATGTCATCCCTTGACTATATTTTACAGTGAACCAACTGGGTGCAGCAATTTCCTTCACAGTCCATCTCCCTCCATGTCACACTGTCACATTGCAATATAATGAAGGGAGCCTGGTATTTGTTTAGCTTCTATGTGCTCATCAACAGACCTGTACTTCCCCACGGCTGTGTCTACACTGGCAAGTTTTTCTGCAAAATCATCTGTTTTTGCAAAAAACTTGCCAGCTGTCAACACTGGCCGCTTGAATTTCCGGAAAAACCCTGACAATCTCATGTAAGATCATCAGCGCTTTTCTGGAAATACTATGCTGCTCCCGCTCGGGCAAAAGTCTTTAGAAAAGCATCCTGCCAATCTAGACGCGATTTTCCAAAAATGCTTTTAATGGAAAACTTTTCCGTTAAAAGCATTTCCGGAAAATCATGCCAGTGTAGGCGAAGCCTACAAATATGTGTTGGGAGGTGAGTGTGAAAGAGACTTTTGCTCTTTCAGCAGAGACCTGCAATGTGGGTGATTACTAGGCCATCAGGTGCCCAACACTCTTTCACAGTGTAAGGTAATTCGTGCCTAAATCCCTTAATTTCTTTTAAAACTCACAGCTGATGTCAACAGTGTGATTGAATGTTTCTTCACTTGGCCTGTGTTTGGGGTGCCAGGCCAAGAGTTCAGACTTACCGGGGAGCTTACGTCAAGAATCTTTGAAATCTTTCAAAGCGGGAGCATTGCATTTATTTCCTCATAAAAGCAGCTCCCAGGGTTGCCAATATAAACGCACACAAAACAGATGCAATTGACCCTGGGGTATCTGAGGTCAGGTAGCAGCCCACGGTGTGTGTTCAGGGAAGGGCTTTTGTGTCCCTGTCTGATTCTCTGCTGCATATTTCAAAGGATGGGTTTGTTGCTTTGAATCTGAAATGAATGGGTTTTAAAACTAATAAAAAAAATGTTCTTCTTCACACAGCGAGTAGTCAGCCTGTGGAACTCCTTGCCAAAGGAGACGGTGAAGGCTAGGACAATAATAGTGTTTAAGAAGAGTTCGATAAATTCATGGAGGTTAGGCCCATACAAGGCTATTAGCCAGGGGGTAAGGAATGGTGACCTTGGCCTCTGTGTGCCAAAGGCTGGAGAAGGATGGCAGGAGACAAAGCGCTTGATCATTGTCTTCGGTCCACCCTCTCTGGGTGCACCTGGCACTGGCCGCTGTCATCAGACAAGATATTGACCTTTGGATAGATGGAGGTGCCAAATCTGCCTAAGAGCATTCGATCCAGCAAGTTCCACAGACAGGACAGAAAAACCTGTCACTGGAGACGTTGGGGAACGAATGAAGGATCCAACGTGAGCAATGGGGCTGTGTCTAGACTACAGGGTTTTGTTGACAAAAGTGGATTTTTGTCGATTAAACTATACCTGCGTCCACACTGCCTTTGAGTTATGTCGATATAATGTCGACAAAACTCAGCAGTTTTGTCGACGCATGTAAACCTCATTCTACGAGGAATAACGCCTTTTGTTGACAGACTTCTGTCGATAGAAGACATTATTGCATCTACATTGTCCTTTGCGTCCACACTGTTATGTCGACAATGCGGCTCGCTTTGTCGACAGAACTGGATGTAGTCTAGACGCTCTTTGTCAAAAGAAGCTTTGTCGACAGTAACTGTTGACAAACCTTCTGTCGACAAAACCCTGTAGTCTAGACGTACCCTGGCTGACATGACTTAAGAAATGTCTACCAAGTGAAGAGCAGCCACCTCTGGCCCCTGCCAGCCGACTCGGACTGAGGTGAAGTTTTATTGAGGTGAAGACCTATAGATTGCGGCTGAAACAGAAGATCTGGGACCCTTCCACATCACTGGGCCTAGATCCCTCATTCCAGCAATGAAACTGCCCCATGAACCCTCGTCTGCTGCCACAGGCCAGCTGCAGTTCTTCTTTCATGCACTTTTGAAATCCACCCAAAATTGTCTTGTCTTTCCATTGTAGTAGTGACATCCCCCGCTGTAGCCTCATGAAGAGAGGCAGAGCTAACCCCGCATGACCTTTGATCCTAAATGCATCGATTGGACGGTTGGGTTATGAGATAACACAGATCACTGAACCGTCCATCCCAGCCCACTCCCACTGGGACCACAAGCTCCCACCACCCGACCGGCCAGTCCCTCAATGTGCAAGGTGCTCTGGTCTGGCCTGGTCAGTCAGATCTGGAGTTTACAGACAAGAGCAGGCTAATGAATAGAGAGCAATTTTGGCAAGACGGTGTCATTGGAAACATTGGAATTTGCTGCATTTGATGGTTCCATTTGTATTCCTGCCTTAGTTTTGTCTCTCTCATTATGAATACGGAGTGTGTATCTTTATTCCCAGTGTACTCACACAGCAGTACCCTACTGGGGAAGGGGCTTTCAGAGCAGACAGATCACTGAGCCCTGTAATGAGACATTCGGGAGAACAACAGGCCTCAGGAGACGCCCAACTCCCACAGGGCAACTGTTCCTAAGAATGCTCCAGAGAGACCACAATTAACAGCTGTGCACAGGGTCAGGGGACCATTCCACGTGACTCTGGGTCCCTCCTCCCATGTTGTTTTTCCACAGCCTGGTCCAGGGAGCAGTTTTGAAACAAAGAATCCCCCCTTTGCCAGAGCTATATAAGGCAGGGGGCGGAACCAGCCCTTTTCACTCCCCGCAGGAGGGAACGCAGGGAAGGGGCTGAGGAAGACAGACTGAGCTGGGGGAAGGGCTGGACCCAGGCTGGATGTGTCGTACACGGTGTCTGGAAACCCGAGCACCCCAAGCTGCAAAGCAACGGCAAATTGGGCTTTGAGACACTGCCTGGCGGCTGCTGTCATCACAGAGGTGAGAATCTGCTCGTTCCCCTGACTCAGCCCAGGGGCTTACGCTGATTTTCTGTTTGGCTCATTTGCCGATAATCCGCTCTGACCGGTTTGCTGTCCCTGATCACCGCTCACATGGCCTGTTTGTAGTTACTGAGCTTGTGTGTAGTTTTCTGTGAACCAGTGGGCCTGTCAGTGACCTGCCTGGGAGGGGATCTCACCTTGCCTAACACACGTGTGCATGTGACTCTCCGAACAGGATAACAACCTCCTACTGGCCAGTGCTACTTCTCCAGAGAGGTGCAGGGCTGGTGTTGCACACTGGGCTGCCGGTGGTTATCCTGCCGGGAGATTCCCTCAGGCAGTGTCAGTCAGGGAGCCCTGCTCACACCATCAGATGGGCATGTCTATTGTCTGAATGCAGGAGGGAATTCTGAAGTTGTATGTTGTCTTCAGCTGGCCACAGCAGCACAGTGCGAGGGGATCCCAGGCTGGGGGCTCAGAGGCTCAGGGGATTGCAACATAATCAAAGGGAGCCTGGTGTTTGTCGGGCTGCCTTGTGCACATTGTCAGATCCGTCCTTCCCCACCATTCAACTTCCCATCTGCAGCCCCCTGCTGTATAAACTATTGTCCTGCCGGGAGACAGGCACGAGTCATGAGGAATCGGTCGACAAAGGCTTCTGTTGTAAGCAGATCCCCGCCTAGACTCACGCGCTGAGCCGACAATCAGATGATCTGGCACAGCAGGGTGGCCATCTTTATTTTAATGAAGCCAGGGATATTTTAATCCCCGTTTCATTGACTATGTTGGGGAGCGTAGTTTACATGGCTCTATCAACAGAGCCATGTAGTCTAGACACACCCTTTGTGTGTGTGTGTGTTTGTGTTCCTTTACAGGATATGCGCTAGGACGTGAGTTATCCCTCTCCACTCTCAGAGCACACTGTAGCAGAGTGCAGGTATGTTTCACAACGGCACCTCTAATGTTCCTGTTCCACATACATAGCCCCTTGCCTCTCCCCACTGCCCCTGTGATTTTCTAATTCAAGTGCACAATGAATTTCGTTATGTGCAGGACTATCAGTTAACGTGCGTCTCTGCACAACTGGTAGGAGCTGCCAGCGCAGGAAATAATATCGATTCTAAAAATTTGCCTTAGTAATAATGACTCAGTCCAGGACATTTCAGACGTTGTAGAATTCACCACTTAAAGAGGTAAATGGAAGAACGAGAGAGAAACCAAATGAGGAATTGCACAGAAACCACTAGAAGAACTCTTTGCAAGAATCAAATTATGGAGAATATAGTTGGCCTTTCGGGAAATTACAAGAATACCTCAATTATGTGTTGCAATGTGAGTGTGAAAGAGTTAGTGTGTGTGTCGGTGTGTGTGCACGTGTGCCCGTGTGCATGATATAATTAGAAAGCGTATGAGTGTAGTTTTGGAGACTATGTTTGTAAGATGCACAAACTGTGTGTGTTTGTGTGAGACACTGAATGACCCCGTGTGTGTAGCTTCATGGGAACACACCCTCCCTTGAAGGAGCCATTTGCTGGTATCACAAAGATCTGAAGTGTGGGTGCACATGAGGCCATCTAGTGCCCAACTCTCTTTCACACCGATGGTTGGTGCCTAAATCCCTCGTGGATGTGCAATTCCAACTCGTCTCATTAACATCCCTTTTCCGGAAAAGGGGTGCCAATGTAGACGTAGCCTAGCAAAGTAGCCTCAGCAGCACAGACCAGCTGCTGCCAAGGCGATCCTGTCTGAGATTCAAGATATGAACACAGGAGTGTATCCCAATCTGCTGCTCGTGCCGCCGGGTCCTCAGTGCTAATTTGATGCTGCTAACTTGATCAAGGCTCAGGCATGTTACCGCAGCTGAGAATGACACCTCCGAGCTGCAGGGTGGATGTATGCTTGTTGGAACTTTAAATATCCTTCCTTGGAACTTTAAATATCTGCTGCCCTTATTAATAAAATGAATCTTCCTCTGCTTATAGACAAATTCATTTTTCAAGAGGAGAGACACAGTGATCCCAGGTTTTTGCCCATGTGGCCAATAGTACAAGTCTGCAGGTGCTCTGTGAATGTCTGATGTGTTTCTGTTTCCAGATACGAATTATGGAGAAAACAGGAGGGAGAAACCAAACGCCCATCGTGGAATTGATCCTCTTAGGGTTTGGGAACGGCCCTGAACTGCAGCCCCTTCTCTTCCTGCTGTTTCTCATGATCTATATTGTGGCTGTGGCCGGGAACCTCCTCATCGTTGTCCTAGTGGTGGCTGATGTTCGCCTTCACACCCCCATGTACTACTTTGTGGCCAATTTGTCCACTGTGGAAATCTGTTACGTCTCCACCACCCTGCCCAGGCTGATTGGCAGTCTCGCGACCGGGGATAGAAACATTTCTCTTCAGAATTGCTTTGTGCAATTTGATTTCTATATTATCTTTGCCAATGCAGAAAGTCTGCTGCTCACGGCCATGTGTATTGATCGGTACCTAGCAATCTGTCACCCCCTCCGTTACCCTGCTCTGATGAACGGCAGGGTGTGTGGCCACATGGTGGCATCGGCCTGGATATTCGGCATTTCCTACGCCATCATGCTAAAAATTTTCTTTCTGCAATTAACATACTGTGGCCCCAAAGAAATTGACCTTCTCTTCTGTGATTTTGGAAGTTTTAAACGTCCGTTTTGTGGTGCCTTCACCAAGACTATGCAACAATTGACATTTGCTTTCAGTATCATATTGAATGTTGGGGACATTCTGCTGACCCTGACGTCCTACATTTGTATCATCGTCAACATCCTAAGGATCCCTTCCAGCACTGGGAGACAAAAGGCCTTTTCCACCTGCTCCACCCACCTCATTGTGGTTTTAGCTTTCTATGTGAGCGTATTAACAGTCTATTTAGTTTCGGGGATCGATCCTCTCCCGATCCTCCACAAAATAATGTCTGTCTGGTTCCTAGTCCTGGTCCCCTTGCTCAACCCCGTCCTCTACTGCCTGAGAAACAAGGAGGTCCAGCAGTCCCTGAGAAAAGCTCTTTTGACATTGGCTGCTTTCAGAGACAGGCATGGAGTGAGAAAGGACACATTCTGACATCGAGTAAAATTAGCTGGACCTACCCGGCTTTGCCCGGGAAACTGGAGGAACAAAATGTAGAAAAATGGAGCTGCGGGTGCTGTGGGGAGCAGGGCAGCTGCCCGAGTTGTTGTGCGCGTGGGGGTTGAGGAACTTTGTGCTGCTGTGGGAGTCAGCAAGGAGAGAGGGAAGAGGGTCGCTTATGTAACCTCATGGGTGGAAGTCGGCACTGGGGGCTGCAGGCGGCAGGCATGGGACGTAAGGTGGGTGCAGTGGCCTCTGCAATGTGGCGGGTTATTTTTTATTTTTATAGCTTGTGATCGGGCCCAATTGGGTTCAATAGTATATTAGAACCTTCTCCGGGAGGACAGGTTATCCCATGCAACATTTGCTTGCGGTAGCTCTTATAGTGTCCAAGTTATTAGTGAACAAACTTATAAAAATTCTCCTTTGTATATTAGACAGAGATGGACTGAAAGATTTCCTTACACATGGCCCATTGCCACCCTGACAACAGGGTTCCCCCTCAATGACCTTACGTCACCTTCTTTCTCTTTGGATTCCTTGCTTTGTGTTAGTTGGACTCCCAGGCTACGTCTACACTGGCATGATTTTACGAAAATGCTTTTAACGAGGATTTAGAAGCTTCCAAGTGGAAGAGGAGGACTGAACTCTCCCTGCATGCTCCACTGGGGCCTTCTTCCACCCTCCCCTCTTCCCCTTCCCCCTCCCCAACCTCCCTTCCTAATGTCAAATAAACACACCTGTTTTGACAACCAAAAACTCTTTCATTTTACGTAACTGGGGTGGGGGGACGGAGAAATGAGGATGTGAGAGGGGAGGAGGAAACCTGGGAGGAGGGAGCAAAAAGGAGGAGGAAGGGAAGGGAAAGCTCAGGGTTGGGGGTCCTGCTGGCTATCCCGTCTCACAGCACTGTGGGTGCGGAGGCCTCAGGGGGGGGGGAGTGTGTGTGGAGGGTGGGGCAGGAGGGGCAGGAGGGACAGGGCTGTGGAAGAAGTGAGAGGAAAAGCAGGGTTTGGAGGAGGAGTGAGAGCTGGGCCGGCCGCAGGGTTTGGAGCAGGAGGAGGCAGGAACCTGTCAATCAGGGTCTGGAGGTGACCTCTGAGGGCACGGCCCTGCTCCTCCAGCACCTCCAAGCTCTGTTGCTGTAGCCGCAGGTCCTCCCGGACCCAGTGCTCCTGGATGCGGATCTGGTGCTGCAGGTGCCTCCGCTGGTAGTCCTCCGTGTTCCCGGTGTGCCTGATGGCCCAGATGTGGGTGGCCCAGGTGCTCTGGGGGGGTATGTCTACACTACCCCGCTAGTTCGAACTAGCGGGGTAATGTATGCATACCGCACTTGCTAATGAAGCCCGGGATTTGAATTTCCCGGGCTTCATTAGCATAAGCGGGGAGCCGCCATTTTTAAATCCCCGCTACTTCGAACCCCGTGTAGCGCGGCTACACGGGGCTCGAACTAGGTAGTTCGGACTAGGGTCCTATTCCGAACTACCGTTGTCCCTATGACTTACGGCTTTTCCTGCAACCCTTCTGGATCAGGAACTCCTGTGGAGGGCGTCCCCTGGGAACGTACATGGTTATGGTACATCCTAGTGAGAGGAGTCCCATATTGAGTGTGCTTCTGAACTTCTGCACACGGCTTAGAGCTGGGAGTAGCAGCAAAGGCAGAAGAAGGTTACACTGATGTGTGAAAGGGGAAACTGAGGCATGCAAATTCATGTGGGGTAAGCGTCATTCTTGGGTGTGACGTTAGAAAAATGACGTGTCCATCTGTCTGTCCTTGTCAATCTTCTTCTCTCCGCGTCCGAATTCCTGCCCACCTAGGGTTTGTTTTAGGCCCCGCCCATAGCTCGCTGCCTGGAGCAGGAAGGGGACACGAGCCCCTCAAACACCTTCTATTGAAAGGGATCTTGTCATCCCCATACTTAGATCCAGTCTATCCAGGGAAGGCACCTCTCCTTTAAATAGACACAGCTGAACGGGCCGATGGTCTCTGGCTCCCTAGCAACACGCTAGAGGTGGGGCACCCCCTAAGTGCTTTCTTTAAAGGGCTGGCAGCTTCCCAGCACTAGTCTGGCCGTGTGTTGCCTAGTAGCTGCGGTGAACAGGAGAGCCCTTTCAATGGGAACAGCTCAAAGGGATCCTGCGTCTCTGGCAATGCACGGGGGAGATGGGGGAACTGGGGACCATGTCAGCTACATACAGGGCTCGTGTGTTCCCCAACTGGCCAACATCAGGTGGTTCCGAGGGGATGAACCGAACAAGCACCTCTCAGCTGATCCACCCCCTGTCGCTCTTTCCCTTCCTCTCCTGCCGGACTGTCACTGGGTTGTAACCAACAACGTGACTGACATTGGTCGTGTGGTCTCTTGACTGTATTTTACAGTGAGCCATCTGGGCGCAGCGATTTCCTTTCAATTCATCCCCCTCCATGTCACACTGTCCATGCAACACAACGAAGAGGAGCCTGGTGTTTGTTGGGCTGCTTTGTGTGCATGGACAGATCCGTACTGCCCCACCAGTCAACTTCCCGTCCTCAGCCAGCCCCCTGCTCTACACGGTATCACTCAGCTCGTAGGTGATAACGGCCAAACCGTTCTGTACCACTCAGCATCTTGCCTCTGATATTCATGTGTCCTGTGCCGCTCAGGGAAAGATGCTCAGTCACCGAGGGCGGGTTTTTTGGGTCAGCTCCTTTGCAGGCGGAAAGCCACAGTTACTTTCTCCACAGCTGATCTGTGCTGGGATCTGTGTCGTTCCCCCCCTCCCCCCTGTTCCCAGAATGCCCAGCAGCAGAGGGCAGGTGTGTTCACAAGACAGGGATCCAGCTCCGCCTTTCCCATCCTACATGCACAGCCCGTCCCTCTGTGTGTGGGGGGGGGCTCACATTGGCAAATGGGGGGCGACTCTCTCCCCCTTTTCTCTGCCTCAGTGCTGGGCAGGGAGGGAGGGGAGAGCTGCAGCCTTGGTGGGGCCGGGCGGAAGGAAGGCCCTGCCCGGGCCACGATGGTGCTTTCCTCCTCAGTGCCTGTCCTGCAGCGAGGGGGGGGGGAGGGCGTCCAAAAATTTTTTTGCTTGGGACGGTAAAAAACCTAGAGCCGGCCCTGCTTTAAAGTGCTGCATAGTCAGAAGTTACAAAAGCACCACAAGTGTGTGTTGGGAGGTGTGTGTGAATGAGTCAGTGTGTGCGTGTGCGTGTGTGTGTGTGTGTGTGCGTGTGTGTGTGTGTGTGTGTGTGTGTGTGTGTGTGCTTGTGTGAGACAGACAGAGAGTAGATCAGTGTGTTTGTGAGACAGTGGCGTTCTGATTCTGACACTGTCATTCACATTCTAAAGCAGTTGGTGCCTTTAAATCTCAGAGCCGATGCGACAGGGAGATTCACTCTTTTGCTCCCATGGCCGGTGTTTGGAGAGCCAGGTCTAGGGGTCAGACTGACCTGGGAGCTTTGGCCAACAATTGTTGAAATCTCTCAAACCGGGGACATTTAATTGTTTTCCCCCAAGAAAGCAGCTCTCGGTTCTGCCTCTACAAACACTCATAAACTGGTGCAATTGACCCTGGCAGATCTGAGAACAGGTAGCAACCCTTGGGCAGAGCCGGCACAAGCTATGGGCTAATCAGGCTACCACCAGGGCACCCCATTGTAGGGGGCGCTGAGCCGGGCTGCTGAGCTGGGCGGGGATGGGGCTGCACATGAGCCGCACTTCCGGGCCCCAGGATGCATGAATGACTTGGGCCAGCCCTACCCTTGGGGTGTGTACAGGACGGATTTCTCATGTCTTTGTCTGTTTTCAGTAGCATCTTTCAAATGGTGGGTTTTGCCTTGAATCTGCTGCAACAGCAGATACCGGTTAGACTTTATACCAAAGGTTGGGGGTTTGGGTTTTTCTCTCATGGGGTTTCTCTCTGCTCAACCTCAAAAGGGTAATTTCCTCCCCCCGCCCACCTCGAGCGACACGCACGACACTTGAGTGAGCTCGGATGCTAAAACTAGCAGCGTAGCCTCAGCAGCACAGACTAACTACCCGCAGCCGACTGAGATCCCAGGTACGGACACAGGTGCGTATCGCCAGCCACTGGCTCTGCTGCCCTGTTCTCATTGCTCATTCAATGCTGCCAAGCTGATCAAAGCTGGGGAGTGACACCTCTCACTTGTAGGGTGGACAAACCCATCTTTGAGCTTTAAACAGTCTCCATTTCCCGTCTATTGACTTGTTATATCCTCGAGACTGGCTGAAATGACATGATGAAGATACTTCACACCCCTGAATGTTTAGAGCTCCGTGCTTATAGGATGCTTTTCTGTGTCAAGACACTTATTATGGAGGGAGAAACCAAACGCCCATCGTGGAATTGATCCTTGTCACGTTTGGGAACTGCCCAGAACAGCAGCCCCTCCTCTTCCTGCTGTCACTAGTCATCTACATTGCAGCTGTTGCTGGGAACCTCCTCATCATTGTGCTATGGATGATGGATCTTTGGCATTTCCGACACCATGGTGGTACCTTTCATTCTGCAATTCACTTACTGTGGACCCAAGGAATTTGACCATTTCTTCTGTGATTATTCATCCATTGGTAGGTTCTGTGGCGAGACATGGACTCTGGTGATACTACTGACATTTGTTCTGTCTTTCGAAAAACTCTAGTGGTCTTTCTGTTTACTTTTGTTACCTACATTAGTATCATCGCCACCATCCTGAGGATCCTTTCCAGCACTGGGAAGGAAAAGGCCTTTTCCACCTGCTTCTCCCACATCATTGTGGTTGCAGCTTTCTATGTGAGCGGACTGACAATCTATCTGGTTCCACTGGCCAACCCTCTCATGATTGTTCACAAAATATTGTCTGTCATGATCGCAGTCCTAATACCTTTGCTCAAGCCTCTTATCTATTGCCTGAGAAACAAGGAGGTCCATCAGTCCCTGGGAACAGCTGTTATGAAATTGGCTGATTTCAGACACAGACATGGACTGTGAAGGGACTAGTAGCAAGGTCTCCGCTTACCTCATCCACAATGTGGTGGAAATATAACATGCCGAGACCACCTGGGGGATGTTGTGCTCCCCCACATCAAGGCAGGTCAGGAAACACATGAATCGTACCATCAAGTGCCCGAAGGTGCAGTCCACCTGCATGCGGGAGCTGCCAAGGCAGGCATTTACTTGGTTCTTGCTGGGATCCACATGACTGGTGTAGGGCTTCATGAGCAACTGCGTGAGGGGGTAGGGAGCATTCCCCATGATGCACAGTGGCACCTGAATATGCTGAACCCAACAGTCACACTGGGGGAAGAATGTGCCGGCCTCCAGTTTCTCATACAAGCTGGAATTTCTGAAATTGCATTTGTCTTGTGCCCTCTCTGAGCACCCGAGGAAAATATCCATGAACTGTCCGTGGAGATCGACCAGGGCCTGCAGCACCAAGGAGAAATAGCCCTTGTGGTTAAAGTTCTGTGTGGCTCATTGTTCTGGGGATTGGATGTGGGTTCCATCAATGGCCTCTCCACAATTGGGGAAGCCCAGCATGGCAAATTCAGCCACGATAGAGTCCAGCTCTCCCAGGCAGATGACTGTGCACAACAGGATAGAGTTGATGGCCCTCCCTCCTGCAGAAGGAGAAAACAAACACACAAAACAGAGAATCAGAGAAGGGGCCCGTCACATAAACCATCCCCTCATAAAGACCACGAATGAAGCTGTTGAACAAAACCATCCCCAGAACCAGCCTCTGGAGCATCCGCTTGATATCAGCTGCCAACTAGACAATGAACCATTGATATTGCTCATTGAGCCTGACGATGTAGCCGGCTTTCTGGACTACACCGGCCTCTGCTCCACCATGGTCACCGGAAACCTTTCTTGGGAAGTCCATGGAAATTGGTC
The DNA here is from genome assembly GCF_049634645.1 of Pelodiscus sinensis. NCBI lineage: Eukaryota > Metazoa > Chordata > Testudines > Trionychidae > Pelodiscus > Pelodiscus sinensis. The sequence goes on along the minus strand of NC_134740.1, from coordinate 9,381,459 downwards.
AGTTTACTGGAATTTTTATTTCCTTAAAGGGAAATGTTGATGGAAAAATATGGAAATCCCCCATGTGAACAAGAGCTGGTTTTCCCCGGTGTCTGTGTAAATTCTTCCTCTCTTGGACTGAGCCATTTATTGACAGATCTCATTTTCTATGATTCCATTGGTGAGCAGCTAAACCAAGCCTTGATCGGCAGAGCTGATTACAGATGTCACATAAAAAGCAACCAACTGCAGGTGCTCTGTGTTCGTCTGAATCCTGCACTTTTCCTACAATGCCCGAATATACAGACTCTCGGTGCAATTAAGAGCCTCTACGATGGTTTATCACCAGGACAATCTCTCCTGAACTAGAGTTTCTAGATCATTGGGAGATATGTCTTGTGACTTCATATAGGTTTGTAAGATGTCTTTATAGCACTTATACTACCAATAGAGCACTTTCCATGAGCAAGAGGCCAGAGAAAATTGACTTAAAAAAAAGCCTGTGCCTGAGCTTACTTGATTTATATACATGCATTTTCTGAAACTACACAAAACTGCACATTCTAAGGTTTTCAACTGCAACTCATTGTGATCTTTGTCAAACTTTGTAATCTTTGTAACTTTTACATTTACTGTAAACTGCAATTTTGTCATCAGCTTCCTTGCCTAAGGTGCTTGTAACATGCTCTAAGCTGCATTCTCCCCAGTGCGTAAGTGTGAGTGTGTTTGAAGAAGACTAGGAACAATGGAGCACATGGTGGTGAATCATCACAGACAGCTGCTTTTGCTGGATGAAAGGAAGTATGGACATGCTCCCTGATGATGAGGCACTCCTCTGCTCCTGAGGAACTCCTCTCTCCTGCCAGTGACTCTCCTCCTGCCCAGCTTCCCCAGCCATGATGAGAAGACAGACCCTCCAGGATCTACATGCCTTGCCCCCCTGCTTTCTGCAATTTGATTTCTATATTATCATTGCCAATGCAGAATGTCTCTTGCTCATGGCCATATGTATTGATCAGTATCAAGCGGTCTGACATCTCCTCCGCTATTGTCAGCCGACGGTCAGGGCAGTGTGTGTGTGTGTGTGTGTGTTTCCTAGTAAAGGTTTAACGTCTGTGTCTTTACTGCTAGGACTGGGGTCCTGTCAGAGAGGGTAGCCAGCAGGCCCACAGACGCCCCTTTATAGGAAGAGCTTGTTACACCTAAGATTGTAGCTGCTAGAACACAGGGTTCCTTTGCAGCGGGCAGCCTAGGGAAGGCTCAAAGGTGCTCCAATGCCTCTGTCACCTGGGAGTGACACAGATCCGAACGCCCAAGCTCTTCCTATAACTGTCCCTTTATGACCGGCTGAAGTTCTTTTAAATTGTGCTTGATTCTATTACAGCAACTGAAGGAGTCAGGTTAAAAACTTAAACAGTTACAGGTTTATTAAAAAGAGTTATAAAAGCATATGGTTACAATGGCTATTGCTCTATTTCTTAAATGTTAGCAAATATATAGAGATCTTAAAAATGGTTACAGGAAAATAAAGATAGAAAGTAGAAATAATGGTAGCAAGTGACAGCTTAATCTTTAAAACTCTCTAACACTATGTATATATATATACTTAAACAAAGGACCACATCCAGGTACAATTTTTACCCCCTTCTGTGCCTCTCGACTCCAGCAGGTCAAGCCAGGGCCGGTCTCTCAATTCCTAGGAAAGACAAATACCCCGTTGAACCTCGGGAGATCAAACACCAAACCCGACCAGCAGATAGATGGTAGATTGACACTCAGAGAAAATGTGCTGCTGGACCCATCTTTATACCCCTCGGGGCCCGTATCCTCTTTCTTATCTAAGATGCAAATTATACTGATCCCTTTTGTGGCGCCAAATTTTACAAACAAGTTTCAAGTTAATTTACACTTCCAAGAGAGATAACTAAATTGTGAGTACTAGACATTTTTTTACTGGGCGAGAGATTCCTCCCCCCATGGACGGCTGTGTGTTCGTATCAATATGGGTTAAGTCAAGGACACTCCTTGGCAGCCTCTTGGTCAGCAATTGGCGTATCTCTGTTTACAGCCATTCACGGTCACAGCAGCCTGGGCCTTCTGTTCTGTGTGCCCTGTATGCTCTAGGCAAGCAAAAATGGATGTTAAAAGGGGGGTTCCAGTCTGGCTACAGCTATGCTGTTCTGATGAAAAGGCAGGGTCTGTTGCCACATGGTGGCATGAGCCTCGGTATTAGGCATTTCCTATTGCATCAGTCTACAAATGATCATTCTGCAATGCAGATATTGTGGTCCCAAAGAAACTGACATTCTCTTTTGTGACTTTGCAGCTATTAAAGGGGCGTTCTGTGATGTGCACACTAGGGCTATGTCTAGACTGCAGGCTTCTTTCGAAAGAAAAATCCGCTTTTTCGAAAGAGAGCACCCAGCGAGTCTGGATCCTCTCTTTCGAAGACAGACTCTTTACATTGAAGAACGCCTTCCTTTGAAAGAGGAACTTTCGAAGGAAGGAGTTCTTCCTCGTTAAACGAGGTTTACCGCCATCGAAAGAAAAGCCGCGTTCTTTCGAAATAATTTCGAAAGAACGCGGCTTGAGTCTGGACGCAGGGGAAGTTTTTTCGGGAAAAGGCTACTTTTCCTGAAAAAACCCCTGAGTCTGGACACGGCCTAAGAATCTGCAACTGATGTCATTCGCATTCACTATCATATTGAATGTTGGGATCTTTCTACTGACCCTGCCATCCTCCATTTCCATTATCAGCAACATCCTGAGAATCCGTTACAGGATGGGGAGGCCGTTTCTACCTGCTCCTCCCCTACCTCCCTGTTCTTGTCATTTTTATGTGAGTGTAAAGGCCGTCTATGTAGTTACAGTGATTGACCCTGTTCTGATCCTCCACAAAATAATGTCTGTCTGGTTCCTATTCCTGGTCCTTTTGCTCAACCTTGTCCTCTACTGTCTGAGAAACAAGGAGGTCCATCGGTCCCTGAGAAAAGCTCTTCTGGCACTAGTTGCTTTCAGACACAGGCATGGAGAGAGAAAGACAAATTTTGACATAGAGTAGAATAGAGATGAACTGAAATACTTCCTTACACGTGGCCCATTTGACTCCCTAACAAGAGGGTTCACCCTCAATGACCTCACGTCACCTTGTTTCTTTCTCGATTCCTTGCTTTGTGTTTGTGAGTCTCCTATTTTCTCAGCTTTTCTCTCTCCTACCGGCCGAGCATTTTTGTGCTGCGCTCTACTTCACTGCTCTGTACGTAAATGCCAATACCCAATTAGTGCAAGGAGCTTAACTTCTGAGCATTCCTGGATCTCCCCGCCCACCTGCTGAATCCTATTATATTCCCATTGTCTTGAGTGGGCTCTTCTATTGTCAATTACATGAGGGAAATGAGGTGAAGTATTTTGCTGCCACAGTAAGTGAAAGTAGAACACAACTGTAGATGGGAAAGAAACTATGAAACTCTGTGCAGGGATGGGAGTTTTAGTGTCCTTCTCCGTGTCAATTCCTGTCTTTCCATACACTTGCCAGAGTGGAGGCACTTCTGTCTCTGTTCATACTCAGAGGAGCACAGGTGTTGATGCAGATGTGAGGGGACGGGACAAAATTGTGCGGGATCATTAGCTCTGACTTCTCTCTCCCCCAAAATAAAATGAAACGAATGAATTGAAAAGAACAGGACTTGAGCACCTAACAACAACCGGCAACTTTGCCCATCCGACTCCTTCCTCCCCGGCTGAAATGCAATGGATGTGCAAACATTCTACCAAAGTGTCAGTAGAAAGTGAATTAAAGAATTAAGTCTCTCTACACTAGGTCTTCTGCTCTGTTAGTTCATACTCTACAGTTGTGGGACCAGGGGCAGGTGAATACCAGCCCACAGCCCGGATCTGCTCTCCCACCATTACCTTCTAGCAGGCCTCTCCCTCCATATTTACTTGCTGGTGACAGGTACAGGCAATCACAGCCCTGGTTGGACAAAGATCACAATTCTTGGCCAATGGGAGTTGCGGGAAGCAGTGTTCTTGTCTGCACTGCTTCCGGCTCCTCCCATTGGCCAAGTCTGGAGACCCACAGCCAAGGGGAGCTGTGATCACTGGTGTTTCCATCTTTCCCACACATGTTCCACAAACAGGACAGAGAAACCCGTCCCTGGAGACATTGGGGAACGATTGAAGTACCCAACATGAGCAATGGCTGACGTGACGTAAGACACGTCTACCAAGCAAGGAGAAGCCACCTCTGGACCCGTCAGCTGACTCAGACTGAGGTGAAGTTTTATTGCTGAGAAGAATTTCAAGTTGGGGGCTGCAGAACGAAGTCTGGGAACCTTCCACATCACTGGGCCTAGATCACACGTTACAGCAATGAAATAGCCCCATGAACCCTCGTCTGCTGCCACAGGCCAGCTGCACTTTTTCTTTCATGAAGAGACGTGGCTTTAGGCACTTTGGAATCCATCCCAATGTTTCCTGTCTGTCCACCGAGCAGTAAGATCCACCCCTGTAGCCTGGGGCTTAGAGGCCCTGAAGGCTGAGCTAACCCAACATCACCTTTGCCTCCTAAATGCATCGATTGGATGGTTGGGTTATGAGGTAACACAGATCACTGAACCATCCATCCCAGCCCACTCCCGCTGGGGCCGTCAGCTCCCACCACCCGATTGGCCAGTCCCTCTGTGTGCGGGGTGCTCTGGTCTGGCCTGGCCAGTCAGCTCTGGAGTTCACAGACTAGAGCAGGCTAATAGGTAAGGGTACCTGTAAGACTCCTTCTTACCGGTACGCTGACTGGTTACTCATGCAACATCCCTACCCATTACTGAGATACAGTTATAGCAGAAATATGAAGCAATTTAGAGAAGCCAGGACATTTACAGTGTCATTGGAAACATTGGGATTTGCAGCATTTGATGATCCCATTTGTATTCCTGCCTTAGTTTTGTCTCTCTCATTATGAATACGGAGCGTGTATCTTTATTCCCAGTGTACTCACACAGCCGTACCCCACTGGGGAAGGGGCTGTCAGTGCAGACAGATCGCTGAGCCCTGTAACGAGACATTAGGGAGAACAACAGGCCTCAGGAGATGCCCAACTCGCACAGGTCAACTGTTCCTCAGAACGCTCCAGAGAGACCACAATTAACAGCTGTGCACAGGGTCAGGGGATCAGACCACGCGACTCGGGGTCCCTCCTCCCATGTTGTTTTTCCACAGCCTGGTCCAGGGAGCTGTTTTGAAACAAAGGATCCCCCCTTTGCAGAGCTATATAAGGCAGGGGGCGAACTCAGCCGTTTTCAGTCCCCGCACAAAAGGATGCCGGGAAGGAGCTGAGGAGGACAGACTGCCCTGGTAGAAGAGCTGGACCCAGGCTGAAGGCGTCTTCCCGGTGTCTGGAAACCCGAGCGCCCCATGCTGCAAAGCAACGGCAAATTGTGCCTTGAGAAACTGCCGGGCGGCTGCTGTCATCACTGAGGTGAGAATCTGCTCGTTCCCCTGACTCTGCCCAGGGGCTTACGCTGATTTTCTGTTTGGCTCATTTGCCGATAATCCGCTCTGACCGGTTTGCTGTCCCTGATCACCGCTCACATGGCCTGTTTGTAGTTACTGAGCTTGTGTGTAGTTTTCTGTGAACCAGTGTGCCTTTTAGTGACCTGCCTGGGAGGGGATCTCACCTTGCCTGACACACGTGTGCATGTGACTCTGCACATAGAGAGGGGTCCGAACAGGATAACAACCTCCTACTGGCCATAGCTCCTTCGCCAGGGAGGTGCAGGTGTTACCAGATTTGCCCAATACTCTGGGGTGTGCTCATTTATCAGGGTTACCCTTTTGGGACTGGGGGAAGGTTAACAGTTCTATCAGGGTGCTGTTGGTGCTTCTTTGTGCTCTCATATGGAGCTGAATTCTCCCTGCAGCCAATTTCCCCTCCCATTGGAGCTCTCCTTCAGGAACTAGATTCCTCAGGATGGGGTTCTTACCTTCTTGGCAACACACACAGACACTCACACCCACTAACAGAGCACGTCTGAGAGGACTGGGTACTCAGCACTCCCAAGCTGACCCCCTCATATGTCCCTGGACTCAGCTGGCTGGGTTTCACAGCAATGCCACACTGCACCCTCATGTGCCTTTGGACTCCGTGGGCTGGATTAAACAGCACTTTAAGCTGCCATCCTCATAAGCCCCCAGGTTCAACACCCCCTAGCCCCACTTTCACACCACAGTCATTCACTGGTAAAACACACAGTGAGCAAACCCCACAGGATTTTGGGTACTGCAGGGATCTTTTGCTTGGGTACAAGAAGCGTTGTTGCAGAGCGAATAGGGAAGCCAAAACAACACCCCTTAAGAAAGAGTGAGCAAAAGAGAAAGAAAGAGAGAGAAGCAACCAGCTTAACAATGAAAGTGATTTGTTTCTGAGCAGTGAATAGATATAAAACAGTTACAATATCAATTCTAACAATTACAATATTAAATCTAAATTGAAACTGATTACAAATGTTAGGTAACCATACGACAGTTTACATAGGGCAGGGTCAGGAGGCTATGCTTAGAGAGATAGTTGATGAGAGAGAGAGAGAGAGAGAGAGAGAGAGAGAGAGGGTATGTCTACACTATCCTCCCAGTTCGAACTAGGAGGGCACTTGCAAATGAAACCCAGGATTTGAATTTCCCGGGCTTCATTTGCATAAGTGGGGCTCCGCCATTTTTAAATCCCTGCTCGTTCGAAACCCTGTGCCGCACGGCTACACGCGGCACGAACTAGGTAGTTCGAACTAGGCTTCCTAGTTCGAACTACCGTTACTCCTCATTCCATGGGGTGAAACATAATATTTAAAAGTCCAGTTGCACTGGGCCTCCACCCAAGCAATGTCTACCCCCCAGGTGTGATGGCCTGTGTCTGCAGCTGTAGCTGCTAGCCTAGAGATCTCAAGAGTTTGGAGCTTCCGAAGCTCATGTTGTATAACTCAGGGTAGGCTTAGAAATGCTGGATAGTCCATAGAGGCACGGTAAACTTGCTATCACAGCTAATAATTGTGGTTACATCTAACAATTGTGGGTATATCACAGAAATGGCGATTAATGTCAGGCACCATGAGTTGGATCCAATGTCCATTAATTAATACAATAGTACAATCATTACAAAAGTAATTAGTACAGTCTTGTTTTTACACGCACACATGCTATAACAGTACAGACAGTAACAAACCCGTCTTGCTAGACAACATCAAAGGAACAGTGCGATTTATTTCCCAGTTGTGGGAAGAAACAATCATGTTCCTCCAATGCTTGGTCTCCACAACCCTGTTTGGGGCACCTTGCTGAATGAGGTCATGCCCCGCTCCAGTCCAGTTCAGCGGTTCCCAGTTTCCAAGGGACCGTGTCATATACTTGCCGGTGGGTGTGACTGGAGACCGCTGCAGCTCCATTGAGGGTAATGGAGGTGTCTGGATGCCAGTGACAATGATGACATGCAAGGGCATGGCTGGTACCCAAACTTCTGAAGAAACCAGGATAGTTCGGTACCTTTCACCACCTGGAAGGCTGTCAGTAGTGGTATTACTAACGGTGTCCCTTTCGAGACCACAACGGCTTCCAGAATAAGGGGATGGAGTCTGCTGTGGTCTTAGTTTCATAGCAAAACTTGAGTGACTCTCTGGTGGCAACCTATGTACAATTGGCCAAACTTTCCCAGGAGTACCCTAAGGAGTTGCCAATAGCATGGAATTGATAGTGACACTGCAGGGCCAGGGGGTTGTTCCCATTTCAGCAGGCAGGGACCTTCGTAGGTTCAGGGGGATCACAGGTCCAGCATAGAGCTTGGGTAGCATCAGACTCCAGATACTTTGGGCCAGCAGAGTGCTGGGGCAACAGTGGGCTGTCATGGCTCTTGTTCAGGATCTGTGAAAGGGCAGAAAAGAGAAAACAAACTCAACACTGCCCCGTATATACAGGGAGAATCGGGAATTAGTATTACAGAGTGAACATGAAATAGTGACCTATATAAGAATGGGCAATATTAGTCCAGTACTTCTGTGGCCTGTTCCTGCCTCAGCATCGGGGTAGGCACTGACAAGCCTAGCCGACACGTATTATTTAACAGCCCCAAGCTGTTCCTCCTTCCTAGTCAAGAAGGGTGGCTGGCAGGATGGAGAACACAGTTATGCTATTCCTTGCAGGTCAGGTGGTTTATCTTTCCACTCTTTGTTTTGTGAAGAGTGAAACCACTTCTGCCAAGGTTTCCCATTTTTCCTATTCAGGTTTTCCCCGGTGTACTTTTTTGTCTTGTCTCCCTTTATGGCCTTCATCGTGCACAAATTGAATCAGGTCCCCCTGTATCTGGTTGTGGACTATCCAGTGCCTTTCACTGCATCCTCTGCCCACCAGACATCTTCAACCTGCTCCATCCTGGATTTTCCTGTGTGCTCTTTCCTTTTCCTGGCTCAGGACTGAATTTCTGTATCCCCATCTTGAAAAGTACCTAACTCTAAGGCATCTATTCCGTGGCCTAAAGGTTTTCCCTGAGTAGTTCCTGCCTCTGTTTGTTCCACCTGGTCTGTGTCTTTGCTATGGTCACTGATAGCAGCAGCTTTGGCTAAGGCATCAGCTCTGTTGTTCCCGTGTGCTTCCTCTAAGGGATTTTTCTGATGCCCCTTTGTGTGAATCACCCAAGAGTCTCCAGTTCTTTCCATGTCATTTCCCTCCTGAGCCCAGCATTCTATTGGTCCCTGTAGTCTGTCCACTAGCAAGGGACCATCCTGCCAAACAGGTGCTTCCTGGATTTCTCCTCCACACCCACTGAGCTGAGCCTGTGTAGTGGTGGGTCTCCCTCCCGAGATCCACCGAGGACTCACAATGTTTACTGAGGCTCCTGTGTCCACTAGCAGCTGGGCTAACGTCCCTGCATTCCCCACTGTAGCCCTTACAGTTGGTCTTCCCCACCTGTCACAATGAAGTCTTGCGATCACAGGCTTGTCTTGTAACACAGGGCTGGTGTTGCACACTGGGCTGTGGGTTGTTATCCTGCCAGGAGATTCCCTCATGCAGTGGTCGGTCAGGGAGCCCTGCACACACCAGCTGATGGGTGTGTCTGTGTTGTCTGAGTGCAGGAGTGGGGTGTTGTCTGCTGCTGGCCACAGCAGCACAGTGCGAGCGGGATCCCAGGCTGGTGGCTCAGAGGCTCAGTGGCTCCTCAGCTCCAGCTTAGAATCCCAGTGCTTCCCCTTCCAGCTAGGGAAAGAGTTTTTCCTAATATCCAACCTAGAACTCCCCCACTGCTACTTGAGACCATCGCTCCTTCTTCTGCAACCTGACACCACTGAGAACAGCCTCTCTCCAGCCTCTCTAGAACCTCCCTATATGAACGTGAAGGCTGCTCTCAAATCCCCCCTCTCTCTTCTCTTCTGAAGACTAAACAAACCCAAATCCCTCAGTCTCTCCTCGTAGGTCATGTGCTCCTGCCCCTGAATCATTTTTGTCACCCTCCTCTGGAACTGCTCCAATTCATACACATCCCTTCTATACTGGGGCTCCCAGACATGGTCACAATACTCCAGATGTGGCCTCACCAGAGCCAAATAAAGGGGAAATATCACTTCTATAGATCTGTTGGCAATGCTCCTTCTAAACCACCCTAATATGCCAATAGCCTTTTTGGGTACAAGGACGCCCTATGGACTCATCTCCAGCTTCTCATCTGCTGTAATCCCCAGGTCATTTTCTGCTGAACTGTCACATAGCCAGTCGGTCCCCAGCCTGTAGCAATGCTTGGGATTTTTCTATCCCCAGGCAGGACTCTGCACTTGTCCTCGTTGAACCTCATCAGATTTCTGTTGGCCCAATCCTCTAATCAGTTTAAGTCAGTCTGGACCCCATCCCTGCCATCCAGCGTATCCCTGTCTTCTCCCTATCTTAGTGTCATCTAGATACAAGCTGAGGGTGTAATCCATCCCCTCATCCATGTCATTAATAAAGAAGTTGAACAAAACCGGTCCTAGAACAGATCCTTGGGGCACTGCGCTAGAAACCAACCATCAACCTGACATCGACCCGTTGATCAGTAGCCGTTGAGCCTGAAAGTCTAGCCAGCATTCTACCCATCTTATAGTCCATTTATCCAATCCATACTCCCTTGGCTTGCTGGCAAGTATATTGCGGGGGACCATATGAAAAGCCTTGCTAAAGTCAAGGTATGTCACATCCACTGACTTCCCCATGTCCATAGAGCAAGTTACCTCCTTGTAGAAGCTAATCAGATTGGTCAGGCACGACTTGCCCTTCGTGAATCCATGTTGACTATTCCTGGTCACTTTCCCCTCTTCCAAGTGCTTCCAAATGGATTCCAGAGGGATCCCCTCCATGATTTCTCAGGGGACTGAGGTGAGGCTGACATGTCTGTAGTTCCCTGGATTGTTCTTCCTTCCTTTTCTAAAGATGGGCACTACATTTGCCTTTTTCCAGTCATCCGGGATCTCTTCCGATCTCCATGACTTTTCAAAGATAATGGCCAAAGGCTCCGCAATGACATCTGCTAACTGCCTCAGGGTATGTCTACACTACCCTCCTAGTTCGAACTAGGAGGGTAATGTAGGCATACCGCACTTGCAAATGAAGCCCGGGATTTGAATTTCCCGGGCTTCATTTGCATAAGCGGGGAGCCGCCATTTTTAAAACCCCGCTGGTTCAAACCCCGTGCAGCGCGGCTACACGGGGCACGAACTAGGTAGTTCGAACTAGGGTTCCTAGTTCAAACTACCGTTACTCCTCATTTCATGTAGATTAGGCTGATTGGCAAAGGGAAATGAAGTCGCGATTTAAATAATCGTGGCTTCATTTCAATTTACATGGCTGCCACGCTGAGCCGACAAACAGCTGATCAGCTCACCTCGTGAAACCAGGTTTACCTGTGTCGATGAAGAAAGGCTTCTTTGTCGGGGCATCGCGTCCAGACTCCCCCGATCTGCCGACAAACAGCTGATCGGCAGATCGGGGCAGCCATTTAAATTTAAATGAAGCCGCGATTATTTTAATCGCGGCTTCATTTCCCTCTTCCGATCTGGCTAATCTACATGCCTCCGTCGAAGGAGGCATGTAGTCTAGACACACCCTTACTGTGCATCAGGATGGTTTCTTCCTGTGCCTTTAATAAGGCTTCTTTGAAATCCTGTCAGCTCTCCTGGGCTCCTTTCCCCTTTATGTACGCGTCCCAGGAATCTTGCCCATCAGTTCTCTGAGGGTATGTCTACACTACTACCCTAGTTCGAACTAGGGTGGTAATGTAGGCATACCGCATTTGCAAATGAAGCCCGGGATTTGAATTTCCCGGCTTCATTTGCATAAGCCGGCCGGCGCCATTTTTAAATGCCGGCTTGTTCGAACCCCGTTCTGCGTGGCTACACGCGGCACGGGCTAGATAGTTCGAACTAGCAAGCCATTCCGAACTATCTGTACGCCTCGTGGAAATTCAAAACCCGGGCTTCATTTGCAAGTGCGGTATGCCTACATTTCCCCGCTACTTCGAACTAGCGGGGTAGTGTAGACATACCCTTAGAGAGTCAAAATCTGCGTTTCTGACGTCCAGGGTGTGTATTTTGCTACTCTCCTTTCTTCCTTTCATCAAGGATCCTGAAATCTGCCATCTCATGATCACTGCTTCCCAGGTTGGCACCCTCCTCTACTGCCCCTACGAATTCCTCCCTATTTGTGAGCAGCAGGTCAAGCTGCGCACGGCCCCTAGTCGGTTCCTTGAGTACTTCTACAAAGAGGTTATCTCCAATATTCTCCAAAAACTTCCTGGATTGTCTGTGTACTGCTGTATTGGTCTCCCAACAGATGTCAGTGTGATTAAAGTCCCCCATGAGAACCAGGGCCTGCGATCTGGAAGCTTCTCTCGGTAGTCTGAAGAAAGCCTCGTCTACCTCATCCACCTGATCTGGTGGTCTATAGGAAACACCAACTACAACATCAGCACTTCTGCTTCCACCTCTATATTTAACCCATAGACTCTCAACAGGCTTTTCCCACTGCCCCAACTGCCCTGTCTTCCAACACTAGGCAACATCAGATGAAGTAGGAATAAGAGATCCTCCGGAAAAGGGCTTTATTCTGGAGGATCGGGCCAGTCTAGACGCTTTTTTCCGGCTTATCTACAAGCGGCGGACATCTTTATTTAAATCCCGCGGGGGATATTTAAATCCCCCGCGGATTTCCCTATTACGAAGTTTAAAATTAGCATGCCCCTTTCGTAAAAGGGGCCAGTGTAGACGTAGCCAAACTGTGTGTGTTTGTGTGAGACACTGAATGATCCCGTGTGTAGCTTCATGGGAACACACCCTCCCTTGAAGGAGCCACTTGCTGGTATCACAAAGATTTGAAGTATGGGTGCACATGAGGCCATCTAGTGCCCAACTCTCTGTCACACTGATAGTTGGTGCCTAAATCCCTTAGATTCCTTGAAAACTCATGGCTGATGTCAACAAGGGGCTTGAATTTTTCTCCACATGGCCTGTGTTTGCAGTTCCAGGCCTACAGACCAGAATGACCTGGGAGCTTTACTGAAGAATCTTTGAAATCTTTCAAATTGGGACCATTGAATTTTTTCCTTGTAGAAAGCAGCTCTCAGTCCCACCTCTGCACCTTCATGGAAACCTGCTGGAATTGACCTGGAGCATCTGAGATCAGGTAACAGCCCAGGGTATGTGTTTGGGGTGAGGCCCTTTCTCTTTCCTTTTCTGTCTCTGTTTCTCAGCTGTATTTTCCACATGCTGGAATTTTCTTTCTTTGACTCTTGTGCTGCAGTGAATACTAGCAAGACCTGCTCTGTCTGATGAGCTATACCTCAGAAAGGCAGCTCCCCTAGAGCAACACACAGTCTTTGACTGAGCTCTGGTGCTAACATTAGCAGTGTAGCCTCAGCAGCACAGACCAGCTGCTGCCAACCCGATCCTGTCTGAGATCCAAGATACGCACACAGGGGTGTGTCCCAATCTGCTGCTCGTGCCGCCGGGTTCTCACTGCTAATTTGATGCTGCTAACTTGATCAAGGCTGAGGCATGTTACCGCAGCTGAGAATGACACCTCCCAACTGCAGGGCAGATGTATCCATGTTTGAACTGTAAATATCCTTTCTTTCCAATCTGCTGCCCTTAGTTATGTCCTTGACATTGGCTGAAACAACACTGACACGATGACGATATTTAAAAATTCCAGCCTAAAAGCAGTTGGGTGGGATTTTGCTTGGAAGCTTGAACTGTTAATGAAATGAATCTTCCTCTGCTTATAGACAAATTCATTTTTCAAGAGGAGAGACCCAGTGATCCCAGGTTTTTGGCCATGTGGCCAACAGCACAAGTCTGCAGGTGCTCTGTGAATGTCTGATGTGTTTCTGTTTCCAGATACGAATTATGGAGAAAACAGGAGGAAGAAACCAAACGCCCATCGTGGAACTGATCCTCTTAGCGTTTGGGAACAGCCCTGAACTGCAGCCCCTCCTCTTCCTGCTGTTTCTCATGATCTACATTGTGGCTGTGGCTGGGAACCTCCTCATCGTTGTCCTAGTGATGGCTGATGTTCGCCTTCACACCCCCATGTACTACTTTGTGGCCAATTTGTCCATTGTGGAGATCTGCTACGTCTCCACCACCCTGCCCAGGCTGATTGGCAGTCTCGCGACCGGGGATAGAAATATTTCTCTGCAGAATTGCTTTGTGCAATTTGATTTCTATATTATCTTTGCCAATGCAGAAAGTCTGCTGCTCACGGCCATGTGTATTGATCGGTACCTAGCGATCTGTCACCCCCTCCGTTACACTGCTCTGATGAACGACAGGGTCTGTTACCACATGGTGGCATCGGCCTGGATATTTGGCATTTCCTACACCATCATGCTACAAATTTTCTTTCTGCAATTAACATACTGTGGCCCCAAAGAAATTGACCTTCTCTTCTGTGATTTTGGAAGTGTTAATGGTCCGTTTTGTGGTGCCTTCACCAAGACTATACAACTATTGACATTTGCTTTCAGTATCATATTGAATGTTGGGATCTTTCTACTCACCCTGACGTCCTACATTTCTATCATCATCAATATCCTGAGGATCCCTTCCAGTACTGGGAGACAAAAGACCTTTTCCACCTGCTCCTCCCACCTCATTGTGGTTTTAGTTTTCTATGTGAGCGTATTAACAGTCTATGCAGTTTCAGCAATCAATCCTCTCCCGATCTTCCACAAAATAATTTCTGTCTGGTTCCTTGTCCTGGTCCCCTTGCTCAACCCTGTCCTCTACTGCCTGAGAAACAAGGAGGTCCAGCAGTCCCTGAGAAAAGCTCTTCTGACATTGGCTGCTTTCAGACACAGGCATGGAGTGTGAAAGGACACATTCTGACATAGAGTAAATCTAGCTGGACCTACCCAGCATTGCCCGGGAAACTGGAGGAACAAAATGTAGAAAAATGGAGCTGCGAGTGCCGTGGGGAGCAGGGCAGCTGCATGAGTTGTTGTGCGCGTGGGTGTTGAGGCACTGTGTGCTGGTGTGGGAGGTGGTGAGGAGAGAGGGAAGAGGGTCTCTTATGTAACCTCGTGGGTGGAAGATGGCACTGGGGGCTGCAGGCGGCAGGCATGGGACGTAGGTTGGGTGTGGCAGCCTATGCAGTGTGGTGGGATATTTTTTATTTTTACAGATTGTGATCGGGATCAATTGGATCCAAGAGTATCTTAGAACCTTCTCCGGGATGTCAGGTTATTCCATGCAATGTTTGGTTGCGGTAGCTCTTATAGTGTCCCTGTTATTAATGAACAAACTTGCATATTAGACAGAGATGGACTGAAAGATTTCCTTACACATGGCCCATTGCCACCCTGACAACAGGGTTCACCCTCAATGACCTTACGTCACCTTCTTTCTCTTTGGATTCCTTGTTTGTGTTAGTTAGACTCCTAGGCTACGTCTACACTGGCATGATTTTCAGAAAATGCTTTTAACGGAAAAGTTTTCCGTTAAAAGCATTTTCGGAAAAGCACGTCTAGATTGGCAGGATGCTTTTCTGCAAAAGCACTTTTTGCGGAAAAGAGTCGTGGACAATCTAGACACAGTTTTCTGCAAAAAAGCCTCGATCGCCATCTTCATATCAGGCATGCATTTTAGTGCTGTGCTCCACTTGGCTGATCTGGTCCTCACTTGTGGTATGTCTACACTACAGCACTAATTCAAACTAACTTAGTTCGAATTAGTTAAATTGAACTTAGTTAATTCGAATTAGCGCATCTAGACTTAAAAACTAGTTCAAATTAGTGTTTTGGAAATTCGAACTAGCGCATCCACATTGATTGGATGCTGGGTCGCATTTAAGGGCAGCAGAAACCGGTTCTGGCAGGGCATCAGGTCAGTAATTGCTTTGTGTGTCTGATGTCTGAGGCTGGTGCTTAAAGGGACCCCCCCCCCCCCGGAGAGCCGGTTCTCAGCTTTTCCGCTTCCTTGCCTATCTCCACGAGGGACAGCAAAGCGTTTTTCTCTGCACCTACCTCTGTCAGTAGCTCCCATTGGGGATGCCACCGCAGTTGGCAAAATGGAGCCAGAACTCACCCTGGGCATGCTGCTTCAGTTTTTGGACTTGCTGCTGCAAGCATCCCAGCAATGGGTAGAAGCTGCCTTGCACCACCTGGTGCACGTCAGCCCCCTGCCTCTCCCCCTGGCCTCCTCGGGGGTCGTGGAGGAGTGGCAGCAGAGCCCGGATGCCAGCGTACCCCGCTTCATCTGGCGTCTGGACACCAGCAGCAATTGGTGGGAACGCATCGTCTTGGAGCGCTGGGGAGACAGACAGTGGACCCACAACTTCAGGATGAAGAGGGACACCTTCATGAAGCTATGAGAATGGCTCGTCCCTGCTGTGCGGTATTGGGACTCTCTCATGAGGCCCGCCATCCCCCTCCAGGGGGGAAGCGTGTGGCCATCGCCCTGTGGAAGCGCTCCATGCCAGACAGCTACCGATCCGTCGCAAACCAGTTCGGCATTGGGAGATCCACCGTCAGAGCAGTGCTCATGCAGGTACGGCACCCACCAGCCACTGGGCCGAGAGGGAGGGATGCTGCAAGGAGGGGACGGGCTGCCCCAGGGAAAACGTGGGGGGAGGAGGCGAAAGTGTCCCACACAGGAGGGTTCGGTCTGTCCCGGCCGTACTACACACTACCTGCTGTGGTTGCTTCCGGGAGTGGGGTGCGGTGCAGTGCCAGAGAACGAACACTCTCAGCCACCCGGGGGCCCCAGTGATTTGCGGTTTTCTGTGTCCCTCTGCAGGTGGTCAAGGCCATCAACCAGGTGCTGCTCTGCAGGGTGGTCCGCCTCGCCGACCCGGATGCTGTCATCCGCGGATTCGGTGCTCTCAGCTTCCGCAACTGCAGAGGGGCAATCGATGGGATGCATATCCCCATCCGTGCCCCTGAACACCAGGCCTCCCAGTATATCAACAGGAAGTGTACTTCGCCGTCCTCCTGCAGGCCTTGTGTGACCACCGGGGCCAGTTCATGGACATTTATGTGGGCTGGTCCGGCAAGACACACGACACACGAGTGTTCCAGAACTCCTTCGTGTGCCAGAGGCTGCAGGCCGGGACCTTCTTCCCTGACTGCCACATCAGGGTCAGGAACATGGACATGCGGCCTCCCCCTACAGCTCTGGCTCATGAAGCCCTACACGGGGCACCTCAACCCCTCTCACCAGGCCTTCAATGCCAGGCTCACCAGGGCCCGTATCATGATGGAGGGGGCCTTCGGCCAACTGAAAGCCAGATTTAGGTGCCTCCTCACCCGTCTCGACCTCGCCGAACACAATATCCCTCCTGTGGTGGAAGCGTGTTGCGTGCTGCACAATTTGTGCGAGTGAAAGGGGGAGGCTTTCCTGCCACCCTGGATGGCTGAGGCTGAGCACATGGCTGGCCACTATGCTCAGCCCCACAGCACCACCATCTAGGAAACCAATCGGGGGGGGGCCGTTCAGATACAGGAAGCCCTGCGAGAGGTCTTCCAAGTGGAGGAGGGGGACTGAACTCTCCCTTCATGCCCCACTGGGGCCTTCTTCCACCCTCTCCTCTTCCCCTTTCCCCTCCCTAACCTCCTTTCCTAATGTCAAATAAACACACCTGTTTTGACAACCAAAATCTCTTTTATTTTACATAACTGGGGTCAGGAGACGGAGAAATGAGGATGTGAGAGGGGAGGAGGAAACCTGGGAGGAGGGAGCAAAAAGGAGGAGGAAGGGAAGGGAAAGCTCAGGGTTGGGGGTCCTGCTGGCTATCCCATCTCACAGCACTGTGGGTGCGGAGGCCTCGGGGGGGGGGGGAGTGTGTGTGGAGGGTGGGGCAGGAGGGGCAGGAGGGACAGGGCTGCGGAGGAAGGGGGAGGAAAAGCAGGGTTTGGAGGAGGAGCGAGAGCTGGGCCGACCGCAGGGTTTGGAGCAGGAGGAGGGAGGAACTTGTCCACCAGGGTCTGGACATGACATCTGAGGGCACGGCCCTGCTCCTCCAGCACCTCTAAGCTCCGCTGCCGCAGCAGCAGGTCCTCCCAGATCCAGTGCTCCTAGATGCGGATCTGGGCTCCAGTAGCTGCAGGTGCCGCAGCTGGGAGTCGTCCAGGTTCCTGGTGCGCCTGCCGGCCTGAGTGCGGGTGGCTGTTGCAGGAGGGGTGGTGCTCCCTGCAGTCCCAGGTGCTGGGGCTTTGGTGAAACAAGAGCAGTGGTCAGTTCTCCCTGGGGACACAGTGGGAGAAACCCAGCCCCCCTCTGCAAGGCGAGGTTGGCGTGTGGGGAATGGGCCAGGGACCCTCCATGACACCCACCTGCTGCTCCATGGTGGGCAAGGCCCAGGCGCACGGTCCTTGGGCTCCCTCTCCCCCCACACCTCCCATACACATAAGGGGAGCAGGATGGCACTCATATGTGGAGCCCTGCCCGGCCTCGGACAACACAGCCGATGTGCTCTGTGGGGTGCCTCGGGGGTCCTGGGCCCTGAGCAGGCTCCCTGCAGGCTCCTGGCTCTCGGTGTCCTCCTCCTCCATGTCCAGGACGGGTCCCTCTGCCCCAGGGTCGATCACCACCCGGGGAGCATGGATGGCGTGAAACCCTAGGATGCTGTCGAGGGCCTCAAAGTGGGGTCAGGCCTCCGGGTCAGCCCCTGGCTAGGAGGCCCTAGCATAGGACTTCCGCAGGTCCTTGACCTTGCAGCGGACCTGCTCCCGATTCCTCATGTGCCCTCTGTCAGCCAGGCTGTCAGTCATGTAGCTGTAGACGGCTGCATTCCTGTGGCTTGTGTGGAGATCGTGGACATTGGATGCTTCCCCCCAAACCTCGATGAGGCCCACTATCTCCGCACCAGACTAGGCGGTGCCCTCCTCTTGCGGTCCCGGGCAGTCTTCTGGGAACTACCAGCCTGGTCCTCGTAAGAAGGGGAGGGTTGGGTGGCAGCAGGTGGCTGGCTCATCCCGTGCCAGGTGTAGGGTCTGCTGGCTGGGTGCTGGCAGGCTTGCAAGTGGCACAAGCAGTGTAGCTAGACTGTGCCCTTTTATAGGCTCCAGGGCTGGGAGGGGGGCAGAAGAGTTTCCCTGGTTGTGCCCAGAGTGGCCACCAGGGCAACCTGGGAAGGGCTAGCCTCCCACTAGTTCGACTTAAGTGGCTACACAGTTCTTCATTTGAACGACTTAATTCGAACTAGGCATTAGTCCTCATAGAATGAGGGTTACCTAAGTTCGTATTAAGTCCTCCACTAGTTCGATTTAAGTTCAAACTAGCGGTTTGCATGTGTAGCTCCTATGAAAGTTAATTCGAACTAACGGCCGTTAGTTCGAATTATCTTTGTAGTGTAGACATACCATTGGAGTCTTGTGTCCAGTTCTGGGCACCACATTTCAAGAAAGATGTGGAGAAATTGGAGAAGGTCTGGACACGAGCACCAAGAACGATGAAAGGTCGAGAGAACATGACCTATAAAAGAAGAGTGAAATAACTGGGCTTGTTTAGTTTGGAAAAGAGAAGACTGAGAGGGGCCATGAGAGCTGTTTTCAGGTATTTAAAAGGAGGAGGGAGAAAAATTGTTCTTCTCGTCCTCTGAGGACAGGACAAGTAGCAGTGATCTTAAACTGCAGCAAGGGTGGGTTAGGTTTGACATTTGGAAAAATATCCTGTCAGGGTCAGGGCTGGCCTTAAGCCTAAGGGCGCCATGCGCCCCTGAACCCAGAAGTGACCACGAGTTACAGAGCTGGGGACCCTGCTCCACCAATATGTGGAGCTGGGTCTCTCCCCCAGCTCTGCCTGGAGCAGGCCCCGGACACACCCTGCCGCCCCCCCGTGCGTCCTCCCACCCCACCCCCAGAGCGTCCCCCTGGGCCCCGGACCCTCTTTGCCGTGTGCGGCTCCCCCTCGCTGCCTGCTGCTGCTTCTTCCAAACGCTTCAGAGGCACAATGCATCGCTGCCTCCAGGATCGGCCTCTAGGGTCTGAGCGCAGACTGAGGCCCCACAACATGGAAGGCAAGAGGTAGGAAATGGGAAGGAGCGGGGGCTGAGGTGAGGGCGGGGCCGGGGGCAAGAGCAGAGAGGAGCAGAGGGAAAGGAAAGGAAAGGAAAGGGCTGAGGGGAAGGAGGAGGTGAAGGTGAAGGTGCTTGCGGGGAGGGGAAAGAAAGCGGGGGGGCATCAAGAGACAGGGTGGAGAAGAGACAAATGGCAGGGGGGCAAGTGCAGACAATGAGGGAAAGGTCAGGAGGGGAGGTGTCAGTGGTAGGGGGAAGGGGTGATGTTGGGAGAGGAGAGGAGAGGGGAAGGGCACTGGAGGCTGGAGAGGAAGGTGCTGGGAGAAAGCTTGAAAGAAGGGGTGGGCATGAGAAAGGCGGGGATGGAGCAAGGCATGTGTGAGGGCACAGAGGGGCAGAAGGGGAATGGGGCAGAGGGTGGTGAGGGGGTGGGCATCAGGGAAAAAGAGGTCAAAGGGAGCAGGGGCAGTGAGGGAAGCGGGAGGAACCAGAAGGGGGCAGGGCTAAGGGAAGGTGCAGGTGCAAGAGGATTCTGGAGAGAAGCAGAAGGGCAGACACCTGCAGGGGAGGGACCAGCACCAGAGGAGAGAGGCAGGGCAGGTGTGTAGAGAGAGGTGTTAGAAGAGGGGTAGCTCACACGATCAGAGTGGGGCTACTGGAGGAGTGGGCACAGGAGGGAGAGAAGGGCTGGTGGAGTGGGGCAGGTCGCAGGAGGGCTGAAGGCAGTGAGAAGGGCAGGAGTCAGCAACGCAGAGAAGGGTGAGGAGTTGGGGGGCAGCAGGCCCCAGGGGAGATGATGGCGCAAGGAGAGGAGACAGGGCAGCAGAGAGAAAAGGTAAAGGTTTACATTTATTTATTAAGAACTTGTTATGCTGCCCCCGGCCAGTTAGTCTGCGCCCCGCGGTACAGTTTGGGTTTCTGTGGGGATCAACACATGGCCGGCGAGCAGGAGCCAAAACAAACAAATAGTCAGTGTAATGATCTTCTGTTGAGATGTGTTTTAGTAGTTACATTCTTGGACTGTCATTGCTCATGAAAAGTGCTGTCACATGGGTAGCAATCGGGTCAATATTGCAGTTATTAATATCAGCAGAGCTGATTGACATGGGGCCTGTGTGTTGTGTAGTCCTGCCTCAATCTTTGTATTCATGCCTGTCGGTGAGAGAGAAGCTATTTGCCCTGGCTCATCCCTGACAGGTGTCTGTCTAACCTGGTCTGAAATGTCTCCAGCGATGGAGATTCCACAGTCTCACTAGGCAATTTATTCCAGTGTTTAACCACCCTGACAGGCAGGAAACTTTTCCTAATGTCCAACCTAAACCGCCCTTGCTGCAATTTAAGCTCATTGCTTCTTGTCCTAACCTCAGAGGCCAAGCAGAACAATTTTTCTTCCTCTTCCTTATGACACTCTTTTAGATACTTGAAAGCTGCTCTCATGTCCCTTTTCGATCTTCTCTTTTCCAAGGTAAACAAGCCCAATTCCTTCAGCCTTGCCTCATAGCTCATGGTCTCTAGACCTTTCATCAGTTGTGTTGATCTTCTCTGGACTTTCTCCAGTTTCTCCATGTTTCCTGAAATGTGGCGCCCAGAACTGGACATGATATTCCAGCTGGGGCCTAATGGAGATGGCTCATTCCCTGCCTAGGGGACATGAGACTGGGTGGGTTAATTTCCAATCCTCCTGTTTATTCTTTTCCTAAGCCAGGAGGGCTCAGTAGCTCTGACGGGGGCTCTGCTGGAAGGCAGCCCGTACTGCTCCCTTCCTGAAACCTTGTGCAGGTGTTAAACAGCTGCCCAGCCCAGCCTAGAGGTGACTGCATTTCAGCGTGCCTGAAGCCACACAGCCCCAGCAATGGACAGGGGAATGGCTCCCAGGCATGGCTTACTCATGACTGCTTCAGTCCTGTTGATGGGCCTCAGCCTCTTTCCTTCCACTCTCCCGCTTTGCAGTGGGGCTGTAGACTCTGGAGAGAGGGGTGGAGGCAGGCAGAGGTGTCCCCCTGCAGCAGATGTCGACATGTCTCTGTATTAATCATTCTCTCATTGAAGTTTTGAGCTTTACATGGAAACTTTGTATTACGTCTTGGTAGAATTGTCCCCAGGACTTACGGCTTTTCCTGCAACCCTTCTGGATCAGGAACTCCTGTGGAGGGCGTCCCCTGGGAACGCGCCCAGTTAAGGTACATCGTAGTGAGAGGAGTCCCGTATTGAGTGTGCTTCTGAACTTCTGCACACGGCTTAGAGCTGGGAGGAGCAGCAAAGGCAGAAGAAGGTTACACTGATGTGTGAAAGGGGAAACTGAGGCACGCCAATTCATGTGGGATACGCGTCGTTCTTGGGTGTGACGTTAGAAAAGTGACGTGTCCATCTGTCTGTCCTTGTCAATCTTCTCATGCGGGGCTGGGCAAAAGCCTCTCCGCGGCCGAATTCCTGCCCACCTAGGGCTTGTTTTAGGCCCCGCCCATAGCTCGCTGCCTGGAGCAGGAAGGGGACACGAGCCCCTCAAATGACTTCTATCTAAGGGGCTCTTGTCATCCCCGTACTTAGATCCAGTCGATCCAGGGAAGGCACCTCTCCTTTAAATAGACACTGCTGAGGGCGGAGGGTCTCTGGCTCCCTAGCAACACGCTAGAGGTGGGGCAGCCGCCAGCCCTCTCAGCTTTGCTATTTAAAGGGCTGTCCTGTTCCCCTGCTAGGCAAAGGGTTGCCTGTGATGGAGAATTTAATCTGAGGGTTCGGATGGGGGCACAAAACCCCTACCAAATCAATTCCAGACACCCTTCTTAAGCAACCAGCTTTATTCAGGAATGCATTCCAGGGCAAAAACCTCCAGGATACTCAGGAGAAAAAAAGTCTGCAAAGTTTCTGCAAATGCCCAAACAAAAGGCAAGGTCTTTTGTACTTTCTTACATGGTAATTACCCCCCTTTTACTGACCACTTGCAATTGCATGCATATACAGGTGATGCCCCTTTGCACCAAATTCCCTCCAATCATCATTTGTCCCCTCACAGGCCTTACAACAGGTTCAAACCAGTTTCACCTGTCCCCTCCTTTTGTATACCTGTGTTCAAGCACGTACCTCTTTACAAAGACCAGACTTTAACATCCAGGTCACAGCAGGGGTCATACTGACAACAGTTAAGTTTATCCTTCACCTGACAGGTGCAGGGAAGGCAGGAGCCCTTTAAATAGAAGCATTAAAAGGGCTTGAGTCTGACACCCAAGCAACAGCGTTAGACGCTGGGGGATCTGTGCGCCCCCTAAGTGCTTTCTTTAAAGGGCTGGCACCTTCCCCACACTTGTCTGGCCGTGTGTTGCCTAGTAGCTGCGGTGAGCAGGAGAGCCCTTTCAATGGGAGCATCTCAAAGGGATCCTGCGTCTCTGGCAATGCACGGGGGGTGATGGGGGAACTGGGGACCATGTCAGCTACATACAGGGCTCGTGTGTTCTCCAACTGGCCAACATCAGGTGGCATGAACCAAACAAGCACCTCTCAGCTGATCCATCCCCTGTCGCTCTTTCCCTTCCTCTCCTGCCGGACTGTCGCTGGGTTGTAACAAACAACGTGACTTACATGGGTCGTGTGGTCTCTTGACTGTATTTTACAGTGAGCCAGCTGGACGCAGCGATTTCCTTTACAATTCATCCCCCTCCATGTCACACTGTCCGGGTTGCAACACAGCGAAGAGGAGCCTGGTGTTTGTTGGGCTGCTTTGTGTGCAGATGGAAGCGGGGTCCGGGTGAACTCTACCCTGACATCTGTGGCAAGTGGTGCAAAGACACTTCAGGGGCTGATCCCAATTTGCATAGACACACACCCCCTGTCTAGTATGTGCTCCCAGCAGCCCAAATGGTCACTTTGGCCCCTGTGGGATCCCCAGTCTCTCTGTTATTGAGGCAGGGGGATAAAAGTGTTGTTACCCTGATTATGCGAATCAAGGACAATGGAATGGTGGAACCGTTTGGCTGTGTCTACACTGGACCCTGATTTTAAGAGGAATGAGGGATCTTTTGGAAAAGGCTTTATTTTCCGAAAGATCCCCGTCTAGTTTGGCGCTTTTTTCTGGCAAAGCCCCGAGCCGGAAAAAAGCAGCAGCCATGTTTATACAAATGAAGTGGGGAAAATTTACATCCCCGCTGCATTTGCAATTCCGACTTGTCTCATCTGCATCCCTGTTCCGGAAAAGGGGTCCAGCGTAGACACAGCCTTTATGACAGAGGGATTCCCCATAAGCTAAGTAGCACTCGCTAGACAAGGGGCCTGGGTTCCAAACCCAGTCAGATGGAGAGAGGCTGGGGACAGGTCTTTGTCCCTAGGGGTGGGGCCCTGTCTGAAGCCTAAACAACGCCGATTGCAGCCCCTCCCCTCTCCACTGAGGAATAGCAGAATTAATTTGGATTCCATTAGGAGTCTACTTCTGAGCTGTGGAGTTAACTTCACTCTGGGCCAGTGGAGCACTAGTGCTGAGGCGCCTCTGTCCTAAGCTGAAGAGCTGAAATCCCCGTTGCTGGGGGGAGCCTGGTGCTATACTGAGGACGAGCTGAAATCCCCGTTGCTGGGGGGAGCCTGGTGCTATACTGCGGACGAGCTGAAATCCCCGTTGCTGAGGGGAGCCTGGTGCTATACTGCGGACGAGCTGAAATCCCCGTTGCTGGGGGGAGCCTGGTGCTATACTGCAGATGAGCTGAAATCCCCGTTGCTGAGGGGAGCCTGGTGCTATACTGCGGATGAGCTGAAATCCCCGTTGCTGAGGGGAGCCTGGTGCTATACTGCGGACGAGCTGAAATCCCTGTTGCTGAGGGGAGCCTGGTGCTATACTGCGGACGAGCTGAAATCCCCGTTGCTGGGGGGAGCCTGGTGCTATACTGCGGACGAGCTGAAATCCCCGTTGCTGAGGGGAGCCTGGTGCTATACTGCAGATGAGCTGAAATCCCCGTTGCTGAGGGGAGCCTGGTGCTATACTGCGGATGAGCTGAAATCCCCGTTGCTGAGGGGAGCCTGGTGCTATACTGCGGATGAGCTGAAATCCCCGTTGCTGAGGGGAGCCTGGTGCTATACTACGGATGAGCTGAAATCTCCGTTGCTGAGGGGAGCCTGGTGCTATACTGCGGACGAGCTGAAATCCCCGTTGGTGAGGGGAGCCTGGCGCTATACTGCGGATGAGCTGAAATCCCCGTTGCTGAGGGGAGCCTGGTGCTATACTGCGGATGAGCTGAAATCCCCGTTGCTGAGGGGAGCCTGGTGCTATACTGCGGATGAGCTGAAATCCCCGTTGCTGAGGGGAGCCTGGCGCTATACTGCGGATGAGCTGAAATCCCTGTTGCTGAGGGGAGCCTGGTGCTATACTGCGGATGAGCTGAAATCCCTGTTGCTGAGGGGAGCCTGGTGCTATACTGCGGATGAGCTGAAATCCCCGTTGCTGAGGGGAGCCTGGTGCTATACTGCGGACGAGCTGAAATCCCCGTTGCTGAGGGGAGCCTGGTGCTATACTGCGGACGAGCTGAAATCCCTGTTGCTGGGGGGAGCCTGGTGCTATACTGCGGAAGAGCTGAAATCGCTGTTGCTGAGGGGAGCCTGGTGCTATACTGCGGACGAGCTGAAATCCCCATTGCTGAGGGGAGCCTGGTGCTATACTGCGGATGAGCTGAAATCCCCGTTGCTGAGGGGAGCCTGGTGCTATACTGCGGATGAGCTGAAATCCCCGTTGCTGAGGGGAGCCTGGTGCTATACTGCGGACGAGCTGAAATCCCCGTTGCTGAGGGGAGCCTGGTGCTATACTGCGGACGAGCTGAAATCCCCGTTGCTGAGGGGAGCCTGGTGCTATACTGCGGAAGAGCTGAAATCCCTGTTGCTGAGGGGAGCCTGGCGCTATACTGCGGACGAGCTGAAATCCCCGTTGCTGGGGGGAGCCTGGTGCTATACTGCGGACGAGCTGAAATCCCCGTTGCTGAGGGGAGCCTGGTGATGAGAAGACAGACCCTCCAGGATCTACATGCCTTGCCCCCCTGCTTTCTGCAATTTGATTTCTATATTATCATTGCCAATGCAGAATGTCTCTTGCTCATGGCCATATGTATTGATCAGTATCAAGCGGTCTGACATCTCCTCCTCTATTGTCAGCCGACGGTCAGGGCAGTGTGTGTGTGTGTGTGTG
Organism: Pelodiscus sinensis; assembly: GCF_049634645.1. Lineage (NCBI taxonomy): Eukaryota > Metazoa > Chordata > Testudines > Trionychidae > Pelodiscus > Pelodiscus sinensis. The sequence goes on along the minus strand of NC_134740.1, from coordinate 9,355,808 downwards.
TTTCCTAGAAAAGGTTTAACGTCCGTGTCTTTACTGCTAGGACTGGGGTCCCGTCACAGAGGGTAGCCAGCAGGCCCACAGACGCCCCTTTATAGGAAGAGCTTACTACACCTAAGATTGTAGCTGCTAGAACACAGGGTTCCTTTGCAGCGGGCAGCCTAGGGAAGGCTGAAAGGTGCTCCAATGCCTCTGTCACCTGGGAGTGACACAGATCCGAACGCCCAAGCTCTTCCTATAACTGTCCCTTTATGACCGGCTGAAGTTCTTTTAAATTGTGCTTGATTCTATTACAGCAACTGAAGGAGTCAGGTTAAAAACTTAAACAGTTACAGGTTTATTAAAAAGAGTTATAAAAGCATATGGTTACAATGGCTATTGCTCTTTTTCTTAAATGTTAGCAAATATATAGAGATCTTAAAAATGGTTACAGGAAAATAAAGATAGAAAATAGAAATAATGTAGCAAGTGACAGCTTAATCTTTAAAGCTCTCTAACACTATGTATATATATATACTTAAACAAAGGACCACATCCAGGTACAATTTTTACCCCCTTCTGTGCCTCTCGACTCCAGCAGGTCAAGCCAGGGCCGGTCTCTCAATTCCTAGGAAAGACAAATACCCCGTTGAACCTCGGAAGATCAAACACCAAACCCGACCACCAGATAGATGGTAGATTGACACTCAGAGAAAATGTGCTGCTAGACCCATCTTTATACCCCTCAGGGCCCGTATCCTCTTTCTTATCTAAGATGCCAAATTGTACTGGTCCATTTTGTGGCGCCAAATTTTACAAGCAAGTTTCAAGTTAATTTACACTTGCAAGAGAGATAACTAAATTGTGAGTAATAGACATTTTTTTACTGGGCGAGAGATTTCTCCCGCCGTGGACGGCTGTGTGTTCGTATCAATATGGGTTTGAGTCAAGGGCACTCTTCGGCAGCCTCTTGGTCAGCAATTGGCATATCTCTGTTTACAGACATTCACTGTCATAGCAGCCTGGACCTTCTGTTCTGTGTGCCCTGTATGCTCTAGGCAAGCAAAAATGGATGTTACAAGGGGGATTCCTGTCTGGCTACAGCTATGCTGTTCTGATGAAAAGGCAGGTTCTGTTGCCACATGGAGGCATGAGCCTCGATATTAGGCATTTCCTACTGCATCAGGCTACAAATGATCATTCTGCAATGCAGATATTGTGGTCCCAAAGAAACTGACATTCTCTTTTGTGATTTTGCAGCTATTAAAGGGGCGTTCTGTGATGTGCACACTAAGACTCTGCAACTGATATCATTTGCATTCACTATCATATTGAATGTTGGGATCTTTCTACTGACCCTGGCATCCTCCATTTCCATTATCACCAACATCCTGAGAATCTGTTACAGGATGGGGAGGCCGTTTCTACCTGTTCCTCCCCTACCTCCCTGTTCTTGTCATTTTTATGTGATTGTAAAGGCGGTCTATATAGTTACAGTGATTGACCCTCTTCCGATCCTTCACAAAATAATGTCTGTCTGGTTCCTATTCCTGGTCCTTTTGCTAAACCTTATCCTCTACTGTCTGAGAAACAAGGAGGTCCATCGGTCCCTGAGAAAAGCTCTTCTGCCACTAGTTGCTTTCATACACAGGCATGGAGAGAGAAAGACAAATTTTGACATAGAGTAGAATAGAGATGAACTGAAATATTTCCTTACACGTGGCCCATTTGACTCCCTAACAAGAGGGTTCACCCTCAATGGCCTCACGTCACCTTGTTTCTTTCTCGATTCCTTGCTTTGTGTTTGTGAGTCTCCTAGTTTCTCAGCTTTTCTCTCTCCTACCGGCCGAGCATTTTTGTGCTGCGCTCTACTTCACTGCTCTGTACGTAAATGCCAAGGCCCAATTAGTGCAAGGAGCTTAACTTCTGAGCATTCCTGGATCTCCCCGCCCACCTGCTGAATCCTATTATATTCCCATTGTCTTGAGTGGGCTCTTCTGTTGTCAATGACATGAGGGAAATAAGGTAAAGTATTTTGCTGCCACAGTAAGTGAAAGTAGAACACAACTTAGATGGGAAAGAAACTATGAAACTCTGTGCAGGGATGGGAGTTTTAGTGTCCTTCTCCATATCAATTCCTGCCTTTCCATACACTTGCCAGAGTGGAGGCACTTCTGTCTCTGTTCATACTCAGAGGAGCACAGGTGTTGATGCAGATGTGAAATGCACACAGAGGGGATGGGACAAAATTGTGCGGGATCATTAGCTCTGACTTCTCTCTCCTCCAAAATAAAATGAAACGAATGAATTGAAGAGAACAGGACTTGAGCACCTAACAACAACCGGCAACTTTGCCCATCCGACTCCTTCCTCCCCGGCTGAAATGCAATGGATGTGCAAACATTCTACCAAAGTGTCAGTAGAAAGTGAATTAAAGAATTAAGTCTCTCTACACTAAGTCTTCTGCTCTGTTAGTTCATACTCCACAGTTGTGGGACCAGGGGCAGGTGAATACCAGCCCACAGCCCGGATCTGCTCTCCCACCATTACCTTCTAGCAGGCCTCTCCCTCCATATTTACTACCTGGTGACAGGTACAGGCAATCACAGCCCTGGTTGGACAAAGATCACAATTCTTGGCCAATGGGAGTTGCGGGAAGCAGTGTTCTTGTCTGCACTGCTTCCGGCTCCTCCCATTGGCCAGGTCTGGGGACCCACAGCCAAGGGGAGCTGTGATCACTGGTGTTTCCATCTTTCCCACACATGTTCCACAAACAGGACAGAGAAACCCGTCCCTGGAGACATTGGGGAACAATTGAAGTACCCAACATGAGCAATGGCTGACGTGACGTAAGACACGTCTACCAAGCAAGGAGAAGCCACCTCTGGACCCGTCAGCTGACTCAGACTGAGGTGAAGTTTTATTGCTGAGAAGAATTTCAAGTTGGGGGCAGCAGAACCAAGTCTGGGAACCTTCCACATCACTGGGCCTAGATCCCTCGTTCCAGCAATGAAATAGCCCCATGAACCCTCGTCTGCTGCCACAGGCCAGCTGCACTTTTTCTTTCATGAAGAGACGTGGCTTTAGGCACTTTGGAATCCATCCCAATGTTTCCTGTCTGTCCACAGAGCAGTAAGATCCACCCCTGTAGCCTGGGGTTTAGAGGCCCTCAAGGCTGAGCTAACCCAACATCACCTTTGCCTCCTAAATGCATCGATTGGACGGTTGGGTTATGAGGTAACACAGATCACTGAACCATCCATCCCAGCCCACTCCCACTGGGGCCATCAGCTCCCACTATCCGATTGGCCAGTCCCTCTGTGTGCGGGGTGCTCTGGTCTGGCCTGGCCAGTCAGCTCTGGAGTTCACAGACTAGAGCAGGCTAATAGGTAAGGGTACCTGTAAGACTCCTTCTTACCGGTACGCTGACTGGTTACTCATGCAACATCCCTACCCATTACTGAGATACAGTTATAGTAGTATGAAGCAATTTAGAGAAGCCAGGATATTTACAGTGTCATTGGAAACATTGGGATTTGCTGCATTTGATGATCCCATTTGTATTCCTGCCTTAGTTTTGTCTCTCTCATTATGAATACGGAGCATGTATCTTTATTCCCAATGTATTCACACAGCCGTACCCCACTGGGGAAGGGGCTTTCAGTGCAGACAGATCGCTGAGCCCTGTAATGAGACATTAGGGAGAACAACAGGCCTCAGGAGATGCCCAACTCGCACAGGTCAACTGTTCCTCAGAACGCTCCAGAGAGACCACAATTAACAGCTGTGCACAGGGTCAGGGGATCAGACCACGCGACTCGGGGTCCCTCCTCCCATGTTGTTTTTCCACAGCCTGGTCCAGGGAGCTGTTTTGAAACAAAGGATCCCCCCTTTGCAGAGCTATATAAGGCAGGGCGCGGACTCAGCCGTTTTCAGTCCCTGCACAAGAGGATGCCGGGAAGGAGCTGAGGAGGACAGACTGCCCTGGTAGAAGAGCTGGACCCAGGCTGAAGGCGTCTTCCCGGTGTCTGGAAACCCGAGCGCCCCAAGCTGCAAAGCAACGGCAAATTGTGCCTTGAGAAACTGCCGGGCGGCTGCTGTCATCACTGAGGTGAGAATCTGCTCGTTCCCCTGACTCTGCCCAGGGGCTTACGCTGATTTTCTGTTTGGCTCATTTGCCGATAATCCGCTCTGACCGGTTTGCTGTCCCTGGTCACCGCTCACATGGCCTGTTTGTAGTTACTGAGCTTGTGTGTAGTTTTCTGTGAACCAGTGAGCCTGTCAGTGACCTGCCTGGGAGGGGATCTCACCTTGCCTAACACACGTGTGCATGTGACTCTGCACGTAGAGAGGGGTCCGAACAGAATAACAACCTCCTACTGGCCATAGCTCCTTCGCCAGGGAGGTGCAGGTGTTACCAGATTTGCCCAATACTCTGTGGTGTGCTCCTTTATCAGGGTTACTCTTTTGGGACTGGGGGAAGGTTAACCATTCTATCAGGGTGCTGTTGGTTCTTCTTTGCGCTCTCATATGGAGCTGAATTCTCTCTGCTGCCAATTCCCCCTCCCACTGGAGCTCTCCTGCAGGAACTAGATTCCTCAGGATGGGGTTCTTACCTCCTTGGCAACACAGACACTCACACCCACTAATCAGAGCACGTCTGAGAGGACTGGGTACTCAGCACTCCCAAGCTGACCCCCTCATATGTCCCTGGACTCAGCTGGCTGGGTTTCACAGCAATGCCACACTGCACCCTCATGTGCCTTTGGACTCCATGGGCTGGATTAACCAGCACTTTAAGCTGCCATCCTCATAAGCCCCCAGGTTCAGCACCCCCTATCCCCACTTTCACACCACAGTCATTCACTGGTAAAACACACAGTGAGCAAACCCCACAGGATTTTGGGCACTGCAGGGATCTTTTGCTTGGGTACAAGAAGCGTTATTGCAGAGCGAATGGGGAAGCCAAAACAACACCCCTTAAGGAAGAGTGAGCAAAAGAGAAAGAAAGAGAGAGAAGCAACCAGCTTAACAATGAAAGTGATTTATTTCTGAGCAGTGAATAGATATAAAACAGTTACAATATTAATTCTAACAATTACAATATTAAATCTAAATTGAAACTGATTACAAATGTTAGGTAACCATACGACAGTTTACATAGGGCAGGGTCAGGAGGCTATGCTTAGAGAGATAGTTGATGAGAGAGAGAGAGAGAGAGAGAGAGAGAGGGTATGTCTACACTATCCTCCCAGTTCGAACTAGGAGGGTAATGTAGGCATACCGCACTTGCAAATGAAACCCAGGAATTGAATTTCCCGGGCTTCATTTGCATAAGTGGGGCTCTGCCATTTTTAAATCCCTGCTCGTTCGAAACCCTGTGCCGCGCGGCTACACGCGGCACGAACTAAGTAGTTCGAACTAGGCTTCCTAGTTCGAACTACCGTTACTCCTCATTCCATGGGGTGAAACATAATATTTAAAAGTCCAGTTGCACTGGGCCTCCACCCAAGCAATGTCTACCCCCCAGGAGTGATGGCCTGTGTCTGCAACTATACCTGCTAGCCTAGAGATCTCAAGAGTTTGGAGCTGCCGAAGCTCATGTTGTATAACTCAGTGTAGGCTTAGAAATGCTGGATAGTCCATAGAGGCATGGTAAACTTGCTATCACAGCTAATAATTGTGGTTACATCTAACAATTGTGGGTATATCACAGAAATGGCGATTAATGTCAGGCACCATGAGTTGGATCCAATGTCCATTAATTAATACAATAGTACAATCATTGCAAAAGTAATTAGTACAGTCTTGTTTTTACACGCACACATGCTATAACAGTACAGACAGTAACAAACCCGTCTTGCTAGACAACATCAAAGGAACAGTGCGATTTATTTCCCAGTTGTGGGAAGAAACAATCATGTTCCTCCAATGCTTGGTCTCCACGACCCTGTTTGGGGCACCGTGCTGAATGAGAACACGCCCCCCTAAAGTCCATTTCAGCGGTTCCCAGTTTCCAAGGGACCGTGTCATATACTTGCCGGTGGGTGTGACTGGAGACCGCTGCAGCTCCATTGAGGGTAATGGAGGTGTCTGGATGCCAGTGACAATGATGACATGCAAGGGCATGGCTGGTACCCAAACTTCTGAAGAAACCAGGATAGTTCGGTACCTTTCACCACCTGGAAGGCTGTCAGTAGTGGCATCACTAACGGTGTCCCTTTCGAGACCACAACGGCTTCCAGAATAAGGGGATGGAGTCTGCTGTGGTCTTAGTTTCATAGCAAAACTTGAGTGACTCTCCGGTGGCCACCTGTGTACAATTGGCCAAACTTTCCCAGGAGTACCCTGAGCAGTTGCCAATAGCATGGAATTGATAGTGACACTGCAGGGCCAGGGGGTTGCTCCCATTTCAGCAGGCAGGCACCTCCATAGGTTCAGGGGATCACAGTTCCAGCACAGAGCTTGGGTAGCATCAGACTCCAGATACTTCAGGCCAGCAGAGTGCTGGGGCAACAGTGGGCTGTCATGGCTCTTGTTCAGGATCTGTGAAAGGGCAGAAGAGAGAAAACAAACTCCACACTGCCCCGTCTATACAGGGAGAATCGGGAATTAGTATTATAGAGTGAACATGAAATAGTGACCTATATAAGAATGGGCATAATTAGTCCAGTACTTCTGTGGCCTGTTCCTGCCTCAGCATCGGGGTAGGCACTGACAAGCTTAGCCAACATGTATTTTGTATCAGCCCCAAGCTGTTCCTCCTTCCTAGTCAAGAAGGGTGGCTGGCAGGATGGAGAACACAGTTATGCTATTCCTTGCAGGTCGGGTGGTTTATCGTTCCACTCTTTGATTTGTGAAGAATGAAACCACTTCTGCCAGGGTTTCCCATTTTTCCTGTTCAGGATTTCTACCTGGTCAACACTGGGGCTAACCCAATTCACAGTCATGCAGAGGGTGTGTGTCAGAGAATGCTGTTTTGCTGAAAACTTTCAGTACATTACTGGTTGGCCTAATTCCCCTACTACCAGAGGTTTTCCCCAGTATACTTTTTTGTCTTGTCTCCCTTTATGTCCTTCATCGTGCACAAATTGAAATGAGGTCCCCCTGTATCTGGTTGGGGACTATCCAGTGCCTTTCACTGCCTGCATCCTCTGCCCACCAGACATCTTCAACCTTCTCCATCCTGGATTTTCCTGTGTGCTCTTTCCTTTTCCTGGCTCAGGACTGAATTTCTGTATCCCCATCTTGAAAAGTACCTAACTCTAAGGCATCTATTCCGTGGCCTAAAGGTTTTCCCTGAGTAGTTCCTGCCTCTGTTTGTTCCACCTGGTCTGTGTCTTTGCTATGGTCACTGATAGCAGCAGCTTTGGCTAAGGCATCAGCTCTGTTGTTCCCGTGTGCTTCCTCTGAGGGAATTTTCTGATGCCCCTTCGTGTGAATCACCCAAGTGTCTCCAGTTCTTTCCATGTCATTTCCCTCCTGAGCACAGCATTCTATTGGTCCCTGTAGTCTGTCCACTAGCAAGGGACCATCCTGACAAACAGGTGCTTCCTGGATTTCTCCTCCACACCCACTGAGCTGAGCCTGTGTAGTGGTGGGTCTCCCTCCCGAGATCCACCGAGGACTCACAATGTTTACTGAAGCTCCTGTGTCCACTAGCAGCTGGGCTAACGTCCCTGCATTCCCCACTGTAGCCCTTACAGTTGTCTCCCCCACCTGTCACAATGAAGTCTTGCGATCACAGGCTTGTCTTGTAACACAGGGCTGGTGTTGCACACGGGGCTGTGGGTTGTTATCCTGCCAGGAGATTCCCTCATGCAATGGTCAGTCAGGGAGCCCTGCACACACCAGCAGATGGGTGTGTCTGTATTGTCTGAATGCAGGAGGAAGTGCAGGAGTGGGGTGTTGTCTGCAGCTGGCCACAGCAGCACAGTGCGAGTGGGATCCCAGGCTGGTGGCTCAGAGGCTCAGTGGCTCCTCAGCTCCAGAGGGAAAAGTGCTTCCCCTTCCTGTGCTTCCCCTTCCTCCTAGGGAAAGAGTTTTTCCTAATATGCAACTAGACCTCCCCCACTGCAACTTGAGACCATCGCTCCTTCTTCTGCCTCCTGCCACCACTGAGAACAGCTTCTCTCCATCCTCTTTGGAACCTCCCTATATGAACGTGAAGGCTGCTCTCACATCCCCCCTCTCTCTTCTCTTCTGAAGACTAAAGAAACCCAAATCCCTCAGTCTCTCCTCGTAGGTCATGTGCTCCAGCCCCCTCTTCATTTTTGTCACCCTCTGCTGGACCCTCTCCAATTCATGCACATCCCTTCCATATTGGGGCGCCCAGAACTGGTCACAATACTCCAGATGTGGCCTCACCAGAGCCAAATAAAGGGGAAAAATCCCTTCTCTAGATCTGTTGGCAATGCTCCTTCTAAACCACCCTAATATGCCATTAACCTTTTTGGTGACAAGGACGCCCTGTTGACTCATCTCCAGTTCCTCATCTGCTGTAACCCCAGGTCCTTTTCTGCTGAACTGCCACCTAGCCAGTCGGTCCCCAGCCTGTAGCAATGCTTGGGATTCTTCCCTCCCCAGGCAGGACTCTGCACTTGTCCTTTTTGAACCTCATCAGATTTCTGTTGGCCCAATCCTCTAATCAGTTTAAGTCAGTCTGGACCCCATCCCTGCCATCCAGCGTATCCCTGCCTTTTCCCTATCTTAGTGTCATCTAGATACACGCTGAGGGTGTAATCCATCCTCTCATCCATGTCATTAATAAAGAAGTTGAACAAAACCGGTCCTAGAACAGATCCTTGGGGCACTCCTCTAGAAACCAACCATCAACCTGACATCGACCCGTTGATGAGTAGCCGTTGAGCCCGAAAGTCTAGCCAGCTTTCTACCCATCTTATAGTCCATTTATCCAATCCATACTCCCTTGGCTTGCTGGCAAGGATATTGCGGGGGACCATATGAAAAGCCTTGCTAAAGTCAAGGTATGTCACATCCACTGACTTCCCCATGTCCATAGAGCAAGTTACCTCCTTGTAGAAGCTAATCAGATTGGTCAGGCACAACTTGCCCTTCGTGAACCCATGTTGACTATTCCTGGTCACTTTCCCCTCTTCCAAGTGCTTCCAAATGGATTCCAGAGGGATCCCCTCCATGATTTCTCAGGGGACTGAGGTGAGGCTGACATGTCTGTAGTTCTCTGGATTGTTCTTTCTTCCTTTTTTAAAGACGGGCAATACATTTGCCTTGACATTGGCTGAAACAACACTGACACGATGACGATATTTAAAACTTCCAGCCTAAAAGCAGTTGGGTGGGATTTTGCTTGGAAGCTTGAACTATTAATGAAATGAATCTTCCTCTGCTTATAGACAAATTCATTTTTCAGGAGGAGAGACCCAGCGATCTCAGGTTTTTGGCCATGTGGCCAACAGCACAAGTCTGCAGGTGCTCTGTGAATGTCTGATGTGTTTCTGTTTCCAGATACAAATTATGGAGAAAACAGGAGGAAGAAACCAAACGCCCATCGTGGAACTGATCCTCTTAGGGTTTGGGAATGGCCCTGAACTGCAGCCCCTCCTCTTCCTGCTGTTTCTCATGATCTACATTGTGGCTGTGGCTGCAAACCTCCTCATCGTTGTGCTAGTGGTGGCTGATGTTCACCTTCACACCCCCATGTACTACTTTGTGGCCAATTTGTCCACTGTGGAGATCTGCTACGTCTCCACCACCCTGCCCAGGCTGATTGGCAGTCTCGCGACCGGAGATAGAAACATTTCTCTGCAGAATTGCTTTGTGCAATTTGATTTCTATATTATCTTTGCCAATGCAGAAAGTCTGCTGCTCACGGCCATGTGTATTGATCGGTACCTAGCGATCTGTCACCCCCTCCGTTACCCTGCTCTGATGAACGGCAGGGTCTGTTGCCACATGGTGGCATCGGCCTGGATATTTGGCATTTCCTACACCATCATGCTACAAATTTTCTTTCTGCATTTAACATACTGTGGCCCCAAAGAAATTGACCTTCTCTTCTGTGATTTTGGAAGTTTTAAACGTCCGTTTTGTGGTGCCATCATTATGACTATGTTCCAGTTGACATTTGCTTTCAGTATCATATTGAATGTTGGGATGTTTCTACTCACCCTGACGTCCTACTTTTGTATCATTGTCAACATCCTTAGGATCCCTTCCAGCACTGGGAGACAAAAGACCTTTTCCACCTGCTCCTCCCACCTCATTGTGGTTTTAGTTTTCTATGTGAGCGTATTAACAGTCTATGCAGTTTCAGCGATCAATCCTCTTCCGATGCTCCACAAAATAATGTCTGTCTGGTTCCTAGTCCTGGTCCCCTTGCTCAACCCCGTCCTCTACTGCCTGAGAAACAAGGAGGTCCAGCAGTCCCTGAGAAAAGCTCTTCTGACATTGGCTGCTTTCAGACACAGGCATGGAGTGTGAAAGGACACATTCTGACATCGAGTAAAACTAGCTGGACCTACCCGGCTTTGCCCGGGAAACTGGAGGAACACAATTTAGAAAAATGGAGCTGCGTGTGCCGTGGGGGGCAGAGCAGCTGCATGAGTTGTTGTGCACGTGGGGGTTGAGGCACTGTGTGCTGGTGCGGGAGGTGGTGGGGAGAGCGGGAAGAGTGTCACTTATGTAACCTCGCGGGTGGAGACAACACTAGGGGCTGCAGGCGGCAGGCATGGGACGTAGGGTGGGTGCGGCAGACCCTGCACCGTGGCGGGATATTTTTTATTTTTACAGCCTGTGACCGGGCCCGATTGGGTCCAAGAGTACCATAGAACCTTCTCCGGGAGGACAGGTTATCCCACGCAACGCTTGGTTCTGGTAGCTCTTCTAGTGTCCAAGTTATTAGTGAACAAACTTACAAACATTCTCCTTTGCATCTTAGATAGAGATGGACTGAAAGATTTCCTTACACATGGCCCATTGCCACCCTGACAACAGGGTTCACCCTCAATGACCTTACGTCACCTTCTGTCTCTTTGGATTCCTTGCTTTGTGTCAGTTAGACTCCTACTTTCTGTACTTTTGCATTCATAACAGGCATGCATTTTAGTGTCGTGTTCCACTTCACTGATCTGGGCCTCAGTTGGAGTATGTCTACACTACAGCACTAATTCAAACTAACTTAGGGTATGTCTACACTACTAAGTCAATTTGAACTAACAGTCTTTTGTTTGAATTAACTTCGATAGGCGCTACACACGGAGCGCTTAATTCGAACGAGGACTAACACCTAGTTCAAATTAACTAGTTCGAATTAAGGGGTGTGTAGCCACTTAATTCGAACTAGTGGGAGGCTAGCCCTCCCCAGATTGCCCTGGTGTCCACGCTGGGCACCACCAGGGGCACGGTCTGGCTTCAGTGCCCGTGCCAGGTGCGAGCCTGCCAGCACCCAGCCAGCAGACCCTGCACCTGGCACGGATCGAGTCAGCCACACGCTGCCACCCAGTCCACCCCCTCTTTCTGGAACCAGGCTGGTGGCTCCTGGGAGCCTGCCCAGGGATGCAAGAGGCGGGTGCCCGCCTGGTCTAGTGCAGACATCGTGGACCTCATCCACAACCTCCACACTAGGCACAGGAAAGTGGCCGTCTAGGGCAGGATAGCTGCCAGCCTGGCCACCCAGGAGCTGCATTTGGCAACATGGAGCCAGAACTCACCCTGGGCATGCTGCTCCAGTTTTTGGACTTGCAGCTGAAAATCAAGGTGGTCCAGTGAGACCCCCGACCCTGAGCCCTGAGCTTAGAACGGCTGTACTGGGTCAGACCAAAGGTCCATCTAGCCCAGTAGCCTGTCTGTCAACAGCAGCCAACACTAGGTACCCTGGAGGGGATGGACCGAAGACAATGACCAAGCCATTTGTCTCGTGCCATCCATCTCCAGCCTTCCACAAGCAGAGGCCAGGGACACCATTTCTACCCCCTGGCTAATAGCACTCCATGGACCCAACCTCCATGACTTTATCTCACTACTCTTTAAACTCTGTTCTAGTTGTAGCCTTCACAGCCTCCTGCAGCAAGGAGTTCCGCAGGTTGAAGAACTTTTCTTTATGCACCCTCTCCACCCCACTCATGCTTTTATAGACCTCTATCATATCCCCCCTCAGTCTCCTTTTTTCTAAGCTGAGAAGTCCCAGTCTCTTTAGCCTCTCTTCATATGGGACCTGTTCCAAACCCCTGATCATTTTAGTTGCCCTCCCCTCTCGAACCCTCTCTCTTCACCTCTCCCACCTCCTTTTCCCAGTCTCCCCGAGTTTTGTTCAATAAAGAGAGTTTCTATTTTTGAACACACGTGACCTTTATTTTGTACATCAGGAAGGGGGGCTAGGGAGGGGTAAGTGGAAGGAGGTGAGGGAGGAATGGGGTACGATCCCCCAGTGGGGAGGACTGGGCTGGCTCTGCGGGCTCCTCGGGGTGGAAGCTCTCCTGAAGCCCCTTGATTGACCACCCCTCAGGATGGCAGCCTGCGGCAAGTGCAGCCGGGCTGATGGTCGAGTGATGTGATGTGCCGAGTGTGGGCACTCAGGGCACTCCAAGCCAGGACTGATTTGCAAGCGGGGAACCCCTGAGAACTGTCTGTCCGGGGTGGGGGTTGGGTCCCTTTAAGCACAGCCCTCAGCTAGCCTGAGACAGCAGCTCCACGCTATAAGTCCTAATCTGATACCCTGTCGGCACTGCTTCCGGCCAGCCTTAACCTCTGTTCAGGGTCCACTCAGTGTGGACATGCTAGTCCGAATTAGCAAAACGCTAATTCGAACTAGTTTTTAAGTCTAGATGCGCTAATTCGAATTAGATTAGTTCGAATTAACTAATTAACTAATTCGAACTAAGTTAGTTCGAATTTGTGCTGTAGGATAGACATACCTTCTGTTCAAATTAGTTAATTCAAACTAAGTTATTTCGAATTAGCGCATCTAGACTTAAAAACTAGTTCGAATTAGCGTTTTGTGTAGCTGCTGTCTGAAGCTATCTGAGGCTCGTGCTTAAAGGGAACCCTCTGGACAGCCGGTTCTCAGCTTTTCTGCTTGCTTGCCTCCCTTGCCAAGGGACAGCAAAGCGTTTTTCTCTGCAACTGCCTGTGTCGGTGCTTCCCATTGGGGATGCCGCTGCATTTGGCAACATGGAGCCAGAACTCACCCTGGGCATGCTGCTCCAGTTTTTGGACTTGCAGCTGCAAGCCTCCCAGCAATGGGTGGAGGCTGCCTTGCACCACCTGGTGCACATCAGCCCCCTGTCTCTCCCCCTGGCTTCCCCGGGGGTCGTGGAGGAGCGGCCGCATCTGGCATCTGGACACCAGCAGCAATTGGTGGGAGACAGACAGTGGACCCAGAACTTCAGGATGAAGAGGGACACCTTCCTGGAGCTCTGCGAATGGCTCGCCCCTGCTCTGCGGTGATGGGACACTTGCATGAGGCCCGCCATCACCCTCCAGCGGGGAAGCGTGTGGCCATCGCCCTCTGGAAGTGCTCCACCCCGGACAGCTACCGATCCATCGGGAACCTTTTCAGCATGGGGAGATCCACCGTCAGAGCAGTGCTCATACAGGTACGGCACCCACCAGCCACTGGGCCGGGAGGGGGGCTGCAAGGAGGGGAAGTGGGGGAAAAATGTGGAGGGAGGAGGTGAAAGTGCCCCGCGCAGGAGGGTTCGGTTTGTCCTGGCCGTACTACACGCCGCCCACAGGGGTTGCTTCCAGGAGTGGGGTGCAGGGCAGTGCCAGGGAACGAACACTCCCAGCCACCCGGGCGCCCCAGTGATTTGCAGTTTTCTGTGTCCCTCTGCAGGTGGTCAAGGCCATCGACTGGGTGCTGCTCCGCAGGGTGGTCCGCCTCGCCGACCAGGACGCTGTCATCCAGGGAGTTCAGTGCCCTCGGCTTCCACAACTGCGGGGGGGGCATCGACAGGATGCACATCCCCATCCGTGCCCCGGAACACCAGGCGTCCCGGTACGTGAACCGCAAGGGGTACTTCTCCGTCCTCCTGCAGGCCGTGTGTGACCACCGGGGCTAGTTCACGGACATTAATGTGGGCTGGTCCGGCAAGGCACACGACGCACGGGTGTACCGGAACTCCTCCATGTGCCAGAGGCTGCAGGCCGGGACCTTCGTCCCTGACCGCCACATCAGGGTCGGGGACATGGACATGCCCGTCTGCCTGGTGGGGGATACGGCCTACCCCCTACAGCCCTGGCTCATGAAGACCTACACGGGGCACCTCAATCCCTCTCGACAGGCCTTCTATGCCAGGCTCACCAGGGCCCGCATCGTGATCGAGGAGGGATTTAAATAAACATGGCCACTGCTTTTTTTCCAGCTTTGGGAAAAGCCGGAAAAAAGCGTCTAGACTGGCCCGATCCTCCGGAATAAAGCCCTATTCTGGAGGATCTCTTATTCCTACTTCGAATGACTGCATTTCAGTGTGCCTGAAGCCACAGAGCACCAGCAATGGACAGGAGAATCACTCCCAGGCATGGCTTACTCATGACTGCTTCGGTCCTGTTGATGGGCCTCAGCCTCTTTCCTTCCACTCTCCCGCTTTGCAGTGGGGCTGTAGACTCTGGGGAGAGGGGTGGAGGCAGGCAAAGGTGTCCCCCTGCAGCAGATGTAGACATGTCTCTGTATTAATCATTCTCTCATTGAAGTTTTGAGCTTTACATGGAAACTTTGTATTACGTCTTGGTAGAATTGTCCCCAGGACTTACGGCTTTTCCTGCAACCCTTCTGGATCAGGAACTCCTGTGGAGGGCGCCCCCTGGGAACGTGCCCAGTTAAGGTACATCCTAGTGAGAGGAGTCCCGTATTGAGTGTGCTTCTGAACTTCTGCACACGGCTCAGAGCTGGGAGGAGCAGCAAAGGCAGAAGAAGGTTACACTGATGTGTGAAAGGGGAAACTGAGGCACGCCAATTCATGTGGGGTACGCGTCGTTCTTGGGTGTGAAGTTAGAAAAGTGACGTGTCCATCTGTCTGTCCTTGCCAATCTTCTCATGCGGGGCTGGGCAAAAGCCTCTCCGCGGCCGAATTCCTGCCCAACTAGGGCTTGTTTTAGTCCCCACCCCTAGCTCGCTTCCTGGAGCAGGAAGGGGGCACAAGACCCTCAAATGACTTCTATCTAAGGGGCTCTTGTCATCCCCGTACTTAGATCCAGTCGATCCAGGGAAGGCACCTCTCCTTTAAATAGACACAGCTGAGGGCGGAGGGTCTCTGGCTCCCTAGCAACACGCTAGAGGTGGGGAGCCGCCAGCCCTCTCAGCTTTGCTATTTAAAGGGCTGTCCTGTTCCCCTGCTAGGCAAAGGGTTGCCTGACAGGTGCAGGGAAGGCAGGAGCCCTTTAAATAGAAGCATTAAAAGGGCTTGAGTCTGACACCCAAGCAACAGCGTTAGACGCTGGGGGAGCTGTGGGCCCCCTAAGTGCTTTCTTTAAAGGGCTGGCACCTTCCCAGCACTTGTCTGGCCATGTGTTGCCTAATAGCTGCGGTGAGCAGGAAAGCCCTTTCAATGGGAGCAGCTCAAAGGGATCCTGCGTCTCTGGCAATGCACGGGGAGTGATGGGGGAACTGGGGACCATGTCAGCTACATACAGGGCTCGTGTGTTCCCCAACTGGCCAACATCAGGTGGTTCCGAGGGGATGAACTGAACAGGCACCTCTCAGCTGATCCATCCCCTGTCGCTCTTTCCCTTCCTCTCCGGCCGGACTGTCACTGGGTTGTAACCAACAACATGACTGACGTTGGTCGTGTGGTCTCTTGACTGTATTTTACAGTGACCCAGCTGGGCACCGAGATTTCCTTTACCATTCATCCCCCTCCACGTCACACTGTCCAGGTTGCAACACAACGAAGAGGAGCCTGGTGTTTGTTGGGCTGCTTTGTGTGCAGATGTAAGCGTGGTTCTGGTGAACTCTACCCTGACATCTGGTGGTGATATGTTGCATGTGGTGAAAAGACACTTCAGGGGCTGATCCCAATTTGCATAGACACACACCCCCTGTCTAGTATGTGCTCCCAGCAGCCCAAATGGTCACTTAGGCCCCTGTGGGATCCCCAGTCTCTCTGTTATTGAGGCAGGGGGGATAAAAGTGTTGTTACCCTGATTATGCGAATCAAGGACAATGGAATGGTGGAAGCGTTTGGCTGTGTCTACACTGGACCCTGATTTTAAGAGAAATAAGGGATCTTTTGGAAAAGGCTTTATTTTCCGAAAGATCCCCGTCTAGATTGGCGCTTTTTTCTGGCAAAGCCCCGAGCCGGAAAAAAGCAGCAGCCATGTTTATACAAATGAAACGGGGAAAATTTACATCCCCGCTGCATTTGCAATTCTGACTTGTCTCATCTGCATCCCTGTTCCGGAAAAAGCAGGAGGAAGAAACCAAATGCCCATCGTAGAACTGATCCTCTTAGGGTTTGGGAACGGCCCTGAACTGCAGCCCCTCCTCTTCCTGCTGTTTCTCATGATCTACATTGTGGCTGCAGCTGGCAACCTCCTCATCGTTGTGCTAGTGATGGCTGATGTGCGCCTGCACACCCCCATGTACTACTTTGTGGCCAATTTGTCCACTGTGGAGATCTGCTACGTCTCCACCACCCTGCCCAGGCTGATTGGCAGTCTCGCGACCGGAGATAGAAACATTTCTCTGCAGAATTGCTTTGTGCAATTTGATTTCTATATTATCTTTGCCAATGCAGAAAGTCTGCTGCTCACGGCCATGTGTATTGATCGGTACCTAGCGATCTGTCACCCCCTCCGTTACCCTGCTCTGATGAACGGCAGGTCTGTTGCCACATGGTGGCATCGGCCTGGATATTCGGCATTTCCTACGCCATCATGCTAAAAATTTTCTTTCTGCAATTAACATATTGTGGCCCCAAAGAAATTGACCTTCTCTTCTGTGATTTTGGAAGTGTTAATCGTCCATTTTGTGGTGCCTTCACCATGACTATGCACCAGTCGACATTTCTCTTCAGTATCATATTGAATGTTGGGGTCTTTCTACTGATGTTGACATCCTACATTTGTATCATCGTCAACATCCTGAGGATCTCTTCCAGCACTGGGAGACAAAAGGCCTTTTCCACCTGCTCCTCCCACCTCGTTGTGGTTTCAGTTTTCTATGTGAGCGTATTAACAGTCTATGCAGTATCATCGATCAATCCTCTCCCGATCCTCCACAAAATAATGTCTGTCTGGTTCCTAGTCCTGGTCCCCTTGCTCAACCCCGTCCTTTACTGCCTGAGAAACAACGAGGTCCAGCAGTCCCTGAGAAAAGCTCTTCTGACATTGGCTGCTTTCAGACACAGGCATGGAGTCTGAAAGGACACATTCTGACATAGAGTAAAATTGCTGGACCTACCCGGCATTGCCCGGGAAACTGGAGGAACAAAATTTAGAAAAATGGAGCTGCGGGTGCCGTGGGGAGCAGGGAAGCTGCCTGAGTTGTTGTGCACGTGGGGGTTGAGGCACTGTGTGCTGGTGCGGGAGGCGGCGAGGAGAGCGGGAAGAGGGTCACTTGTGTAACCTCGTTTGTGGAAGTCGGCACTAGGGGCTTCAGGCGGCAGGCATGGGACATAGGGTGGGTGCGGCGGCCCCTGCAGAGTGGCAGGTTATTTTTTATTTTTACAGCTTGTGATCAGGCCCGATTGGGTCCAAGAGTACCTTCTATGGGAGGACAGGTTATCCCATGCAACGTTTGGTTGCGGTAGCTCTTATAGTGTCCAAGTTATTAGTGAACAAACTTAGAAACATTCTCCTTTGTATATTAGTCAGAGATGGACTGAAAGATTTCCTTACACATGGCCCATTGCCACCCTGACAACAGGGTTCACCCTCAATGACCTTACGTCATCTTCTTTCTCTTTGGATTCCTTGCTTTGTGTTAGTTAGACTCCCAGGCTACGTCTACACAGGCATGATTTTCCAAAAATGCTTTTAACGGAAAAGTTTTCTGTTAAAAGCATTTTCGGAAAAGCACGTCTAGATTGGCAGGATGCTTTTTGCAAAAGCACTTTTTGCGGAAAAGCGTCCATGGCCAATCTAGATGCGGTTTTCCTCAAAAAAAGCCCCCATCGCCATTTTCACGATGGGGGCTTTTTTGCGAAAAACAGTACTGTGCTGTCTACACTGGCCCTTTTGCACAAAAGTCTTTTGGAAAAAGACTTTTGCCCGAATGGGAGCAGCATAGTATTTCCGCAAGATCACTGATGATCTTACCTAAGATCGTCAGTGTTCTTGTGGACATTCAAGCAGCCAGTGTAGACAGCTGGCAAGTTTTTCCGCAAAATCATTTGATTTTGCGGAAAACCTTGCCAGTCTAGACACAGCCCCACTTTCTGTACTTTTTGCATTCAGATCAGGCATGCATTTTAGTGCTGTGCTCTACTTCACTGATCTGGGCCTCAGTTGGAGTATGTCTACACTACAGCACTAATTCAAACTAACTTAGTTCGAATTAGTTAAATCGAAGTAAGTTAATTCGAATTAGGGCATCTAGACTTTAAAACTAGCACATCCACACTGATTGGACGCTGGGTCGCATATAAGGGCAGCTGGAACTGATTCCAGCAGGGCATCAGGTCAGTAGTTGCTTTGTGTGGCTGCTGTCTGAGGCTCATGCTTAAAGGGACCCCCCTGGACAGCTGGATCTCAGCTTTTCCGCTTGCTTGCCTATCTCGCAGAGGAACAGCAAAGCATTTTTCTCTGCACCTGCCTGTGTCAGTAGCTCCCATTGGGGATGCCACCGCAGTTGGCAACATGGAGCCAGAACTCACCCTGGGCATGCTGCTTCAGTTTTTGGACTTGCTGCTGCAAGCATCCCAGCAATGGGTGGAAGTTGCCTTGCACCACCTGGTGCACGTCAGCCCCCTGCCTCTTCCCCTGGCCTCCTCGGGGGTTGTGGAGGAGTGGCAGAAGCGCCCAGACGCCGGCATGCCCTGCCGCATCTTGCGTATGGACAACAGCAGTAACTGGTGGGCCCGCATCATCCTGAAGCGCTGGGGAGACAGACAGTCACGAACCAGTTCGGCATGGGGAGATCTACCGTCGGAGCAGTGCTCTTGCAGGTACAGCACCCACCAGCCACTGGGCCGAGACGGAGGGGTGCTGCAAGGAGGGGATGAGCTGCCCCAGGGAAAACATGGGGGGAGGAGGCGAAACTGCCCTGCACCAGAGGGTTCGGTCTGTCCCGGCCGTACTACACGCTGCCTGCTGGGGTTGCTTCCAGGAGTGAGGTGCAGGGAAGTGCCAGGGAACGAACACTCCCAGCTACCCGGGCGCCCCAGTGATTTTTGGTTTTCTGTGTCCCTCTGCAGGTGGTCAAGGCCATCAACCGGGTGCTGTTCTGCATGGTGGTCCGCCTCGCCGACCAGGACGCCGTCATCCGGGGATTTGGTGCCCTCAGCTTCCCCAAATGCAGGGGGGCCATCGACGGGATGCACATCCCCTTCCGTGCCCTGGAACACCAGGCCTCCCAGTACATCAACAGGAAGGGGTACTTTTCCGTACTTCTACAGGCCATGTGTGACCACCGGGGCCAGTTCACGGACATTTATGTGGGCTGGTCCGGCAAGGTACACGACACACGGGTGTTCCGGAACTCCTCCGTGTGCCAGAGGCTGCAGGCCAGGATCTTCTTCCCTGACCGCCACATCAGGGTCAGGAACATGGACATGCGGCCTACCCCCTACAGCTCTGGCTCATGAAGCCCTACACGGGGCACCTCAACCCCTCTCGCCAGGTCTTCAATTCCAGGTTCACCAGAGCCCGCATCATGATTGAGGGGACCTTCGGCTGACTGAAAGCCAGATTTAGGTGCCTCTTCACCCGCCTAGACTTCGCCGAGCACAATATCCCTCCCGTGGTGGCAGCATGTTGCGTGCTGCACAATTTGTGCGAGCGAAAAGAGGAGGCTTTCCTACCAGCCTCGATGGCTGAGGCTGAGCACATGGCTGGCCACTATACTCAGCCCCATAACACCACCGTCAGGGAAGCCCATCGGGGGACCGTCCAGATACAGGAAGCCCTGCGGGTGATCTTCAAAGTGGAGGATAAGGACTGAACTCTCCCTGCATTCTCCACTGGGGCCGTCTTCCATCCTCCCCTCTTACTCTTTCCCCTCCCTAACCTCCCTTCCTAATGTCAAATAAACACACCTGTTTTGACAAACAAAATCTCTTTAATTTTACATAACTGGGATGGGGGGATGGAGAAATGAGGATGGGAGAGGGGAGGTGGAAATTTGGGAGGAGGGAGCTAGAAGGGGGAGGAAGGGGAGGAAGGGAAGGGAAAGCTTGGGAGTCCTGCTGGCTCTCCCGTCTCACAACACTGTGGGTGCAGGGGTGTCGGGGGGGAGTGGGTGTGGGGGGGGCAGGAGGGACAGGGGGTGTGGAGGAAGTGGGTGGGGAAGCAGGGGTTGGAGGAGGAGCGAGAGCTGGGGCAGCCGCAGGGTTTGGAGCAGAAGGAGGCAGGAACCTGTCCACCAGGGTCTGGAGGTGACCTCTGAGGGCACGGCTCTGCTCGTCCAGCACCTCCAAGCTACGCTGCCGTAGCCACAGGTCCTCCCAGACCCAGTGCTCCTGGATGCAGATCTGGTGCTCCAGTAGCTGCTGGTGCCTCCTCTGGTAGTCCTCCATGTTCCTGGCACGCCTGCTGGCCCGAGTGCGGGTGGCTGTTGGAGGTGGTGAGGTGCATCCTGCATTCCCAGGTGCTGCGGCTTTGCTGAAACAAGAGCAGTGTTCAGTTCCCACTCGGGACACGATGGGTGAAAACCAGCCCCCCTCTGTAAGGCGATGTCGGCATGTGGGGAACAGGCAAGGGCGCCTGCATGACACCCAGCTGCTGCTCCATGGTGGGCAAGGCCCAGGCGCACGGTCCCTGGGCTCCCTCTCCCCCATGCCTGCCATACACTTAAGGGGAGCTTGATGGCATTCACATGTGCAGTCCTCCCTGGCCTCGGACAACACAGCCGATGTGCTCTGTGGGGTGCCTCGGGGGTCCTGGGTCCTAGGCAGGCTCCCTATAGACTCCTGGCTCTTGGCATCCTCCTCCTCCATGTCCAGGATGGTTCCCTCTGCCCCAGGGTCGATCACCACCCGTGTGGCATGGATGGCATGAGACCCCAGGATGCGGTCCAGGGCCTCAAAGTGGGGTCAGGCCTCCGGGACGGCCCCTGGCTGGGAGACCCTAGTGGAGGACTGCCGCAGGTCCTTGACCTTGCAGCGGACCTGCTCCCGGCTGCGCATGTAGCCTCTGGCGGCCAGGCTGTAAGCCATGAGGCTGTAGAAGGCCACATTCCTGTGGCTAGTGCAGAGATCATGGCCAATGGAGGTTTCCCCCAAACTTTGATGAGGTACACGATCTCTGCACCAGATCCAGCGGGGGCCCGCCTCTTGCAGGCCCGGTCAGGTTCCTGGGAGCTGCCAGCCTGGCCCTGGTAAGAGGGGAAGGGTTGCATGGAAGCGGGTGGCTGGGTCATCCCGTGCCAGATGTAGGGTCTGCTGGCTGGGTGTTGGCAGGCTTGCAAGTGGCACAGCAGTGTAGCTAGACTGTGCCCCTTTAAGGACTCCGGGCCTGGGAGGCGGGGCAGAAGAGTTTCCCTGGTTGTGCCCAGAGTGGCCACCAGGGCAACCTGGGAAGGGCTAGCCTCCCACTAGTTCGACTAAGTGGCTACACAGCTCTTCATTCGAACTACTTAATTCAAACTAGGCGTTAGTCCTCGTAGAATGAGGGTTACCTACGTTCGAATTAAGTGCTCCGAATTAAGGAAAGGAAAGGAAGGGGCTGTGGGGGAGGGAGAGGGGGATGTGAAGGTTCTTGGGGGGTGGGGAAAGAAAGGGGGGGGCATCAAGAGACAGAGTAGAGAAGAGACAAATGGCAGGGGGGCAAGTGCAGACAATGAGGGAAAGGTCAGGAGGGGCGGTGTCAGTGGGAGGGGGGAGGGGAGGAGCTGGGAGAGGAGAGGAGAGGAGAGGAGAGGAGAGGAGAGGAGAGGAGAGGAGGGGAGAGGAGAGGAGAGGAGAGGAGAGGAGAGGAGAAGGGCATTGGGGGATGGTGGGGAAGGTGCTGGGAGAAAGTTTGAAAGAAGGGGTGGGCATGAGAAAGGTGGGATGGAGCAAGGCATGTCTGATGGCACGGAGGGCAGAAGTGGAACAGGGCAGAGAGTGGTGAGGGGGTGGGCATCAGGGAAAAAGAGGGTAAAGAGGGCAAAGGAGGCAGGAGCAGTGAGGGAAGTGGGAGGAACCAGAAGGGTGCAGGGCTAAGGGAAGGTGCAGGTGCAAGAGGATTCTGGGGTGAAGCAGAAAGGCAGACACCTGCAGGGGAGGGACCAGCACCAGAGGAGAGAGGCAGGGCAGGTGTGTAGAGGGAGGTGTTAGAAGAGGGGTAGCTCACATGATCAGAGTGGGGCTACTGGAGAAGTGGGCACAGGAGGGAGAGAAGGGCTGGTGGAGGGGGGCAGGTCGCAGGAGGGCTGAGGGCAGTGAGAAGGGCAGGAGTCAGGACAGCAGAGGAGGGTGAGGAGTTGGGGGGCAGCAGGCACCAGGGGAGTGATGGCGCAAGGAGAGGAGACATGGCAGCAGAGAGAAAAGGTAAAGGGTTAAAAATATTTATTAAGAACTTGGTTTGCTGCCCACGGCCAGTTAGTTTGCGCCCCGCGGTACAGTTTGGGTTTCTGTGGGGATCAACACATGGCCGGCGAGCAGGAGCCAAAACAAAAAAATAGTCAGTGTAATGATCTTCTGTTGAGATGTGTTTTAGTAGTTACATTCTTGGACTGTCATTGCTCATGAAAAGTGCTGTCACATGGGTAGAAATCGGGTCAATATTGCAGTTATTAATATCAGCAGAGCTGATTGAAATGGGGCCTGTGAGTTGTGTAGTCCTGCCTTAATCTTTGTATTCGTGCCTGTCGGTGAGAGAGAAGCTATTTGCCGTGGCTCATCCCTGACAGGTGTCTGTCTAACCTGGTCTGAAATATCTCCAGCGATGGAGATTCCACAGTCTCACTAGGCAATTTATTCCAGTGTTTAACCACCCTGACAGGCAGGAAACTTTTCCTAATGTCCAACCTAAACCCCCCATTGCTGCAATTTAAGCCCATTGCTTCTCATCCTAACCTCAGCGGCCAAGCAGAACAATTTCTTTTCCTCTTCCTTATGACAATCTTTTAGATACTTGAAAGCTGCTCTCATGTCCCTTTTCGGTCTTCTCTTTTCCAAGGTAAACAAGGCCAGTTTCTTCAGACTTGCCTTGTGTTTCATGGTCTCTAGACCTTTCATCGTTTCTGTTGATCTTCTCTGGACTTTCTCCAGTTCTCCATGTTTCCTGAAATGTGGCGCCCAGAACTGGACATGATACTCTAGCTGGGGCCTAATGGAGATGGCTCAGTCCCTGTTTATTCTTTTCCTAAGCCAGGAGGGCTCAGTAGCTCTGACGGGGGCTCTGCTGGAAGTCAGCCCGTACTGCCCCCTACCTGAAACCTTGTGCAGGTGTTAAACAGCTGACCAGCCCAGCTTAGAGGTGACTGCATTTCAGTGTGCCTGAAGCCACACAGCACCAGCAATGGACAGGGGAATGGCTCCCAGGCATGGCTTGCTTATGACAGCTTCGGTCCTGTTGATGGGCCTCAGACTCTTTCCTTCCACTCTCCCGCTTTGCAGTGGTGCTGTAGACTTTGGGGGGTGGGGGGGGGGGGGGGGTTGAGGCAGGCAGAGGTGTCTCCCTGCAGCAGATGTAGACATGTCTCTGTATTAATCATTATCTCGTTGAAGTTTTGAGCTTTACATGGAAACTTTGTATTACGTCTTGGTAGAATAGTCCCTAGGACTTATGGCTTTTCCTGCAACCCTTCTGGATCAGTAACTCCTGTGGAGGGCGCCCCCTGGGAACGTACGTGGTTATGGTACATCCTAGTGAGAGCAGTCCCATATTGAGTGTGCTTCTGAACTTCTGCACACGGCTTAGAGCTGGGAGTAGCAGCAAAGGCAGAAGAAGGTTACACTGATGTGTGAAAGGGGAAACTGAGGCATGCCAATTCATGTGGGGTACGCGTCATTCTTGGGTGTGACGTTAGAAAAATGACGTGTCCATCTGTCTGTCCTTGTCAATCTTCTTCTCTCCGTGTACGAATTCCTGCCCACCTAGGGTTTGTTTTAGGCCCCGCCCATAGCTCGCTGCCTGGAGCAGGAAGGGGACACGAGCCCCTCAAACGCCTTCTATTGAAAGGGATCTTGTCATCCCCATACTTAGATCCAGTCTATCCAGGGAAGGCACCTGTCCTTTAAATAGACACAGCTGAACGGGCCGATGGTCTCTGGCTCCCTAGCAACACGCTAGAGGTGGGGCACCCCCTAAGTGCTTTCTTTAAAGGGCTGGCAGCTTCCCAGCACTTGTCTGGCCGTGTGTTGCCTAGTAGCTGCGGTGAGCAGGAGAGCCCTTTCAATCGGAACAGCTCAAAGGGATCCTGCGTCTCTGGCAATGCACGGGGGAGATGGGGGAACTGGGGCCATGTCAGCTGCATACAGGGCTCTTGTGTTCCCCAACTGGCCAACATCAGGTGGTTCTGAGAGGATGAACCGAACAGGCACCTCTCAGCTGATCCATCCCCTGTCGCTCTTTCCCTTCCTCTCCCGCCGGGCTGTCACTGGGTTGTAACAAACAACGTGACTGACATTGGTCATGTGGTCTCTTGACTGTATTTTACAGTGACCCAGCTGGGCGTCGAGATTTCCTTTACCATTCATCCCCCTCCATGTCACACTGTCCGGGTTGCAACACAATGAAGAGGAGCCTGGTGTTTGTTGGGCTGCTTTGTGTGCAGATGTAAATGGGGTCCGGGTGAACTCTACCCTGACATCTGGTGGTGAACTGTGGCAAGTGGTGCAAAGAGACTTCAGGGGCTGATCCCAATTTGCATAGACACACCCACCCTGTCTAGTATGTGCTCCCAGCAGCCCAAATGGTCACTTTGGCCACTGTGGGATCCCCAGTCTCTCTGTTATTGAGGCAGGGGGGATAAAAGTGTTGTTACCCTGATTATGCGAATCAAGGACAATGGAATGGTGGAACCGTTTGGCTGTGTCTACACTGGACCCCTTTTGCGGAAAAGGGATGCAGATGAGATAAGTCAGAATTGCAAATGCAGCGGGGATTTAAATTTTCCCCGCTCCATGTGCATGAACATGGCTGCTGCTTTTTTCTGGTTCGGGGCTTTGCTGGAAAAAAGCGCCAGTCTAGACGGGGATCTTCCGGAAAATAAAGCCTTTTCCGAAAGATCCCTTATTCCTGATTTTAAGGGACATTGTGATGTTGCCTGTTCATGCTTAATGTTTGTAATTGGTCTTGGAACTTCTTACAGGACAAAAAAGGTTCCAGCCAGAAGGTCCTGTGTGGAAAAGGGAAACTGAGGCATGCCACCATCTTGTTTTCCTGGCTAAGTGCAAAAATGCCTACACGATTAGGTGTGAGAATACTTGCATTCACACAATGTTAATTGTTGTTCAGAGAGTTGCCAGAGCTAGCCTGGATAAATTCACTATTTTCTTTAGCTTGGGGCAAAATCACCCAGCACACTTAGGGATCATGTTGCAAAAGCAGATCCAAGTAGCCGTGGTTCTTACCAAGTTCTACCTTGGGTTGGTGAGACAGGGCAAGGACATGGTTGTCACTATGACAGACCTTGCAGTAATGAAGCCTATTTTAGGCACACTGGGTTCTCATACTCTCATCCAGCTCTGTACTGTTGTTTCTGCCATTGGGTTAGAACATGTGATGACCCAGAGCCAAAGCATGGGGAGGCCTGTGATGCCCTCAGTGATGTTACCGGCATCACTTCCTGCATCAATTTTGCGTTGGGGGTGTCACGTTACAGGATTTTGAGGGGAGTAGCCAGATCACTGATGCACCCATAGGTGGGGGTATTGGCCCCAAAAATGGTATAAAAGGGGGCCATGTGGGTTGTTGAATAGAAGCGTACTGCCTGCTAATCCTGTGTACGCTAGTCATGTGATTGTTTAATGTCTTTGTGTGTAGTTAGGAATCTGTAATCTGTGTAGATACTGAATATTTCACTGCATGTGGTTGAGCAGTGGGCAGACCCAGCCTATGGACATGCTAATCAGCGAGGGTCTGTGGGACAATGGCACTCAATGGGCCAAGGACACACCTAAAGAATGAATGGTGACTCATACCTAAGGGCTACCAGCAGGGGACACAGGAATGAGCCGTGGGCCAGGTGACCTGCTGTAGCCAAGAAGAGACCAGGAAGGAGGGATAAAGAGGCCATGTGGTGGACTCCATCTTGGTCTTCAGCTCAGCACTTCATCCCAGATGCAGCAATTCAGGGATCGAAGAGCCAGAAAGACCTGTGGACCCATCCTGATCCTAGGATGCGCAACAAGGACTTTTAAACCAGCAGCTGTAACATCTCTGCTAGAGCCTGTGTCGAGAACTGGGAGATTCGGTGCATGTAATGTACTATTCCTTTAAGAACCTTACTCTCATGCTTTTCTTTCTTGTGGTAATAAACCTTCAGCTGTTAGATGCTAAAGGATTGGCTCAGCGTGATTTGTGGGTAATGTCCAGAGGGTAAATTGACCAGGGATCTGTGGCTGGTTTCTTGGAACCGGACAGAACTTGTTCGGGGTAGGTGGGATTGGGTGCTAGGACCCCCCACCTGTGTATGAGGCCCGGGGCCATCTGAGGCACGGATATTGCTGAGGTGTCAGAGGGGTTTTGCTCATGAGGCTTCAGGCAGGCAGCTGAACTGCTCTGTGGGACTGGTTAGTGGACTATTTGGGAAGGTCACCAGTCTAGGGGCTGTAAGTAGCCCCGGATTTGAGCACTTCGCCCTGAGCGGACGCCCTCAGTTGTGCCCAGTAACGGCCCGGTCCGTCACACACGCACTACCCTTGATTGAGCTCGGATGCTAAAACTAGCAGTGTAGCCTCAGCAGCACAGACTAACTACCCGCAGCCATGTGAGATCCCAGGTACGGACACAGGTGCATATCGCCAGCCATTCGCGCTGCTGCCCTGTTCTCATTGCTCATTCAATACTGCTAAGGTGATCAAAGCTGGGGAGTGACACCTCTCACTTGTAGGATGGACAAACCCATCTTTGAGCTTTAAATAGTCTCCATTTCCCGTCTATTGACTAGTTATGTCCTCGTGACTGGCTGAAATGACATGATGAAGATACTTCAAACCACTGAATGTTTAGAGCTCCATGCTTATTGGGCACTTTTCTGTTTCTAGACACTTATTATGGAGGGAGAAACCAAACGCCCATCGTGGAATTGATCCTTGTCACGTTTCGGAATGGCCCAGAATGGCAGCCCCTCCTCTTCCTGCTGTCACTAGTCATCTACATTGCAGCTGTTGCTGGGAACCTCCTCATCATTGTGCTATGGATGATGGATCTTTGGTTAATGGACTGTGTGGCTCATTGTTCTGGTGATTGGATGTGGGTTCCATCGATGGCCTCTCCACAACTGGGGGAGCCCAGCATGGCAAATTCAGCCACGATAGGATCCAGCGCTCCCAGGCAGTTGACCGTGCAAAGCATGATAGAGTTGATGGCCCTCGCCTCCTGCAGAAGGAGAGAAACGAACACACAAAACAGAGAATCAGAGAAGGGGCCTGTCATGTAGACCATCCCCTCATAAAGACCATGAATTAAGCTGTTGACCAAAACCGTCCCCAGAACCAGCCTCTGGAGCATCCACTTGATATCAGCTGCCAACTAGACAATGAACCATTGATATTGCTCATTGAGACTGATGATGTAGGCTTTCAGGACTACACCGGCCTCTGCTCCACCATGGTCACCGGAAACCTTTCTTGGGAAGTCCACGGAAATTGGTCAGTTTACTGGAATTTTTATTTCCTTAAAGGGAAATGTTGATGGAAAAATATGGAAATCCCCCATGTGAACAAGAGCTGGTTTTCCCCAGTGTCTGTGTAAATTCTTCCTCTCTTGGATTGAGCCATTTATTGACAGATCTCATCTTCTATGATTCCATTGGAGAGCAGCTAAACCAAGCTTGATCGGCAGTGCTGATTAAAGATGTCACATAAAAAGCTACCAACTGCAGGTGCTCTGTGTTCGTTTGAATCCTGCGCTTTTCCTGCAATGCCCGAATATACAGACTCTCGGTGCAATTAAGAGCCTGTACGATGGTTTATCACCAGGACAATCTCTCCTGAACTAGAGTTTCTAGATCATTGGGAGATATGTCGTGAGACTTCACATAGGTTTGTAAGATGTCTTCATAGCACTTATACTACCAATAGAGCACTTTCCATGAGCAAGAGGCCACAGAAAATTGACTTAAAAAAATCCTGTGCTTGAGCTTACTTGATTTATACATATGCATTTTCTGAAACTACACAAAACTGCACATTCTAAGGTTTTCAACTGCAACTCATTGTGATCTTTGTGAAACTTTGTAATCTTTGTATCTTTTACATTTACTGTAAGCTGCGATTTTTTCATTAGCTTCCTTGCCCTAAGGTGCTTGTAACATGCTCTAAGCTGCATTCTCCCCAGAGCGTAAGTGTGAGTGTGTTTGGAGAAGACTAGGAACAATGGAGCACATGGTGATGAATCATCACAGACGGCTGCATTTGCTGGATGAAGGGAGGACTGGGCATGCTCCCTGATGATGAGGCACTCCTCTGGTCCTGAGGAACTCCTCTCTCCTGCCAGTGACTCTCCTCCTGCCCAGCTTCCCCGGCCATGATGAGCAGACAGCCCCTCCAGGATCTACATGCCTTGCCCCCCTGCTTTCTGCAATTTGATTTCTATATTATCATTGCCAATGCAGAATATCTCTTGCTCAGGGCCATATGTATTGATCAGTATCAAGCGGTCTGACATCTCCTCCGCTATTGTCAGCCGACGGTCAGGGCAGTGTGTGTGTGTGTGTGTTTCCTAGTAAAGGTTTAACGTCCGTGTCTTTACTGCTAGGACTGGGGTCCCATCGCAGAGGGTAGCCAGCAGGCCAACAGACGCCCCTTTATAGGAAGAGCTTATTACACCTAAGATTGTAGCTGCTAGAACACAGGGTTCCTTCGCAGCGGGCAGCCTAGAGAAGGCTCAAAGGTGCTCCAACAGATCTGTCACCTCGGAGTGACACAGATCCAAACGTCCAAGCTCTTCCTATAATTGTCCCTTTATGACCGGCTGAAGTTCTTTTAAATTGTGCTTGGTTCTATTACAGCAACTGAAGGAGTCAGGTTAAAAACTTAAACAGTTACAGGTTTATTAAAAAGAGTTATAAAAGCATATGGTTACAATGGCTATTGCTCTATTTCTTAAATGTTAGCAAATATATAGAGATCTTAAAAATGGTTACAGGAAAATAAAGATAGAAAATAGAAATAATGGTACCAAGTGACAGCTTAATCTTTAAAGCTCTCTAACACTATGTATATATATATACTTAAACAAAGGACCACATCCAGGTACAATTTTTACCCCCTTCTGTGCCTCTCGACTCCAGCAGGTCAAGCCAGGGCCGGTCTCTCAATTCCTAGGAAAGACGAATACCCCGTTGAACCTCGGGAGATCAAACACCAAACCCGACCAGCAGATAGATGGTAGATTGATACTCAGAGAAAATGTGCTGCTGGACCCATCTTTATAGCCCTCGGGGCCCGTATCCTCTTTCTTATCTAAGTTGCAAATTATACTGATCCGTTTTGTGGTGCCAAATTTTAAAAGCAAGTTTCAAGTTAATTTACACTTGCAAGAGAGATAACTAAATTGTGAGTACTAGACATTTTTTTACTGGGCGAGAGATTCCTCCCCCCATGGACGGCTGTGTATTCGTATCAATATGGGTTTGAGTCAAGGGCACTCCTCGGCAACCTCTTGGTCAGCAATTGGCATATCTCTGTTTACAGCCATTCACGGTCACAGCAGCCTGGGCCTTCTGTTCTGTGTGCCCTGTATGCTCTAGGCAAGCAAAAATGGATGTTAAAAGGGGGGTTCCAGTCTGGCTACAGCTATGCTGTTCTGATGAAAAGGCAGGGTCTGTTGCCACATGGTGGCATGAGCCTCGGTATTAGGCATTTCCTATTGCATCAGTCTACAAATGATCATTCTGCAATGCAGATATTGTGGTCCCAAAGAAACTGACATTCTCTTTTGTGACTTTGCAGCTATTAAAGGGGCGTTCTGTGATGTGCACACTAGGGCTATGTCTAGACTGCAGGCTTCTTTCGAAAGAAAAATCCGCTTTTTCGAAAGAGAGCACCCAGCGAGTCTGGATCCTCTCTTTCGAAGACGGACTCTTTACATTGAAGAACGCCTTCCTTTGAAAGAGGAACTTTCGAAGGAAGGAGTTCTTCCTCGTTAAACGAGGTTTACCGCCATCGAAAGAAAAGCCGCGTTCTTTCGAAATAATTTCGAAAGAACGCGGCTTGAGTCTGGACGCAGGGGAAGTTTTTTCGGGAAAAGGCTACTTTTCCTGAAAAAACCCCTGAGTCTGGACACGGCCTAAGAATCTGCAACTGATGTCATTCGCATTCACTATCATATTGAATGTTGGGATCTTTCTACTGACCCTGCCATCCTCCATTTCCATTATCAGCAACATCCTGAGAATCCGTTACAGGATGGGGAGGCCGTTTCTACCTGCTCCTCCCCTACCTCCCTGTTCTTGTCATTTTTATGTGAGTGTAAAGGCCGTCTATGTAGTTACAGTGATTGACCCTGTTCTGATCCTCCACAAAATAATGTCTGTCTGGTTCCTATTCCTGGTCCTTTTGCTCAACCTTGTCCTCTACTGTCTGAGAAACAAGGAGGTCCATCGGTCCCTGAGAAAAGCTCTTCTGGCACTAGTTGCTTTCAGACACAGGCATGGAGAGAGAAAGACAAATTTTGACATAGAGTAGAATAGAGATGAACTGAAATACTTCCTTACACGTGGCCCATTTGACTCCCTAACAAGAGGGTTCACCCTCAATGACCTCACGTCACCTTGTTTCTTTCTCGATTCCTTGCTTTGTGTTTGTGAGTCTCCTATTTTCTCAGCTTTTCTCTCTCCTACCGGCCGAGCATTTTTGTGCTGCGCTCTACTTCACTGCTCTGTACGTAAATGCCAATACCCAATTAGTGCAAGGAGCTTAACTTCTGAGCATTCCTGGATCTCCCCGCCCACCTGCTGAATCCTATTATATTCCCATTGTCTTGAGTGGGCTCTTCTATTGTCAATTACATGAGGGAAATGAGGTGAAGTATTTTGCTGCCACAGTAAGTGAAAGTAGAACACAACTGTAGATGGGAAAGAAACTATGAAACTCTGTGCAGGGATGGGAGTTTTAGTGTCCTTCTCCGTGTCAATTCCTGTCTTTCCATACACTTGCCAGAGTGGAGGCACTTCTGTCTCTGTTCATACTCAGAGGAGCACAGGTGTTGATGCAGATGTGAGGGGACGGGACAAAATTGTGCGGGATCATTAGCTCTGACTTCTCTCTCCCCCAAAATAAAATGAAACGAATGAATTGAAAAGAACAGGACTTGAGCACCTAACAACAACCGGCAACTTTGCCCATCCGACTCCTTCCTCCCCGGCTGAAATGCAATGGATGTGCAAACATTCTACCAAAGTGTCAGTAGAAAGTGAATTAAAGAATTAAGTCTCTCTACACTAGGTCTTCTGCTCTGTTAGTTCATACTCTACAGTTGTGGGACCAGGGGCAGGTGAATACCAGCCCACAGCCCGGATCTGCTCTCCCACCATTACCTTCTAGCAGGCCTCTCCCTCCATATTTACTTGCTGGTGACAGGTACAGGCAATCACAGCCCTGGTTGGACAAAGATCACAATTCTTGGCCAATGGGAGTTGCGGGAAGCAGTGTTCTTGTCTGCACTGCTTCCGGCTCCTCCCATTGGCCAAGTCTGGAGACCCACAGCCAAGGGGAGCTGTGATCACTGGTGTTTCCATCTTTCCCACACATGTTCCACAAACAGGACAGAGAAACCCGTCCCTGGAGACATTGGGGAACGATTGAAGTACCCAACATGAGCAATGGCTGACGTGACGTAAGACACGTCTACCAAGCAAGGAGAAGCCACCTCTGGACCCGTCAGCTGACTCAGACTGAGGTGAAGTTTTATTGCTGAGAAGAATTTCAAGTTGGGGGCTGCAGAACGAAGTCTGGGAACCTTCCACATCACTGGGCCTAGATCACACGTTACAGCAATGAAATAGCCCCATGAACCCTCGTCTGCTGCCACAGGCCAGCTGCACTTTTTCTTTCATGAAGAGACGTGGCTTTAGGCACTTTGGAATCCATCCCAATGTTTCCTGTCTGTCCACCGAGCAGTAAGATCCACCCCTGTAGCCTGGGGCTTAGAGGCCCTGAAGGCTGAGCTAACCCAACATCACCTTTGCCTCCTAAATGCATCGATTGGATGGTTGGGTTATGAGGTAACACAGATCACTGAACCATCCATCCCAGCCCACTCCCGCTGGGGCCGTCAGCTCCCACCACCCGATTGGCCAGTCCCTCTGTGTGCGGGGTGCTCTGGTCTGGCCTGGCCAGTCAGCTCTGGAGTTCACAGACTAGAGCAGGCTAATAGGTAAGGGTACCTGTAAGACTCCTTCTTACCGGTACGCTGACTGGTTACTCATGCAACATCCCTACCCATTACTGAGATACAGTTATAGCAGAAATATGAAGCAATTTAGAGAAGCCAGGACATTTACAGTGTCATTGGAAACATTGGGATTTGCAGCATTTGATGATCCCATTTGTATTCCTGCCTTAGTTTTGTCTCTCTCATTATGAATACGGAGCGTGTATCTTTATTCCCAGTGTACTCACACAGCCGTACCCCACTGGGGAAGGGGCTGTCAGTGCAGACAGATCGCTGAGCCCTGTAACGAGACATTAGGGAGAACAACAGGCCTCAGGAGATGCCCAACTCGCACAGGTCAACTGTTCCTCAGAACGCTCCAGAGAGACCACAATTAACAGCTGTGCACAGGGTCAGGGGATCAGACCACGCGACTCGGGGTCCCTCCTCCCATGTTGTTTTTCCACAGCCTGGTCCAGGGAGCTGTTTTGAAACAAAGGATCCCCCCTTTGCAGAGCTATATAAGGCAGGGGGCGAACTCAGCCGTTTTCAGTCCCCGCACAAAAGGATGCCGGGAAGGAGCTGAGGAGGACAGACTGCCCTGGTAGAAGAGCTGGACCCAGGCTGAAGGCGTCTTCCCGGTGTCTGGAAACCCGAGCGCCCCATGCTGCAAAGCAACGGCAAATTGTGCCTTGAGAAACTGCCGGGCGGCTGCTGTCATCACTGAGGTGAGAATCTGCTCGTTCCCCTGACTCTGCCCAGGGGCTTACGCTGATTTTCTGTTTGGCTCATTTGCCGATAATCCGCTCTGACCGGTTTGCTGTCCCTGATCACCGCTCACATGGCCTGTTTGTAGTTACTGAGCTTGTGTGTAGTTTTCTGTGAACCAGTGTGCCTTTTAGTGACCTGCCTGGGAGGGGATCTCACCTTGCCTGACACACGTGTGCATGTGACTCTGCACATAGAGAGGGGTCCGAACAGGATAACAACCTCCTACTGGCCATAGCTCCTTCGCCAGGGAGGTGCAGGTGTTACCAGATTTGCCCAATACTCTGGGGTGTGCTCATTTATCAGGGTTACCCTTTTGGGACTGGGGGAAGGTTAACAGTTCTATCAGGGTGCTGTTGGTGCTTCTTTGTGCTCTCATATGGAGCTGAATTCTCCCTGCAGCCAATTTCCCCTCCCATTGGAGCTCTCCTTCAGGAACTAGATTCCTCAGGATGGGGTTCTTACCTTCTTGGCAACACACACAGACACTCACACCCACTAACAGAGCACGTCTGAGAGGACTGGGTACTCAGCACTCCCAAGCTGACCCCCTCATATGTCCCTGGACTCAGCTGGCTGGGTTTCACAGCAATGCCACACTGCACCCTCATGTGCCTTTGGACTCCGTGGGCTGGATTAAACAGCACTTTAAGCTGCCATCCTCATAAGCCCCCAGGTTCAACACCCCCTAGCCCCACTTTCACACCACAGTCATTCACTGGTAAAACACACAGTGAGCAAACCCCACAGGATTTTGGGTACTGCAGGGATCTTTTGCTTGGGTACAAGAAGCGTTGTTGCAGAGCGAATAGGGAAGCCAAAACAACACCCCTTAAGAAAGAGTGAGCAAAAGAGAAAGAAAGAGAGAGAAGCAACCAGCTTAACAATGAAAGTGATTTGTTTCTGAGCAGTGAATAGATATAAAACAGTTACAATATCAATTCTAACAATTACAATATTAAATCTAAATTGAAACTGATTACAAATGTTAGGTAACCATACGACAGTTTACATAGGGCAGGGTCAGGAGGCTATGCTTAGAGAGATAGTTGATGAGAGAGAGAGAGAGAGAGAGAGAGAGAGAGAGAGGGTATGTCTACACTATCCTCCCAGTTCGAACTAGGAGGGCACTTGCAAATGAAACCCAGGATTTGAATTTCCCGGGCTTCATTTGCATAAGTGGGGCTCCGCCATTTTTAAATCCCTGCTCGTTCGAAACCCTGTGCCGCACGGCTACACGCGGCACGAACTAGGTAGTTCGAACTAGGCTTCCTAGTTCGAACTACCGTTACTCCTCATTCCATGGGGTGAAACATAATATTTAAAAGTCCAGTTGCACTGGGCCTCCACCCAAGCAATGTCTACCCCCCAGGTGTGATGGCCTGTGTCTGCAGCTGTAGCTGCTAGCCTAGAGATCTCAAGAGTTTGGAGCTTCCGAAGCTCATGTTGTATAACTCAGGGTAGGCTTAGAAATGCTGGATAGTCCATAGAGGCACGGTAAACTTGCTATCACAGCTAATAATTGTGGTTACATCTAACAATTGTGGGTATATCACAGAAATGGCGATTAATGTCAGGCACCATGAGTTGGATCCAATGTCCATTAATTAATACAATAGTACAATCATTACAAAAGTAATTAGTACAGTCTTGTTTTTACACGCACACATGCTATAACAGTACAGACAGTAACAAACCCGTCTTGCTAGACAACATCAAAGGAACAGTGCGATTTATTTCCCAGTTGTGGGAAGAAACAATCATGTTCCTCCAATGCTTGGTCTCCACAACCCTGTTTGGGGCACCTTGCTGAATGAGGTCATGCCCCGCTCCAGTCCAGTTCAGCGGTTCCCAGTTTCCAAGGGACCGTGTCATATACTTGCCGGTGGGTGTGACTGGAGACCGCTGCAGCTCCATTGAGGGTAATGGAGGTGTCTGGATGCCAGTGACAATGATGACATGCAAGGGCATGGCTGGTACCCAAACTTCTGAAGAAACCAGGATAGTTCGGTACCTTTCACCACCTGGAAGGCTGTCAGTAGTGGTATTACTAACGGTGTCCCTTTCGAGACCACAACGGCTTCCAGAATAAGGGGATGGAGTCTGCTGTGGTCTTAGTTTCATAGCAAAACTTGAGTGACTCTCTGGTGGCAACCTATGTACAATTGGCCAAACTTTCCCAGGAGTACCCTAAGGAGTTGCCAATAGCATGGAATTGATAGTGACACTGCAGGGCCAGGGGGTTGTTCCCATTTCAGCAGGCAGGGACCTTCGTAGGTTCAGGGGGATCACAGGTCCAGCATAGAGCTTGGGTAGCATCAGACTCCAGATACTTTGGGCCAGCAGAGTGCTGGGGCAACAGTGGGCTGTCATGGCTCTTGTTCAGGATCTGTGAAAGGGCAGAAAAGAGAAAACAAACTCAACACTGCCCCGTATATACAGGGAGAATCGGGAATTAGTATTACAGAGTGAACATGAAATAGTGACCTATATAAGAATGGGCAATATTAGTCCAGTACTTCTGTGGCCTGTTCCTGCCTCAGCATCGGGGTAGGCACTGACAAGCCTAGCCGACACGTATTATTTAACAGCCCCAAGCTGTTCCTCCTTCCTAGTCAAGAAGGGTGGCTGGCAGGATGGAGAACACAGTTATGCTATTCCTTGCAGGTCAGGTGGTTTATCTTTCCACTCTTTGTTTTGTGAAGAGTGAAACCACTTCTGCCAAGGTTTCCCATTTTTCCTATTCAGGTTTTCCCCGGTGTACTTTTTTGTCTTGTCTCCCTTTATGGCCTTCATCGTGCACAAATTGAATCAGGTCCCCCTGTATCTGGTTGTGGACTATCCAGTGCCTTTCACTGCATCCTCTGCCCACCAGACATCTTCAACCTGCTCCATCCTGGATTTTCCTGTGTGCTCTTTCCTTTTCCTGGCTCAGGACTGAATTTCTGTATCCCCATCTTGAAAAGTACCTAACTCTAAGGCATCTATTCCGTGGCCTAAAGGTTTTCCCTGAGTAGTTCCTGCCTCTGTTTGTTCCACCTGGTCTGTGTCTTTGCTATGGTCACTGATAGCAGCAGCTTTGGCTAAGGCATCAGCTCTGTTGTTCCCGTGTGCTTCCTCTAAGGGATTTTTCTGATGCCCCTTTGTGTGAATCACCCAAGAGTCTCCAGTTCTTTCCATGTCATTTCCCTCCTGAGCCCAGCATTCTATTGGTCCCTGTAGTCTGTCCACTAGCAAGGGACCATCCTGCCAAACAGGTGCTTCCTGGATTTCTCCTCCACACCCACTGAGCTGAGCCTGTGTAGTGGTGGGTCTCCCTCCCGAGATCCACCGAGGACTCACAATGTTTACTGAGGCTCCTGTGTCCACTAGCAGCTGGGCTAACGTCCCTGCATTCCCCACTGTAGCCCTTACAGTTGGTCTTCCCCACCTGTCACAATGAAGTCTTGCGATCACAGGCTTGTCTTGTAACACAGGGCTGGTGTTGCACACTGGGCTGTGGGTTGTTATCCTGCCAGGAGATTCCCTCATGCAGTGGTCGGTCAGGGAGCCCTGCACACACCAGCTGATGGGTGTGTCTGTGTTGTCTGAGTGCAGGAGTGGGGTGTTGTCTGCTGCTGGCCACAGCAGCACAGTGCGAGCGGGATCCCAGGCTGGTGGCTCAGAGGCTCAGTGGCTCCTCAGCTCCAGCTTAGAATCCCAGTGCTTCCCCTTCCAGCTAGGGAAAGAGTTTTTCCTAATATCCAACCTAGAACTCCCCCACTGCTACTTGAGACCATCGCTCCTTCTTCTGCAACCTGACACCACTGAGAACAGCCTCTCTCCAGCCTCTCTAGAACCTCCCTATATGAACGTGAAGGCTGCTCTCAAATCCCCCCTCTCTCTTCTCTTCTGAAGACTAAACAAACCCAAATCCCTCAGTCTCTCCTCGTAGGTCATGTGCTCCTGCCCCTGAATCATTTTTGTCACCCTCCTCTGGAACTGCTCCAATTCATACACATCCCTTCTATACTGGGGCTCCCAGACATGGTCACAATACTCCAGATGTGGCCTCACCAGAGCCAAATAAAGGGGAAATATCACTTCTATAGATCTGTTGGCAATGCTCCTTCTAAACCACCCTAATATGCCAATAGCCTTTTTGGGTACAAGGACGCCCTATGGACTCATCTCCAGCTTCTCATCTGCTGTAATCCCCAGGTCCTTTTCTGCTGAACTGTCACATAGCCAGTCGGTCCCCAGCCTGTAGCAATGCTTGGGATTTTTCTATCCCCAGGCAGGACTCTGCACTTGTCCTCGTTGAACCTCATCAGATTTCTGTTGGCCCAATCCTCTAATCAGTTTAAGTCAGTCTGGACCCCATCCCTGCCATCCAGCGTATCCCTGTCTTCTCCCTATCTTAGTGTCATCTAGATACAAGCTGAGGGTGTAATCCATCCCCTCATCCATGTCATTAATAAAGAAGTTGAACAAAACCGGTCCTAGAACAGATCCTTGGGGCACTGCGCTAGAAACCAACCATCAACCTGACATCGACCCGTTGATCAGTAGCCGTTGAGCCTGAAAGTCTAGCCAGCATTCTACCCATCTTATAGTCCATTTATCCAATCCATACTCCCTTGGCTTGCTGGCAAGTATATTGCGGGGGACCATATGAAAAGCCTTGCTAAAGTCAAGGTATGTCACATCCACTGACTTCCCCATGTCCATAGAGCAAGTTACCTCCTTGTAGAAGCTAATCAGATTGGTCAGGCACGACTTGCCCTTCGTGAATCCATGTTGACTATTCCTGGTCACTTTCCCCTCTTCCAAGTGCTTCCAAATGGATTCCAGAGGGATCCCCTCCATGATTTCTCAGGGGACTGAGGTGAGGCTGACATGTCTGTAGTTCCCTGGATTGTTCTTCCTTCCTTTTCTAAAGATGGGCACTACATTTGCCTTTTTCCAGTCATCCGGGATCTCTTCCGATCTCCATGACTTTTCAAAGATAATGGCCAAAGGCTCCGCAATGACATCTGCTAACTGCCTCAGGGTATGTCTACACTACCCTCCTAGTTCGAACTAGGAGGGTAATGTAGGCATACCGCACTTGCAAATGAAGCCCGGGATTTGAATTTCCCGGGCTTCATTTGCATAAGCGGGGAGCCGCCATTTTTAAAACCCCGCTGGTTCAAACCCCGTGCAGCGCGGCTACACGGGGCACGAACTAGGTAGTTCGAACTAGGGTTCCTAGTTCAAACTACCGTTACTCCTCATTTCATGTAGATTAGGCTGATTGGCAAAGGGAAATGAAGTCGCGATTTAAATAATCGTGGCTTCATTTCAATTTACATGGCTGCCACGCTGAGCCGACAAACAGCTGATCAGCTCACCTCGTGAAACCAGGTTTACCTGTGTCGATGAAGAAAGGCTTCTTTGTCGGGGCATCGCGTCCAGACTCCCCCGATCTGCCGACAAACAGCTGATCGGCAGATCGGGGCAGCCATTTAAATTTAAATGAAGCCGCGATTATTTTAATCGCGGCTTCATTTCCCTCTTCCGATCTGGCTAATCTACATGCCTCCGTCGAAGGAGGCATGTAGTCTAGACACACCCTTACTGTGCATCAGGATGGTTTCTTCCTGTGCCTTTAATAAGGCTTCTTTGAAATCCTGTCAGCTCTCCTGGGCTCCTTTCCCCTTTATGTACGCGTCCCAGGAATCTTGCCCATCAGTTCTCTGAGGGTATGTCTACACTACTACCCTAGTTCGAACTAGGGTGGTAAAGTAGGCATACCGCATTTGCAAATGAAGCCCGGGATTTGAATTTCCCGGCTTCATTTGCATAAGCCGGCCGGCGCCATTTTTAAATGCCGGCTTGTTCGAACCCCGTTCTGCGTGGCTACACGCGGCACGGGCTAGATAGTTCGAACTAGCAAGCCATTCCGAACTATCTGTACGCCTCGTGGAAATTCAAAACCCGGGCTTCATTTGCAAGTGCGGTATGCCTACATTTCCCCGCTACTTCGAACTAGCGGGGTAGTGTAGACATACCCTTAGAGAGTCAAAATCTGCGTTTCTGACGTCCAGGGTGTGTATTTTGCTACTCTCCTTTCTTCCTTTCATCAAGGATCCTGAAATCTGCCATCTCATGATCACTGCTTCCCAGGTTGGCACCCTCCTCTACTGCCCCTACGAATTCCTCCCTATTTGTGAGCAGCAGGTCAAGCTGCGCACGGCCCCTAGTCGGTTCCTTGAGTACTTCTACAAAGAGGTTATCTCCAATATTCTCCAAAAACTTCCTGGATTGTCTGTGTACTGCTGTATTGGTCTCCCAACAGATGTCAGTGTGATTAAAGTCCCCCATGAGAACCAGGGCCTGCGATCTGGAAGCTTCTCTCGGTAGTCTGAAGAAAGCCTCGTCTACCTCATCCACCTGATCT
The DNA here is from genome assembly GCF_049634645.1 of Pelodiscus sinensis. Classification (NCBI taxonomy): domain Eukaryota; kingdom Metazoa; phylum Chordata; order Testudines; family Trionychidae; genus Pelodiscus; species Pelodiscus sinensis. Next base: position 9,316,042 of record NC_134740.1, on the reverse strand, counting down.
GGTGGTCTATAGGAAACACCAACTACAACATCAGCACTTCTGCTTCCACCTCTATATTTAACCCATAGACTCTCAACAGGCTTTTCCCACTGCCCCAACTGCCCTGTCTTCCAACACTAGGCAACATCAGATGAAGTAGGAATAAGAGATCCTCCGGAAAAGGGCTTTATTCTGGAGGATCGGGCCAGTCTAGACGCTTTTTTCCGGCTTATCTACAAGCGGCGGACATCTTTATTTAAATCCCGCGGGGGATATTTAAATCCCCCGCGGATTTCCCTATTACGAAGTTTAAAATTAGCATGCCCCTTTCGTAAAAGGGGCCAGTGTAGACGTAGCCAAACTGTGTGTGTTTGTGTGAGACACTGAATGATCCCGTGTGTAGCTTCATGGGAACACACCCTCCCTTGAAGGAGCCACTTGCTGGTATCACAAAGATTTGAAGTATGGGTGCACATGAGGCCATCTAGTGCCCAACTCTCTGTCACACTGATAGTTGGTGCCTAAATCCCTTAGATTCCTTGAAAACTCATGGCTGATGTCAACAAGGGGCTTGAATTTTTCTCCACATGGCCTGTGTTTGCAGTTCCAGGCCTACGGACCAGAATGACCTGGGAGCTTTACTGAAGAATCTTTGAAATCTTTCAAATTGGGACCATTGAATTTTTTCCTTGTAGAAAGCAGCTCTCAGTCCCGCCTGTGCACCTTCATGGAAACCTGATGGAATTGACCTGGAACATCTGAGATCAGGTAACAGCCCAGGGTATGTGTTTGGGGTGAGGCCCTTTCTCTTTCCTTTTCTGTCTCTGTTTCTCAGCTGTATTTTCCACATGCTGGAATTTTCTTTCTTTGACTCTTGTGCTGAAGTGAATACTAGCAAGACCTGCTCTGTCTGATGAGCTATACCTCAGAAAGGCTGCTCCCCTAGAGCAACACACAGTCTTTGACTGAGCTCTGGTGCTAACATTAGCAGTGTAGCCTCAGCAGCACAGACCAGCTGCTGCCAACCCGATCCTGTCTGAGATCCAAGATACGCACACAGGGGTGTGTCCCAATCTGCTGCTCGTGCCGCCGGGTTCTCACTGCTAATTTGATGCTGCTAACTTGATCAAGGCTGAGGCATGTTACCGCAGCTGAGAATGACACCTCCCAGCTGCAGGGCAGATGTATCCTTGTTTGAACTTTAAATACCCTTCCTTTCCAATCTGCTGCCCTTAGTTATGTTCTTGACATTGGCTGAAACAACACTGACACGATGACGATATTTAAAAATTCCAGCCTAAAAGCAGTTGGGTGGGATTTTGCTTGGAAGCTTGAACTATTAATGAAATGAATCTTCCTCTGCTTATAGACAAATTCATTTTTCAAGAGGAGAGACCCAGTGATCCCAGGTTTTTGGCCATGTGGCCAACAGCACAAGTCTGCAGGTGCTCTGTGAATGTCTGATGTGTTTCTGTTTCCAGATACAAATTATGGAGAAAACAGGAGGAAGAAACCAAACGCCCATCGTGGAACTGATCCTCTTAGCGTTTGGGAACAGCCCTGAACTGCAGCCCCTCCTCTTCCTGCTGTTTCTCATGATCTACATTGTGGCTGTGGCTGGGAACCTCCTCATCGTTGTCCTAGTGATGGCTGATGTTCGCCTTCACACCCCCATGTACTACTTTGTGGCCAATTTGTCCATTGTGGAGATCTGCTACGTCTCCACCACCCTGCCCAGGCTGATTGGCAGTCTCGCGACCGGGGATAGAAATATTTCTCTGCAGAATTGCTTTGTGCAATTTGATTTCTATATTATCTTTGCCAATGCAGAAAGTCTGCTGCTCACGGCCATGTGTATTGATCGGTACCTAGCGATCTGTCACCCCCTCCGTTACACTGCTCTGATGAACGACAGGGTCTGTTACCACATGGTGGCATCGGCCTGGATATTTGGCATTTCCTACACCATCATGCTACAAATTTTCTTTCTGCAATTAACATACTGTGGCCCCAAAGAAATTGACCTTCTCTTCTGTGATTTTGGAAGTGTTAATGGTCCGTTTTGTGGTGCCTTCACCAAGACTATACAACTATTGACATTTGCTTTCAGTATCATATTGAATGTTGGGATCTTTCTACTCACCCTGACGTCCTACATTTCTATCATCATCAATATCCTGAGGATCCCTTCCAGTACTGGGAGACAAAAGACCTTTTCCACCTGCTCCTCCCACCTCATTGTGGTTTTAGTTTTCTATGTGAGCGTATTAACAGTCTATGCAGTTTCAGCAATCAATCCTCTCCCGATCTTCCACAAAATAATTTCTGTCTGGTTCCTTGTCCTGGTCCCCTTGCTCAACCCTGTCCTCTACTGCCTGAGAAACAAGGAGGTCCAGCAGTCCCTGAGAAAAGCTCTTCTGACATTGGCTGCTTTCAGACACAGGCATGGAGTGTGAAAGGACACATTCTGACATAGAGTAAATCTAGCTGGACCTACCCAGCATTGCCCGGGAAACTGGAGGAACAAAATGTAGAAAAATGGAGCTGCGAGTGCCGTGGGGAGCAGGGCAGCTGCATGAGTTGTTGTGCGCGTGGGTGTTGAGGCACTGTGTGCTGGTGTGGGAGGTGGTGAGGAGAGAGGGAAGAGGGTCTCTTATGTAACCTCGTGGGTGGAAGATGACACTGGGGGCTGCAGGCGGCAGGCATGGGACGTAGGTTGGGTGTGGCAGCCTATGCAGTGTGGTGGGATATTTTTTATTTTTACAGATTGTGATCGGGATCAATTGGATCCAAGAGTATCTTAGAACCTTCTCCGGGATGTCAGGTTATTCCATGCAATGTTTGGTTGCGGTAGCTCTTATAGTGTCCCTGTTATTAATGAACAAACTTGCATATTAGACAGAGATGGACTGAAAGATTTCCTTACACATGGCCCATTGCCACCCTGACAACAGGGTTCACCCTCAATGACCTTACGTCACCTTCTTTCTCTTTGGATTCCTTGTTTGTGTTAGTTAGACTCCTAGGCTACGTCTACACTGGCATGATTTTCAGAAAATGCTTTTAACGGAAAAGTTTTCCGTTAAAAGCATTTTCGGAAAAGCACGTCTAGATTGGCAGGATGCTTTTCTGCAAAAGCACTTTTTGCGGAAAAGAGTCGTGGCCAATCTAGACACAGTTTTCTGCAAAAAAGCCTCGATCGCCATCTTCATATCAGGCATGCATTTTAGTGCTGTGCTCCACTTGGCTGATCTGGTCCTCACTTGTGGTATGTCTACACTACAGCAGTAATTCAAACTAACTTAGTTCGAATTAGTTAAATTGAACTTAGTTAATTCGAATTAGCGCATCTAGACTTAAAAACTAGTTCAAATTAGTGTTTTGGAAATTCGAACTAGCGCATCCACATTGATTGGATGCTGGGTCGCATTTAAGGGCAGCAGAAACCGGTTCTGGCAGGGCATCAGGTCAGTAATTGCTTTGTGTGTCTGATGTCTGAGGCTGGTGCTTAAAGGGACCCCCCCCCCCGGAGAGCCGGTTCTCAGCTTTTCCGCTTCCTTGCCTATCTCCACGAGGGACAGCAAAGTGTTTTTCTCTGCACCTACCTCTGTCAGTAGCTCCCATTGGGGATGCCACCGCAGTTGGCAAAATGGAGCCAGAACTCACCCTGGGCATGCTGCTTCAGTTTTTGGACTTGCTGCTGCAAGCATCCCAGCAATGGGTAGAAGCTGCCTTGCACCACCTGGTGCACGTCAGCCCCCTGCCTCTCCCCCTGGCCTCCTCGGGGGTCGTGGAGGAGTGGCAGCAGAGCCCGGATGCCAGCGTACCCCGCTTCATCTGGCGTCTGGACACCAGCAGCAATTGGTGGGAACGCATCGTCTTGGAGCGCTGGGGAGACAGACAGTGGACCCACAACTTCAGGATGAAGAGGGACACCTTCATGAAGCTATGAGAATGGCTCGTCCCTGCTGTGCGGTATTGGGACTCTCTCATGAGGCCCGCCATCCCCCTCCAGGGGGGAAGCGTGTGGCCATCGCCCTGTGGAAGCGCTCCATGCCAGACAGCTACCGATCCGTCGCAAACCAGTTCGGCATTGGGAGATCCACCGTCAGAGCAGTGCTCATGCAGGTACGGCACCCACCAGCCACTGGGCCGAGAGGGAGGGATGCTGCAAGGAGGGGACGGGCTGCCCCAGGGAAAACGTGGGGGGAGGAGGCGAAAGTGTCCCACACAGGAGGGTTCGGTCTGTCCCGGCCGTACTACACACTACCCGCTGTGGTTGCTTCCGGGAGTGGGGTGCGGTGCAGTGCCAGAGAACGAACACTCTCAGCCACCCGGGGGCCCCAGTGATTTGCGGTTTTCTGTGTCCCTCTGCAGGTGGTCAAGGCCATCAACCAGGTGCTGCTCTGCAGGGTGGTCCGCCTCGCCGACCCGGATGCTGTCATCCGCGGATTCGGTGCTCTCAGCTTCCGCAACTGCAGAGGGGCAATCGATGGGATGCATATCCCCATCCGTGCCCCTGAACACCAGGCCTCCCAGTATATCAACAGGAAGTGTACTTCGCCGTCCTCCTGCAGGCCTTGTGTGACCACCGGGGCCAGTTCATGGACATTTATGTGGGCTGGTCCGGCAAGACACACGACACACGAGTGTTCCAGAACTCCTTCGTGTGCCAGAGGCTGCAGGCCGGGACCTTCTTCCCTGACTGCCACATCAGGGTCAGGAACATGGACATGCGGCCTCCCCCTACAGCTCTGGCTCATGAAGCCCTACACGGGGCACCTCAACCCCTCTCACCAGGCCTTCAATGCCAGGCTCACCAGGGCCCGTATCATGATGGAGGGGGCCTTCGGCCGACTGAAAGCCAGATTTAGGTGCCTCCTCACCCGTCTCGACCTCGCCGAACACAATATCCCTCCTGTGGTGGAAGCGTGTTGCGTGCTGCACAATTTGTGCGAGTGAAAGGGGGAGGCTTTCCTGCCACCCTGGATGGCTGAGGCTGAGCACATGGCTGGCCACTATGCTCAGCCCCACAGCACCACCATCTAGGAAACCAATCGGGGGGGGGCCGTTCAGATACAGGAAGCCCTGCGAGAGGTCTTCCAAGTGGAGGAGGGGGACTGAACTCTCCCTTCATGCCCCACTGGGGCCTTCTTCCACCCTCTCCTCTTCCCCTTTCCCCTCCCTAACCTCCTTTCCTAATGTCAAATAAACACACCTGTTTTGACAACCAAAATCTCTTTTATTTTACATAACTGGGGTCAGGAGACGGAGAAATGAGGATGTGAGAGGGGAGGAGGAAACCTGGGAGGAGGGAGCAAAAAGGAGGAGGAAGGGAAGGGAAAGCTCAGGGTTGGGGGTCCTGCTGGCTATCCCATCTCACAGCACTGTGGGTGCGGAGGCCTCGGGGGGGGGGGAGTGTGTGTGGAGGGTGGGGCAGGAGGGGCAGGAGGGACAGGGCTGCGGAGGAAGGGGGAGGAAAAGCAGGGTTTGGAGGAGGAGCGAGAGCTGGGCCGACCGCAGGGTTTGGAGCAGGAGGAGGGAGGAACTTGTCCACCAGGGTCTGGACATGACATCTGAGGGCACGGCCCTGCTCCTCCAGCACCTCTAAGCTCCGCTGCCGCAGCAGCAGGTCCTCCCAGATCCAGTGCTCCTAGATGCGGATCTGGGCTCCAGTAGCTGCAGGTGCCGCAGCTGGGAGTCGTCCAGGTTCCTGGTGCGCCTGCCGGCCTGAGTGCGGGTGGCTGTTGCAGGAGGGGTGGTGCTCCCTGCAGTCCCAGGTGCTGGGGCTTTGGTGAAACAAGAGCAGTGGTCAGTTCTCCCTGGGGACACAGTGGGAGAAACCCAGCCCCCCTCTGCAAGGCGAGGTTGGCGTGTGGGGAATGGGCCAGGGACCCTCCATGACACCCACCTGCTGCTCCATGGTGGGCAAGGCCCAGGCGCACGGTCCTTGGGCTCCCTCTCCCCCCACACCTCCCATACACATAAGGGGAGCAGGATGGCACTCATATGTGGAGCCCTGCCCGGCCTCGGACAACACAGCCGATGTGCTCTGTGGGGTGCCTCGGGGGTCCTGGGCCCTGAGCAGGCTCCCTGCAGGCTCCTGGCTCTCGGTGTCCTCCTCCTCCATGTCCAGGACGGGTCCCTCTGCCCCAGGGTCGATCACCACCCGGGGAGCATGGATGGCGTGAAACCCTAGGATGCTGTCGAGGGCCTCAAAGTGGGGTCAGGCCTCCGGGTCAGCCCCTGGCTAGGAGGCCCTAGCATAGGACTGCCGCAGGTCCTTGACCTTGCAGCGGACCTGCTCCCAATTCCTCATGTGCCCTCTGTCAGCCAGGCTGTCAGTCATGTAGCTGTAGACGGCTGCATTCCTGTGGCTTGTGTGGAGATCGTGGACATTGGATGCTTCCCCCCAAACCTCGATGAGGTCCACTATCTCCGCACCAGACTAGGCGGTGCCCTCCTCTTGCGGTCCCGGGCAGTCTTCTGGGAACTACCAGCCTGGTCCTCGTAAGAAGGGGAGGGTTGGGTGGCAGCAGGTGGCTGGCTCATCCCGTGCCAGGTGTAGGGTCTGCTGGCTGGGTGCTGGCAGGCTTGCAAGTGGCACAAGCAGTGTAGCTAGACTGTGCCCTTTTATAGGCTCCAGGGCTGGGAGGGGGGCAGAAGAGTTTCCCTGGTTGTGCCCAGAGTGGCCACCAGGGCAACCTGGGAAGGGCTAGCCTCCCACTAGTTCGACTTAAGTGGCTACACAGTTCTTCATTTGAACGACTTAATTCGAACTAGGCATTAGTCCTCATAGAATGAGGGTTACCTAAGTTCGTATTAAGTCCTCCACTAGTTCGATTTAAGTTCAAACTAGCGGTTTGCATGTGTAGCTCCTATGAAAGTTAATTCGAACTAACGGCCGTTAGTTCGAATTATCTTTGTAGTGTAGACATACCATTGGAGTCTTGTGTCCAGTTCTGGGCACCACATTTCAAGAAAGATGTGGAGAAATTGGAGAAGGTCTGGACACGAGCACCAAGAACGATGAAAGGTCGAGAGAACATGACCTATAAAAGAAGAGTGAAATAACTGGGCTTGTTTAGTTTGGAAAAGAGAAGACTGAGAGGGGCCATGAGAGCTGTTTTCAGGTATTTAAAAGGAGGAGGGAGAAAAATTGTTCTTCTCGTCCTCTGAGGACAGGACAAGTAGCAGTGATCTTAAACTGCAGCAAGGGTGGGTTAGGTTTGACATTTGGAAAAATATCCTGTCAGGGTCAGGGCTGGCCTTAAGCCTAAGGGCGCCATGCGCCCCTGAACCCAGAAGTGACCACGAGTTACAGAGCTGGGGACCCTGCTCCACCAATATGTGGAGCTGGGTCTCTCCCCCAGCTCTGCCTGGAGCAGGCCCCGGACACACCCTGCCGCCCCCCCGTGCGTCCTCCCACCCCACCCCCAGAGCGTCCCCCTGGGCCCCGGACCCTCTTTGCCGTGTGCGGCTCCCCCTCGCTGCCTGCTGCTGCTTCTTCCAAACGCTTCAGAGGCACAATGCATCGCTGCCTCCAGGTTCGGCCTCTAGGGTCTGAGCGCAGACTGAGGCCCCACAACATGGAAGGCAAGAGGTAGGAAATGGGAAGGAGCGGGGGCTGAGGTGAGGGCGGGGCCGGGGGCAAGAGCAGAGAGGAGCAGAGGGAAAGGAAAGGAAAGGAAAGGAAAGGGCTGAGGGGAAGGAGGAGGTGAAGGTGAAGGTGCTTGCGGGGAGGGGAAAGAAAGCGGGGGGGCATCAAGAGACAGGGTGGAGAAGAGACAAATGGCAGGGGGGCAAGTGCAGACAATGAGGGAAAGGTCAGGAGGGGAGGTGTCAGTGGTAGGGGGAAGGGGTGATGTTGGGAGAGGAGAGGAGAGGGGAAGGGCACTGGAGGCTGGAGAGGAAGGTGCTGGGAGAAAGCTTGAAAGAAGGGGTGGGCATGAGAAAGGCGGGGATGGAGCAAGGCATGTGTGAGGGCACAGAGGGGCAGAAGGGGAATGGGGCAGAGGGTGGTGAGGGGGTGGGCATCAGGGAAAAAGAGGTCAAAGGGAGCAGGGGCAGTGAGGGAAGCGGGAGGAACCAGAAGGGGGCAGGGCTAAGGGAAGGTGCAGGTGCAAGAGGATTCTGGAGAGAAGCAGAAGGGCAGACACCTGCAGGGGAGGGACCAGCACCAGAGGAGAGAGGCAGGGCAGGTGTGTAGAGAGAGGTGTTAGAAGAGGGGTAGCTCACACGATCAGAGTGGGGCTACTGGAGGAGTGGGCACAGGAGGGAGAGAAGGGCTGGTGGAGTGGGGCAGGTCGCAGGAGGGCTGAAGGCAGTGAGAAGGGCAGGAGTCAGCAACGCAGAGAAGGGTGAGGAGTTGGGGGGCAGCAGGCCCCAGGGGAGATGATGGCGCAAGGAGAGGAGACAGGGCAGCAGAGAGAAAAGGTAAAGGGTTAAATTTATTTATTAAGAACTTGTTATGCTGCCCCCGGCCAGTTAGTCTGCGCCCCGCGGTACAGTTTGGGTTTCTGTGGGGATCAACACATGGCCGGCGAGCAGGAGCCAAAACAAACAAATAGTCAGTGTAATGATCTTCTGTTGAGATGTGTTCTAGTAGTTACATTCTTGGACTGTCATTGCTCATGAAAAGTGCTGTCACATGGGTAGCAATCGGGTCAATATTGCAGTTATTAATATCAGCAGAGCTGATTGACATGGGGCCTGTGTGTTGTGTAGTCCTGCCTCAATCTTTGTATTCATGCCTGTCGGTGAGAGAGAAGCTATTTGCTCTGGCTCATCCCTGACAGGTGTCTGTCTAACCTGGTCTGAAATGTCTCCAGCGATGGAGATTCCACAGTCTCACTAGGCAATTTAATCCAGTGTTTAACCACCCTGACAGGCAGGAAACTTTTCCTAATGTCCAACCTAAACCGCCCTTGCTGCAATTTAAGCCCATTGCTTCTCATCCTAACCTCAGAGGCCAAGCAGAACAATTTTTCTTCCTCTTCCTTATGACACTCTTTTAGATACTTGAAAGCTGCTCTCATGTCCCTTTTCGATCTTCTCTTTTCCAAGGTAAACAAGGCCAGTTTCTTCAGCCTTGCCTCATATTTCATGTTCTCTAGACCTTTCATCAGTTGTGTTGATCTTCTCTGGACTTTCTCCAGTTTCTCCATGTTTCCTGAAATGTGGCGCCCAGAACTGGACATGATATTCCAGCTGGGGCCTAATGGAGATGGCTCATTCCCTGCCTAGGGGACATGAGACTGGGTGGGTTAATTTCCAATCCTCCTGTTTATTCTTTTCCTAAGCCAGGAGGGCTCAGTAGCTCTGACGGGGGCTCTGCTGGAAGGCAGCCCGTACTGCTCCCTTCCTGAAACCTTGTGCAGGTGTTAAACAGCTGCCCAGCCCAGCCTAGAGGTGACTGCATTTCAGCGTGCCTGAAGCCACACAGCCCCAGCAATGGACAGGGGAATGGCTCCCGGGCATGGCTTACTCATGACTGCTTCGGTCCTGTTGATGGGCCTCAGCCTCTTTCCTTCCACTCTCCCGCTTTGCAGTGGGGCTGTAGACTCTGGAGAGAGGGGTGGAGGCAGGCAGAGGTGTCCCCCTGCAGCAGATGTCGACATGTCTCTGTATTAATCATTCTCTCATTGAAGTTTTGAGCTTTACATGGAAACTTTGTATTACGTCTTGGTAGAATTGTCCCCAGGACTTACGGCTTTTCCTGCAACCCTTCTGGATCAGGAACTCCTGTGGAGGGCGTCCCCTGGGAACGCGCCCAGTTAAGGTACATCGTAGTGAGAAGAGTCCCGTATTGAGTGTGCTTCTGAACTTCTGCACACGGCTTAGAGCTGGGAGGAGCAGCAAAGGCAGAAGAAGGTTACACTGATGTGTGAAAGGGGAAACTGAGGCACGCCAATTCATGTGGGATACGCGTCGTTCTTGGGTGTGACGTTAGAAAAGTGACGTGTCCATCTGTCTGTCCTTGTCAATCTTCTCATGCGGGGCTGGGCAAAAGCCTCTCCGCGGCCGAATTCCTGCCCACCTAGGGCTTGTTTTAGGCCCCGCCCATAGCTCGCTGCCTGGAGCAGGAAGGGGACACGAGCCCCTCAAATGACTTCTATCTAAGGGGCTCTTGTCATCCCCGTACTTAGATCCAGTCGATCCAGGGAAGGCACCTCTCCTTTAAATAGACACTGCTGAGGGCGGAGGGTCTCTGGCTCCCTAGCAACACGCTAGAGGTGGGGCAGCCGCCAGCCCTCTCAGCTTTGCTATTTAAAGGGCTGTCCTGTTCCCCTGCTAGGCAAAGGGTTGCCTGTGATGGAGAATTTAATCTGAGGGTTCGGATGGGGGCACAAAACCCCTACCAAATCAATTCCAGACACCCTTCTTAAGCAACCAGCTTTATTCAGGAATGCATTCCAGGGCAAAAACCTCCAGGATACTCAGGAGAAAAAAAGTCTGCAAAGTTTCTGCAAATGCCCAAACAAAAGGCAAGGTCTTTTGTACTTTCTTACATGGTAATTACCCCCCTTTTACTGACCACTTGCAATTGCATGCATATACAGGTGATGCCCCTTTGCA